>NC_087472.1:107234955-107891383 GCF_036321535.1 Camelus dromedarius
GAAGAGTTGCTCTCCCCTGAAATTCACAAATATTTGAGTTTTGAAGCAGACTGGGAATGTTTTCAAATCCTCTGACTCATAGATTTCCTAAAAAAAAAACAAAAACAAAAAACCTCATATTCCAGCTGCCACTGCACTAACTCTCACTGTCAGGCTAATCCTCCTCAACTCTGTCCTCAACTATTAAGATGGCTCTTCCTTCCTCTAGTCTCCCCTGTCACTTCCATCTTTCACCCTGTCCCCACGTTGACCCCACTAACAGATTGAGCATCTCACTCCCAAGCTCTACAGTCTTCAGTGGCTCCCTTCATCCACTTAGCTGGTATCAGTGCCAATATATCTTGTGTTCTAACCAGGGTCCTCGTTGCCTCCTGGGCTCTTCTCAAGCTTGCTTTGCACTGTCCCGCCACCCTTACTGCACGAGTGCATCTCTGCTCAGGAACACCTCCCAGCTTTTCTCTGCCTGGTAAACGTCAAAGCTCAGATCAAACATTATCTCTTTTGTGTCTCCTTCTCTGGCCTCCTCCTGGACATAAATCATTGCATCTTCCTCTGGCATTTTATTGCTCTCTTAGTCCTTGTCTCTGGGTCTCTTTCAGTGGATGGACTGAACACCATCAGAACAACGGTTGTGTTTTATTTCTGTAAGCTCAATGCAGACACACGGAAGATGCTCAGGACATTAATTGATGGACTAAATCTTTGCTCCAGCCTTCTTCTTTGCATGTGTAGAGATGGTCATAGTCGCAACACCCATTCTCTTGCCCTCTAGGAAAATATTAATAATTATTCCATACATTCTCAAACTCTCTGGAGTTTACACTTGTCAAAGATGGGATCTTCTCAATAGCGCTGTAAACACAGCGCAAACTCAATTTCCACCGCTTCCTAAAGTGATGCTTAATCTTAAACCTACAGGTGGCAGAATTGGGGCCAGGATCTAGTCTTTGTAATGCTTTTATCCAGCCCTTTTCATTTAGCTGTTTGCGTTTAACTTGGTGAAAACCAGGAACTCTTTGCCACTAAGAATAAGTCCGTCCAGGGGAAGGATAATAGCTCAGAGGTAGAGCACGTGCTTAGCATGCATGAGGTCCTGGGCTCTATCCCCAGTGCCTCCATTAAAAATTTAAAAATAAATAAATCCGTCTGGAGGCTAGAACATCTGGGCATTTGCAGCAGCTTGGTTCAGTGAGTCACATGGTACAATGAGGGTGATCTGTGACAGCAGTGCCACTCCACAGCAGATTGTCACCCTGCAGGCACATCATGTCCTCTTTCCTCAGCCTTGGACAGGCCACTTTCCATAGGGTTCAGCTGGCATGTGGGATGAAGCAGCTGTTCCAATGAACTTCTTCACTCAAGCGTGCGAAAATATGGATGTAAGCACTCATTAGATACTCTGTCTACATACGTTTTCTTATCTGATCATCACCTAGATCTGTGGGAGGTGGGAACTAGGGTGGTTGCAGGGAACTCAGGAGCTAGAGCCACATATTGAGATGATCTGGGGAACTTCTTCTCCCATCTCTGCGTGTCTGCTTGCCCACGCTGTTCTCTTCCACAGTGGACCAGCTTTATCCATGTGATGGGAAAAGTGACTGCCAGTAGCCCTGCCAGCTTCGCCACTGGAAATAAAGGGTCTTGCCCTGGACATATGTGAGCCCCATACCCCGGTCTAGCTAAAATCCCATTGGCAGAATTCTGGTCAGCCTTGTTTGAGTCATTGCCCAGATCCTTGGACCAATTACTGGAGGTGAGGTGAGGGTGGTTTTGGAGGGCTTACTTGTAACCCCTACTAGAGCCTATGTTGACTGGGGATTTCCACAAAATAAGGGAGGGGGGGTCTGTTACTAGAAGAAAGAGGGCAAGTGGTGCTGGGCTGAAGACAAACCTTCATGGAGGTTATATTCTGATGCTCCTGGTAAACACAGGGAGGACTCCGAGATTTAAGAAGTTCCTGTAACTTGCCCCAGGTCAGCAGGCGGAAGGATCAGAATTTGAACCCAGATTAGCCCGACCCTAGAGGCTATACTTTGGACTTCTGGGCTCTGCTCATCCTGCCGGTTGCCTAGTACCGTATGTCTGTTTTATGGCTATTTGGAGCTAGTTAGCTCACGGCTCAAGTCCCTTTTTCCCTTTTCCTGGGGCTGAGCAAGTCAGGAACGTGGTTGGCTCATTGAGTCCTGATAAAGGAAGTCACAGGGCCCAGGTCTTTCACAGAGTCGTGGGCTACCGGGTGAGCAAGTAGCAGAGTGGGAATCAGTCCTAATCCCAGCCACCTTCATTACCCGGAGAAAATAGCACAAAGCATACCTTTTCCCACAAGGCCCCCATCGCACCATCTCGGTTGGAGAAGGGCCTCTGGCTTTCATTTCCCTTTCCAGATCTTCTTACATTTTCCCTAACAAGACTGCCTTCCTTTTCATTCTCCCCGCAGCACTGGCCCCTGCTGGGCTGAGAGGCAGAGCTGTCCTGGCTGATGTTATCATAGCTCACACCCCTCTGGCCATTATTAAGTGGCAGCCTGTGTTCAGTCGCCCGTCTCTTAGCAACCACCATACGTCACGTCCTCGCCTTTCATTGGCGTCTTCCTTCTCCAACCTAGGGGGCAAATTTAGTAAGAAATGAACCCCTGCCTTCTCAGATTTCTAAGCCATGGAAACCAGAAAATTGGCAATGATTGCATTTTCAGTCTTTCAAAATGATGACCAATTTCATGGGCCGGGCTAGGGCCAGTGGGGCAGAGAGGGTGAGGGGTTGGGGGGTCATCAGGGAGCAGCGTCCTATTCTTACATATTGGCAGTGGCTTTGCAAAGCACGTGTGATTTCTAGCATGTGTAAACTCCTCTTAGGGAAGTTGATTTCAAGTGCGATTCTTCATAAAGATCGAACGAGTCTACTGCATTGTAGGTCACTGAAATGCTAGACATGCATTTAAGCTTCAGCATTTCACAACATGAAGACTGCTTTCTTCCTAGTTTCTATCAGTACCGGCCAGTTCTCCTAGCCTATTCCTTTTCATATGGTGTGCACTCGGTATGGTTCTGTTTGGAAGGAGGCCTCTCAGGACAGATGCTTAATTTCTCATAGCCAGCCAACTGCTTGTCCGGATTCCGCGTACATGCGAATAAATAACTCCACCCGCACCCTCGCCCCGCCGCCACCGCCCTAAACCCAGTTGTTAAGATCCTGGAACACAGAGCAAAGACTAGAATTTTTTTTCTCTCACAAAGCTTGAAATCTTGGCTTTCATTTATATTAATCTGGTTTTGTTTGTTTGCTTTTATTTTGCATTTTTAATGCTGCTGTTTCATATTTATCTTTGGCTTACATAATCTTCGCCCATCATCACCACATCTCCGTCATTTAATCTCATTGTTTTTTGTTCTCAGCTGCAGCCATTCAGGTCATTTCATACCTACATGCATTTGGGAAGCTGCAAAATAGTTTATCAGACACTGTTCCCAGAGCAGATCGTAAAAAATGGTCACCCAGCCCTAGAATCAGCCGCTGTAACGCATCGTGTTCCTTCTAAGCCACAGTGGTATTCTTCTGTCTAGACACAGTCTGTTCTCCAGAACAGATGACTGTAATTGAATATGTCAGCTTGCAGGGAAGACTCGCTTCTAATAAGCTTTTAATTCCAAGTTACAAAATATAGCAAAATGCAAAGACAGTATGTTGTTTAAAGGAAGGCTTTTGGAATGAATGTGTTTGGCTTGGCTCCACTAAGCTGTTGTGTAACCTTTCCCCTGAATATAGCCTTGAAAGGACCAGAAAAGTCAAGTTCACCTCATTTGTTTGAATGCCCCCAATAGGCTTATCTGTAGACCAAATATTCAAACACACTCAGTTTTAGTTCATTTGATAGGTTGGAGTTAACGCATTAGTCATAGAGACTGCCAAAGTCAACCAATTGTTCAATGACCGGAGATTTGAAATGCCACAGGGCCACTTATTTGAAATGCCACAGGGCCACTTACGTTAAGATGGGGGCATAAAAATCTCATAGACTTGTGAAGAAAATGAGTCTGATGTTTCTACTGAGAGTAATTTGTAATTATTTGAAGAAATCAAGAAGTCAAGGATAAAGTATCTTGCCTCTGGATGTTTAAACCACAAGCAATTTGTCTTTACCATTTGAAGTGTTCTTAAGGTACTAACAAAGAGAAGTCATAATAAGGTATTGCAGAACGTTCCCTTTCTTTGCTATTTGAGAAAAGTTGATTTAATTTGGTTGGTTGTTTAGAAGGGCTGAATCTGGCCTGCAGTGAACATACAGTGCCTTTGGCAAGTCAGTGCTCCACATGTATAGGAGGGGGTTCTTATTTTTCACATAGTGGGTTTTCATGAAGACCCTTCCTTTGGTCCTTTCCTCCTCAAATTCCCGTATCGCATCTTGCCACTTTCTGGCCACAATCCTGAATGCCACACAAAATCATTACTTTAGCATTAATCATTGATCCCTATTAAAGTGCAGTTCTGGAAAAGGGGGGATAAAATATGGTAATCTCAGGTCGGTTTTTATAGCTTTACATGCCAGAGTTTCAGTCTCTCATCTGAGATCAGGAATTTATAACAAATATAGGAGGAAGGGAGAAATGAAGGTACTGGGCTACAGAGAGAGACGGGGTGAGGTCTGGTAGCACCAACATGAACCAAAAAGGGGAAAAGGGAACCATGTTGGAAGATGGAGGCCTCAGTATCAACTTGCTCTTATTTCAAAATGTTTCCTAGGTTTACTTATTCCTCCTGTTTTTTTTTTTAAACCAGGAGCTTTATAGAACTATCACTTGCTTTTTTCATTCCCTTGAACAGAGCTAGTTTTAGCCACATATTCCTCCGGACATTCCACTCAATTGTAACCTTGAGTATCATTTATTCATAAACTACTTTTCCTAAAAAGACAGAGCACCTAAATTAAATGTCATCCATTATTATATTTTCTTCTGAAATCCCCTTTCTTCTTGAGACATGATTTTCCATGATTCATTTTACAAGTTGCTCCTTTAGTAGAATGTCTCCCCACCCCCAGCAGTGGAATCCATCTTCCATTTGGCTTTATTTTATGCTGTTCCTATTGCAAGCTCAGCAGATTATGAACAGTTGTCTCCTTCCCTCAGTGGACAGGCTTGGAACAACTACCTTTCTCTAGATTCTTAACAGCTGTAAAAAGAACAAAGATTATTTTCAAAGACTGAAATCTTTTTTTTAATAACCCAAGAAGAAAAGAGTGTATTGGGAAGAAATAAGAAAAGAAGGCATGTCTTTGTCCTACCTTGTTATTACTTACATTAATTCAGGGTGCAGCCAAGAGCCCAAGACGACTGTCTTGTTTTGATTTTTTTTTTAATTGAAGTATAGTCAGTTTACAATGTGGTGTCAGTTTCTGGTGTACAGCATAGTAGTTCAGTCATACATATACATACATATATTCAATGTCATATTCTTTTCATTATAAGTTACTACAAGATATTGAATATAGTTTCCTGTGCTGTACAGAAGAAACTTGCTGTTTATCTATTTTATATATAGTAGTTAGTATCTGTACATCTCAAACTCCCAGTTTATCCCTTCCCATCCCCATTCCCCCCTGGTAACCAAAAGTTTGTTTACTATGTGAGTCTGTTTCTGTTTTGTAGATAAGTTCAGTAGTGTCTTCTTTTTTTCTTTTTTTTAGATTCCAAATATGCATGATATCATATGGTATTTTTCTTTCTCTTTCTGCCTTCCTTCACTTAGAATGACGATCTCCAAGTCCATCCATGTTGCTGCAAATGGCATTGTTTTATTTTTATGGCTGAGTAGTATTCCATTGTATAAATATACCACAGCTTCTTTATCCCCATGACTACTGTGTTGATCTACACATCCTGTTTTCACACAGATCCCTAACATGTCACTCTCTCACCATCTCAAAACATTTCCAGACTAACTCCATACTTTAAGGCTCTTAGTGTTGAAATTGGTAGTCTTAATTTATTTCCAAAGTGTATCTTTCCTCTACAAATTAAACAACAGTGTCATGAAATGCTTCATCTTCTAATATCCAATCAGCAAAATCCTAGCCTTAAAAGTCCAAAGTTTTCCAGGCTTCAGAAATTTGGAGGCATTTAAGCAAAAATGATGTTAACGAGGCACAGATTCTCTTGGCAGGATCACAGTGAACGTTTTCCCTTTTTTGTGCATTTCCCCTGAGTCAAGCTTTAGTGCCTAATGTGCTTGGTTCCACATCTCACATTTGTTTTCTGATAATTTTGCACATTTCTCAAAAATGATTAGGAAATATTTCTATGGATGGCTTTGACTGGATTTCAAGATAAGGAGCTTTTTGGTGAACCTCTTAATCCCTTCTCTCAAAATGTCTGACACTCTTAGAGCAAACTTGCAAGACAAGAGTCCACACATCCTAGATTGATGGGCAAGTCAACACTGAAGTCAAGAGTATAATATATACCTTGAGATAATAATACTAAAAATAGGAAATGTACGTGGGGCATTTTCTATGCTAGGACTTTATATATATATATGAATTTATTCAATCCTCACAACAACCCAGTAAAGAAAATATTATTTTTAAACCTATTCTTCAGTTAGACAAACTAAGGCTGGATAAGGAAAGAAACTTGCCCTTGGCTGAACAGCTAGTAAATGATGGAACAAGGATTTGATTCCAGGATTCGGGAATTAATCACTGTGCTACTCTTCTTTCTCTTTTCATGAACCTCTGTAAATTGCCTGGACACAAGTAAAGATCATAAAGGTCAATTTACTTCTATCAGTCATATGGTATTGTGGAAGGTGGCTCTGGTGGAGTGAGAAAAGCATAGACCTTGAAAATTAGAAGCCCTGATATTGCTCCCTGGCTGGGCCTTCACTTCTTGAGTTACTGTTTCCTTTATCTCTAAAATACCATCAATAATTCCTACCTCACTGAAATGTTGGGAAGACCCCATGTGAATGTGTAGCCAACCCAAAGTCCCTTTGTAAAGTCTGAAGTTAATATGTGTCCACGTATTGGATTTTCTCCATTTATCTTTCCCCTCTTATGCCATATGGCATCCCAGTTCTAAAAATAAGAAAGAAAAAAAAGGTGATGGTGGTGCAGTTCTAGAATAACTTTAAATTGAGTGCCAAAGGCACTGGAGATTTATTTTCGAGTGTGTAAGCATTTGTATAAACACTTTCTAGATCAACACATCTTCTTGGGTTGCACTTCAGAGTCCCAGCTGACAGGAGGTCAGTGCCCACACGTGGGGCAGGAACATATTCAAAACAGATGCAACCTATCCTCCAAGATCTACCCTCTGGCTAATTCTTTCCTGAGTTCTCGAATGCCACGGCTCTATGCTCAGAAAAGAGAGTCGGCATTTTAGGATGGGGTGGGTTAGGTGGAACATTGCTGCAGTGTGCGCTGCACTCCACATTAAAATAAGACCCCATGCAAGTCGAATAGGATTTCTGTTTCTCCATGGGCAGGATACCCTTTGCCCCAGTTATTGTTTCTAATCTTCATTTTACATTCTTACCCTTCCACAGATACATTTTCATAACTTTATCCTTCTGCGTGTAACCTTCACGTTCCACTCAGCCCACTGGCACTTCCCCAAGACATGCTGGAATCATTCCAAAGTCCGTATAGTGCCCTGATACTCTCTGAGAATATTTGATGGGAAGTATAAAGCTTTAGCTTCATCATGTGTTTTTGGTTCCCAAGTTTTCTGTGTTAATTTCTTCTAAAGGCCAAGCAGAAGTATTTCACAGAACAATGAAGCATGATCATAGAGTTTTTTATTGGATTGGAGAGAAGGCTCTTAAGAATATACATGGAACAACGAGGTCCTTCTGTATAGCACAGGGAACTCTATTCAATATCTTGTAGTACCTGTAATGAAAAAGAATATTAAAAGAAATACATGTCTGACTGAAACCTTATGCTGGACACCAGAAATTGACACAACATTGTAAACTGACTATACCTCAATAAAAAAAAAAAAAAAGAATACACATGGGCCCATTTTTTAAATCAATGCCAGAAAAATCCTGGTTAGATGGAACCACAGAGGTCATCAGTCTCACTTCCCACCCACCACTCCTACAGGAAGGCAGTAACAGAGCTCCCAGAAGGGGAATCCGTGCTACCCACACACAGGAACAGGATGTCTAGTTGTGCGATTCCATCTCCTCAACTGCTCCTCCTCAATCTTATTTTTGTTCACTAGATTTTCACTCAACAATGTATCCAACCTATTGACACCCTTCCCAACACTTACCAGGTCTTCTGCTCTTGGAAGAAGCGAGCACATTGCCTTTCCTCCTGACAAATTTTGCTGAATCAAAAGAGAGGTTAGACACTATATATAAAAACAGATTTTTTTAAAGTTTCTTCTGTATAGCACAGGGAACTGTGTTCAGTATCTTGTAGTAACCTTTAATAGAAAAAATATGAAAATGAATATATGTATGTATATGCATGACTGGGACATTGTGCTGTACACTAGAAACTGACACATTGTAATTCATTATACTTCAATTAAAAAATTAATTTAATTTAATTTAAAAAGAGAGGCTAGAATTAAAAGCAAAACAAAACAACAACAACAAAACCCTGCAAGTGGGACAAAAGTTTAGGAATTTTTTGCATTTAGAAAAGTGCTATCCTGTGAGGGTCAGTCCTAGTAGTTGTTATTAACCATAGATATGAAAAGGATGGGTAAGGCAGTAGAATTAATTAGTGGAAATAAGAGGAAAAAACAGACCTGAAACTAGGGTTTCAGAGACCAGAGAAAATATAGGATAGCCAGTCCCATTTGTATTTCAGACAAACAACAAATAACATTTTAGTACCATTATGTCTCAAATATTGCATTTGTCTCTGTCTCTGCCACATTTTACCCCCTTTTCAGAGTGTCACGTCTCCTCTCCCTCTCCCTGCTTATGATATACTTATCGTAAAAAAGTATTACTTCCACTAAAGCATTATTCATGGTTTGTTTGATATTCAGATTGAGCTGGGCGTCTGTCTGTGTACGTGCTAAACCCGGTCATTCTGGTTGAAATGCCCACTGACTTCCCGGAGAAAGAAGATTCCAGACAAAGTGCCCTGATACCAGACCCTTTCTCATTTGCTTTTCAAGTCTGGGTCTTAGTCCTTCCTGGGCAGGGTCTCCCTCTAATTACCAACCAGAGATGGTGTGAAATCTGCCCGTGACCATGTGAAAGCAGTTAAGAACTGTTGCGGGTGTTTCTACTTAGGCTTACAGCTTCTGCTGCCCTGAGCAGCCCTCTTTGGCTTTACTGTAGCATTTTCTGTTCTGTGTGTGCTCCTCTTCTGAGCTGTAACCCGGGAGGGCAAAGATAGTGCCTCCTGTAACTAATCAAGACAGTGAGAAGGCCGGAGCAGTGATACCTGTGTTTGCACTGAAATCAGGAGTGCCTGGTGATGGCAGAGGTGACCCCAAGCTCCCTGGACTTAGCCCTCTGAGATTTTCATTTCATGACAGAAACAGCCCAACGGATACATCACAGGAATGTCCAACCAACCAGCTGCGCCATGCCCATACTGCTCCTGGCTGCTGCCTTGGTTGGTGGCTTAACTGCCAGCGTGGTCGCCGTGTGGTCAGGCCATTGCTGATGGCTGTTCTCTTGCTCTCGATCAGGCCCTGCTTCACTCACAGGACTATCCAATCCTCCTAATGATAGGGCTTAATTAGTAAGTGCCTCCACGCTTGCCCCGCCGGCCGCTGGTTGCCGTGGCAATTGACGAGGCGCCGTGACGTCAGTTCCCCTATAAACGGCAGCCGCCGCCGCCCACGGGGGGAGAGGGCGCCGCCATGTTCTGCCCGCGCTGCGTCACGCATGGCGGGGCGGCTCTCCAGGCCCTTGCTTCAGGTAAGGTCCTCTGTCCGATAAACTCTTGGTGTCTCTGTCGCCGTCTCTGGGCTCTTTCTTGGGTCTCGAGGCTGGGCAAGTACAGCCCAACATCCCCTCTCGTACAGTCTCCCTCTCACCCCTTTTCTGTCCCTCCTTCTGTCGCTGCCAGTGTGCACCTCTTCTCCCCTGTATCTCTCCGTCTCCTCCTTTAAGAGTGTCCTTGCCCCTCCATCTCTCCCTCTTTTCTCTTTTGGGCTCTCTTCTGTCTCTCTCGGCCTCTTTCTACCTCTGCTCTCACGTCAGTCCCCGCCGCCCTGTCGGCCCGTCCCTCCGTCTTCTTCGCCTGCGCTCAATTTCCTCCCTCCACGCTGCCTCTCCCCTGCTCTCCATCACTCCTGGCCTCTTCTCTCTTCTTGCTGGGCCTGCCCTGCTCCGTCCCTTCCTCCCACCCTCTCCCATTTTCTCCCTTTCTCCCTCCCTTTCCCGTCTGCCTTACGCATTCCTATCAAGGTCACCCTTCAGAGGTGGCATTTCTGAGACTGTAGCGGGCATCTTCTGTGCCATTTGTCCTTCTAGGCTCTGCCATTGGGAACAGCGACATGTTCTGCGAGGTGTTGGCCCAAATCTACAAGCCAAACCGACTTAATTTGGGGCTGCGGGATCCACCCAGGGAGCAGACTTACTGAAACCAGGTACAGAGGAGTTTCTAGCATCCCATGAGCGTTGATAGGGAGGGCCTCCTTTACAAGGGCCCAGGTGTGTGTGTTTGATGTGTTGGCTTGGTTTTGTAGAAACCAGTTTTTCGAGAATTCTGAGAAAATCTGTCGAATCACTCTTATCCTTGGAGCTTATATTTGTTCCTAAGCATATTTTTGAAGGGATCAAAATAAGGTTTTCATAAGCTTTTCCCAACTTCTTTGAAAATGAAAAACAATATTCTTAGACTCTTTATTTCCCAAATCTGGAGAAGGGCAGAGAGTGTTTGAAATAAGGATGTGCTTACATATTTGCGTGACTGTATATTTATACACACATATAGATACAATGTAAATTTAATAACTACACATGTACTTCAAAAATATATTTCATATATACATATAAACTGTATCTGAAGGTGAATCTGTACTGTATACATACCCACAAATTATCTGAAGCCTGTGATTGTATATGAATGCCTGATTACGCAAAGAGACTGTTAGGATGCTGTCATGAACCATGGTTAGGGATGAAAAATAAGGAATTTGGGGGTTTCTGATTTTATTTAAAGAGATTTTGCTACTTCTTGGTTTAAGTTTAAATCGGGTTTAAGCACTTTCATTTAAAAAAAAAAAAGGAATAGCTTAAGTGGCTCTCACAAATAACAGGAAATGAGCCTTAGCTTCAAGAATTCTTTGATAGCAGGGAAAGGGAGGCAGCCCTGGCAAAAGCAAGATAACTAGGATTTCAGAAGCCTGATGTTCTGGTCATGAACAGACTAAGTTCCCATTGTCAGCGTGTCTTCTGCTTTTTACCGTATATTCAGGGGCTGAAAACAGCCTGGTGACCTTGAGAACAACACTCCACCTCCATCCTCAAACCCCAGCATGTGTGAACAGCTGTATCTTTGGCTTTCTTTGGAGAGGGGAGGGAGTTGGGGTCTTGAACAAAAACAATTAAAAAAACCATGGCTTATGAACATTAAAGGCAAAATGTTTCTCTGCTCGTTCTAAAGAAAAACTCAATAATAGGGACGTTGTGAATTGTTGCTTGAAAATTGTTGCTTGAAAAGCAACCCCTCCCTTCTACCTTGAAAAAACCCTCTGATTTCAAACTCAGTGTGAGAATGGTAACTAAAGACAATTTTAGATTAAGGATATCATAGCTTAACCCTTGCCAGCTGATTTTAATTAATTTATAGTATTTACTCTGTGGTAGAGGTTAGAGAAGTATTAAAAGGTAATACACCTTGACAATGTATCTACCTGAAAAATCATAAATCAGTATATAAAATTATTTGCAGAAATTTCCTTACCTTTAAAGGCAGAATATTTTGAAGTTTGAAGACTAAGAAGTTTAAACAGCACCTCAGCTTGATACCCACCTATACATAAAATTCAGCAAAAATTCCCTAACCTTGTTAGAGAATAGATCATAGATTTTCTTTTAATGTGGGGGAGGGGGAAGGGCATACAGTGTAAACAACAAGCAATAAGGACAGAGGGGAGCTAGGATGTAATTGGTGTGTCATGCTTGTTTCTAAATCCTTACTGTGTCTGATGGACTTTTGGTGGAAAAGAGGGGAAGAGATACCAGATACCAAACAGAAGTGACCTTGATTAGCAATTGACCCCTGAGTTCACACGAGCAAAGAATCTGGGAATCACCAAAACTTGTTAATTGAGATCCAGTTGACATAAGGTGAAATGCACAGATCGAAGGGCCTGATTTAATGGGTTGTTAATAAGTGTATACGGCCACATAAGCACAACTCCAACCACTAGAACATTGTTCTCAGCCCAGGAAAATTTCCTCGGGCCCCTTCCCATAGGCCATGGCTGTTCTGACTTTGCCCGCCGTTTGATGGAATCAGGCCTTGTGTGCTCTTTGTGTTTGGCTTCTTTTGTTTGACATAATGCTTTGAGATTCACCCATGTTGTTGCCTATGTCAATTTTTGTTCCTTTTTGTGGCTGAGTAGTATTCCATTGCATCAACCTACCGCAATTTATTTATCCATTCACCTTTGATGGGTATTTGGGTTATACGGTTTGGAGATGTTAGGAACAAAGCTTCTCTGTAACATTTGTGTGTAAGTCTTTGTGATGACATGTGTTTTCATTTCCCTTCACTAAGGGCCTAAGAGAATTGCCGGGAACGGCGTGAGTGTATGTTTACATGTACTAGAAAATGCAGAACAGTTTTCCAAAGTGCTTGTACTGTTTTACACTCTCACCAGTTGTGTGTGAAGATTATTCTGGTTACTTCACATCCTCACCAACATTTGGTGATGTCTTTTTAATCTTTACCATTCCAGTAACCATAAAATGGTACTTTATGGTTTTAATTTACATTTCCTTGATGACAAACAGCAATGGTAAAAAAAAAACAAAAACAACTTTTTTTCTGTACTTATCAGTGATTCATACACTTCCCACTGTAAAAATTTCACATTTTTTACCCATTTTTACTGGGTTGATTATCTTTGTATTATTGAATTATAGGAGTACTATATATATTCTGGATATACTTACTACGTCAGATGTGTGTGTGTGTGGCGATAGATAAACTATTTTTTCTGGTCTATATATCTTGCCTTTTCATTTTCTTAGCAGTATCTTTGGGCAGAACTTTTAAATTTAGATGAAACACAATTTTCAATTTTTTGTTTATTACTTTCATTTCCTCTGTTAAAAAAATATTTACTCTATGGTTGTGAGATGTTTGAGTCCAGTTTTTTTCTAGAATCTTTCCAGTTTTAGCTTTCAAGTTTAGGTCTGATACATCTTGATTTAATGACTGTGTAACATGATGTAGAGGTCAAGGTTCATCTTTTCTGATGTTATTTTTCTAGTTATTTCAGCACCATTTGATGAAAAGACTGTGCCTTTCCCCGTTTAATTACATTGGCTCCTTTGTTGAAAATCAGCTGACCATATATGTGAATATATTTCTGGGTTCTATTTTGTTTCATTGGTCTCAGTCTCTCCTTAAGCCAAAAACAAACTGTTGACTACTGTAGCTTTATAGTTTTTAAATAAAGTGGGGTGAGTTCTCCAACTTTGTTATCTTTTTAAAGATTGGCCATTCTTGTTCCTTTGTATTTTCATATGAATGTTGGACTCAACTTGTCTGTTTCTACGAAACAGCCTTGAGGCTTTTAACAGGAATTGCATTGAATCTACAGATCAATTAGAGGAGAATTGACATCTTAACAGTATTGAATCTTTCAAGCAATAACTGTGGTATATCTATCCATTTATTCCTATCTTTTAAAATATCTTAGCAGTATTTTAGTTTGCAATCTAGGTCTTGCATATCTTTAGTTAAATCAGTTCCCTGTATTTTATTCTGTTACATAAGATATGGTTGATTTTTATATTAATGTTGCATTCTATGACTTTGTTAAATGTAATTATTAGTTTGAGCAGTTGTTTTGTAGTTTCCTCAATTTTTTGTATAAAGTCATGCAGTTTTTAAAAAAGGATAGGTTTATTTCCTTTTAAATCTTCATGTCTTTTATTTATTTTTCTTGCTTTATTGCCCTGGCTGTAGGTCCAGTACATGGTTGAATATCAGTGCTTAGAGCAGACATTTTTGCCTTGTTCCTAATCTTGGGAGAAAGTGTTCAAATATTTCACAAGAAAGTATGATGTCAACTGTAGGTTTTTCCATAGATGCTCTTTATTAGGTTTAGATAGTTGCCTTCAATTCCTGATTTATAGAGTTTTACATCATTGAATGGATGTTGAATTTTATTTATAAAATTTCTTACCTGCCTTTATTGAATTGATCATATGGTTTTTCTCCATCTTGCTATTAATGCTGTGAATTATATTGGTTGATTGGTTTTAAGTCTTAACCTTATATACCTGGTTGTGATGTCTTATGCTTTTTATATGTTGCTGGGCCTGATTTGCCAACATTTAGTTCAAGACATCCATGCCTATCTTCATGAGGGATATTGATTAGTGATTTTATTTTCTTATACTATATTTGCTTTCTCAATTTTTTAAATCAGATTTCTGCTGGCTTCATGAAATGAGTTCAAAAAACTTTTCCTCTTCGTCTATTTTATGAAAGAGTTTGTAAAATTGGCAGTATTTTTTCTTTAAATGTATGATAACATTGACTAGTAAAACCCTCTGGGCCTCATGTTTTCTTTGGGAAAAGAATTTTCATTTCAATTCAGTTTATTGAATAGATGTAAGACTATTAAGATTTTCTGTTTTATCTTGTGTCAGTTTTAGTAATTTGTGTTTTTCTACACAGCTGTCCCTTCCAACTAAGTTATCAAAATCATTGGCATAAAATTGCTTACAATGTTACTTTATTTCTTTGATGCCTGCAGAATGTTAGATTCTGATATAGATGATTCATATTTTCTATTTTTGCTTGATCAGTATTGCCAAAAGTTTGTGAATTTTATTAGTAGGTTAAAAAAATCAATTTTCAGCTTTGTTAAATAGCTGTTGTTTATTGGCTATTTTATTGTTTACTGCTTTTATCTTTTTTTTCCCTTCTTTCCATTACTTTGGGTTTAATTTGCTGTTTTTTAGCTATGTAAGGTGTAAATGTAGATCACTGATTTTAAACTTTTCTTCTTTTATAAACATTTAACTCTACAAATTGCCCTCTAAGCAGTGTTTTAGCTTCATCTCACAATTTATGATACATTCAACTTTCTTCTCCATGCAGTTCAAATTATTAATTTTCCTTGTGATTTCTTCTTTTACTCATGGATTATTTAGCAGTGTGTTTAGTTTTCAAATATTTGGGGCTTTTTTTAAAGACCTGATTTTTTTTTTGTCTAATTGTTTTTTATCTGCTCCTTAAAAGGAAGTATAAAAATCTACAACTATGAGCATGGATTTGTCTTTTCCTTCTTTAGTTCTGGCATTTTTTCTTCATTTAATTTGAAGCTATCTTATTAAATACATACACATTTAATATTGTTATGTCATCCTGACAATTTGCCCTTTTGTCATTATGAAATGTTCCTATAGCAATATTCATTGACTATCTTACGTGAGTGACATTAGTATAGCCCTGCCAATTTTTTGTGCTGAGTATTTGCATGGTATATCTTTTTCTGTCTTCTTACATTTAGCTTTTTGTGTTTTTGTTTAAAGTCATCTCATCTACACAGCATATAATTTTATAGATCTATATATATTAGTCCAGTCTGACACTCTCCGCCTTCTAATTGGGGTGCTTGATCCCTTTATACTTAGTGTAATTATCAGTATTGTTAAAGGTAGGTCTACTACCCAGCTATTTGTTTTCTATTTGTCTTCTCTGTTTTTGATGTTTTCTTATGCCTTTATTGCCTTCCTTTGAGACTAACAGAAAGAATAGTTATTAATAACTACAAGTATTCTTTTCATCTCTAGTATTTTCAAGATTTAAACTTGATTTTTTTCTTGTGTACCTGTGTACTTGAGACAGCGCATAAATTAAAGTTGTATTAGTCACATATAGATAACAAACTTCAACACTAAGGAGCAAAGTAATAGAGTAATTGTTACTCAGATTTTAACCATGTTTAAATTACTTAGATTCCAGTAAGATGTGATTTTTTTTTCACAAATATCTGATCTCAAAGATTGGTTGGTTGGAACATTTCTAATTTCCTAAATCTGGGCATCATATGCTTCGCTTTGATGCTTCTTATAGAAGCAAAATAATTGTTTTTGAGATTAGATCTCAATTTTTATTCCTATACAATTAAATTTCCTCATATTCTTCCCGCCATGTATAAAGCATTTAATTTAAATATTCAAAAATCACGTGTCAGGATTTGCATTCAAATCTGACTATCCTAATAACAAATATTTACTAAGCTAATTGTGTTACATTTTGTTAGGTGCAAAATGTTTTTTTAAAATCTAGAGAAACATCTAGTGTCTCTAAAGTGCTATTTCTAGAAATAAAAGAAGTCCTACTGTACAGTCTTTTAAAGAGTTCATGTCCAAGTTCTACAACATTTAGAGTAAGTCGTGCTTTGAAATGAACAACTTGAACAGTTGAGTGATTTAGAAAAACCATTATTTTGTTAATAATCACAAGTACCTTTTCACAAGCTAGATTAGGATAGCACGTGGGTTCATTATTCTGGCTCCATTTGCAAAATGTGAAAGTTAAACACTTAATTTTTAAGTTTAAACTGTTTTCCTTTTCAGAAGGTCACAAGATGGCGTATATTTGAATGGACACAGTAATGGCTTTAATTTTTTTTTTCAGTTTATTTTTTCCATTTATGCTCATGACCTAAGGAGGGTTTAGCATTCAGTAGCCAAGGTTTAAGAATGTACTGTTGATCCACGCGGGTGGTGGCTTTGGAATTTAATTTGGTCAGCCTCTGGTTTAGCCAGACAAAGAGAAAGGAAGGTGATAGCATGCCTAGTGCTTGTTGTTGTTGGAAACGTGACCCTCCGCTTTTGAACGGTTCCCAGTTTGTCTGCAGGAGCAAGCCCTTGTGACACAGGAGAGCAGTCAGAGAGGACAGTGAGTGAACGTGGATGACAGAAGTGTCTGTACCACTCATTCATTAGGGACTCACAAAGGGGCATAGAAAGTCTGGGCTTTTGTGAGGATTGAGAGCTTCATATCAAGTGTCTGTCGGGTAATTTAATTACATGGGCATGGTAGGAATGACACAGTGGTTACATTAATAAACTGAAGCATTAAAGAATAATAGCCCAGTTATTGCTGAATTATGGGAAACACGCTGCCTGTTCATTCCTGGTGATATTAGAAGGGAGAAGGAGGGGGCTTCCCACTTTGCACTTGCGACGCATAAAGAAACAGTTTCTTGCCTCTCCAGACCTGTGGAAAACCTGGTACGGTGGAAGGTCCAAAGTCGTACCCAATAGCATAAATCTTGCTTTGTTTAAGATGCTTAAAATATCATAAGCTAAGTCTGTTTTTATGGTGCTAAGTAAAATTGACTTGGGCCAGACATAGCAGTGAGCATGTGCTGCACAAACATCTCCACGTCGCCTTTCCAGCAGATCTCAGTCCTGAGAATTCCCAGTCGTTGTCCTGGGCCTCTTGTTAATAGAATCCATTTTACACGATCACAGGCAACGAGGTTGGTAGCTTAAATGAAGTAACCTATTATTTAATAGAAACTGAAGTAGTTTTTCATCTTCACTCATCCCTTCTGGCAGACTGGAAGAAAATGCCTTTTTTCACTCCTGTAGGAGCAAGGAAAAAAGGAACACACATTTTATTTCATATCATTTTTCAAAAAACGTTTATTGAACTGTGCCAACACTGTCCCAGGAACTGTGATGTGGAAGAGGAGAGAAGAGATGAATTAAGATGTGGTCCTTGATTTCAGATTCCAATAGAGGAATTTATAGTTTAGCAGCCGGCCACCTACTCTCATTTAACCCATGAAGATTTCTGTGCGTAAACTCTTAGTCTTTATCTGGTGACCCGAATTTCTTCCTGGGTTAAAAAAATATATATGTTGATGAATTTTAAAGATCTGTCCCAACTGTAAAATTCTTTGGGCCTATAAATTTGGAAAACTGTATTTCAAGGAGAAAGTAAACATTCTGCTTAGACAGAAACCAACAACAGTTTCTGGAGAATGGTCCAAAAAATTACTAGTTGGTAATACAAATTATATCTTGTGCTTGGGGGTTTTAGGGAAATCTTTGCCAACTCAAATTTGATCAAACCAAATGATAGCATTCGAGGGAGCAGATGGCTTATTTTCTTCAACTAAACTAGAGTGGTCTGATTTCATGCATAAAAAACAAGTTGAAGTGCCCCTGGTCTAACACTTTAGCAAGCAGCCCATTTCCCCTGGGAAGCCGACACTTTACCCTCATAGAAGTCACCTCTGCCGTGATTCTTTAGATCAGTGGTTCTCAAGTTGAGTGTGCAACAGTGTCACATGGAAAGCTTGGTAAAACGCAGATTGTTGGGACTGAGCATCAGAATTGTGATTCTGTAGGACTGAGATGGAGCCTGGGAATCTGCTACATTTTTATCTAACTGCCCCCCAGCTGCCGCTGCTGGTTTGGGGACCACACTTTGAGAAGCACTGCTTTAGACAGAATGATGATGCTCTCACGTGTTCAAAGAAGTTGCAAAATCCTCTCTACTTGAGCCAGATTGACACATAGCTCTGATGAGCAAGTTCTTCGTAATTCACAAGGGAGTTTGAAAAGAATGATGAACTAGAAACAGCATAAACCTTCATTCTGCCGTGTAACAGAGACATGCCGTAAATGGAGATTGGTTTGCAGACCTAGTTCTTTGTGTCAGAACTTCTGAGCGTTCCATTGGCACCCAGAAAGGAGTCTTGTCCCATTTGCTAATTGTATCCCTTCTCACTCCCACTGTCACGTGCTACAGGCACAGAAGACGAATCTGACCATTGCCCACTGGTTCCTGTGGAGCCACAACCTTCAGAAAGAGTTGAGTCAGCAATTCCTGGCTACTTGGCCCACACTAACCACAGTTTGGCCACCAAAAATGTGGGTCAGCGAGTTACCAGAATGCCAACGCATACTGGTTATAAGGATCAGGACGCTCAAGTTGGAAACATGTGATGTTGCCACAGTTCTTAAGATGGGAAATGAGGGCAAAGGTAAACCTTGCTGTTCTTGGATTTGGTTCTGTTATGCCACCCCTTTCTAAAGCCAACTGCTGCTTACACGAGGTTATTTTTCTCTCATAAATTCTGCCAGACGGTGGTTTCATTCAAGTAGGCTTGGCTGTTGAATTTTAGTCACATGTATCTTTATTATTCTGTTCTTTTCCTCAGAGAAAGAAATACTCAACTAAACTTTATATTGCAGACTGAAGACCCAAAATCCCTGACCTGCAATCTTAACGTAACTCATAAAACCTTCAGTGTTAAAAATGCCTCCTTTTCTGCCTTGATTTTGTCACAAAGTACAAGTAAATAATTTGATTTAAATGTTGACTGTTTTTCTCTCATGGGGAATTAGATTATTAAATAAGCTTCTAAAAATAATGAGAATTCTTTTAATTGTATTATATGGGACAAGAAATTTATAAGAAATGACAGATGCTGCTTAGTTGATATCCAGAGAGTATCTGGTTCTGGTTTCAATGTCTAGTTGAGAAATCAAGACTGAAAGAAAAATCTCAGAATATGTAATTTATCATCTAGTACCTTGCTTACAGACCTTCATCCACAATCAGAGGCTTGAAAACACGTAGTGGATTTATTTAAACTTCTTCATTGTTCCACTAAGAATCAAGGAGGCTAAATTCTAGAAATAGAGAACGTACTGAGTAACGATGAAACCATGCAGGAAAGAAAAAAAATATTTGCGTACTTGGCAAGGTTTATTGACTATTTTGTACAATACATTCTTCTTTTTCAAAGAGTATTAACCCTAAGCATGCCATGTGGTTGTGTCCATTAATATACAAAGGTGTTTTAAATTCACTTTTAATATTGAATATTTAATATGGTAAAATATATCCTAAAAATAATTTTTTTTAAAAAATTGCACACATGCAGCTTTATGCCTATGGAATAGAATACATGCGTCATTTTTACGTCAGACCTCAGAGAATACTATTGCGTTCACTTCGCTTTCCTCAAAATCAAATCTCTTAAGCAGAGTGTTTGCTAGGAAGGCGCTTGTGGAAGTTGAGAGTCTGGACCTCTGGGTACGAGGAATTAGAGCTTTGGTGCCGGATTTTATGTGCTGGGCTTCTTGAAGGCCCTGAAGTGGATGCGGTTGGATTTCTAGATAGAGGTTTGGCATCCTCAGTGTCACAGTGATGTCGTCCCTGGGAGGAGAAAGAGCATTGCTTTCTTTTGTAGTAAGATGAGAGGGTTTACCCACCCTGTGGGGGGAGGTGTGTCCTGAATCACTTATGTGGTACTACAGATTTTGAGCTCCCAGCCGCCGCCTCAAAACCGTGGGGCGCTGGGAGCAACCCCCACAGAAAGTGGCGCTCCTCGTTGGTTTCATCGGCCATCTCCAGCGCAGTTTGCCAACAGACACTCAGATTGCACCTGCCCCCCCATTTTTAAAAATTAAAACTTTTAAAAATTTAAAGGTATTTTCTCTAGAAGGCCATACTTCATTAGTTAAAAACAAACAAAAAAATCAATGGAATCCTATGATTAAAACTCCAAAGTCAACAAGGTGACTTCAGAGAACAATAAAACCACAAAGTGGACTCGATGGCAAGAAGGAAAACTCCTCTATTTTTATATTTTCCTACAGAGAAATAAGTACTAAGAATCTGTTTGAAAGTCCCAGTTCCAATGACACCCCATTCATGAGGCATTTTGGGTTTTCCCAGCTGGAAGTGATCTTACCGTTGTCCTGTGAACGGAGGAGCACCCAGGCCTCTCTCACTGAATTATGCTATTTGGCTGCATGTTCTCAAGGTCCTTGGACATGTCTTATCTCCTTTCTTAGACTCTAAATAAGCTCCTTCAGCAAGAGCATCATGTTGGACATCCCTGTGCTCCCCAGGAAGGCCAGCATCTTATTCTGACAGTGCTCCCAACTACACACTGAATAAGCATATGGATGGGACAGGCTACACAATCTGCAGAGCCCTCTGCAAAATGAGAATGCGGGGCCCTTTGTTTAAAAATTAAGAATTTCAGGATGGCGATTGCAGAGCATTAAACCGAGCGTGGGATCCTTTAAAGCACAGGGCCCTATGCACGCTGGCCTCACAGGTTTTTGTTTCCTTGAAACAATTGTATTTTGTCTCTTTTACTCATCACTTCTGTTTAAACAGATGATTCCTTAATATCTCATTGATTAGCAGACATCATTGAAGATACTCAAGCCAACAGTATGCTTTTTACCAAAAGTTCAATCAGCATGCAGTGTGCTTCAGCTGTCTCCTTTTGCTGCCCCTTAGTAATTTTTAGCTGTTTTTTTTTTTTTTTAAATACAGGTACTGGGGATTGAACCCAGGACCTCGTGCATGCTAAGCTCTACCACTGAGCTATACCCTCCCTCCTTTTACCTGTTTTAAGTTCTAGGTAGTTTAGATATTTTGACTGTGGATCCAGAACTGGTAAATGAAGTAAAGAAACTACTCCTTTAATGAAATACCACTGTTTTCTTAAACTTTCTCAAATGACTCTTTTAAAATCAATTTTTGGCCTTACTGTGTATTTCTCAGAAGCCTGGGAATGCCAATGTGATGTGTGTGTTTTGTAACAATTCCTGTTATGATTTTTAGTAGGGGCATCACAGAGGGTTGAATAAAGCTGAATGTCATAGCATCCTTCATTCTCGAGTGAAGCTTGTTTATACAAGTCTGCGAGAGGGGAGCTCTACAAAAGGAAAATGGGAACGCAGAATCTGCCCTGGAAAAATTCAGCCGCTAGAAATGTGGTCTTGTCCAGATAGCGAGAAAATAATTGTCTCCAGGTTTGATGAAGGGTTTATAGCGCTAACATTTTAGGATGAAATACAGCTGGTTTCAAATTCCACTGTCAACTCAGAATCAAGCTAATTTCATGTGGTTTGGGGTTTTGCAACTACTTTTTTGCAGAGTACTTCTCAGGACTTTGTGTTCCAGAAACACCCTTGAGCTCCCTGCCCCCCCTCCCCGCCGCCCCCCAAAATTACTTCAGCCCCAGTAGGAAACTTCCTGGGCAGCATTACTGATTCTCCCCAGCAGAGGGCACCATTACACCTCCATCCATTCTTTATATCCTCAACTTCAGCAAACCCCTTTAAGAGGTTCTTTAAATCTTCAATCTGGACACAGTCTTTCTGATAAGGTTGGGGGCGTGGGGGAAACTGGCAAGAAAAGGACAGTTACACTTTCGAGAAACAACAGCTTCTGCGTTTCTAACGAGGGCTCACAGTGTCGCAGGGTGCTGTGGGGATTCATCCTTAGAAAAACTGAATTCGAGGTATGAATTGGGCTGGGTTTCTGACTGCCTAGCCTCCCTTTGTTCCTGTCCATTTTCTGAGCTAGCTCTCCAGTCATCTCAGAAATTCTTTTTCTGCTTAAATAAGTAAACAAGTAATAAAAACTAGCATGATAAGATAAATTTCAGTTTCCCCATGAGGGCTGATACTCATTAACCCTGCAGCTTAAACTACAGGATGTTTCTCAACCAGGGAAGGTGTTTTTGCTGCCTTCGAGGCTGGTTTGGTGGGAGAGAACAACTGACTAATTCCTGTTTGTCTTAGATTTTTATTTACCCCGGGGGCATGGTCCTTTGTGTACTTGAGGACTATTGTAAAGATTTATCATCTCTAGTTGATTGATAAATAAGTGGTCAGCATTACTAAATATCCGGATCATATAGTATATACCTAATGGAATTTTTGAGACTCCAAATTCACATTTGCTTATATAATTTGCTATATGTTTATAATAGCAGCATGTACTTCAGTGGGATAAGCCAGTGGAGTGTACCCTTTTATAGGGCAAAAGAAAATACTGGAACTAGAAGGAGCTTTTGAGAAATTTATGTCACCTTTCTCCCAACTCTGGACAAGAAGCATCACCTTTGATACGATTTTTACACAGCCATGTGCTTACTTTTAAAATTGTACCTGGCATAGGATAAAATATTTTTCTTAACCTTGCATTTGCACAGAGGTCTAAAGATATGGCCGAAAAACTCTGTGGGTGGCAATTTGAAAACATTTCTCTGCATAATCCCTGAAATAGCAAGCCTGTGCCCTACAAAAGAAAGTATTCTGTTTTGAGTGCAAGACAATCGATTTGGCCTTACTTTTCAGAAAGATATGTTTTTAGATTTAATCTCCTTTGCCCAAGAAAGCAATTCTTGGTTTTTGCCAGCATCGTATGTTAAGGAAGTCTTTTGCCCCCATAATCGTTATATTTCCAAGTTGAATTTGGGTGATAGGAAATTTGATTCTGTGTTTGGGGCACCGAATGACCACGGAAAACATTTGTCGATTGATTGATGTTGTTGAAACATTAGCAAAGAAGGCTGTATCTTGAGATCTGGTAAGCCAGAAGCTCACAAAAATATACTTTATATGAATTTGTCTCCAAGGTTGGAACATACAGAACTTTTACATCTGTTATTACTCAGTCCTTTGTGTACGGTATTGGATTAATTACTCTTTAATTCACACTGTAGAAAGCTGTCCTTTAGTTCTGACTACAGAGAAGTCTGTCTATTCGTATGCATATGTATATAGAAAATACCGTATTTAACACGAGAAAACCTCAACATCTAACTTCATTTTTGAGGGGGAGAAAACCAACTTTCCAGCACGTGCCAATTAAATTAGCGTGTTAAAAGTTGCAATACGCACTGTATACACAGGAGACTATTGTGTCTTGATTAGATAAAATTAGAACAATAAACACTTTTTTGAATTTGTCATATTTTAATGATAGAGTTTTATTTAGTGAAAGCTTGGCATTCTCTGTATTATCACTAATTGCTTTAGTAGCTTTTTTCCCCCTTAGATCTGATGATATTGTTCCCTTATGCTCACGTCTTGGCAGGCTCCTTGGATAGCAAATCTTTCAAGCCCTACCAGACATGGCTTCATTTTTACCCTCTTTCCATTATGTTGGGAGTATTATAAATGAGGTTATTGGCATGTTATCTGTGACTGACTTTTATCCTTGGCTCTCTAGAAACATGAGCTACAGTTAAATACTCAACGCTGCTAATACAATGGAAACGCAAACCGTGGTAGAATGTTCCAGGTTCAATTAACAAAGATAGATTGCTCATGAATTGTGTGCTAGTTCCACACAAGATCTCAGCAACTGTCAAAGATTTTCTTAGAAGAGGGATTCTTCTTTTGAGCATGAAGGCCCTGTGATCTGTGTAGATTCCCCAGCTCCATGGTCACCTCGCTGAGGGCTTCTTTAGAGTTGAGGGTCTTTCATGCCATCTCCCATCAACTTCAACCTGAGCTTCACTTGCAGAAAGGCGTGTTTCTCCCGGGCTGGGCTGCTGGCATGATGATGAGTGTTTCTGGGTGTTTACTTGCCAAGGACTGGCACAAAAGAAGGCTTTCCCCTCCCCACTCCCTGAATTGTACTTTCATTTTCTTCTAAAAGTAGTCTTTTCAAAATGCAAAGAGAAAGCATCTTGCTCTGGAATCTGTCAGAAGGAATTCTGCCAGAGCAGAAAATTCCAAGTGTTCTAAGTACAGTGGTGCCCCTGGGAAGAAAGAATGGTTAAACCAGGGCAGTGCCTATGGTAGTAACTGGAAACTGGGCACTTCCTTCCCTCTGCACTCCAAGTCCTGTTGTCACAAGTTGCAAAAATGCCAACATAAATGATGACGTTTTTTTCAGAGCTTGACATGGAGATGAATGCAGATGTGATAGGAAGAATTAACCATTTCCCTCTTTAATCACGAAAAGACTGAATGTGTCCAGGAAGAGAGGGTCCCCATCGCCCCCGGCCCGAAACTTACTAAATGGACCATCTCAACTTGTGAACTTTAAGTCTACATATTCATGAGATCACTAGATGCACTGGAGACAAGATTCTAAGTGAAAACCGCCAAATCAAGATTCTGTATTTTTTAAATTGAAGTATAGTTGATTTACAATGTTGTTAGTTTCTGGTATACAGCAAAGTGATTCAGTTATACATATAGATCTGTTCTTTTTCATATTCTTTTTCATTATAGATTATGACAAGATAGTTAATATAGTTCCCCGTGCTATACAGTAGGACATTGTTGTTTTATATATAGTAGTTAGTACCTGCAAATCCCAAACTTCTAGCTTATCCCTCCCCACCTTTCCCCTTTGGTAACCATAAGTTTGCTTTTCTATGTCTATGAGCCTGTTTCTGTTTTGTGAATAAGTTTATTTCTGTCACTTTTTTGGATTCCACATATAAGTGATATCATGTGGTATTTGTCTTCGTTTGAGTTCACTTAGCGTGATAATCTCTAGGTCCATCCATGTTGCTGTAAACGGCATTATTTCATTCTTTTTTATGGCTGAGTAGTATTCCCTCATATAAATATACCACATCTTCTTTATCTAGTCATCTGTTGATGGACATTTAAGTTGTTTCCATGTCTTGGCTATTGTAAATGGTGCTGCTATGAACATTGGGGTGCATGTGTCTTTTTGAATTAGTTTTCTCTGGATATATGCCCAGGAGTGGAATTGCTGGATTATATGGGAACCCTATTTTTAGTTTTTTGAGGAATCTCCATACTGTTTTGCATAGTGGCTGCACCAAACTACATTCCCACCAACAGTGTAGGAGGGTTCTCTTTTCTCCACACCCTCTTCAGCATTCAGATTTTGTATTTTTAAATTAAGTTGTTGAGGTTAAGGGAATATAGTGAATTCTTCTTGAGTAACACAAACCTAGAACTTTCTTAAGAAATCCTCTGTTTTTCTACATCTTCTCTATCCCACCATCACTTTTTTTTAGCTAAAGTTGTTTTGAACTTGGACTTGTTGTTGACATCACCTAGGAGATGTGGTCAATCACAGTAAGCCCACCGTCAGTTTCAGATTTAGTACGTCTGGAGTGGGGCCTCATAATGTCATCTGTAACAAGTTCCCAGGTGATGCAGCCACTGCTGATCTGGGGACCACACTTTGAGAACCACCGAGCTCCAGTCTCACCATACAGTGGTCTCTTCTGTCAGCCTTGCAGAAGATTTCAGCTGATCTGAAAGAAAAATTTCCAATAGGAATCCTCCTTAACCCGTCACCTGATAATTAGAATGAAATGACAAAGTAAAGCAACCAAACCTTACATGATTTTTTCTCCAACCTAAAAATGTATCCAGTGGTTTCCTGAAGAGAAAGGGGACATTTCTCATTCTTCCTCTTCATAGTTTCTTGTAGTTTCTTTCCTCAACAACTGTCTTTCAGAACTCCAATGTTACTGAGGCACTATCCCTCTATAGAAGTTTCCTGAAGAAGAAATCGAAGACTTCTCCCTATAATCTAGGCTAGAGTTGAATCTTGAGATCACATGTTCTCTCACAGCTGATAATCCTTGAAATGATAATTCAGATATCAACTTTGAATCTAACAAACTGAATTTGAAGTACATTAAATCAGAGTTGCTCAGCCTTGGCACTGTTGACATTTAGGGCTGGTAATTCTCTGACATGAGAGGTTGTCCACGGCATGGCAGGACTGTGTGATGGCATCCCTGGTCCTGGTCTCCACTCATCAGGTGCCAGTGGACCTCCATCCCAGCTATCACAACCAAGCATGTTCCATACAGCGTCAGATGTCCCCTACAAGGTAAAATCACTCCTGGTTGAGAACCACTAAGTTAAATCATTCACAAAGTCATTGAAGTGTAGAAAAGAAAGAGAAGGTACTTTCATAAGGACGTGCTACTGTAACTCAGTTGAACTTCACTTTCAGTGCAAATCTTCATATACTCTCTACTGCATCTTGACCCTTTGCCTCATCAACTCAATGATCCTAACATTTACTCTTTCTTTTTCTGTCCCAGAAGGGAAATACATGAAAAGAGAAGAAAACCACAATTTAAATACAGTGTTATTTTATTTGGGGCCACTTGAAAGAGGCATGGCCTGAATTCCTAAGCTCCTAATATTGTATATGGGATCAGTATGGTTGGGAGTGTTTAAATCACGTTTCACATCACGTACAGCTCGATGTGTTTTATTAATTTATAATTTTTGGAGCGGTTTGTTGGACTTTAATAGTCATTGTAAAAGCTCAAACATCACAGGAGCTTGAAAGAGGTCCATTAATAATTTGAAACTTGTCAGACCATTCTGGGCATAGACTGAGCTCTGAAGTTCCTCTCGCTAATTTAATAGTTACTTGGGGGCTTTCTACTTACGACGATACAGAAAACTCTCGTTAATGGACTGTCACTTTCCTTGACAAGAAGACTTGTTCATCCTGGCTTCTTAGAGGGTCATGAAAATAGCTCATTAACACACTAGAGAGTCTGACATAAGGTAGGAAGGGCGTTGAAAGATTGTTCTGCGTAACCCGTGTGCTTTCGTCTCTCCACTGCTTTGGGCCTGGGTCAGGGAGTGGAGGTGTGGGGAAGAGGTGCCACAGAATCGTCGCTGAGGGGGAGAAAAGAGGAAGAGCTACTTAATGAGTTGAGCAGTCACCCGGAAGTTGGGGACATGGCTGGTTTGTCTCCCACAGTTAGGGTGACAATATTTCCGGAGTACAATCAAGGCACTTGGTTACTTCTGGATGTGAAAAGCATCTGGCAAAGGGAGATTGGAAGCCGACCTATTAGAATTTTCCATGATATTTATGCGGATTGCATAAGAGGGCAAAAGAGGAGAATATAGAAAATCATTACTCTCCCACACATGGCTACTGTGATCGGAGACTGGGTGTCCAATGCCTGAGAGTGATCAGTGATGGATCAGTGTTTGGTGGGGGGCGAGGAATAGAAGGAAGAAGAAGAGGAGGAAAGAAGGAAGGAAATTCAGAAAAATGCCCTGTTCTCCTCCAAAGTAGGGAATGGCCTGGCTAGAAACTCTTAAATAACTCTGATACAGTTGGTGAGATGGCAAGTAAATAGAAGTTTTAAGGAAAGTACTTCATCATCTGTATAGAAACACCCATAAAAATATATATCCTATTACCAATCAGTCCTACTTCTAGGAATTTATCCCAAGGAAGTAACTGGGCAAATTGCTAACATGAATATGAACTGATGTTGGTAGTAGGAATCCATATTAGAGCCAAAAGACTGTAAACCATCTAAAGGGCCAACGAAAGTGGATTGGCTGAAATCATGTAAGGTTGTATACACAGCCATACAGTGAAATATTACATAGCAGTTAAAAATGATAATGATACTATAAAAGGACAGATTATGAGTGGTATATGTAGAATAATCTCACTTTAAAATATTTTTATATTTAAATGGAAAAGCTCTGGAAGTTTACACAATAAATTGCTACCAGTGATTGGAAGGTGGGCTACCTCCTAAGTTGTTTTGATTTACTTCCTTGGGTTTTCTAGTAGTTCAACAATGACTGTGAATTACTTGAGTAAAAAAAAAACCCAGTATTTTAAAACTAATTCAGTGTGTGTCCACCTCATCCATTTATCCTCATCACTGATGGGTTAACCAGTTAATATAGTAACAGCCTTTTCTCAAGAGTCATTCGAAGTGACTCATGCGTTTGTTAGCTATGTTATTTCACTATACACAGGTTTTGATCTCAAAGACATGATTGTTGCCTAATAATTAATATACTTATTAATTTATGTAATGTATTAATTAAAACTATAAAATACAATCTTATCACTCTAAACAGGGAAAAGCTGGGCTGCTGCTTATTTTAGTGTAACTTCTGGGCCAAATCAAATCAGCAGGCGCATAAAATCGGTCATGCACTTCTATAAGGGAGAAATCGTGGATGGCTGCTTTCTTCTAAAGGACAGAGCTGAAAACCCTAGCTCCCGTAGCCACCTAAACCCTTTGCTGGCATACAGCTTTGGCTGCCTCTCGACCACCCCATCAGTGAGCCCCACCTAAATTTCCTGCCCTAGGAATTCTGTCTTTGCCAGCAGTGAGTTCCCACACCTGTAATAACAATTGACCATGAATGTTGGACCGCCAGGTAGCTTCTTTCCCCCAGAGGACTCCAGACATATAATCTTTCCCAATGGTTAGACCCATAAATTCAGGGCAGTTAAATTGCGTTGTCTCATTTAGAAGTGAAAAATCACTTAAAAAAAAAAAAAAGAATCTGCTGTCTTCCTCTCTTCTCACATCCCACATACACTCCCTCCTCCAACCTTCTCCAGACTTTGACTTTATCACTTCCTTTCCTGAAGTATGTCTTTTGAATAAAAATCATCTTTGCAGTTAAAAGATGAATGTACTAACGAACAAAATAAGGAAGGTTTACCTGGCTCTTAGAATCTGTCACAAGAGGATTACAGCTTCCAAAATGGCATGCCATCCGAAAATGTAGAGGGTTCCAAAGAAGGGACCCCGGGATAGTTAATAAATAGCATGTGAATTCTGTACCATGTAAGTGAATCCACTTGTATAAATTCGGACTGGAGTTTAAATTTCAGTGGGTGACAACTATGATGGTGGTCAGAATTTGCTAACTGCTTCTGGCTGCCTTCACTCAAATAATTTTCCTCTACTTTCAGAAATTTGTCAAGTCACCAAATTCTTTCTTAGACAAATGAGCCAGAAAGGGCAAAACTCGCCTAACCCGCCTGCAGCCTGCTGTTCCCTCTCCCCGATATTAAAAGATTCTGAACTCTGTGATATCAACCATGCAGTTCATTGCTCACATGATACTTGTAATGCTGGAAAAGGAAAGATACTGTCAGCCAACAACTTCTTTCTATTTTGTGACGCCAATGACTGAACTATCTTTTAGGTTATTGTTATTGTTGAAAATCAATGCAGTCAATCACTTAATTGTTGGACAGTGTTGGTTTTTAGACAGTGTCAGTTTTTAGGTTAAAAACTTCTTGAGAACTCACATCAAAGAGTGCTAGAGGTCAGAATATTAAAGATTTTTAATTACCTCAAAATAACTCCCTTTGAATGATTTTATTCCATTAAGTATTTCCCCATCCAATTTATTGGAGGGTTCCTCAGCAGGACACAGCTAACTTCTTACAAAGGATATGTTCTCAGAAAGCTAAGTCTTAAGGTTGGACCTTAAGAAACGGCCATTTTTGCCGGTGAGAATGGTTGGATGTTGACAGTTTCGTACTGTTCAAAGTCAATATGTGAAAATAATTTTTATAAATCAAAATTTTTTTCTGGGCTCCAGGGAAAAGTCACTGTTAAATACATTTTATAGTGAATGTTGAGGTAAAAAGAGTGGTATCCTTTTTAAATGTAATGACGAATTTAGCCTTCTGCTTCTGTGTTCTGCTTGCTTAAAGCAGGGCATACCCATTGTCTGAGAAACATAAATGGAGAAGGGAAAAGCTAGTGTTGTTTCTCTCTTCACAGTGAGGCTTGTAGGTTCTCACTCCAAAAATACTACCAGGATTGCTTTGGAAAAGTCAATCTCTTTAGTTGCACTTTCTTGTTTCTCCCAAGAATTTCTGTTTTCTAATAGGAGTCAAGCAGCCTAACGGGAAATGAACCAGTGTGTGCTTTAGCTCAGAGACTGGGGCCCTCTCTTCAACGCTCCTTTTCTCTCTGACCAGCTAACCATCTTCCTCTGCCCCAAACCCCCATGAAGCTTGGAATAAACTGCTTTGTATCCTGAATCGTGCAGAGTGCACCCTGACTACTTAAGAATAGGAATTATTTTGTCGTCATTCAGCTAATTCTTTTTTTAACCTCACTGGATTAAAAAAAAAAAACACAAATTATTTATACATGTGTGAACCACTAGCCCACATTTCACTCCCCTAAAATAAAATTAGTTTCATAGAATAGACATTTTAAATAATGAATAAATGTTAATATCTTGGCAGGCAATGCCCAGACATTCATTTTTATGATTTGAATAAATCCTAAAAAAAAATAGAACCTAAGATACTCATCTGTATCAGTAAAATGACCAGATAATTTCTACTAGCCATTTTCCCATTAGCTGATTTATGATTATATCTCTTTATTCACTAGTAAGGTCTTGACATTGAAAGATTCATTCACATAGCGCTAGCAACGCGCTGCATTTATTTAAACCACACTTGGCTAGTGGTATATAAATAATCTCCCCCAAACCATATTGATTTCCCAAAGGGAATATTAAATGCTAAATAACTTCACAGATTGGAAGCAGTCCTGTCTCTGCCTTCATTTTTGATATAATCAAAAATGATGACATTGTAGCTAGCTTATTTTTAATAATTCACACATTGAGAGCAAAAGAAAATATTACACCATTGCTCGGGGACGTGAACTTATACTACATAGCACATTCGCATTTCTTTAACGAATGATAACGGATTGACCACATCAGGACTTCTGCCAGGTATTAAGAACGTGTCTATTCATAATGAGGCTATAAATTAGCATAGTGTATTATTCTTCAGATAGCAGATACATACATAGCTCAAAGTCTTTGGGAAGAATGTAGCTTACATGTCTTTCGTGAGTCCCCACAGAATCTTTATAAAGTAGATAATATCCTGATTTTGTAAGTCAGAAAATGAGACAATGTACAGCTCTTGGGCAATGAAAATGATTTTGACTAGATTGGCAAAGCTTGACTGTGTACGTTCACTAAACAGTTCTCCTTACCCTCCAGACACATTTCCTAGCCCCCTTTTATCTAGCCATAGTTACGTACCCAAGTTCTTCCCGATAGAGAATCAGAATTCTAGTCCCAGTTTGTAAAAACCTCCATTGCGATCCGCACACTCTCGTTTCCCTTTTCAATGGTGAAAGAGAATTCCGGATATCTAAAGAAAGGCAGAACTGTGAGGTTGTCGAAGCCTGGGTCCCTAAGTCTCAGTGCAGACGGGAGCATCCCAGAAGACCTGACAGAGGAGGATCATCCGTGTGGCTCTGCTGTGGGAACAAGAACTAAGTTTTCACCGTGTGATTTTGAGATTGCACTGGTTAACCTACCAGGGCTAATACCACCGGCAACCTGAAAATACTGTGATAAACCTGAAATGTTGAATCTAACAGCCCTGATTCTAGCCTCCCCCTCGGGGCTTTCCTCACCTGCCCAGTTGTAGAACTACAGTCAACCCCAACTATAATGTGAGTCACTACTGTGTCTTTATGTCCCTTTCAATTCTGGGGGGAAACATTGTGATTAATTTAAGGGATAATCTGTTTCACGTAAGTTGACTCTGAAACATATTTCTGTAGAGCAAATCTTATTGACTTCCTTGTCCAAACTAGAGATAGTTCCACCAAGAAAGCCTTCACTAGAGTAATGTGAGACTTTTTGGTGAGATGGTAGCTACATGTCGGGCCCTACATTATGGCAGATGATTTGGGTTTTTTTGTTTGTTTTTTAAAGGGAAACTGTGTCTTAAAGGAGCCTTGGGCTTAGTAGGAATTTCCCAGTTCCTTAAGCACAAGGCTCTTAATATGGTACTCAGAGAGCAGTGGTTCTTATTCACGGCAGTTTCCTCCCCAGAGGAATTCCTGGCAATTCCTGGAGACATTTTTGACTGTCACAACCTGATACCTAATGGGTGGTGACCAGGGACACTGCCCAATGTGGTACAGTGCACAGGACAGCTCTCCATAGCAGAGAACTGTCCAGCTGTAAATGTCGACAGCCCTGAGGTTAAGAAACCCTAGGCTGAGTTGCGAGCTTCATGAGGTCAAGGGCCGTGTCTGTGTTACTGCATCTTCAAGTCACAAAGGGCTTGAAATATAGTGAGTACTTAGTAAAATTTGTTCAGTTATTTAATGGGCTGAGCCCCTCCCAGTCAGCAAAGTGGCAGTAGGTAAAGCAAGATTTGGCTTTGGAACCTTAGCTCTACTGCTCAGTAGGAATGTGTATTGAGCAAGTTACTCTACCTTTTTAGGTCTGGGTCTCTTCATCTGTGAACTAGGGGTCATAACAGTACCAATTTCATGGAGCTGTTGTAAAGATTAAGTGAGATAAAGCATGTAGAATGCTCAGCACAGTGGCTGAGATGCTTTTGATAAATACTAACTTTCATTATCGTTAAGAGGAAAGAAACCAATGTTTCCTGGACTTGTGTCATGTGCCAGGTACAGAGTTAAGGACGTACACCATCTCATTCAGTCTTCTTGACAGTATCTGTGGAGTAGGACTGTTTGTTTCCATTTCACAGAAGAGGCAACTGGGTTTTAAAGATGTCAAGCATCCCACCCAAGATCAGAGATATTAAGAGGCATAAACTGTGGGAATCGTAAGACTCCAAAGCCCAGCTTCCCTCCATCAAAACACACTGATTTCTTTATGAAACCCCTGAACCTCACTACCTTCTGTACAATCAAAGGGTGTAAAGCCAATCCCTTTTAAGTGGTATTGACAATGTTTATTGAGCTAGGTGGCAATAGCCCCCTTTCCAGAGCTTTCATGTAATGTGTAATGAACTCTGGCCAGCACTTTAGTGGGTTATAAAATCATCGATCCTATATTGTACCATTCCATGAAAGTCAAAGTTGCAAATATTAGGTTTACTGGAAAGGAGAAATACCTATATTCATCTGTAACTTTCTGCCTTCCCTGTTTCATATGCTGGATCCTAAGCTTATTACAATCACACACTGTATTCTACTACTTCTGTGGTCATTCCTCACTCAGTGCTCCTAGCAAGGGTAGGATGGATTTCTAAGAGCAAACCTACTGCCATACTGCCTGGGAAAAAACCACATTTACTTCCCTAGATACAGTTTTCATAGTTGTCTCAGTTTTTAAGATGCAAAAAAAGGCACCCTGGGGTGCTATAAAACTTAGATTGGCTTCATGCTAATAAAGGGTTTTCATAAAGCCTCAAATTTCCTATTAAAGCTTATCCACCATCAATCTCATACTTAACAAGATAGAGCAAATTTCATTTAACAGTGCTTTGAGAATCAGAACAAAATCAAATCACAAAAGAAAGGAGCCTAGGTGATTATAATCTTTCTTTTTTTTCCTTTCTTTCTCTCATTCTTTGAGTTTAATACTTCTCAACTCATCTTTTTTCAGTAATACTCGTCAGTACAATAGTGTGTAGATTCTATTGTTACTTTTACTGATACACACATGCTATGTCAGCTTGATAGAGCTTTGCTGACTTCCCAAAAGCAAATCACAACAACCTTTAGAAGGTTCTGGAGGCTCATAAAGACTAGAGAGACAAAGCTACCAGTGATGGGACTAGTGGGAAGCCATTTTGAATACAATCGTTTCCTCGGACATGCCGCCAACAACCACAACACTCGGTAGCAATGCAGGGGTCCCTGGGCTCTCATTGAACTGTGTTTTTCTTTAGAAAAAAAATCAAGAAAACTTTGACTTGCTAAAGGTATGATAAGTGAAGCTTAAAGCTAAATGTGTCTTTAAAGTGTCCTAATTATTTGGAAAGAACTAAGGTATAAACGAAAGATTTTGTAACCACCTCAGAAACCAAGGTGATTGATAGAAAGGTTACAGTGCCTGCTGGACAAGGCACTGGGTGAAGAAAGGGGATGGACTGAGTATTTCACTAGACACTGGTTTTAAAGGGTTCATTTACATCTTCTTTTCCTGTGAAGCTAACACCATATGGTTTTGGTACAATAGGCAATCACTAGTCTAACAACAAAAATTATATTATAAAAGCTCTCCAAAATATATTTAAGCGATGTTTTGGCAGTAGACTTGTTTTAGTGATTTATATTAGGGTAAATCTCATTCCCATTCATCAGAACTTGGAGATGAAATAAAACTGGCATTTAGTCTTTATGGATTGATTTGAAAAGAAAAAGGAACTCTTTTGAACCCACCAGAGGAAAAGAAGGAATCGTTATGAACAAAGCTTATCTTAGTTTAAGCTCTCTTCTCTCCTTTCTTTTCCTCTTTCCTACCCTTTCTCTCTCCCATCCTCCCTCAAAGGTGAAAATGGTTGGGGTATTTGGTCCAAGATGTAATAAAGGAATTTGAAGTAATTGCTTTTAACTGGCTTTCTCAAAGTGACTTATTTCAGATGTCCACACGCTGTAGGTACCATGGTCACATAAGTCGAGGAAACCCTTGAACAAAATTATACAGGTATCTTTGTACAGGACCTTTCAGTGGCTTTATGATGGCCACCTTTCTTGGTTTTATTATGTCCGTAACAGGAAGCATCTCAAGGAAACATACTTCAGAAGCTGCTGCATGTGGCAAAGGTTGTGAGACAAGTGTGTCTACCCTTCAGGGAACTCTTTAGCTTATATGCAGTCCAGACACTGAGGAGGACTCCTTGTGCCCAAGATGGAGATATAATTATAGATTAAGAAGCGCGTCATTTTTCAACAAAGATAGCTCCTAAAATATATAATTACACATAGAGAGGAGTATTCTTTATAGTTAGATTAACAATATCATGTTAAAAAAATTTTAAACACCTTTTTGTGGCATGATTCCTGTACAGTAAACTGCACATATTTCAGATGTACAGTTCGATGAGTTTTGATAGATGTATATACCCATGAAAGTACCACCACAATCAAGATAGCTAACACTTCCATCACTCCTCAAGAGGTGCAAATTTTGAATTCCCAGTTGATCCCTTCCCACCCCCTCTCCCCTCTGGTGACAAGAAGTTTGCTCTCTGTCTGTGAGTCTGTTTGTTTTGTAGATAAGTTCATTTGTGTCCTTTTTTTTGATTCCACATATAAGTAATATCATACAGTATTTTTCTCTTTCTGACTGACTTCACTTGGAATGCCAATCTCCAGGTCCATCCATGTTGCTGCAAATGGCATTATTTTATTCCTTTTATGGTTGAGTAGTATTCCATTGCGTATATATACACCACACCTTCTTTATCCTGTCATCTGTGGATGGACATGTGGGTTGTTTCCATGTCTTGGCTGTTGTAAATAGTGCTGCTGTGAACGTTGGGGTGCATGTGTTTTTCCTAATTATATTTTCCTCTGGTTATATGCCCAGGAGTGGGATTGCTGGATCATAGGGTAAGTCTTTTCAGTTTTTTGAGGAATCTCCATACTGTACTCCGTAGTGGCTGCACCAATTTATATTCCTACCAACAGTGTAAGAGGATTCCTTTTTCTCCACACCCTCTCCAGCATTTATCATTTGTGGACTTTTTAATGATGGACATTCTGACTGGTGTGAGGTGGTATCTCACTGTAGTTTTGATTTGCGTTTCTCTAACAATTAGTGATGTGAGGCATCTCTTCATGTGCTTATTGGCCACCTGGATGTCTTCTTTGGAGAGATGTCTGTTTCGGTCTTCTGCCCATTTTTTATTTGAGTTACTTGTTTTTTTGATACTAAGCTGTAAGAGATGTTTGTATATTTTGGAAATTACTCCCTTGTCAGTCGCATCATTTACAAACTTTCTCCCATTCTGTACGTTGTTTTTTCATTGTGTTTATGGTTTCCTTTGCTGTGCAAAAGCTTTTAAGTTTAATTAGATTCCATTTGTTTATTTTTGCTTTTATTTCCATTACTTTAGGAGCTGGTTTGAAAAAAGTATTGCCATGATTTATGTCAAAGAGTGTTCTACCTATGTTTTCCTCTAGGAGTTTTATAGTATCTGGTTTTACATTTAGGTCTTCAATCCATTTTGAGTTTATTTTTGTATATGGTGTTACAGAAAGTTCTAATTTCAGTCTTTTACGAGTAGCTGTCCAGTTTTCCCAGCATCACTTACTGAGAGACTGTCTTTTCTCCCTTGTATACTCTTGCCTCCTTTGTTGTGGATTAATTGACCATAAGTGCGTGGGTTTATATGTGGACTTTGTATCCTGTTCCATTGATCTATGTGTCTGTTTTTGTGCCAGTACCATACTTTTTTGATTACTGTAGCTTTGTAGTATAGTCTGAAGTCAGGGAGCATGATTTCCCCAGCTCTGTTCTCCTTTTTCAAGGCTGTTCTGGCTATTCGGGGTCTTTTGTGTTTCCATACAAATTTTAACATTTTTTTTGTTCCAGCTCTGTGGACTATGTCATTAGTAATTTGATAAGGATAGTATTGAATCTGTATATTGCCTTGGGTAGTATGGCCATTTTAACAATGCTGATTTTTCCAATGCCGTAACACAGTATACATTTCCATCTGTTTATGTCATGTTGAGTTTCTTTCATCAGTGTCTTACAGTTTGCAGAGTACAGTGTCCTTTGCCTCCTTGGGTAGGTTTATTCCCAGGTATTTTATTCTTTGTTGGTGTGATGGTTAATGGAATTGTTTCCTTAATTCATTTTTCTACTATTTCGTTGTTAGTGTATAGAAATGCAACTGATTTCTGTATATTAATTTTGTATCCTGCAACATTACCAAATTCATTCATGAGCTCTAATAGTTTTCTGGTTGCTTCTTTAGGGTTTCCATGTATAGTATCATGTCATCTGCAAGCAGTGACAGTTTTACTTTTTCTTTTCTGATTTGGAATCCTTTCATTTCTTTTTCTTCTCTGACTGCTATAGCTAAGACTTCCAAAACTGTGTTGAATAAAAGTGACAAGAGTGTTCCTGATCTTAGAGGAAATGCTTTCAGCTTTTTATTATTAAGTATAATGTTAGCTGTCTTGTTCCTGATCTTAGAGGAAATGCTTGCATCCCTGGGATGAATCCCACTTGATCATGGTGTATGATCCTTTTGATGCATTGTTGGAGTCAATTTGCTAGCATTTCATTGAGGATTTTTGCATCTATATTCATAAGTGATATTGGCCTGTAGTTTTCTTTTTCTGTGATATCTTTGTCTGATTTTGGTATCAGGGTGATCGAGGCCACATCTTATTTTGCAAATTGTCTATCACCTTTATTTTATGTTGCCAAAAGAATGTATTAAACACTACCTTTAATGGCTAAAAATACTGTCTCTAGATATAATGAACTTATGTGAACAATTAATTCACGTTAATTGTTTGGATATTGCAAACTATACCATTTTAGCATGAATAGTAAAAGTAGTCAAAGATTAAAGATGCTGATGGTGTTATTTTCAATTACTTTCCCTCCTTGAATCCCAGTATATTTTGTGCTTGCTCTAGGAACCCTACTGTCGTGACAAGATTTCAGCTAAAATATCTGTGTGCTACTAAATTGTGTTGTTTGTTACGTTAGTCAGCTTGGGCTGCGATAACAATACCACAGACTGGGTGACTTAAACAACAGAACTTCATTTTCTCACAGTCCTGGACGCTGGAAAGTCCAAGATCAAGGTGCCGGCTGGTTGGGTTTCTGGTGAAGCCTGTCTCGTTGGCTTTCAGACTGCTGGCCTACTCATTGTGTCCTCACATGGCCTTTCCTCAGTGCCTGCACGTGGAAAGAGAGCAAGCCTTCTGGTGTCTCTTCTTATACGGGCACTAATCCTATTGGGTCAGGGCCCCACTGTTATGACCTCATTTAACCTTGTTTACTTCATAAGGAACTCATCCACAAATACATTCAAGTTAGGGGTTAAGTCTCAATATATGAATTTTGGGGAGGCATAGATATTCAGTCCGTAACATTCATTAACTGCAGGAAAGAGTATACTGTCCAGTAGAATTTTTGATAGCAATAAAAGAAATTTCCTGGTGGTTAAGTGAATGTTGGGATAGAATTTGTGTTGGTGCAAACCTGAGTTTGCTTTCAAAAAAAAATGAAATGATATTTATTCAGCTTAGTCATGGATTCTGAGTATGGTGTGTACTTAAGGCAAATAAGATACCTAAAATAAATCCTGATGTATATATGATTTAAATTATTTAAAATAACTTTTCACGTGGAGCTTCTTCACTTTAATAAAATTGTTCATCATACTCAGTTTGAAGAAAATATATGTTTCTGAGCAGATTCTCCACCATTTTTGGAGACTTGCTCTAATAAACATTCTATTCAGAAAAGCAATTTCAACTTAAGACTCTTGACAGCTTCGTTTTCAGGCTAGTCAGCTAGGATGAAAATTGAGCTGCCCAAAGAGAGTTGGCAAAATAGTTTACTTGATATAATTAAAAAGGGGGAAATTTCTAAACCACAGTTGTCTTCAATGCTAATGTGAACAACCAAATGTTATTTCCAGTAGAATTTTTTTTCTAATTTCCTCATTCTTGGCAAGTTGGTACAGCTTTGTGCAGTTGGGAATCAGAATGCTTTTCCTCAAGATAGAAATGTTCTTTGTGTTAAACACATAGTGGTATAATTGTCCTGTACATTCACCACATGCATTCAGGGGTTGAAACCCAAGTCCAATAATTCTAAATTTGAACACTTAGCTTTACCCCTTTAATAAAGAAAAATCATAGCAACTGTGTGTCCTTCTGGCCAAATATTTCATGTGGTCAATGTTATTTACTTATACAATTGGAAAATGACTTGATTGCAGCCATGTTGAAAATCTTTGCTAAGGTATGAGCTTTTCTCATATTGGATTTTTCTTTACGAGAATAGGTAACTTCATTTTGTGATTTTATTTGGTTCTGCTCAGTGACACAATCTGGCTTAGGAGACATACTTGAAGAAAAAAAGAAAAAGCAAGGATTTGGATTACAGATCCTTGCCGATGAACTGCTGTAATAAACAATCAGTGTCCGTTGAACTACAGTATTAAAGTTAGTATATATCACGTTGGTATTGGGCACACAAATAAGTAGGTCATTGGTAATTTCCAGATGTTTTACTTTTTTAGCTGCTGCCTCATCCCCTCTACTTTCCCCTCCGTCTTCTTTAAATGAAATAAGTTTAAATTCTGAGCTCCCCAGAGAAACTTTTCTAAGTGCTTCACATCTAATGTACTGATCATTAAATGGCATCATTTGTGCATTTGGGAGGAGACAATGGGAGCCGCAAGGGAGGCTGGGAAGCTGGGGGAAGCCGGCCCCCTGTTTTGTCCCCTTGAGCATGCTAAAAGGGGTATTTGGGCAGACTTTGGCCACTGCCTATTGTGTGTATGTCAAAGTCTTAAACTAAGATGAAGATGCCTTTTGAATGGTTTCACCATTTTTGCACGTCTCCCTGAGTCTTACTTACCAGTCTTGAGATGCAGGTGGAAGTAAAATCCTAAGTCTGTTCTGGCTGAGATGTAAGGACTAAGGAGGGGATAACGCTTCAGCACTAACGGGATTCACACTTTGTTAGAAAATAACCTTGTTGCTCTAACCTTTGCTTGCATCAACAGTGGCTGCTTTAGAGTGAGTATTTGCTTTTCTTCTTGCCTGTGAGGTTATATTAATTTCTTTTTCCAGCGTGATGGTCTGCCTGTTCTGGATTTTACATTGAAAAAAAAAAAAAAAAAGGAGTTTCCAGCACTGCATTCTTACTGGGTTGTGTTCAGGCTTGCAAGCCACTCTTTACTTGGCTAAAGACATTTTGTTTTGTTTTCATAATTTCAAAGAAGTTTTTTGCAGCTGGGATTTTAAAATGCTAAAGTCTACAAATTAATTTTCCCCCTGAAGTTGGAAAAGAACATTACCATTGCATATGTAGACTTCAAATCTTCATAGAATAACTTAGTGACCTGTTTTTTTTTAATTAGTCAAAAATATTGATTCTCCTTTAATTCTTTCTATCCATGGCCAGTCTAACTCTTTGCTTGACATATCTCAAAGCTGCCTCCTTGTTTCTCTGCTCTACTACTATGTGAGATTTTGCCCCTTAATCTATTACTTGAAATCCTACTTTCCTAAATGTCAATAACTTGTAAAATAATTTTTATGCCAGTTTCTGTACTCACCTTTTCCACAGTCCATGAGCTATAAAATATATTAAAGATAAGGAGAAATATGACAGGTTTTTTTGCTACATCATAGGATAAGTTTACCTTTCAACTGCATCATAGTACAACTTGATTAAAGTCCCGAGCAATCCACTTTAAGTAATCTACATTCAAGGATCTGTCTAAAAACTACACACTGTGGAGAGGGTAGAGCGCATGCCCAGCATACAAAAAGTCCTGGGTTCAATCCCCGGTATCTCCATCAAAAAGTAAATAAGTAAACCTAATTACCTCCTGCTACAAAATAGATAAGTAAATAAAGATAAACATTTTAAAAATAAATCAGGAGATTTAAATAAATAATAAAAGCTGCATGCTGTTAAGTGAAAAGATCTAGGTAGTTCTTTAGCATATTCAAAGAGTTTATTTGTAATCATCTGACTTTTATTATGGACTGTGTGGTGTCCAGACACTGATTTTTGCTTCACAGAGACTGTGTTTGCACAATTGCTGCATGACCTGGCATTTTGATCTGTTCTCCGTCCACATGGGAGGCCTCTTCCAGGTGCCAACATGGAGTCAGGGAGGGAAAAAAGCTTGTTCCTCTCCCTTCTTAGGTTCGGTGACTGCAACCCTACAAAATAAACTGACCAAAGACAGATTAACAGGAGAAAAAGATTTATTTAATAGGCATATGGTGGGGGGGCTCACAGGAAAACCCCAAAAAGGCTATGAGACCTAATGGCTTATATACTATTTTAACAAAGTGCTGTAGATTTTGTGGCTTTGTGCCAAGACCATGGAAAAGGGTTTGAGAGTTCTAGGGACAGTAAATTGTGAGAAATAGATGGAGACTACTGGAAGATAAAGATGATGTCAGTAAGATTTATTTATGCAGATTTCAACCAGTGCCATCCACAGGGGTCAGTTGTTTCCTCTTCTTGAGACAGGAGAGTAGAGAGGGGACATCTTCAGAAAGGGAAATGTGTGCCCTGCCTTTGAGCAGGTGGAGGGGAGAGAACTTTTTTTGTACCTGCTGTTTCTCAGTTGCCTTTGACTCAAAATAATTATTATGCCAAAGTGACGTATTTTGGGATAGCATATTCATATCCTCTTCAATGGGTGTCTCATTATAGAAGTGAATAGTGGAGACATTGAGGATGTTAATCCCCTCACTAGAAAATGGTACCCCTTACCCTTTCTGAATCACTTTTAGCACAACATTCAGAATAGCACACCCACATCACTTCAGTCTACTTGACTATTAAATGTGTACTCAGCCAGAATTGTGCTCTTGTCAAGACATAGGTTGTGCATTTTAATGAGATCTCTTTTTGAAAAATTAAGATGGACTGTTGTTTACATTTAATATCATTTAAGGGTAAACACCCATTGGTGTTACGAGACTATCTTATTTCTCTGTTTCTTTGGAATGGTTGCAGAGGATGGGGGTAGGACTTGCCGCAACAGAATGTCAGCGTGTGACCAGAGCCTCCTCAGTAAGTGGTCCCTCCAGACGGAGGCTGGAATCTCAGCCTTCGTGACAGGGTCAGGGTTCAGTGGAAAGCGCGCTCTCACCAACATCATCCTACTTGTTAGAAGGATTTTTAGAAACACGTGTCATATCTGCATTAGAGCACGTAAGGGTAAGAAACAACCAGGAAAATCCACATCTATACTTTGAAGTCTATCTCTATAAATACTGTGTTTTTAAGAGGTTACATCAGTGGTCCTTAAGAGGAGGAGGAGGAAGGTGATTCTGATCTCTAGGGAACATTTGGCAGAGTCTTGGAGACATTTTTGCTGGTTATAGCTGGGATGTGGGGGCTGCTACTGGCATCTGCTGAGAGTCCAGAGATGCTGCGAAACATGCTATAAGACAGGATCATGCAGCCCCAGATATCAGTAGTGCCGCGGTGGAGAAAGGCGCTTCACATCACTGTGCATCGCGTGTCGGTGCACATCCGACCTCTGCCTACCAGCCTTGGCTCCAGAAACAAACCACCATCCCAGGACGCCCGCAGATACCATGCCAGATATTTACAGAGAAACCAAAGCCTTCAATGAATTCATGAGTCTAAGTCTTATGTGTTTTTAAACAAACACACTGAAGCATTAGTAAAGATACTTGAGCTTTTTTTTTTTTTTTTAATAGACTCAAAGTGGATTTGTCATGGAAAAAAGTCATCCGTGATGAGTGGTCAATGCAGTCCTATATAAATCATCTCCCCCTTTCCCCTTATTTTGAAAGCTCCTGTGAGCTGAGAGACAATTTTCAGCCTTAAATTCCCCTGCTCCAAACTTCTGTTGGTTGCTTTCAGTGTTTCTTTTGGTTTTGTTTGGACTTGTAGTTTGAGTTTAGGGAACGTTCCCTGAGGCATTCTGGGATCCTGTCCTTTGAATGTTGATCCTCAGATGGATCATTAAAGAGCCATTAAGAACTGGCTCTGGTGTCCCTTTGTAGAATAAAGTCAGCATTTTCACCCGCTGAGGGCAGCCCTGTTAATCCATTGTTTCTGTCTCTTGAAGGAGGTAGCTGATTTTTGTAACTGAAAAGCAAAACCACCTGGTAGAATTCTAAAGTAAATGAAATCTCCAATCTCCCAATTCTTTTCTAAAGGGGATAAATGGTATTGGGAACCTGGGGGTGTCCCTGCACCCTAAGATTCTTGAAATGAAGGGAGGCAGTAGCAAGTGTATAAGCAAGTAAAGATCGATGAGAATTGTTCTAGTAATGACGTCTCAAAAAATTAAAAAAAAAAACGCTTAGAGGCGGGGAGAGGATGTTCAGTGTTAGTGTGTGTGCATGCTAAGCACAAGGTCCTGGGTTCGATCCCCAGTACCTCCATTTAAATAAGTAAATAAACCTAATAACCTCCCATCCAAAAAAATAAGTGTTTTTTTAAAAACTACTTGGATTGATTATGGACAAACAGCATCCTGTTTGTCCCAGATAACAATTATTAGGTAGGATGTAGTTGGGCAGAATTGTTGATAGAGACCTCATATAGCTGATGTTATTTTTCAATACATCAGTTGTCCTACAAACAAATCCTAATCTAGCTTCCCAGGCCCTCCCTGATCTCGAACAGCACTGTCCAGTAGAAATAGAATTTGAGCTGCATGTGTAATTAAAATTTTTCAGGTAGCAAAATTTAAAAAGCAGGTAAAATTTAATGTAATAATATATTTTATTTAAGCCGGTATATCCAAGTTGTTATCATTTCAACATGTAATCAATGTTTTTAAAATTATGGAGGAGATATTTTACACTGTTTTCATACTGAGTTTTTGAGCTCTAGTGGGTATTTTTACATCTACAGTGTATCTCAGTCAGACTCGCTACATTTCAAGTGATCAGTTGGCCACGTGGAAGTGATGCCGTCCTATTGGATAGCACAGTCTAGCCCTGGCCTGTTTCTCCAACTCCATTTATTTTTTTCACTCTCCCTGGTAAAATTCACATTCCAGCCTTGATGAACTTCCTTCACCTCTATTGCCCCAAGTGTTCTTTCTTATTTCTTGGTCTTTGTACAAATCTCTCCCTGGGATGCTTTCCCTCCTACCTGGCTAGTTCCTACTTATTCTTCGCAAAAGTTGATTCTTCTGGGGAAAAAAAAAACTGTTGGGGAGGAAGAACTTTTCCTCTGCCCTCTTAGATTTGTGACTGGGGGCCTGAGTATTTAAACGGACAAAAGACAGGTTAGCAGGAGAACAGGCAGAAGTAATTTAAATGCTCATTGCGCACACACGGGAGAGCTTGGTGATGAGTAACTTACAGGGGTGATTAAAATTTGGGGCTTATTACCTAACTTAGTAGGGTAAATGGAGTGGGGAGAAAAGGCATCTATGGGAAGAACAAATAGGTCTCTTTTCGAAAGTCAAATGGGTTTTTAAGAGAACTACTGGGAGATTTAAAAAGCTGATGCTAATGTTTGCTTATGCATGACTATGAAACTCCCCCAGACAGGGGATTTATGGTAGGTTTACTCTTGGTCTCTCTGTTAAGAGTAGAAGCCACCGTGAGGAGGGAATTTATGGTAGTCTTCATTTCTTACAAGTTTCTGCTTTTAGTCAAATAAGGGAAGCTCCAAGAAGACTTCTTTCTGCATCTGTTGAATCTCACATGTCATCATCTTAAAATAATCTTTATACCAACTTTGGAGTTCCAAGTGGGTGCTCACAGAACCATGGACGCAGTTAGGTTTTGCTCCTCCATCCTCTAATGTGACTGGTACTTCCCGTTCCATAGTTCTCATTCACTTTCTTATCCTTTCAAGTTGGGTGTTTTCTTTTCCCCAAATAGACGATAACCCCTGGGAAAGCAGGAGCAACTCTGAATTTCCTCTATGTTAATGTGAATTCATTACCAAGGACAGTGGACTGGCACATAAGAGACACTTGATAAATATTTGTTGAATAAATCAACCAAATATAAATAATCTTGGAGGAAAGGAAAAACATCATTTTCTTCTACCCTTCCAAGTTCTTGGCTGGGGCCTCTGTAACAAAAGACATATTAACAAGAGAAAAGCATACTCATTTATTTAACAAAAATTTTGCATGACACAAGAGCTTTCATAAAGAAGTGAAGCCCCAAAGAGTGGTTAAACCTGAGTGTTCTTACGCTAGGTTTGATGAAGAGCTACAGATGCATTTTAGCAATAAAAACCAATGAAGTAACGCTACATGTTACAACATGGATGGTTCTCATAAACAGTTTGTTTAGTGGAAGAAGCACACTCAGAAGACCACATATTGTGTGACTCCATTTATAGGAAGTATCCAGAAAAGATACACCTATAGAAACGGGAAGGAGTTGCCTGGGGCTGGAGGTAGGATTGTGGATAAACTGTAAGTAACCACAGGGGTCTTGTTGGGTTGATGGGAATACTCTAAAACTGACTTTTGGTACTGGTTGCAGAACTTGGCAAATTTATTAAAAGTCATTTAAAATGGATGAATTTGATGATATGTAAACTGTACCTCACAAGAGTTAAAGATTAAAAAATAATGATACTTTTTGAAAGACATTAGGTAAAAATGTATACATATCCAGTATGAACTCAACTTGTTGAATGTTATTTCTGTGGTCTATCTATAAATGTGTGCATCAAACTGCTAATAGTGGTTATCACTTCATTTTTGAACTCTAGGTGACTTTTATCTTAGATTTTTTTAATGGTGGTACTGGGGATTGAGTCCAGGACCTTGCATATGTTCTACCACTGAGCTGTACCCCCACCCCCTTAGATTTTTAAAATATCCAAAATTCCCTCTGAGCATTTATTACTTAAAACAATTAACTTACAAACTAAAAAAAGAAACCAAAAAAACAAACTCTTTAGAAAGATGAATGATTGACCCTTTGAATGAATAAAGTCTGTATGTTGCTGGGGAAGGGGGGTGTATGTGCCTGTGATTCAAGTGAATAATGATCCAGTTCCAAAAAGGAGGATGGAAGACCCTAGCTTCCAAAGACAAGATGAACTGTGTTTATTCAGGATGTTAATGATTTTGTCATTAAGAGTTGACAGTGGAACTCTTTTTACTTCTAGAGAATCAGGGCTGAGTTCATCCATGCATTCTTTTAGAGGAGTGACCTCTCAAGGGATGAAGTAAGAAAGAGCTCTAGCATAAAGTACTAGAGATTTCCACTGGGGTCAAGTAAAAGGAAATGACTACAACTGAACACAAGCAGGACAAAGCTTAGCAACAGCTGATTACTATTAAACCAGGTTATGAGTTTGGTTAAAACTATACTTTTTCTAGTGTCATGCAAATGACTCATTCCTTAAGGACTATTTGATTAATGCAGCTTAATTCAATGCCCCCAACACTATTGCTGTCTCGCCACAAAGGGAAACTCTACATTCAAATTTGTCCGTGTATCATTTCTAACATCTTGGTTGAACAGCACTTTCAAAGTATTGGTTGTATGAGAAGTTAATAATTTTGCTTCCAAGAATGTTACATTTTCATATATTTTTAAAATATTAACATTCAGGAAAAAGGTGTGATAATGTAACATGATACCTTACATGCACACCATAATTTTTCTCTTCTGATATCCTGGTCCCCTTTGAACTATAGCCTACTATTTCAGTGATTAAAATCTGAATTTATTATTATTACTCTCACCAGTGACTAATTTGGAGACAGATTATTGTACTGAGGTATCTTCTTATTTTTTTTAATAATTGTATTTTATGTGGCTGGTGTTTTTCTGTTATCACACAGGAAAGAGAAAGTCCCTATTTTTACATCCTTTCAGTACTTTAAATACTTGACATCAATTAAATGCTTCCAGATAGCTAACCAATACGTTCTTCCTATAGCAGAAAAAGTAAAAAGTGCTTTGGCAGGGAGCATTCTAATTAGCTTTCAATTATCTTTAAAAAAAAATTAGGTCATCCTCTCTGACAATCAACTCAGATTATTGTCCTCTGAGGTTCATTTTGAAATACCTTTTAATTTTCTCTGAACATTCATTAAAAGAATATTATAAACTCACATCTTAAAAAAGTGAAATTGTAATCTCATCACAGAAATATAACCAATGTTCACATTTTGATGTAGCTTCTCTTCAAATGCAGTCAGTATAGACACAAACATAAAACCTAATACGTTTCTGTATAACGATTTATTCAGCAAACGTTCACTGAGTGTCAGTTGTGTGCCAGTGCTGTTTGTACTGGATGCGTCATACTGGCTGTTGTGTCAACCCAGCTTTCACTATCATTGGAATGTTTTCCATGTCAGTAAGTTTATTCCTGCTGTATCATTTTAGTGACTGCATAATTATGACAAATTTTACTTTCCAAAATGAAGAACACAACCTTTCCACCACTCCCCTCTCTTTCTAAACCTTGTCATGCCCTACCAAGAGGTAGAATTTCTGTCCCCTTACCATGAACTTGGGTGAAGTTTTATGACTAACCTCAATCCCCCAGATGTGATGCCATATGATTTCCAAGAGAGGTCATAAAAGGTGATATGATGTCTGTCTAGCTCTCCCTGGGGACACTCAACCTTGGAACTCACCATCACATTGTAAGGAAGCCCATGCCGCATAGGAAAGGCTCTACGTAGGTGTTCTAGCCAACAGCCTCAGCTGAGGTCTCTGACAACAGCGGGTATCACCTGCCAGCCATGTAATAAGTAAGTCTTCAGGAGACTCCAGCCTTCAAACCACAGCAGCTGATGGCAAGTAGAGAAGAGGCAGCTGTCCACACTGAACCCTACCAAAATCACAGATTTGTGAGCGCAACGCATGTGGCTTGTTTTAAGCCACTAACTTTGTGGATGGTATGTTAACACAGCAGTAGATTACAGGAATAGCAGTATTCCTTTAAAATGACTGTACCACAACGTTTGTAGCCAATTTCTTATTTTGGGACATTTGGTACTAGTATTTTGATGTTGTTGCTTTGCTAGTATAAACATCACTTGTATGTATATCTCAGAACACAGTGAATGTTATGTGTAGCCTGATTTCCTCAATATTATTTCCCAAAAGTAGAGGTGTAGGTCGAATGATATGCATATTTTAGGGGCTTTTGATGCAAGTTTGGGGCAGTTCACTTTCTAGAGGCTCACAGGTACGGCTGGTTTAGAAATACTTAAACTTAAAATACTTTGACAAAATCAATGCCTAGAAATTTAGTAACTGAAAAGGAAAGATCATTGAGTATAGGGAAAACCACGGGTACTTCTATTGAAAAGAAGTTCTCTGGCTTTTAAGTTAAAATAATATATTCAAATATTTAAAATAAGAAGGAAAAGTGATTATGCAAACATGAATTTTGAGGGTGAGAGTCTCTTAGTTGAATCTGAGCACATACTTGTCACCTATAATCCTCAGATGGCTCTCAAATAGTCACTTAATATGCCATACTTCATAGAATTTTAACTACTAGAACTTAAAAATATCTTCAAGTCTAGCAACTTCTAGAGCTTTCTGAAGACCAAATAATTCTACTGCAGTCTGAAGACCTTGTCCTGAGCGGGGTTTTAGCTCTGAGTTAATGTTGTCAGATGATCAGACGCAGTGGCTTGACTGGTTGTGCAGATCAGACGAGAGCTAAGAGTTATCCTGTGACCATGGCTGATATAATTATTACCTAAAAATATTAAGTGAAGAAAAGTTTCAAGGCAGTGTTTTCCTGTTCCGTGCTGCAATTTTTTTTTTAATGTCTTGGCTATTATCAGTTGTCTTTACTCATTTTGTGTGTGTGTTACCAATCACCTTCTAGCATAATAATATTAATAATAAATCTTAGGTTGATATTATAGTTTGAAGTTTACAAGGTGCTTCTATATTTGTTTGATTGTTTTATTTAATCTTCAGAACAAAACCAGGGGTCATCACTTTGTCGACAATGGAAACAAGTCCAGGGAAGTTAAGTAACCAGAGAGACAACTAAGATTTGAACACAAGTCTTCTGATCTCAACTTAACATCTTTTAAAGTAGAAACCAGGGACATCTCCTCCATCTTTTTAAGACCGTCTCTTACATTATGCTCAAGATCATCTCATCACACAGAGTAGGGGTAAGCAAATTCTTTCTGTAAAGGGTCAGATAGTAAACACTTTCAGCTTTGTAGGCCATTCAGTCCAGTAGTGCAACTTAGCTCTGCCACTGTAGCAGGAAATCAGCCATGGACAATGTGCCGTGAGTGGGCATGGCTGTGTTCTAATAAAACTTTATTGACGAAAAGACACAGAAGGCCTTTTGGGTCCTTAGGCCATACAGCTGATCCCCAACTTAAATAGTCTTTCGATTTTCTGATAGTGAAAAAGCTATACGCATTCAAGTAGAAACTGTACTTCAAGTTTGGAATTTTGATCCTTTTCCCAGGCAAGCGATCCCCAGTCCGCTCCTGTCTCATGATGTGGAGCAGCCACAGCTCCCGGCCAGTCACATGATTATTAGGACCATTCTCTACACAGACTGCCATTCTGTTTTTCACCTGCAGTACAGTGTTCCATAAATTACATGAGATAGTCAACACTTTATTATAATGTAGGCTTTGTGTGAGAGGATTTTGCCCAGCTGTGGGCTAATGGAAGTCTTCTGAGCATGGGTAAGGTAGGCGAGGCTGAGCTGTGATGTTCGGTAAATCAGGTGTGTCCAGTGCATTTTCTACTAACGATATTTTCAACTTAGGGTTTATCAGGACAAAATGCAAGTCGAGGAAGAACTATAGTTGGCCAACCCTAGGCATAAGAGGATAGGTAAACACAGGAATCTCATGTCCATTTCTGCCCTTTGTACCTCATTCACTTCCTTTCCCTATAAAAACCTGTTTTTATTCTTTCCTGTCCTTTCAGAGTGGTTTGGTTTTTTTTGTTTGTTTGTTTTTGCAAATACAAACTCGGGCATAGACAGACTTTCACTCCTCCCACTGCACCGTCCATATTTCTCGCAGCCCCATGCCCTCTCTACACTCGGTTTTGATGACCTGGGCATTCATCATACTAATACCTGGAGATCTGACATTCTTTTCTGCGGCTGTACAGTTCTTTGCTATGTAGATATACTATAGAATAATCAACCTGCGGCTGGGCGTCTGTGTGGTGTCCATTACTTTGCTTGAACGTATGACATTTTATGCTTGCGCTGGTGATTCTGTGGAATAGATCCCTAAAAGTGGTATTGCTGGATGAAGGGGACATGCATCTGTAAATGTATCACTTATTGCCAAATCCCCTCCATATTTGTGGTAGTATTTTGCACTCCCACTAGCGACCTATGAGAGTACCTGTTTTCCCAGAGCCTCAGCAGTGGAATATGAGGCCAGACCTTTGGATTTAGTCCACTCTGTTAGGCAAGAGCTGATATCTTGGCATAGTTTTAATTTGCATTTCCTTTATGGCCAGTGAAAAAGAACATGTTTCCATACATTTAAGGACCAATGACATGTCACTTCTGTTTCATAGCCTTTGCCTGTTTTTCTTTTGGGTGGTAGGTTTTTCTCTCTTCAACATTTAGGCACTTGTTAAACATACAGGAGAGAGGCCCTCTGTCCCAGTTCATCATTTCTTTTGGTTTATGCTGGTTTTTGCTGTGCAAAAGTTTTTTTGCACAGCAGACCTACTGATCATTGGTAGATAGACAGAATAAGATAGAAAAATAGAGTATAGATATAAGTGATACAAATAGAGATCTAGATGATATAGATACATAGGTAGATATAGATAGAGATGTAATATATACATCTGAGTTTTTTATTGTCCTTGTGCCAAACATCTGAAATTTAAATGGATGAAAAGGATAAAGGTGGTGATGAGAGTTGCAAAGATATTACAGCTGTTACTTGCAATTAAGTTTGCATTAGAAGTTCAAATGGATTTCCTGAGTATTACTTAAAACATTTAAGACTGGCGACATGTGCTGGTACAGAGAACAACTAACACAGAATAGAGTGAATAGCCACCGTTACTTCAAGAGCTATGTATTACTTGATAGTGAGGAAAAGGAAAATCATCTATAATCAAGAAAAATGTGATCTTAGAGTTCCAGTTAAGTCTGAAAGTCTTCATACAGACATTTGAAATTACGTGCAAACAGTGGCAAAGATAATTTAATTGTAAAATCTCTTCCATGACGTGTAACAGAAAGACATCAGCATCGTTGTGGAAGTGTTTTGTAGTCATAGAAAAACTAAACACAGTGTTCCTCTTGAAGGTTACTATTTTGCTGTCAGGTGATCAACTTTTAGAATATTGAATTCTGCCCCTTTTGTTTTGTCCGAATTCTCTCCCCAGTATATTCCTTTCTCATCCTACTCCCATTATCCCAGCAAAGGGGAATCAAAAATTGAAATTGAGAAGGACAGATAAGTTATAGCATTTGCTAGGCACCCCGGGGCTCATTTTTGCTGTGAAGATGGCATTGTCATCAAGCAGAGGCAGTTTTCTTTCAAGAGAGGAGAGGCTGGACAGGGGCCTGGGGTAGGGGGTGCAGACGGAACCATGATGTCACAGATTGCATTGTCTCTTGGGAAACTCATTCATCAAACCGTCACCTCTGATTCTATGCAGGGTCACTACAGAAAGAGGCCGCATGCCCCGGTTTGGGCATTCTGAAGTGTTAGTGGGTAGTCAAGCTGGTGGTGGGAAGCCAATTCATTTTGTTGCAAAGGCCCACACGGCATGCTGCCGAGCAGAGGCACCAGCGCAGCGGCGTCTCCTTAGAAATAATGACTCCAAGGCAAACAGCCTTCACTGCAAAATGTAGAACTGTGCCGTCTGCTCGCCTCCTCTTTGATTTATTTGTTTCAGGGTTTTACATGACACAGTAGAAAGGTAAGTCTTCTTTTTCAAAACTTGAGGGGGAAGGGAAGGAATTCCAGATTGCTTACAGCGTATCTGAGATATATGGAAGATACTTGTCCTGGGTTAGAAGGGGATTTGGATTTAGAAGGTGTGAATATCATTGTGAAATACAACTGGGAACCCCGTCCTCGGCAAGACAAGGTAAACTTTAGATCTTAAAAAGGGTAGTGCCTTACCACTTAGCAGCTGCCTTTTCTTTCATTGGATATTTTCAAAACATGAATCTAAAAAATGAAGTTTGTGAAAACAGTCATTTTCAGGATCTCTGCTAGAGTGTGTAGACCCACGTTTTCATCTTTGATATGCTGCCTTGATGTTTTCAGGTTATTTTCAGTTTCGGGCTACGTTCAAAACAAACAGCGGCGAGAAATTGTCAAGGGCTTTTAAAGCACTAGCTAAATTTGGGCAGCTTCTAGCTGATGTCTCCGTAACTTGTTTGAAATTATTCTGTTCCTGGAAAAATAAAGGAGTATACAACTCAGATGAAGTTTTTCAGCTGAGCCGCCTTTCCCATCCCTGAGAGATACCAGCTGGCATTGGGAGGGGACTGCAAAAGCAAAGGCACATCTCCATGCTGACCAGAGACCCGTCCTGGTCCCGGGCTCAGTACTTGGTGTCCCATCGCTGAAGAGTTGGGGGGGCGGGTCCCACGCCTCCCTGAGGTTTCGCTTGCCTCGCAGGAATTACTGCCAGCAGACACCCCCTTCTCTCCCTCCCCTCCCGCTCCCCAGGAGAGGCGCTTCTGCAGAAGTCATTTGGTGTGTGTGCTGATTTTCCTGGTGAGGGGATTAGATCCTGGGAGGGGTTGCCCGGGGAGAAACCGAACAGAGGGAAAGAAGACTTCAGCCTTCTTAGTCCCCCCTGTCCAGTGACTCTAAGAAACCTAGAGCAGCTGTGGCTTGTCTTCTTTTGTCTACGTAGAAGAAACTGGTAAGGTTCCTTTTTTTTCTCCTGCTCTGGGATGCTCTAACTGCCTTTATTAAAGGGCCGGTGTTGGAAGGCAGGGAAATTGGTTAGCGATTCTGGGGATATCCTGCATTGTCTCTGCCTAACGCGTGAGAAAGGCGCTGTCTCCTGCACAAAGGGCCGGAGCCATAGCATAATGTGGCTTTTCCCAAACTTGATTAGCATCACTCTCAAGCCGCTGATTTAAGCAAAATCTGAGTGCACACACACAGACAGGCTACTCCATGTCGGACTGCACCTATTTATAGGAGAATCAGATTTTTCAAGCATTTCTATCTCAATTTGATTAGTTGGGGGGTACAGTTGCCTGAGAGTGGGAGAAAATCAGACCTTTCTGGAAAATTCTCAGTTACTTGTTTGCTCTAAGGATGTACATTTCACCTGTTTTGGAACTAGCTCTGTGGGGACCAAAACCCATGCTGATAAACCAAGTAGTCTGTCCCAAGAGTAAGTTCCAGACAGTGGGATAAAGGGGAGACTGGTTCCACTGAAATGAAGATAACGGAGCTTTGAGTCAGTCATGAAGAACTTATATTCTCTGTTCGTTACTCAGCCAGTGTTCTCAACAAAAGAAATGAGGAAGCTGCCCCTGAATCAGAAAGAATAAGTATTATGCAATCAGCTTGTTCACACAGCCTTATTTGGCAAATGTTACTTCTTACTCCCTAATCCCATTCTCTTATTTTTAGAATTGATTTTGGTATTTATCTGGTGATATATATGTATGTGTGTATATATATCTTTTATTAAATCCTGGTAAACTGAAATCTGAATAGTTTAGAAATAGATTAAATCAGTTTGAGGCAGTGTATCCCTTAAGCAGACTACCAAAGTCCTTCGAGTTGGGGTATGCATGGAGAAGGTATAAGTGACAGACAGCTGTTGTTTCTGTGATGGACAAGTCCAGAAGCCTGTTCTCATAGCTGAGAACCAAATTCCTGCAAACCCTGCTGCCCCTCCCCCACCCTGCAGGAGGGGATGGTAATCTTTGTTGTGGTCTCCCCCCCATCTCAAAGTTTGGATGCTGCATCTTGTCACCGACTGCATTTTCTCCCTCCTTTTTAAAATTGAACTAAACTTTACAAACTGTGCGAAGTTCAGATGGTAGATGTTTAGTTTCTAAACTGAGCATATGCAAAATAATACACTTCTTACCAGTCCAGTTGCATCTGTACAGCATGAAAACAATGCGCAAGTAAAATGATTCAACAGCAACTAATTACCCAGGTCTGGACCTTTAACCTCAATTGAGATTAGGCACGTAGACTTTTTTTCTTAATTCTCGTCTTAAAATGACCTGATTATTAGAATATTCAAAAATTGAAAAGGTGTGGCATTTATGTCACTAATAGCCACCAGTTTAAGTATATAACTATTTAAATAATGTTTCTTTGCATCCATATTAATATGCATGCCTGAAAAATACGTGCTTTCTTTAAAACAAGCTAATTATTTGATTGATGTATTTTTTGCAAAAAAAAAAAAAAGCCAGTTCCCTTTCAGTGTCAATTTTCATTCTTCAACTGAAAATGCTAATCCACCCAAACAGTTTTATCTTTGCCTAGAAATTATTTACGAAATGCAGGCAGTTAATTTGGAGGTCCTGAGTGTGAGATAACAGTTAATCAATTTATCTGTGAACTCTAAGGCCACCTGGGAGGTTTTCAAGTTTTGATCAATGTTATTTACTATTCTGTACTGCGTGCTCGAATCAGTTTCAAAGACTATTTACCTTCATAATATTTGAGCCCAAGAGCATCGAGTTTATTAGAATTGATTTTCTTTCCAGGTTGATCTTTTAAAATATTTTTGCTAGTCATTTTTCACTGCCACCTTATGTGATTTTCATTCATCTGACATATATTTATTGAGCACCTGGATGTCACTAGTGTGGTCCACATTTGCTGTTAGAGATAAAAGCTATATTTTGGTGGGGCTCCCTCTGGAGGTGACCACGGCCAGAAGGGGAGAGACCAGCTATTGCTGCTCCAACAATTGTTTGCATGTTCACATGGTTCAGTTGCAAATGTGGTTTCAGCAACCACAGAAAATGCTAATTCTTCTGCATTATTGATACAGTGAAATATATTACTGGCCACTTAGAACCTGGGAGCTAAGTTAATCAATAATCCTCTCACACAGCACAATGTGTTATTCTCATTGCTGGGCATTTCAATAATTCAAAAGTATGATTTTTCGTGAATTAATCTGGCCATTGTACAAGCTGGGAAAATATAGACCAAAACGTCTTAGCGAACTTTGTCTTTACCATTTGTAAATTGCCGTTCCTTCTCATTTTGTGTCTTGACAGATGAGCTTTTTTTCTGTTAAATGGTTTGTGTTCAATGATATATCACCATAATGTACATAATTTATAATATCAATAGGAAAAGAGCATCATGGGAAAGAAAGGGACTTGTCCGGAATCCACCATGTAGCAGACACTGCCCTGGCATCTTCCCAAGCATGTTATCATGTAATCTTCTCAACAGTGCTGCAAGATAAGTATTATCATGCCCATTTTAAAGACGAGGACACTGAGGCCCAGAGAATTTAAGAATGACATCATGTCATGTGACTGTCCCCTAGATCTGTCCCCGGCTCCACGAAAGCACTTTTTAGCTACTTGTATATTGCTCTCTTAATACCCATGTCTTTCTTCCCAGATCCCATATCAACGGGTCATTCCCAACAGTTCATCTTAATGCTGGCCGGAGAATCTCCTTTAACAGTTTCACCCTGTTCCCTGAGTTCCTTTATGAGCTGACAGCTGACATGTATATGTAGGGATTTGACAGGTGCTGTACATGTTTCTGTGTAAAACCTGCTCTTAAAACGTCAAGGTAGAAACAACATATTAAAATTTAGAGGGTGGGTATAGCTCAGTGGTAGAGCAAATGCTTAGCATGCACAAGGTCCTGGGTCCAATCCCCAGTACCTCCACTGAAAAGAAGAAAAAAATTTAAGTTCTAAATTAAAATACAGGATGCAGCATATTAGATTTGCTTGGTTAGGGGCAAGGAGAAGTAAATTTGGTTTGGTTTTTGGCCACGCCTGCCCTGATTATCACCATAGATCTAGTTGGGGCCCCAGTCTGCCAGCGAGCTGGGATGCAAGTGTGTCTCCACCTCTATTTGTATAGACACGTGGGTTTTCATCCGGCTTGACCTCACTTCCTGCCTCCTACAGGGGAGCTGAGGAAAGGACAGAGTTGTAGAAACCTGGGGAATGCAGCTCCTGCCCACTCCTGAAGCACTTAGTTGAGAGAGGAAGCAATGGCAGATCATGAATAAAAAAGACTCCTGAAGGTACTGCATTAGTTCGGCACATTCCTAGCATAGTCTTTGACTGACCTCAACACATTTATTTAGTCAGCGCTGTCTGTCCAGTTGCCTTGGGGATTGGTTTCCAATCATTGCTGTAACAAATGACCACAAATCTAGTGTCCTCAAACAATGCAAATTTATTTTCTCACAGTCCTGGAGGTCTGAAATGGTCTAAAGTCCAGGTAGCAGCAGGTCTGTCTTCCTTCTGGAGGCTCTAGGAGAGAATCAGTTTCTTGGTTTCCCAGCTTCTAGAGGCCACCGGCAGTCCTGGCTTGTGGCCTCACATCTGACCTCTGCTTTTATTTCATCTCCTCCTCCGACTCTGACTCTCTTACCTCCTCATTTGCTTTAAAGAGACCCTTGTGATTACATTGGACCCACCAGGCTTATCCAAGGAATTCCCATGCCAACATCTGTGATCATATCCGCAAAGACTCTTTTGCCATGTAATGTGACGTCACAAGTTTGGGGAATTAGAACAGGGCATCTTTGGGGAGCCATTATTCTGAATACCACACCCTTTTAACTATTTCTTTATAGCGACATGATATTTATTTATTCCATGATCTTGTGGGTAATGGGGAGCCACAGAAGAATTTCAAATGGAGAGGTGAAATAGTCAGGGTTCCGTATTGGGAAGCTTATAGAGAGTCCTGTGAAAATGGAGGCTCAACTAAGACGCCAGCTAGAATGCAGGACAGAGGAGTTGAGGACACGACTTGTGGCAGAGTCTGTAGAAGAGGGAATGGGAAAGAGTTTGAGAGCTGCTAAAAAGAGGGCAGGTGAGAGGAAAGGGTCTGTGAAATGGGTAACTTGGATGAGTGATGGGGAGGTGGAGAGGATGGGTGACTCTGGGAAGATGTGTGTACTTTGGCCTGGGTGCTGGGGACACAGTGTGGCCAGAAACATCTCTTTGCTCATCTAGCTCAAAACCCATCTGTAGGGGGAGGGGATAGCTCAGTGGTAGAGCGCATTCTTAGCATGCACGAGGTCCTGGGTTCAATCGTCAGTACTGCCATTTTAAAACAAAAAAACAAAAACCAAGTTAAAAAAAAACCCCATCTGTGAAGATATCAATGATAATAATAGCAAGAACTCACGTTTATTGAGTGCTTTATCTTATTCCAAGTACATTACATTTAATCTTCATACCAACCCTCTTAGGTAGGTATTAGTATCATTGTCATCCCATTTTTCAGATGAAGAAGCTGAGACAAAGAGGTTACATGATTTGCCCCAGTTGAAGCAATTCACAGAGGGAGAGAAGGGAGTTGAAGCCAAGTAGTCTGGCTCCAGGGCCCATGGTTTTAATTATTACACTGCTGCCTCATGCTTAACAACTCATTAGAGTTTTATGTGATGTTTAGTATGAGAGGTATCTGTACATTTCCATGGGATGGCCACAGGAATAGATGAACTCTGAATTTTTCTGAGGCAAATTCCAATAGACTCCTGGCCATAAGGAGGATGTGGTGCGGGATAAAATAAAACATTGGTATGGAACGCTAAACTGGACATTAGGGCAAAATTCAAGAAAGGTCTTATTTCCCTGCTCTCTAAGAATTTATATCCACACAGAGAAAACCATATTGCAATCAGACAAAAAATAGATAATATAAAAACGAAGTGGTTTCAAGGCCCTCTGGATAAATCTGACACGAGGATAAAGCCTTTTTCTAGAAGAAAGTGGGAAAGAGCAAGGCAGCAAGAAAGTCAGGATGATCAGATGCAGGGGCTCTACAAGCTTTCATTAAATGCCTCCACGTGCCATGCACGTTCTGTACATTCTCCCATTTTCATCTTTACGACAGTGCTGTAAAATTACGTCTGCCTTACAGATGGAGAAATCAAGGTTGGGAGAGTTTAAATTAAGGAATTTGCCTGAGGTCACAGTGATGATCAACAAAGTCACATTTGAACCCCAAGTTCTCATTTCTCACTCTGCTAGTCTGTGTTTAAAGGATGTGGACTCAATATACCGGAACTTTAAATAGCATTTTTCAATGGCTCAGGAATCCTAAAATAATGTTTACCTTTTTAAGGGCCTGGTATGTAATACAGTTTTCTTCATTATCATTGACAAGTCTGTTGGGTGGAGCTGCCCCGTGTGTGTGAAGATTTGAATATTGCTCAGTGCAGGCAGTCTTTAAAAGAAAAATCCTAGCCAGGAAAGATATGTATAAACTTCCTTTTAACATTCTCTTGTTATCTTTAAACTATTCTATCATCTTTGTAGAAGTTATAATGTGAAACTACAGAACATATGCCTATGGGCTCTAAAAAAAATTATACAGTAATCACCAGGTAACAAATACCAAGACATACTTAAAAAATTTTTTTAATTGAAGTATAGTTGATTTACAAAGTTGTGTTAGTTTCTGGTGTACAGCATAGTGATTCAGTTATACATATATATGTATTATTTTCCATATTCTTTTCATTATAGGTTGTGACAAGCTATTGAATATAGTTCCCTGTGCTCTACCTTGTAGGAGCTTGTTCATCTATTTTATATATAGTAGCTTGTATTTGCTAATCTCAAACTCCTAATTTATCCCTCCCCGCCTTTCCCCTTTGGTAACCATAGGTTTGTTTTCCATCTCTATGAGTCTGTTTCTGTTTTGTAAATACTGAAAGGAATACGTTGTGCTTTTTTTCTTTTATAACTAGGTCACCAGGAAGATATGAGACCTTGCCCCTTACATTTGCTCCTTAATTTATGTACCAGAAAAATTTAGATTTGTTTAACCTTTTCTATTGCATATTTATTTCACGAACCATTATTTGGTATCTACTGTGTGTTGGGCACACATTTGCTTTCATTTGTTCCTTGCAGCTCTTGCTTGGAAGGCTCCTCTTGACAGGGGAAGAAGGAGAGTCTCAGAGAATGGCATGGCCACACTTGAACTCCTGGCTCCTGCCCACTAGCCTGGAAGCCTCGCTTTCACGCCCCTCAACCTCCTTAGCTAGGATGGGTGCTTGGAGCCGCAGGAGAACGACTCCATGATATTTATCCTCTGGGAACAGCAAACTCGGAGACTTTGGTTATATCCCCATGACCAAAGTGAGGCACATTTTGAGATCAGTATTCCTCTTGATCTAGATAATCTGTAGCTTGTTTTAATGAAAGAGGATTTCAAAGACCATTTGTTGAAAGGACAGTGCTCTGCAATTGTACAATTTGCTTCAAAGTGAGAATTCCAAAAAAATAGGAGATTTACACAATAGCTTGCTAGCCAGTCACGGAGAGATGTACATTCAAGATGACATCTGTTCAGGCTTACACTTTGCTTACATGCGTGTTGACAAAACACTTTGTGGAAATTTTCCAAATGTTCTAACCCCACATTGACTTCTCCCAAAACTCCTGACAAGCAGGGGACAGAGAATTAACATCCCGGAGTCCCTGACCCTGGGTTCAGTGCTTAGAGTAGGTCGCGATTAGTTTTAATAGTAAATAATACATAATTGCTGACAGGTGCCTTTGGGCATTGGGAACTAGCACTTAAAATAATGTTTCAGTGATATATTGCCTACAGGAAGATGTCATCATGGAAGCTTAATAGCACTGCTGGATGGTGAGAACTCAGTATCAGATCGGAAGGGAAAGTTTGTTCAGATTTTTTTCATCTACCTCTAGGGAATCAGACATCTCCTCGTGTGTCTTCGATTTTTAAGACTCATGAGAAAAAGAAGCTAAAAGCCACAGTTGAACCCGAAATAAATGCAGTTACCAACATGCCAATAAGCTCTGCTGAGACAAAGAGCCTGAGCCCTCAGTTAAAAATTATTTTGTTCAGTGAATTTCCATGAAAAGTTCAGACATCCTCAGGTCACAGTAATAACTGTATTACTCTTCCCTGCAGTTCTGCACCACGAAGATAAGTTAACATTTTGTTTTCACCAATCCAAACTAAGGTGATCAACCAATTTAATTTCCATATACATGTATAACTTCAAATCTATAATAAGGCTTGAAGCTACTGTAACCACAAGCTTACTTACCAAATTTTATTCGCTAATACCCATCCTCTTGCCATCGAACAGCAAAAGCAAACTTTCTAAAACTTCTTGTCAGTGGAAGGAAATCATCCATCTTTGTTAATTAGGTGAACTTTCCCTCATTAGTAATGCACTGTATGGACCTAAGAAAAGTGTGGGAAATTGGCACCTAATTGGGACATAATAGGCACTTAAGCCTTATATTTTCATAACAAAACTCACCTAAATTAAAATTAAAATGTTATGCAAATGAGATTTGTTTAGCTAAATGTGGGCGGAAGGGCTGTAAAGATATCAGAATGTATTAGAACAACATGAATAATTTATTTTATGATGTAAAACCTAATAAACATTTAATGATCACCCATATGCCTTTAAAATTATGGGAGAAATAGCAATGCAGTGGGCAAATCTAGCGATTACAATTCTGTCTAAAACTGTTTATGACCCTTCCCATGTGAGTTACTTTTTGGAAAGAGTAGGTCACAGAATGATGCAATAAATGGATGCAAAGACGTTTCTGTCCCGAGATACCCATTCAGTGAATTCTTGACCTAAGCTGTTTTTTTCCCCAAAACCATGAAATACGCTCCCTTGCTTCAGAATTGGACTATTTTCTGGTTTATAAATTTAATGATTTCAATATCATAGAATAACTTGGGGGAAGAAAAACTATTCTAGGGGCTTCATTTCCTACAAATATTGTTGGCTTGTTGCTTTTAATTCCGTCTGAGTGCCTGCTACAAAGTAGTCACGTTAAATCCGTAGCATCTTGGTTATTCTTCATGGATGAGTTCCAGTTCTTTTGGTGATAGAACTAAAAGCTCACAAGATGCTGTGTATCAGCAATGAGACAATTAGTCTTTGAGAAGCTTTGGGGAAATGACTCAAGCAGCGAATTAATCACTGTGATTCTGGTCCCCTTTCACAAATACTAGATCTCTGGAAGGACTACCCCCCCCCCCATCCCAGTTCCGGGTGCTCTTATTAAAGGTGTAAAATTTCATAAACCTTGGGTAAAACATTGTGAATTCTCTTTCTGTGCGATACAACTGGTATTTTTTTCCAGACGTGTATTTCCATAATTAAACATCCTAAAATACAAATGCCATTATTATTTGTTATGTCTAGTCAGTAATTAGACCTCAGCTGGTAGGGCAATTTCAGAACAGAGTTTACCAATTTACATACTAATCCAGCAGAGTCTGGTGGGACATGATTAGCATAGATTCAGTCAACATCTTAATTAGCCGTAGTCCCAGCATGCATTCCGAGGTGCCTTCCCCCACCCCCACTCTTGTGGGTGTTGTTTAGCTGACTTGTGTCCTTCAACACATTCCCACTCTTCAAAGATACTTTCCAGTGCTCTTTTTCACAGATGAAATGGTTATATCTTAAAGTGGTATGCCAGGCAAGGCTTTTTGTGTAAAACCCTAGAAAGGTGGGACATTTGGCCAGGCAGATGATGAGTACAGAAGTCTGAAGTATAACCAAAGTGTGTTCTAGAATGTTAGAATGTATCCACTCCCTCATCCCACCCCCAGCTCTAGGTGGCAAGGTCTGTAAAGCCATCCCAAATACGGGAGAGCCTTACCTATTTTTTAAGACCCCAGAGGATATTCCTTATTCTTGTCCATGATCAGCAGCCCATTTCATTATTTGCCATTTCTCATGTCAGGGAATTCCTTGTACTTAACTGAGATTCCCCCGTGATGCATATGTAAGCCTCTTGACTCTCTGGTCCATAGCGGAGATGGAGGGCAGGTGGCCATCTTGCCTGTGAGAACCTCCTCGTGTGGCTCAGGACCGTAAATTATCTCCTTAACCTTCTCTTTTCCAGGTTGAATTTTTCCAGCTCCCTGACTCGTTCCTCCCAGGTCCCTTTTCTTCAATTCTTTGATCTTCTCTATGGCTTCCCTCTGACCTCTTTCCAAGTTCTCCACACCCCTCTCTAACCGTGGCACTCGGAACTAGGCAGAGTACCTTTGAAATCGTTTGAATGGCCAGATGACTGCAGGACAGGTAGCCCACACTTCAGTGGACCTCTGTAGTCAACTTACTTCTATAATCAGTGCTTGCTACTAGGTAGCTGGCTAGCTTTGTTTATTCCCCTCCCACTGAAAGAAACATTTGATTTTCTCTTTCTGTGTTATTCTGTAACCGAGACGGGCTTTCTTCTCTTTGCTTTGTAATAGTTTATTGCAGTTTATCAAAGGCGTCTTGAGTTTCTGTTTCAATTTGTGAAGCTATAAACCACTGGTAACTCCTGCTGAGGTTTGAAGTCGTTGGCAAGCTCAATTTGGGCATTACCCATGAATATTGTACAGACCAAGGGCGTGAAGACCACAGTGGGAACCGGGATGATCCCTGGAGAATAGCACTTGCTAACACCTTCAGCCCACGAATGACTCCTTGCTCTTGTTTTTTTGCTTACAGCCACCTTTTCCCCTTCTGACCTCTGTCTCGGGACCTACTCCCTCCCTATTTCACACTCTTTTTCCTCTTTTTTTTTCTTTTTACTCATTACTTCTTCATCTCTTTCATTTTCACTCAACACCTTCCAGCTATCCCTGCTGGAGATCGTTCCCCAGCCAGAATATCTGTTTGCTTATCAGGGTTGAAAGTAACATGGGGGGAGACAGTAGAACGAGAGAAATGTCCCACACAGGTTTCCCTTCCAGCTTTGTACTGGCTTAGCTGAAATCGGGCCACGTAGCTAACAGATAGGACAAGTCAAAAGTGCCGACTGAAACAGCAAGGTCATACTGTGTAGCACAGGGAACTGTATTCAGTGTCTTGTAACAGCCTCTAATGGAAAAGAATAGGAAAAGGAATATATATAATATATATATATTAATACGTATATATGTATAAGTGAATCGCTGTGCTGTACACCAGAAACTAACACAGCATTGTAAATCGACTATGCTTCAATTAAAACAAAACAAAACAAACACACCAGATGATGGATAAGAGTCAAGGTGAAAGAGGAAAAAATGGCTGCTTCAGCCCCAGCTCCCCAGCAGTGCCAGCCAGGAGACGTCTGCCTCCCTGTCCTGCACACACCTTTCTGGCCACACAGAAAGAGTGAGTCAGAGTGCTGCTAGGTTTGTACACAAAAGAACCAGTCTCATTCACCTCCAGACTCTTACTTGATTTGTCAGGGGCCAAGCATGTGTTTTAAATTCCAGAAGGTGTCCCAGCTTGCCTTAAAAGCCAGGCTCTGTATTGATCCCTGTCTAGAAACTTAAGAATCCTTGAGATTATAAAAGGTTTATTCATGCATCTTTGGAGAATTATTTTTAATAGTTGTGTGTCTCTGGGCAAGGAGCAGGTGTGAGGGCTTTTGCATAGATGTCTTTAATGGCTAAAAATGGCTCTTGCTATTGAAAACTATAAAACTAGTTTTAAAACAGTTCAAATATCCCCTAATTCTTAAAGGAGATGAAAGAGCAAATGCCTACATTGGGAATTTCTGTTTGATTTGGTTTGGGTTTGATTTTTGTACGGCCAATTGCATTTTGTGTGTATGTATGTGTTCATTGTAACCTCAGATTTTAATTTTCCTTGCCAAAAAATACTTCACATTCTAGATGTAGAATTGATAAACACATCCTTAATTTTCTTCCTTCCCATTCTAATTCCTGATCGCTTTTCTGAAATCTTAGTGAGGTAAATATGCTCCCCCACTGGTCAGACTCAGTAGTATGTGAAAGAAGGGACTTTGAACTTGACTAATTACAGTAAAGAAAGAAGCCCTCAGAGTGACATTGTCAGCTCAGTTAAAAAAAAAAAAAAGGAATTATTGACGGGATGTAAAATGATGGAGCTACTTTGGAAATATGCTGGCAGTTTCTCCAAAGTTAAACATAAAGTTACCATATGACCCAGCAATTCACTTCTGGGTATAGACCCAAGAGAAATGAAAATGTATGTCCACACAAAAACTTGTATGTAAATGCTCATAACAGCATCATTCATAATAGCACAAAAGTGGAAACAACCGAAATGTCCATCAGCTGATGAATGGGTAAATTATATGTAGCATAGTCATATCATGGAATATTACTCAGCCATAAAAAGGAATGAAGTGCTGATATGTGCTACATGATGCTAAGTAAAAGAAGCTAGGCACACAGGATCATACATTGTGTGATTCCATCTGTAGGAAATGTCCAGACTAAGGAAATCTCCATAGAAACAGAAAGTAGCTTCGTGGTTGTCAGGGACTGGGAGTGGAGGGTCAGCAGATTAGGGAGTGCTTGCTGATGGATACAAGGTTTCTTTTATGGAAGATGAGCCTGTTCTAGTTAGATTGTGCTGGTAGTTCTACAACACTGTGGATATTCAAATAAAACGTTGACTTATGTGCATGAGATGAGTGTATGGTATGTGAATTGTATGTTAGTGAAGCTGTTAAGAAAAGAACAGGGGTTATGATGCTAGGCCCAGTGTTCCTAGGTCATTCACAGAATGCTTTGATTTGTTATAATTTAAAATGAGATGACTAACTCCTGTTACTGTTTTAATTAAACACTTTCTCCAAGTGGCACTATTGGAGATGCCAAACAAGACAATTTAGTCATGACTGTGGCTTTAGAGACTGGCTTAGGATGAAGTACCTTGAGCAAGGATGCACAATCTGGGTTTTAATTGCCAACCTCACTTGAGCATGCCTAGAGGCTGGACCTCTTCGGAAGTTAGCTGCCCATTTTCTCAGTGAGACTAATGATAACAAGCTCTAGTAAATTCACAAAATTGTATTAGGATAAAATTAAGTGCGTGCTATCATGGCCCCTTAAAGAATGCCATGGAAATGCAAAGATTTATTATATAACCAGCAGTGTGTATTATAAATATCAAATGTATATATGCTTAATATGTTAATATCTAGGTTGAAGTAGGCAATTCCTGTGGTCCTCTTGACCCTGACATTGTGTGATTACACACCTCCTCACGCATACACGGGCACACACATGCACACAGTTATACCTAAACGAAATATGAACAGATACTTACATTGGATACAATTTTGATTTGCAATGCTTTATATTCCTTTTTTTTCTCTCTGAGCTTCACTTATGAGGGGGAGGAATACAAAACTATGACTTTAACTACAAAGTTTATAAAAAGAGAACAAGACAGTTAAAGTGAGAGATCCAGTGACACAACTAAGTTCATGGGAATTGTAAATACTGGTTTTTGGTTTTGTTTTTTGTTTTTTTTTTTTTGGAGGGGGAAGGTAATTAGGTTTATTTATTTATTAGAGGTACTGGGAATTGAACCCAGGACCTTGTGCATGCTAATAAGCACATGCCTTACCACTGAGTTCTACCCTCTCCCCTGTAAATACTGTTTTAATAACTACTGGAAGAGCATCTGAAGCCGTAAAAATAAGTAGAGCTCTCATTTACAGTTGTTTACAGAATTTTTTTGAGTGTATTGAAATGTGGAGCAAAGAGAATTTTTTGTTGAGAATGTTAACTCATTGTCCAAAACTTCTTTGACTCCAGACGCCTTCACAGGTGCTGGAAATAATGTGTCATATGTCTCTATAATCGTAATTATCTAAGCTCTACTGAGACAGCACATTTTTCTGCAAGTTGGAAAAATACATTTTTATTCTGCATCAGAAATAGGTTTTTGGGTAGAGAGAGGGTACAGCTCAGTGGTAGAGCATGTGCTTAGAATGTATGAAATCCTGGGTTCAATCCCCAGTACCTCCATTAAAATAAATAAATAAATAAAAACCTAATTACCCCCCCAAATTAAAAAAAAATTTTTTTTAAATTTTTTTTCTAAAACTTTTTGGTATTTTAAAATAGTTTAAGGCACACAAGAGATTGCAAAACTAGTACAGAGAATTCCTGGGTACCCTTTATGCGTCTTCCCCCAGTAACAATGCCTTTACATGCGCATATGGTGTCAAAACCTGGAAATTAACATTGACAGAATACTGTCAGAAACTGATTTTCATAGGGGTAAAATTTCCCTGAGAAATTGGGCTACACATTATCACAGCTTGTCTCCAGTGTCACATTTGAAACTGTTTTCATTGAATCAAGCTTTTATTATTAAAGGGTGTCATTTGATTCTTCATATAAACAAATGTTGCCCTCAATGTTGTTTTTCTTTAATTACATGTATTGAAACCCAGATAATGGTGCATTTTAGCTTAGATTTGTATTCAAAACTACTAATAAGCTCCATTTCAAAATATATGACTATTTTTTAATTCGGTGTTGCTTTCAACCAACACTTAGATCATTAAATTAGGTCCTCATTGTTCCCTCAGAGGTGGCAGGCATTATTAAAATGTATTCTGCATATTTTGTTTCTGTAATTATGTCTAATCAGTGTGAATTGATGCTGTCGTAAAATACTTAATTAAAGACATATTTGAGATATAAGTAGGGGACAAAAGAGAAACTTCTAAGTGACAGAAAGTGATGGAAAGTTGAAATATTAGACAAGACCAGCAGCCTGGAAACAAAAATGTGTTACTAGGTAGAAAATGCAGAATTTCTTTAGCAATTGATCCTGGCCTTAAAACAAAAGCCAGGGCTTCGTCATTGTGAATTCGTTTTCCCCTGCAGAATTGGACTCCGAAAGATGTGGAGATCTCATAAATGTCTCCAAAGACCAGTCGCAGCACCCAGGGAGTGAGGCTTTCTGAAAGAAATGCCTTCCCATGCTGGGTAAATGCATGTGTCAAGGGGGAGAGACCCCAGCACTGTCGTGATTGAACGGGGGCTGCCGGGGCCCTTTCCTTTGTATCCTGATCATTTACATGACTTAAACACAACAATGTGCTCCATAGTCAATAAAACAAGACGCTTCGCCATAGCAACAGTTTCAGAATGTGCCCCAGCTTCAGTGCTGTCCCTGAGACATAGAAAAGTACCATAAAGAAACACTTCTTATGAATTTGTTCAGAGATTTCTTTATCCCCCAGTACTTGTTTCAGATTCCACTGGGTTTAGGTTTTATTTACGCAGCCCATCTTGCCTTGGCTCTGGGAGGACGAGCTTTGTGTAGGAGTTGTGAACGCGACTGAGAGGTCAGAGGGGGGAATACATACTTGGCTGTGATGGAGATGGAATTCTGGAGTAAGTTCGCAGAGAACTCTTAACGCTCTCCCAGAAACCGTGTAAAACTCAGGAATGTAATATACATCCCTAAGTCGTCGTTGGTTTCTTTGAAGGTATGTAATAAACAGCGCTTTTAGTGTTTGTACTTTTCACTTCTTTCTATCTCATATCAACATGTGTAGATAATACAACACACTTTAGAAAATCGTAAGGAAATAAACTCTACACTCGGTGCTGTTGTCCAAAAGACATAGCACATGTGTTACCAAAGCTGTAATTAAGCTCCCACATTTTCCTCGTCTTTCAAGGTCATTTCCTGGCGTGATAAAATTTTCCTGTTAAGAAAGTCCCCCCCCACCCCCTTTTAAAAAGAGTGATAGTACTTTCTACAAGTTTGAGTCTAAGGCAGTTGTTCTGGTAAAAACTTCACTGAGAAAGACAGAGAAGAAAAAGAATTTTAGTGATTGTATTTTTTTTTTGCACTATGCAACATACAGTGGGTTTTACCTTTAGGAGATGGAGAGCTTGGTTGTTGATTGGCTCTGTAAGTAGGAAATTGTTGACCTTGAGATTTGTGCTTTTTCTGAAAGATAAGCCTTCTGTGTCATATGGCCTTGTCCCTTTTCCTCACCTCTGTTCCCCTTGGTTGATTTCTGGAAAGTAGCTATCCCTTAACACTGGAGCTGCTTATAGTGATAGATGAGGTGCTGAATCTGTGCACCTGACTCCATAGTAATCTATAAATTAGTTATGAGCTGGTAATAAAAGATCCTAAACATCCTTGCTTCTTGGGGACCCACAGACCCTAGGAGTCACCAGGCAATGAAAGATCACACTGGACTCAGCAGTGAAAACACCATTAATTATTCACACACATCGGCATTTGACATTGGTATAATTTGAATCAGGAGATCCTTTGTTTGCTACCCTGATTTGTGCTCCGAAGACTAAGTTTGGGTGCATTGTGGTTCAGGCCAAAAGGAGATGAATACACAGAGTGGGAGCTTTGAGGGTTAGATTTTCTGCACATGTTGATGTCAAAAGGAAAGTAATTGGGATGTCGCAGAGATGATTTCAGGGGTTTTGGAAACACAAAGATCTTGTGGGTGCAGAGTGGAAGGGATGGGGGTGTAGGGCAGCAATTACAATTCTCTTATCTCAGGGCAGTGGAGGCAGATTAATTTAACCCGAGCTGGGGAGAAGTCTCAAGGGAGACGGCCTTCCAAGGAAAAGCCTGCTGGAGACACTTCAGTGACACCAGAGAGGAGTGGCTCCAATTCACTGTTTCTTGGTCACTTTGCCATTCTCGAGCATGGCAGGGCTGGTGAGTTTCATAGCAGAAACTTCCAACTCAATATCATTGGAATTTTATGCATTAAATTGTGCATTTGAAAATAAAGTGTGTCCCCCAGAGTCGGGATGCCTCTAATATTTAGCCTACCCAAAAGGCTGAGCAGATTTAATTCTTTTTGTGAACCTGGGGAAGAGGAATAATAATCTTTATTTTGTAAGTTCTCTAATTTCCGAGGCTTTTTACAGTTCAAGGGCTGCCATTTGAATGCTGTGGGTTTGGTGAGCCGTTGCTGAACAATGGGGAAATTTCATTAAACTGAGCCAAGTCTCATTTTGAAGCGGTTTTAATATGTTCTCTATTAAGTGGAGCGATTTCATTCCCTCCCCTCCCTTTCATGCTCGAAGGATCTCAGAATTCTTGACAAAGCGATGACGGCAGTACTGGCTACAGGCAAAGGGAGCCCCCTTCAGCTGGTGGGCATTGCATCCCAGATGCCGAAATCACTATTTTTCTTAGTGATTCTTTTTCGCAGTTCATCATTCAGAACTGTTAAGAATTTTTCTGCTCTGTGTTAGAATCGGTCATAGATTACAGCGGTCTTTTCCCAGTCACTTCAGACACCTTGGTTGCTCACTGTCCCAAAAGATGGAGCGTAAGCATGTTTAGTATTTAATTCATAGGTACCAGTAAAGACTCATAATTTTCTAGACCACACAGAATCCTTGTTGAAGTTTTGGATATAATCTCTGCTTTTGTACTAATTCCAAAAAAAGTCAATGAAGTCTGAAGGCATTTGGCAAAAGAACCAATCAATTTAACTCTGTGCTTTAAAAGTCAGTGTTTCATAAATATTTGAAAATAGTTATTGGAATACCCCCTGGTTATCTGTTTAAGTTGCACTTTGCTCTCAGGCAAAGAGTCATATCAGAATATCATTCTCCCATAAAAATCTGCAAAGTAATACTTGAATAGCTCCACATTAAAAGAAATTAAATTCCACAAGTTTATTGCCCTATGGATACTGGGCCAGGTGACTGACATCCATGTAATAGAAGAAGCAGATTATAACCAAAAATTTCCCTTATATTCCTCCTTGTTTCAGTTACTCTACTATCAGAAAAATCACCCATACTCTTGGGCAGAGGGCAAATGGGGCCCAGTGGCAGCTAGTATCCTCTTTACCATCCAGGTGGCTGGTTCTGTTCATCATCACATTGTTATTTTCTTTTCCCCCCTAAATTGTTGCCATCTTCTTAAATCCAGTTCCTGTCCTTCAAGGTATCCAATAGGTGGGTTATTGTCTTTGTTTGGGTTCTCCTAGATCAAGATCTTGAAACAAAATTCCAAGTGCAAGTAATTTCTTTGGAGGAGAAAGAAAGAAGAGGGAAAGAAACCGGGAAAGAATGTGTTATCAACTAAGTTATCTCTGTGGGCACATGGAGCTTAATCCGTTGAGGAACTCTGGGAGCCAGCGTAAAACATATTCCTCAGAGGCATCCCATTCACGTGATGAGAGAGTTGGGGTATTTATATACCAACTCTGGTCACTGATTAGGTAAGGACTGCACACGGCCAGAGGTAGGAGACTTTAATTCTCCAGAACCTCTGGGCTGCCAGACCAAGCAAAAGCTGGCTCTATCACCAGAGAAAGCCCTCTAGCAAAGAGATGTAGGGGATGGCAGTTGTCAGGCTACCAGGCATAGAAATGGAAAGGCTTAAGGGAATATGAGTAGAGCGTTGACCTATCTGGTTCAAACTGTTGGGAACCAGCTTCACTGTCTGCCAGATCCAAAGGCAGCACACACACTCCGCAAGTCCCTGCAATAGCCTTGTCAATATTCTCCCACCAGGAGGAGACAGAATTTCCTTATGATTTGTGTTTTAAAATACTATCATCTACTTCTGTTTACATTTTCTCATCTGGGTATGAGAACTCATGGAGATTGACTGAACTTCCCAGGCCAGCTCTATCTCAGAGGATAAACCAGAGGAAGAAGAGCATGGGAGTCTGGGCCTTATGGAACAGAACATCCAGGGAGGAAGCTGGCTGTCAGCATTTGGCAGGTGGATAGCTCTTTGATTTGCAGGAGGAAGTCTGCACAAACAAATGAAGAGTGATGACAGTATGTCTGATGATCAGTAACAGATGGAGAGCCACATCATCAAGCAGTTGGTGTTGGGAAGAACCAACAGGAAGTGGCAGGTACAGACCCTTGGCAAAGGCCATGGGAAAGGATCCAACCCTTAAGTGTTGGGTGTGGAGAGAAGGGAGGAGATGGTTCTTTGGCAGCATGTGAGGAGAGAGCATAGTTGGGTCATAGCAATGTAGGAGTTGGAAAGAGAAGCTTGGGATTTAGGAGCATAGTTCGAGTCACAGAATAAACTAAATTAATGGACAGAGCATCAAGTCAATGACACGAGCACAGGAAGCCCTCTGTAGTCAGGACTTCTTTTGGTTGTAAATGGCAAAACAACAACAACTTTAATGGAAAAAAAATGGAAAGTAAATTGGTGTTGGGAGTTCGTGTGGGAGTGTATCAGTTACCCAATGCTGTGTAACAAGCTATCTTTAAACTCAATGGCTTAAAACAAGTCGTTAGCTCATGATTCTGTGGACCAGCAATTAGCTGGACTCAGCTGGATGATTCCTTCTGCTGGTCTCACCTGGGGTCACTCTTGTGTCTGCAGTCAGCTGGCAGGTGACTTAGGCTAGGAAGCATCTGCTAAGATGGTTCTACATGTTTTATCTGATCTATGCTCTACATGTCTCTCATCTTCCAGATGTCTAGCCTGGGCCATTTCATGCATTAATGGAAAGATTCCCAGCAGCAAGAGAGGGCAATCTCCAAAGCACAAACACTTTTTAAGCCTCCACTAACTTCATGTTCACTCATGTCCTGTTGGCCAACAAGAGCTGTATATCCATGCCCAGATTCAAGGAGTGGGCTGATTCCACTTTTTGATGGAATTTGTGGCCAGGTTTTGCAATCTACCAGAGGAGGGCAGCTGAGGACATGCAGAATTAGGAATATGACAATAAGAAAAGACAGCTTCTGCTTTTCATCTTTTCCATTATCTCTCTACCCATTTCAAACTCTTGGGCCAGCTGTCTTGACAAGACAGGGGCTCTCTGGTCACTTTCGGATCTTGGGCTCACATCCTCACTGCATTATAACCTGAGGGAAAATATTCCTTTCTCTTAGGCCCAATTAAGAAAATTCTGAAAATAAACGTGATTGGCCTGGCCTGCATGTTGGGGGATGAAGATGGGTGGCTCCTTCCACGGATGGAAGTCATACAGAACATGCTGTCTCATGGCCAGTAGCTTAAGGTAGTCCAGGGTCTAAACTGACTGAGTACTTATTATACATCAGGCATGTGTTTTTAAGAAAAGAGGTTTGGCAAATATCATCTCAATCTTGCCAACAATGTGTGATGAAAGTGTTATTGTTCCTGTTTTGTTCAGGAGGAAATTCAGGCTTAAATTGTTAAATGACATAGAGTAGGGTTTTGATCCAAGCCAATCAGACTCTAAAATCAAGGTTATCTACTACATACTGGTATCACCCCACAGATGTACATTACTTGAGGTGAGAGGATCATATATTGACCGAAGAGGGCTTCTCTGACTTCTCATGTAAATTACAAACCCCACATCCTGCTACCAATACTCCAGTACTATGTTCTATTTCCCCAGAGGGCTTCTTTTCTAAGATACTATATAATTTACTTGTTTATTGTGTTTCTTGTCTATTACCTTTCTATCCTGATACTCAAGCCCATCAAAGACAGAGATTTTGTCAGTTTATTTCACTGATGTGTACTAAGCATCTAGAACAGCGCCTGGCACATGGCAGGCACTCAATAAATATTTGTTGAATGAATGAATGAATGAAGCAGAGTGAGTCTTCTGTAGCACATGCTCCTATTGTTGCCGTTCGACTCTCCCCCCACCTCTACTCTGGGTTTTGGGAGATTTTATACATTTTTATATCTCCAGTGCTCTGCTCACTCTGGCATGTGTAGGAGCCCCATAAAGCATTCTTTAAATAAATAACTGACTTACCAAAGAAAGGAAAGGTAGCTAATGCTATTGGAAGGGAAAGTTCTCATGACAAAATTGTCTTCTCTATTTAAATTACAATTTCAAGGTGGAGGAATTACATGAATACATTTATTAGATAGCAGCAACCAAAAGGAATTTGGTCTTATTCTATGGTTATATCTCTATGTAGGTATAACTATATGTATGTCTATATCTGGTTGCACTAAAGATTCAGTTGACCCAGCAGAAATTCCATCTTTGCTAGAACTCTCTCTGCCGAGAATAATCTTTTTCTCTTCTCAAACCCTGTGTATAAAACATGCTCTCCATAAATATTCTTTGCCTGAATAACCATAGAAATGATGCATAAATCTTTATAATGCTTCACTAAGGATTTTAGTTAATTGAAGCTAAATTAAAATGTTGGTAGAATTTTCTGTTAAAGGAAAATGCGTGGCAGGGACAGATGATAAAACACAAAATTTTTGATAATTTTCTTTCGCATTCCTATGGGGCAAAACCTTAAAAGATATGGCTGGGAAATATTTTATTTTCCAAAAGTGACACTAGGTTTTTGGCAAAAGGCCATTAAAATTGCCATCATCTTTTTTTTTTAAAAACATCCATCAGCAAAATAATTCAATTTTGTTATGATTTAACATTTGGGGAAATTTTCTGATAATTTCCTTTTTTTCATGTTTCAGTTCTTGGATTTTTCATTAGAAAAATAATGTTTTCCTCAAAAAAAAATGTAGGTTCTATTTCTACCTTTTTGGTTAGTGATGGATAAGAAAGTTTAAAGCGGTTATAGACCTGATCTCCCATTGTTAAGAGTAAATACTTTCTGAGAAGCATGTGTGATGATTTTTGTATTAACAGTGTCTGTGGCTGACCATATTGTTTTAGAGAGAATTTTGGTTATTGCATGGGAGTTGATTTCAAAGGCAGAAATAAAACACAGGACATGTGAATTACTGAATTGGTCTTGCCTAAGGTAACCTAGAGTCTAAATAGTGCCTTAATTAAGCTTCCATTTTATTTATTAATTTACACATTTGAAAGGTAATATGTAAGGCTGGGAAAACCACTAATACTTTGAAGTACAAACTCAAGGGCCAGGGGTTAACCTGTCTATGAAAGGGGCGTATGAAGCCAGGGGACCTGGCAGAGAACAGCAAGTGCAAAGGCCCTGACAAGGGAGTGGGAGGTGTCTGTCATGGACTCACAGGGGCTTGGACTGGTGGAGGGGTGTGGGCCCGGGGAGTCTGGGAGAAGATGAGGTCACAGCAGCAGCAGTGGCCTTTTGGAGCCTTGTAGGCATTGCGTGGATTTTAGCTTTTATTTGGTGTTAGAATGGGAGCCTTTGAAATGTTTGGAGCAGAGGAGTTCAAAAGAATCACAGCTTGAAATAGGGTGAGGTGGGGGTGCAGGGCAAATGCAGGGTAGAAGCAGACACACCTTAGGAGACTACAGCAAAGATGTGATCAAAATGTGGTGGTGGAGAGGGAGGGTATAGCTCAGTGGTACAGCGTGTGCTTAGCATGCATGAGGTCCTGGGTTCAATCCCTATGACCTCCAGTAAAAAAAAAAAAAAAAAAAATAATAATAATAATAATAATATAAATAAATAAACCTAATTAACTCCCCCACCAATAACAAACAAAAAACAAAACTAAATAAATAAATTAATTTTTTTCTTAAAAAGATGGTGGTGACTTGGACCAGAGCAGTGGGACATAGTGAGAGGTCATCAGATTCTAGATGGCTTTTGAAAGTGACACTGAGAGAATTTCCCTATGAACTGGATGTCTTTGAGAGAAAGAGAAAAGCCATGGAGAGCTGCAAAGATTTTGGTCTGAGCCTCTGGCAGGCTCTAAAATGCCTGCTTGCTTTTAGCGATGGTCACATGTTGAAAGGGCCAGAGATGGGACAGACAGGAGCAAAAGTGTTCTGATGAGGCTAGTCACAGTATTCAAATCCAACAACAGGAAATGAATAGAATACCAGTCCTTCCATCAGGACACTAAGCGCAAAAGAAGAAATGTAGCTTAGCGTCTGTTAGTAAAACCAATTAGGGGAGTAAATTCAACACGAGTTAACAGAACCTAATGTCATGCTAATTTGCAGTAATACATTTACTATATCTCACGGTGGGATCACTCTTGCAGTATCTCATTTAGCTATAGAGCAATTGGAGCTAAGAAAAACAAAAGATCATGACGAGATGTGAAAACAGACCACAGAAGGACAAGTTGACTTTATCTTGGATGAGTAGCCCAGAAGCAAATGAACAAGAGGCATACTGACTGTCCTTGGTTACCTGTAGGGCTGTTGTACAAAAGCAGAGTTAACGTTGAGTCCTATTGACTAGTTTAAGTTGGGTCCTCTAGGTGGAAGCTACTGTGAGAAACACTTTAGCTCAGTGGAAGTATAGCTCTCCCTAACAGACAGTGCTGGCGCTCTCACATACCTCTGAGCTCATCTCCATCCTTGGGACCCTGACACACTATATGTCCTAGTCCCTGTTGTTAGTCAGGTGGGGCCATGTGCCTGCCAGGCCAATAAAACGGGTAGGATTGATGTACGCTATTTCTAGGCCTGACCTCTAAAGACTCCTTCAAGATCTTCCACATGCTCTCAGTTCCCTTGCCTGCCTGCCTGCCTGCTGCAGAAGGCCCAGGGAAAAACTCTGAGGCCCTAGAAGATGGCAGTGGAAGGAGCCTGGGTGCATGGGAGGAACTGGGACAAGAACTCCATGCTGGACTGTGATACGAACATGAAATAAACCCTTACTGTGTCAAGTCATAGAGATTTGGGGGGGCTTTGGTTGTAACAGTTGGATTTACTTACCCTGACAATATATCTTCTAACGTATAGAGTTGCTCAACTGTAGAAGAGATTGCAAGGAAGGTAATGAATTTCCTGTCCTGGATGTGTCTAGGAACACTCAGTCAGATGTGGAACTCCTGAGGCAAAATCTAGCTAGAGATAAGTGACTTGACCAAGTAACTAGTACAGCACTTTTGAATATTTTCCACCAAGTTACCCTATCAACAGGGAGTTACGACCTTTTACTCCTAAGTGACGGGTGGTTTAGTTCATGTGAACTTTCTCTGACGTCTTATGTTTTCATAATCTTATCTTAAACATGAATGCAGTTTCTGTAGTCTTCTCAGTTTATTTTAATATATATTTAATATGTCAGTTTGTTTTAATACATATTTTTTAAATGTTATCAAGTACATACCATTACTGAAGGAGGACTGTTTCTTTGAAATCTTCCACTGAGGTGGACCCATTAGGATTAAATTTTCAAAAATTAGTATTTTCAACGTCAAGCTGTATCAAAATCAGTAAATTCATATTTAAGCCCTGTCTCAAGTGAAATACAAAACTGAATTCAAATGAGAATGTACATTACTTCTCATCAAGCTAAAATTTATAAATCATTTCCTGTGTTGAGTTAATAGTAAATATTCCACATTACATGGTTCACATTAAAAAATTATAACGCCAGCTAGGGTTCTTTGGAAAATGCTAGAGACTTCTTTATCTTCTAGGTAACATATATAGAAATGATTTTCATGGCCATTTTTTTTTTTACTTAGATGAATGAAAACTGTAACTCTGTTATTGTGTCTGCTTACAAAAAGAAGTTGCTGTAACATTCTCCTGGTAACGTGATTCAGCTACAGGGAGAGGTGGGTTTCTCCCTCAGCATTTTCCCATAACCCCCCACCTTCCTTTAAATCAGCCCTGCCAGACAGAGTGGAAAGGCAGAGTGTGTGTTAAAAGCTGCAGGAGAAGATAAGATGTCTAGGCTGTACTTGAGAAAAGGAAAAAAAGATGTATGTGCCTAAGGACATCATTTTCTTCACAGGCATTCTTTCTAGTCAATGTTTAGGCATAAATAATACCTACTCGCACGCACCTACTTAGAGGGGCAGACTTGTTCTACAAGGAGTAGCTGCTTTGCTTCGCTGATTTTGTCCATGGATTTTTACAAACTTTCTGATATTTTAAAGCTGTTTCCCCATATTTATTTTAATACAGATTTTGAGCTGTCTTTCTTATTTACTCGTTTATCTTTCATTCTTTTTTTTTTACCTTTCATTCTTAAATGGAAAGCAGAAAACATAAGTGAAAGGAGATCATTGTAAATTTAAGCAAATCTTGTGAAATATTTTAACAAAATAAAACTACTCAGTGTCCATCTAGTGGCCAGTATGAAGACTGGGTCTCATGCCTTGAAATTCAGCGGTAATATGACACTGGAAGAGCCAGCAGGCAGATCACGAGGGATAATAACAGGGGCCAGGCCACAGGCGGATTGCATCACTTTTTCCCACAACCCAGAATTCAGTCACATGATCAAAGCCTATTCACGTGGGAAACTGGGCAATAATGGTCTTCCTGTGTGTCTAGGAGGACAAAATGCAGCAGAATTTGGTGGCCAGATAGCAACCCATGCCATTCCAGCCTTTTCATGTGTAATGCAACAATTAACAATGATTAGTAAGGGGGAGGGTGTAGCTCAGTGGTAGAGTGTGTGTCCAGCATGCATGAGGTCCTGAGTTCAATCCCCAGTACCTCCATAAATAGATACCTAGGTAGATAAATAGATAGGTAGGTAGGTAGCTAAAATAAGTAAACCTCATTACCCCCTCCTCAAAAAATAGTGTATTCTTACTGTGCATTTATCTCAATGAGGTAGACATACTTTGGATTTTATTTTGCAGATGAAATTAAAGATCAGATTTGTTAAGAGGCTTTTCTTTCCCTGAATCAGACCTCTTATCAGTCTGAAATGAATTCTGTTTCTTGCAATATTAGTGGTTAGTAAACATTTCAAAGGACTGTAATTCAGCTTTTCAGGTGGCGTGTTTTTAGTTGGCTACTTTGGTGGCTTGAACACTGCAGATTTTCTTTTTTTTCTTTCTTTTTTTAAAATTTCACAGATGGAAATTTAAACACAGTTCCAGGATTGATGAACTCCTTGGCATAACAGTGTCGTCCAGAATTTTGATGTGTCTGTTTCCTCTTCTGCCGTCCTCAGTGAGGCAGCTTACATCAGCAAGTGGTTGGAAGATGGTTGCCCTAGCTCCAGGCATCACCTTCTCACTTGCCCATATCCAAAGGCAGGAAGTGGAGTTATTCTTCACACATCCTGCCTTTTTGTGGTTTTGACAGTCCCGATTCACCCCTTGGGGTTGAGGACAGCACACCTCCCTGAATATCTCTGTCCTGAACCTGACAAAACTTGGGGAGGGTGCTGTTAGCAAAGATGAAAGGGCAGTGACTATAAGGTGGTCACCCAACAGTGTCTTCCAGATACAACCTCGCCTCTTCATAAGTATTAGAAATGAGTGATAAAATGAGAAATACTGGAGCATGGGCTTGAATCAAAGGACTTTGGAAATTCTTCCATTTAACCCTCATCTTACAGATGGATAAACTGAGTCTCAAACAGGTTAATTGGTTTTTCCAGCTTAAACAGCTACATAAAGGTAGAGGTAGAACTAAAAGTGAATTTTCTTATGATCAGTTTAGTGTTTATCTGTACATGGCATTGTTTAATCGTCAATAGATGACTGATCACAAGATGATGATACGTCGTACTTGCTTACTTGCTTTTTGGTTTTCACCCAGTGAATTATGAGCTTGTCAAGGGAAAGGAGCCTTAGTAAGCTTTGAATCTCCAGTGCCTAGCACAATGTCCTATATACAGAAATAGTAGACTTCATATTTGTACACTGTTTAATGATGGGTTGCATTGAATTCTTACCTTAACCCTAGAAGTGGATAAAGAAACTAAAGCAGAGGAGAGGCTTACCCAAAATTACATAATCACTGAGGCATTGTAACAATAGCACAGCTACAAAAACATATGCTGAAATGTACAGATACAGGGAAAGCCCCAGGGAAATCTTTTTCCTGTTGTTGCGCATGTGTACATGTGTGAAATCTTTGAAATGCTTATGGCAGTGGAATCTCATATTTTTCTGCCGGAGGTGAAAGCTGAAATTAAATCACAACTGGAATAGTTAGAGCCTGTGGCTGGAGATTATTGAGGAATTTTGTTCAATGCTTTTTCATAAAGATGATAGGCAGACAGTGATGTGTACAAGATGAAACGAGAAGGCAATTTTGACAACTGGAGGAGAACCCTAAAATGAGAAATGAACAACGTGGCTGAGTCATTTGTGATAATTCTGCTTCTCTTTCACCTGCGCGGAAGACCATCTTGTTGCTTGATGGTTTCACCCAGGACTGCACTTGAATGGCGATGGACTGTAGTTTTCATAGTTATCTACATAGAGGAATGGGATTTGTTCTGATCAGGCTCACTACGTGCTTTGGACACATGGAATCAGATGCATCCTTAAGTTCACGACTACCCTCTCCCCAAATTATAACCCGTCTGTTTTTGGTAACGTGAGTAATATATGCCTGTGATTCTCTGATTTCCAGTTTTAACATTTGTTACCTTTCAGGTTTGGGGTTTTAGAAAAACTTTTTGTACTTTGTTAATCAACCCTTCTAGAGTCTAATTCTCCATTTGAATGTGAAATTAAGACACCCAGTACTGTTAACGGTTTTCCAGAGGTGAGTTTGACCCTTCCCAACCTCATAGATTTAATTTTGTGGAAGTACTATTGGGGAAAGACCACATAGCAAGTAACAATACAAAGTGATTCCTCTTTTATAGAATGGTAAGCTGAACGAACAAACTAATACAAATGTCAAAATATAGACGTGGTGGTGGGAAACATCCTGGCTCAGGAGCTTAGAAGACTTAGATCTTATATCCTAGGTCTGCCTCCTCTATCATTTAAACGTAGGCAAATGCTGAACGTTGCTTTCCTCTGCTAAAAATGAAGGATCCCCGCTTTACCTATCTCCCAGATTATTGTTTCAATTGAAGGGTGCAGATGAGATGGGGCAATGCCACTTAAACACTAATTCACCAGGCAAGAAGGTCACTTGTACATCTTATCCAGTAGTAGGATATCAAGATCTTAGTGAGAGAAGCAGCCTCAAGTATGTGCTTCTTAGATCCTCCAACTAAGACATTCAAATCATGCAAAAAAGACAGCCTTTTCCTTTCTGTAAGCCTATTGCACACCTTCTTGTTCTGCAAAACAGCTGTGGAAAAATAAAACCAGAGAAATGATGCTTTCTGAGTCTCCCTCTCAGAGAATCGCAATATATATTAATATTTTAAAGGCTCAGAGAAAACTTGCCATTTATAAAAAAGAGAGATCGCTGAACTTATTTTCCAAACTTGATTTACCAAAATTACTCTCCCCCTACCCTCCCGCAACAATTGTTACTGTACCTTGGTTCTGTTCTCAAGGGGAAGATGACCCACTTTTCTCATTTTTTGGCAATGTGCAAGAATGTGGTTTTTCAGAAAATTTTCTCCTGAGCTTGAAAACTTCTGTTTTGAGCAGAAACGCAGGGGGAAATGTCCTTCCTGTAACGTCCTGCTTAACATCAGGGACTGGTAAGAAAGAAGAGCGGTTTCTGGGGCTTTCTCATTAGCCTATTTCTGTTTAAATTACTCTTTGTTATATTTCCTTTCCGCTTATATTAGGTCACCATGTGATGTAGCCAAATACACTCTGGGACTGTACCAGAACCTTATGCCCGGTGGCCTCTTGAAGTCAGGCAAAAAGCTGGAAGTAATTTTCAGTTATCCTGGCCACTCAGCCTCTTCCCAGCCTGTTCTTATTACAAGAACCACTGGGCAGAACTGAACTCTTCCAGCAAGCAATTGCAGAACCATCAAAATTTAGAGCAGGGAAGTTTGAAAATGTCTGATGTAGACAACAAGGCTGTTGTCTTGGTCTGGATCCACCCCCAGCAGATCCTGCAGCACAGCCTCCTTGTGGGAAGTCAGTGTAGGAAGTGGTCTCAGGGAGCAGCAGTGTGGGACGGGGGAGTAACATTACCATGGAACATTCATCAGGACTCAGAAATTAACATTGATACATTACTATTAATTCCTTGTACTTTTAAACAGATGCTCTCTAAACTGGGAGCACTAGTTAGGGTAGGAAAGCTGGAGCCAAGGGCATTACCAAGTTGGCTCCTCCTATGGGCAAAGGAGATTTATCCCAGGGAGGGTTTTGAGAAGCTTATCAGATGTGTCTCAGAACTGATGTTTGGGACAGGAGGCTCTTGTGCACCAACAGTCTTGGGTGGCCCCGTGGGAGTCCCCTCCCTGTGCTTCTGGGTTGTCCATCCAGGAGAACTGAGATACAGGAGTCCCGTGTCCTGTCAGAAAAGCCCTAAGGCAGGAATCCAGAGGTCCTTGGTATGTCCAGAGACAAGACCCCGTCTGTCACACCCAAGGGAAACTGGATGAAGCCCATGTAGGAACGGTCACCATGGAAGTGGCCGGAGGAAGAGGTGGCAATGAGAGGATTTGACTTGGTGCGTAAGAGGGATCCAGTCTGGTGCTCGGTAAACCCTAGTGGTTTATCTGAGTGGAGTCTAACCCCTCGCTGCCTCCCCGAGGATTTTGAGACCCTTAGAAGTGAACCAGGTTGCCCTGGACCACACAAAGTTTGCTGGTGGTGGAAAGAATCAGACACAACTCTCTGGACTACCTGTCCACTGGGGCTTTCAGCCACGTGGTGCTGCCTCACCTCCATCCTTGCTGTGGTTGGAAAGCATGAGAGCAAGGTGCCGTGCAGTCGTACCCACAAAGTCTGGGAAGAAGTTCAAAAGAGATGTCTGGCTTCAATAATGGTAATCACAACAGAGGAGCTAATGCAAGATAGAATAGGATCAATAATTGAATGAGTGATACAGACAGGCTCAGTGGAATTAGAAGGAAGGCAAGCAAGGTTTAAAGAGAAATTGGGCTTTGGAGACTGACTCTGCGCTTGGAAATCTGTGTATCTTACACCTTCTGAGTATGGAAGGGAATGTTGTTTTTGTGTCACGCTTGGAAATTGTGCTGCGAGACTCTCATGGGAACTTTGGACCCTGTTCTGGAGCTAAGAATAGCTGGGATACTAATTAGGTTACTTGAAAAACGCTGAAGAGGAACTCAAGTGCAGAGAATTCACAGTGGGACCTCATGGCCGGACTGAGGTTGGCTCTAAGTAGGGTTAGCACATCGACCACATCCTTGTTTTCTCATATGGAAAATCATATCATGTATTAGAGATCTCCAAGTTTAAATATTTGAGTATTGGTATGTATTGTCTCTAAATTCAAATATTTGAGTATCAGGATGATTGTGTGTTCAATTATCCCAATACTCAAACATGAGTAACGACAAAGAAATGTCATGGAGGGAATGACTAAAGATAGGGTTTGGAGTGGGCCTAAGACCCCAGAGAAGGAGAAAATAGGGAGATAACAGAGAGGAAGGATAAAGGAAGGTTCTCCTACTGAAATTTAAGTACCACATGTCTGGAAATTTTTTCCTTAAGAATTGATTCTTTTGTTAGAGTAGAGTATGCAACAGCATTCCTTTATCAATGCACTTAAAGGGCACCATTTTAATGACTTAATGTTAAGGTATATAGTTAAGTACATAAGACAACAGTAAATGATTGCCTATTAGTAATCCTTTTTTCTATAAGAGAATTTTGTCCAGCCTTTCCCACTTCCCCTCAGTGTATTCACCCAGATTAATTTTTGTACTTTTTTAGAAATACACTTTTGATTTCAGAACAATTTTAGATTTACAAGAAAGTTGCAAAGATAGTATAGAGAGTTTTCACATACTCTTCACGCAGCTTTCCCTAATGTTAACATCTTACATTACCATGGAACATTCATCGGGACTGAGAAATTAATATTGGTACATTACTATTAATTCATTGTACTTTTAAATAGATGCTCTCTACTCTGGGAGCATTAATTAGGAGCCCAGATCATTCTAATGTTGATATTTGATTGAAATGTGATACTTCTTTGTGAATGAGCAATAAGTGGGCTTTATAAAATCAACACCATAAGCACAGAAATGACCATGGGTCTTTGGTCAGGTTGATATGGTCCTATGAGAATTCCATGGCTTCTAGCAGCCCTGGGAAATTGCTGGTTTATTGGTAAAAGTAAGTGAGTAAAGTTGACCCATATTGAAACCAATTGTAAAATATGTGTTTGAATATTCACCTTAGCTCTTTGAAACCTTCAAGTCTTTTTAAGAACAAAAAATAGCTCTTTTTGAACAAAACGTTCTAAGCCACTGTGTAAATGTGATGTGTTCAGAAACATGCTGCTGCTGATGGCAGTACCCTTTTGGACATGACAGTTGACCCAGGTGACATTGTAAGATTCAAGATTTTGAAAAGAGGCCCTTGGAAACATCCCAGATGAGATGGCTCAGTGGGAACCTACCAGATGGAATTTATGAGCCTCTGTCCTAGACAGATGTTTTCCAGCTGGCAAAGCTGTGACAAGAAAATGCACCCAAATGCTTCTAATGGACAGATCTCTGCACACACACACTCACCCGTAGAGACACAGAGCCTTTTAAGAATGGAAAATATTTAGACTGCTTAAAAATATCCATTGCTTAAAAATAAAATTAAAAGTTCAAGTGTCTGTCACCGCTGGTCCATCATTTATATGGAATACTGGGAAAGTTGGAGATAATTTTATACTTAACACTGTTTAGTTGATGTGCAAACATAAGGAGAACTCTACCCATTGTCAGAATAGCCCAATTTGTCAGCATCACATCTCCCCATCATCTGCGATAGTCTTTGAGACTAATTTCAATTCTGACTATGTCACTTTTGGGTTACATTGCACTGAATCTGGTGGACACGAGGAAGGTGGCCTCTGACTTCTTGAGCTTTGACATTCAGCCACCAGAGGCTGCTCTGAGACCATTCTCCTCCTTACATTCCGGGTCCATATCCCAATGGGGAAACCTGTAAGGACTGATTTGGCTTCCATTGCTTTGAATTTGTCCTCACTCAGCACAGTTCCCTGGTGGTCGGCTGCTGGAGTCGATTAATTATAGTGAAGAGGACAAAAACTACATGTTACTGTCTGGCCTTCCTCTCTGTTTTTAAGCTCTTAATCTTATTCTACTTCTTTTAAGTAAAAGGGAACTGGGCAAGGCTTTCCTCCTGACATTTGCTAATTTTTCATCATTTTTTCCTCTGTTACTGTATTTTCAAAGAAGATTTTTGAAGATTTTTTAAAAAAAACTTTATTCCACAATACTTAACTTCCACATGGTTTCTATTCTTCCACATTTTACCAGGATTTTATAGTTGCTTTCATGCTGTTTCCCCTGTTTTATTTTTTCAAATCTTTGTCTTTCTAAGTCTTTTTCTTTATCTAGCAAAACAAACCAAAAATTAAACAAAGGAGTATCTGTAGTTAAGTAAGAAGGATTAAAAATGGTTTCAGTGCCTGTAATGTATTTTTTATTTAATCTTGGGCAACTAAGCACTGATTTAAATTGTTAATTGAAGAAAGAAACCAGTTTCTTCATGTGAAATTGCTTTCAGTCTTCTCGAGCAAAGTCATGATTATGGTAGACAATGATCAGCCTGTGGAAAAGAACTGGTTTTATGTTGTTGTTACATGTCACCCTAATTAGTATACTTCCATGAGAATAACTTACTACATAAAGATGTAAAGTTCTACAGCCATGACAAATAACAAATTAATAGTTCTGTGGCAGGCAAAGTCATCAGTGTATAGATGATCTGGAGAATTTCACCACTGTAGTTCTTTAATGCTAGACTTTTTTATTTTTTTTTTTGCAAAATTCCATGTCTGATCAAAAAGAGTATAATTTAAGTCTGTGTCTTAAATGTGCTTCATTTTCTATAGAGTACAGAAAAAAGCCAGGTTAACTTGAAGGAAATGAATGCATAGTTTATTGATTCCCATTTTTAGTAACAGATGGAACTTTCAAGATTTCTTTTGCTCTGAAATTTCTTGAGGTCCCATGAAACATTCCTAAATGTTTGATGCCATTATATTCATAGAGTGGAACCATCATTAGCAATATTTGCTGTTTCCCCTCAAGTGTAAACATAATGGTAGAGATCTTTACCTAACCAAGTTGTGACTCAAGTAGGATACATAATTGATGGCAGCCACAAGATGTAAATTGGAGCCCATTTCACTAAATGCTTTGACAGAGGTAGAATGCCAACGAAAGTGCTAGATTCCTCCCCTGTGGGAGGTTCCGCTTTTCACCTTGCCCTAGCTGAGCAGAGAAGCAGAAGTCTTTTGCCCGTGAGTAAAGACTTATTAAACCATCATGATTTAATGTGGCATATTTTTCTCTCAATTTGCGTGCCTGACAATCGACTTCCTAAGTATCATGTTCAAGCTGAGCCTCAGAAGAAAAATAGACCCACTGAAGGAGCATTAGGTCAGCTTTGTGGGATGCATTAGCGGCCTGTCTGAACAAAGACAGGGGACTTAGGCACAGAAAATCATCACGTGGCCCTGGGCCCTGGGAGCCTTGCAAATGCATTGCATGACTCATTATTAAACATGCCGAGAACAGACAAATTCCAGGCAAGTGAAGCATCCACTGATTCAACTGTAGTTAGGTGGGTCGTGTGATATTTGTCTTACATGCTTTTCCTTAAGGAACTCCCACGCCATTTCCAACCACTCCTGAACACCACATGTCAAAGGCACAGAGCAACTATATTAAGATAAAATTGTGAGCATTAAAGACAGGCACTTAAATTAGTATCACCCTCAGGCCAGGTAGACTTTGCTAAGTTGCACAGGCTTTAAAATACCAGCACTCAATTTTTTTAAACTGTATCCATAGCAACCTCTTTATCAAGGGAATAGTTACCTGAAAGGATACGCATCTTTTCAAAGAAACAGGGAGAAATAAAACCATATTAGTTAACTGTGGATATTATTACTTGGGTTTAAATTTAATTAGGGGCATGATTCAGGAGGGGAAGGGGCTTTTAAGAAAGTTTTACAACGAATGTGCTTATTTCCAGTAGAATGTGTTTTCATGTCTTCTTTATCACCAGAGACTTCTTACATGTGGAATTTTTATTTTATTAAAATGCAATGAAATGACTTTGGGTTTCAGATACTGAAGAGCGAATAGCAGCCGTCCTCCTCTTCCTGCCCATGGCACACCTACTGTTTTCTTGGAGCCTTCCTTTAGCATACATGATGGGTATTAGCCTGAGGTTTTGCTGCCTCTGGATCTTTGGTGCTCATCGACTGGGTATTTGTTCCCAGAAAGGACAGAAAATTATATAAAAGTCCACCATCTTTCTATTGTGAGGTGACCTGACTTAGGTCATCCTGTTTCCAAGGAGCTCTCTCTCTGATGGAATGGCCTTTCATTCAGTGGTGTCATATCATGTAAGCTGCAAGGAAAAGCCAGATGTTGATCTTCTGATAATATCTGATGACAAACTGAGGGAAGGTCAAGGGGAGCTGTAGAACTGAAGAGCCTGCCAATTGCAACTTCTCCTGTCTCTTGGGCAAGGAGCGGCAGGAAGGAAAAACTTTTTCTCTACTCTCTTAGGTTTAGTCGTTGGGGCCTGCAAATTAAACTAACAAAAGCCAGCTTATGAGGATAAAAGACATACAATGTTAAAAATATTTATGTGCCCTGGAGTTCACAGAGAAGAAGTAAAACTCAAAGAAGCAGTTAGACTCGAGGGCCTATATGCCCTTTTCACAAAGAAAAGAGGGTTTGGGCTTCAAGGGACAATAAAATGTGAGGAGATGACCAAGAGAGAGATCTGGAGGAACTCTTAGAAGATAAGGGCTATTTTAGTACAGGCTGTTTATGCAAACGCTTCTTGGTTGTTGACACAGCCTTCCCTGATAAGAGTCACTCTTCTCTCCCTGGTGATGGGAGGTGGGGGGGTGGCGCCTTACTCAGAGGGATATTTATGCCCTGATTTTAGACAGAGAAGAGGAAGGCAGACAACTCTTCCTGCATCTGTAGGTTCTCAGTTGCCTTTTGCTCAAAATAATCCTGATGCCAAATTGGTATATTTGGGGGTGACATATTCTGATCTGCTTCAGAAAGTCTACACATCAAGCTTGGAGCTTGTAGTAGCCAGTGTCAGTCTGGGCTGGTTTCTTAAGCAACAGTGCAGTCACACAAGGCCCCGAGCTTGGTTTAATGATCTGTGGCTGCCTGCCAACAAAACTTTATTTATGGACACTGAAATTTGCATTTCATATACTTGTCACATGACAGGAAATAGAACTCTTGATTTTTTCTCAACCATTTGAAAATGTGAAAAATCATCCTCATCTGGTGGACAGGACAGTAACAGGTGGTGGGCAGGGTTTGGCTTGAAGGGAGGAGTTTTCCGGGCCCCTGATCTAGAGGAGTGGTTCCCAAACCAGCAGCATCAGCCCCTCCTGGGAACTTGTCAGAAATGCACATTTCCAGGCCCCACCCCAGACTTGCTGAATCAGAAGCTCTGGGGTGGGGCCCCGGTAATTGTGTTTTAACAACCCCTCCAGGGAATGCTGATGCTTGCTGGAATTTGAGAACCACTGATCTAGCCAGACCTCTGGTTCCCTACTGCTCATTCTCATTCCCTAGGGGAGCTTTTTAACAATCTCTCCACCCAGGTCTAGCCCAGATCAATTAAATCAGAGTCTCTTGGGGTGGGACCCAGTCACCAGTATCTTTTAAATCTCCAGGTGATTGCAACTGATACTTTCATTGTACAAGTTAAGAAACTGGAGCTCAAATAGGTATGGTGTAGTCCACTTACACGTGTTTAGATACATGAGCATTAAAATAGTACGTTGAGTGATGGAATGTATTTGCCAGAGACTTCAGGGGTCATGGTATCTTTTATTACTAGCACTGATTAATTTAAAAACATATATGAAAACATGCCCTAAATAACATGAAAACTAGTTGTAGAAACTATAATTGGAAGAGAGAAGGTGCAGAGCCTCAGGACAGGCCCATCTGCAAGCAGTTTGGGGCTAAGGCCAGACTTCTGAGATTCAGAAGGAGGACAATCTCTGAGAACATCCTAATGTCCTTCCCTGGCTTGGAGCTGCTCGCCCTTATATCTGAGTGATTATTTCCTAGTCCGTATCTGGAACACGCGAGTAAATTTCAGTCTTAAATGTCATTAATGACAGTGAGAAACCAACTTTTGCATACTTGTGATGGGTTTTTTTTTTTTTTTGACTCTTAAGGACTCCTGTGCCTTGGGCATTTTTAAAGGGAATTTTTTTTTAATTGAAGTATAGTTGATTTACAATATTGTGTTAATTTCAGGTGTATAGCTGAGTGATTCAGTTATACATATATTTTTGCAGATTATTTTCCATTATAGGTTATTATAAGACATTGAATATAGTTCCCTGTGCTATACAGTAAATCTTTGTTGCTTGTCTATTTTATATATAATACTGCATATCTGTTAACCCCATACTTCTAATTTATCCCCCCACTTTCCTCTTTGGTAACCATAAGTTTGTATTCTGTGTCTGTGAGTCTGTTTCTGTTTCGTATATAGATTCACAGGTATTATTTTTTAGTTTCCACATATAAGTGATATCATGCTATCTGTCTTTCTCTGTCTGACTTACTTCACTTAGTATGATAATCTCCAGGTCCATCCATGTTGCTGCAAATGGCATTAGTTCATTCTTTTTTATGACTGAGTAATATTCCATTGTGTACATATAACACATCTCTATCCAGTCATCTGTCAGTGGACATTTAGGTTGTTTCCATGTCATGGGCCATTGTAAATAGTGCTGCTGTGAACATTGGGGTGCATGTATCTTTTCAAATTAAAGTTTTCATCTTTGCCAGATATATGCCCCAGAGTGGGTTTGCTAGACCAGTTAATAAGTCTATTCTGGGGGGAGGGTATAGCTCAAGTGGTAGAGCGCATGCTTAGTATGCACAAGGTCCTGGGTTCAATCCCCAGTACCTCCTCCCAATATAAATAAATAAACCCAATCACCCCCCACATAAAGAAAAAAGAGAAAAAAATAAATCTATTTTTAGTTTTTTAAGGAGTCTTCATACTGTTTTCCATAGTGGCTGCACCAAACTACATTTCCACCAACAGTGTAGAGGGTTCCAAAGGGAGCTTTCAGATGGTGAGTACTTTGTTCTGATTTTGTCGGCAAAGGCTTCACCATATCTGTGCATTCCATGGAAGGAAGAACATAGGCCATGTATGCAAAATAGAGCCGGAGAAAGCAAGGCACGATAGAGACCGAGTCATGCAATGATGACAAGTGGTTTTGTACAAACTGACCATTGGGTGTTTTTATTGTCTCGGTAGTTACCTCATCACACAAGCTGCGCTTTGTAGGTGTTTACCGTGTGCTGCATTCTCACAGTTCTCTGTTTAAGAGCGTGTTTCCAGGGGCCAGTCAGCCTGAGCACATAAACCAGAATCTGTGGTCTCTTAGCTTTGTGACCTTGGCAAGACACTTGGCCTCTCTGTGCCTCAGTTTTCTCTCTTGGAAAATGGGGATAATAGTATGAGTACCAGTTCTCATAGAGGCAAAGGAGAGTTCAACGTGTAAACAAGCACCTGGCATCTCGTAAGCACTCAGTAAATGTTAAATGACATTAACTGTAAAGAAATCGCTTCATTCAAATCACAGTAACTTTGGGGGAATGAGCAGATGGGCCAGATCCAGTTATTAAGTGTCAGAGTCAGTATTTTGACTGAATCAGTTCCTAGCCCCAGTGCTGTACTGTATTGATTGGGAATAATAAGCCAAGTATTTATAGGCGGTGTGTTTTTTCCATGTATAGTATAAACTTTTTGGCTTGGTTCACACACCCTGCACTGTCTTTCTTTCTGGACAATCTTACCATGCTTCCAGATTCCCCCTCCCACAGGGGACTGAAGCAGGGAGGTGGCCCCTCCTCCTAACAGCTCCCCTTGACGGTGTTCCCTCCTCAGACCATGGTGACTTCATGTTTTCAGCTGTTCCAGCAAAAGACTTGGAAGTCATCCTAGTCTCCCCTGTTTATCTGACACACTCACTCCATCTGCAAATCACATTGGCTCTACCGTCACAATATATCCAGAACACCACCCCTCTCCCCCCCTCCACTGCCATACCTGTCTGATCCACCACCACCTCTTACCTGAAGAGCCAGAAGAGCCTCCTCAGTGACTTTCCTTCTGCCCGACAGGTGATCTCCTCCCAGCAATCCCTCTGAGCTCTAAAACGTCAGTTGGCTATTGTCGCCTGTCGGCTTCAAATCCTCCAAGTCTCCCCATCTTGCTCCAAGGAAAACCCAAAGGTCTTCCCGAGATTGACTCAACCCTACATGACCTGCAAACACTGCCCCCCAACACACACACACACATATTCTCTCTCTCTCTCTCTCTCTCTCTCTCTCTCTCTCTCTCTCTCTCTCTCTCTCTCTCTCACACTCACTCACTCACTCACTCACTTACTCAGACATGTTCTTGAAACCCCGCTCTGCCTGCTGTCACCCTTACTCACTCTGCTCCAACTACCACAGGCTCCTTGCCTTGCCTTTGCCCTGGGCTCAGAGCGTCTGCAGGTACCGTTCCCTCTGCCGTCAGAACTCTGCCTCATCCACCGTCATCGCCGAAAGTCTTCCTCGCTTCCTTAGAACTCTGCTCAAATGTCACCCTATATCAACTTCCCTACCCCACCCCACCAGCACTCCCCACCCCCACTTACGCCATCACCGTCAGACCTACTTTACATTTATTGATTGATTTCTCTTGATCCCCCTCCACTGGAAGGGATGCTCATGCAGGCAGCAGGCAGCCTGTCTGCACCTGTCTGTGTGCCCCTCCAGCTCTGGGAACAATGCCTGGCACATAGTAGGCACTTAATAAATACTTGTTGAATGAGTGGCCATTTGAGCACGAGGAAGGACTGCATCTTGGTTAGCACGAGGTTAATGCATGTGAGCCCTCAGCCTCCTCATAGGAGGCACTGTCTTACCACTTGAGATCTCTGAGAGCAATGAAAATCAATTCATGGAGATCCACAGATACTGTATGTTGCTAATGAAATCAATGGCTAAAGCATTAACGTGCCAATTAGCTTTGAATAAGGGGGGAGAAAAAATGCTCTACCGATTGTACTCCTAACTATTGAAATAAATGTATTCCATTCAGAAAGCCATTGGGGAATTCTGAATGCAGAAGGCAAACCTCATTCACAGTCCTCAAGAAACAGCCCTAAAATCCACATCCTGCCCTTCACAGCACAACAGTGACATCTTTTCCCATGAGGAGTATGTAATCAATAAGCATTTATTTTTCCATGACTACAAATGATTGGATGATCACAGCCTACATTTAGAGAACCGTTCAAGGTAAATACAGTTCATTAAAATGCTTCAGTTTGTTTTCAGATGGGATGGTAAACTTCTAGCTCATCTTGAAGGTGCAGTGTGAGGTACTTTGGGAGGTAGATCTGGACTGGAGTGGCAACAGCATGTGCTGGAAAGAGCCCAGATTTTGGAGTCAGGAGATATGTTCCAGGTTCCCATATACCAACCATAAACTGGCTGCATCTTGCAGAGGGCCTGATGCATAACTGGTCCATGACAGATGCGGGATCCTGCCATTCCTTCCTTTTCACTCAGCACAGTTACTTCCTGCTGGGTTTTATTGTATTAAATAGCACATCCCTCTAGTGCAGGTATCCACTTTTTTTTTAATTGAAGTTTAGTTGACTTACAATATCCACTTTCTAATTTAAGCTTTGACTAAGACCTCTTAGTGTGTGGTGTATCCGCTGGTTTTAAATTCCTTTAATTGGTTTAGGTTAATTTGCCCAGTTGAAGGTATGTCTCACCAGTTGGTTTGTTTCTAAAGATGACCATGACAAAATTATCTTTTCCCAACATACAGTTTAGGAGAAATATCAGTAGGTCTTTTTGCTACAACATACACAGATAATGCTATGAATGGTTCTTTTGTTCATTGTATGATGTTATTTAAATTGCTCACATAAAAATTTTAAATAGCGACTGTTTATAACACAGGCAATATAAGTCCTTTTTGTAAATTAATAAATTAAAGGAGAAATGAAGCATCATTTTAACGCTGTTTCTCACTTAGAGCTCTTTAATAAATACAGAGAAAGCTAAGGCGCTGATATTCAACGTTTACATTTTTTTTTCCTTGCCACAAGGATATTTATCTTGCATCAGGGAAATAGTATAGGAAAGCCTGTCTCAGTATGTGTGACTTTTCATAAGCGGTTTCCAGCAGAGGAAGAGCTCATGGTGAGCCATCTAGTTATAGGAAATAAGAGGAAATATTATTTCCTTGGCTATTAAAAGAGAGTTAAAAAAAACACCTCTGATCTGTGTCTAGCAAAGGAAAGAGACGTGTAAACCATGATTCTTAAGTAGTTTTTATCTTTACCACCATCTTGAAGCCAAGTATTGATATTATGTGTGAAGTGAGAGAGGGCTTTCGTCAATCATAAAAAAAACACAGCCATTTCAGCAATCTTTGCGTCTGAGAAGCACCAACCTAAAGGGTAATGCATTGTCTTATAAGGAAGGAGCGCAAATCCTATTCAAAGCTTCTTTTGATTAAAATTTCTGTTCACCTTCTGTCCGTGTGATGATCAATGAACCAGCCTGATGTGCCTGTTTCTAACATAAAAACTGAGATCTGATTCACAAAAGTTTTTTTTAATCACTAAGACTAATTTAAAAATCAGCTTTGGGTATTAAAATATTAAAGGTTTGAGAGACTAATCCTTTTCATATGTAAGAAAAGTAAGAGAGATAAAAGAATAAGGATAAGAAATAAAATGGTAATAATATGAAGAACAGTAACTAGCCACATTTAAGCCCACAAGAAAAAAAAGGATTTAAATCAAGAATGATGCCAATTCGGAATAAGAAGAAAATGGGGGTTTTGATTAGTCTCATGACTTACTAAGGCACCTGGGTTATAGAATCTTCTTTCCTGGAGATCTAGAAGAATGTTTGTCTAAAACAGTTTGGATCAGGGCTAATATGTGTATTTCTCGCTACACGTGGCAAATCAGTCATAAACTCTGAGCAGATTAAATCTGTGGTGGGGCAAAGGGGAAATGCCAATCAGATCCTTTGTGCATGATGTGGTGACATTGCACTTGGGTTCAGAATGGGCCATCAGGCATGTAACTCCTCTCAAGTTCTGCCCTGACTCTTAGGTCAACTATGGGCCATCAGATAATCATAAACTACTACGAGTTTACAGGAAGTAGATTTGAGGACAAGAAATTGACTTAATGACCAGGGAGTATATTTTTGTTTATTTTTAATTAATTTTAATTTTTTATCAAAGTAATGCGTGTTTAAAGTACAACTATATTAAAGATCTGTAATGAAAAACAGCAATTCCTACCACATTCCACTCCATTTTAGGAGTAATCGCTTTCATTGTGTAAAATTTCCTCTGGTATGTACTTTCATATTTTCCATAATGTGCTTGTACTACTATTTCTGGGTTTATGAATTTTAGACATTAACATCCTACATATATCAAAAAACAATTACCTTTCTTAGACATCGTCACCCCACTTCCTCCTCATGTAATTGCGTCAGTTAGGAATTGTGTTCATCAAGTAACACAAATCCCAAAACATTGGCTCAAACAACATGAAGTTTGGGGCTCATTAGGAAACTCCAGGATATCATCAGGAATCCAAGATCCTTCTCCCTTTCCTGATTTCCAGGTTTCCCATTTATTCCATCCTCATGGTTTCAGAATAGCCCATCTGTCAGGCATAGTCCTAGTGGGGAACTCTGGGAAAGGCAGAGGGCAAACTGTGTGTGTCTCCTTTAAAGAGCTTTCCCAGAAGCCCTACATAACAGCTTCTATTAAAATTCCATAAGCCATCCGCCATAATAGTCTCATATGACCACCTGCAAGGGAGGCTGGGAAATGTTCTTCGGCTAAACACATTTCTACCCTCAAAGAAATTGAAGTTCTTTTAGAAAGAAACAAGGGGAAGATGAATATTGGATTGGCTACCAGTAGTCTGTCACAATGTCTTTAGCCAATATCACTGCCAATGTGAAGAGTGTGCTGTATACTGTGCTTCCTTTTTTGTGCATTCTTTTCTTTTTCCTGGAGTTAATAATGATCTCACCTTTTGCTTCTGTTTATGTATATCTGATCATCCTCAAATGTGATCTGTCCGTATCTTTTTTTTTTCCCCCTGGAGAAATTGATCTCCATCTTTCTGCTGCAATCTAGACTTGGGCTTAGGACTGCTGTGTCACTCATCTTGGACTTTATTCTCTTTATGTTGGTTTCTCTGTTTACTGAGTCCCATTGGATTGTCCTTCTTGGTTAATTCCCTACTTTTGCTAAAACATATTTGACTGGATTCCAACGAAAGAATACATGGCATGCAAAAATATTGAGTCTTTGTGTAAATAATTGCATTCTATCTTGACATTTGATGAATAGTATGACTTGGTGTAGGATTATCAGTGAGAAATCATTTTATCTCAAAACTTTACAGCCCCTGCCTTCTAGTGTTGCACTTGAGAAGTATATAATAAATCTATTGGCAAAATTTCATTATTTATAAAAAGAGAGCCTTTTTCTAATGGAGGTTGTAAAATTATTATTTGCAACAATTCAGTAAACATATGGACTAATTGATCTTATACTCTATGCTTATGTTATACGGGACTTAAAACAGTTCCTTGGCTAGGCTATAATACAGTTATTCCAACTCTCATCTAGGTGTTGCTGTGCAGGTGTTTTTGTCAGTGTGGTTAACATCTATAATCAGTTGACTTTAAGTAAAGGAGATTATCTTTGATAATGTGGGTGGGTTACATCCGATCAGTTAGTAGCCATAAGAGTATAAATGAGGTTTCCCTGAGGAAGAAGAAATTTTGCCTGAAAACTGTAGAATGAGCTCTTATCCGCCTGCCCTAAGAATGTCAGGCTTAGTACTACTCAAAATGACTTAAGTCCTTGAAATAAATGTCAATATATGAGTTATATATCCTATTGGATCTATTTCTCTGGAGAATCTAGACTGATCACAGCCCTCGATGACCTCAGAATCTCAAAAAGGGATTGATTAATAAGACAAAAAAATGAATTGTTACAATAATTTTTCTCTAACATTTAAATATAAGATTATAGTAAAAAAATGATTCAGAAATTGAAGGATTCTTGAAGTAGGATATTATTATGTTGACATGAAGCAGAAGGTTCAATTGGGAGTGTGGTGAATGTTTGACAGTGGGAGAATTATACCAAAATCATTGCTAAATTCATGCAGAAACCTTCACCAGATCACCAAGAGGGAGATAACAAAGGATCAATCATATTTAATCAACAAAAACTAGATAGTGTCCAAATATTTCACCTCATAAAGCACAGAATTATTAAATGGTAAGTTATAATCAAAATTTAAGATAACATGATTATTTTAACTCCTTATATTCAAGTGAGGAAACATGCAGTTCAATTACTTGAAAACCCTGACTGGTGACTAGCTAGGCAGCTCTGTGCTCTGTTGAAAGTCTACCCTTTAGGGTACATTCTCCTAAAAGGCTGAGGGCTCGTGTGCATTAACCTCGTGCTAACCAAGATGCAGTCCTTCCTCGTGCTCAAATGGCCACTCATTCAGCAAGTATTTATTAAGTGCTTACTATGAGTGTCTCTTTGTTCTGTTTCTGTATCCACAGATTTCTTCCCTTCTTTTCAGAGTCTGTCATCCAAATTCACACAGTAAGCAACAGTTGCAAAAAAAAAAAAAAACTTTCCCATGTATGATTTCATTTGTCTTGGTCCGTTTGGGCAGCTGTAACAAAGTACCACAGACCGGGTGGCTTATACACAACAGAAATTGATTTCTCACAGTTCTAGAGTCCAGGGCTTCTAAAATCAAGGTGCTGACAGATTCTGGGTATGGTGAGAGCCTACTTCCTGTTTCAGATAGCATCTTCTTGCTTTGTCCTCACATGGCTGAAGGGGCAAGAGAGCTCTCTGGGGTCTCTTTTATAAGGACACTAATCCCATGCTTGAGGGCCCCACCCTCGTGAACCCCCCAAAACACCATCTCCTAATACCCTCACACTGGGGGTTAGGATTTCAACATAGAAATCTGGTAGGGGAGCATAAATATCCAGTCCATAATTTGCCCAACTGTCCACTAAAAAAACTTGGGCTTAGTGATGTTAGTTGGTTTACCTGAGGTCTGTTGCCCAGTTTAGTGGCCACGTCAACACCGAAATGGACTCCACATCACATTTGCAACCCATGCTTGTGGGATGCCACACTGCTCTCGTTAACCAAAAGGAACTAACTTAATGGGTACCTGCAGTCAGTGAGTAGAAAGTTGTTTCTCTTTTATGACATCCTGTAAGAACTAAGGAGGGATTTTTTTTTCCTAAGTAGGGACTTATGCCATTGTCAACTTAAATCATCTTCACTAATCACCTCAAATTTTCCACAGCCATCGTAAGTATAAAACAACTGGATTTCTGGAACTTCTGAAGGAGAATAAGAACAGTCTTTGCGTAGCCCCTCCAAGACTGTGCACTTGGACCAGGCATTTCCCAGGTGGCTGAGTAGGCCACTTCAGCTTGGCTTTCATTGATTTTTCAATTATTATTATTATTATTTTAGCATTTTTAAAGTAACTTCACATTTTAATTTTTTAAGTATTTTGGGGGGAGATAATTAGGTTTTCTTTTTAATTTTTAGTGGGACAGACTGGAGATTGAACCTGCCAGGCAAGTGTTCTACCACTGAGTTATACCCTCCTTTCATTGACTGTTGATGATGTGTCCTTACACATATTTCAGTAACCATATGAAGTTACTAACAGTGAACCGTTTTTTTACTTCCGCAAACACTAATCCCCTATGCTCTGACCTAATAGAGCTGTGAAAGCGGAGGCACAGGTACTGATAGTTGTCCTCTAAGATGTCTTATTTACCAGTATCCATCCAGTCCAGTGATGGTGGATGGACCTCAGGAACACTGACCCGGGAACCTATGTTAAATTGGCTGTGGAGGTCTCTTTATAACCAAACCTGCACATAACTACACAGGAGTGTCATCAAGGCTGCTGTCATCAAGGAAGATCTGTCAGGACAACAACATGCCTTCAGCTGACATTTGCAAATGCTGCTAATCACAGACTGGGGAACAGAACATCCCACCCTTTGGTGAAGCAGGTTTCTTTCCTTGCTTCACTTTACTTGCTGACAGTTTCCAGTAGGTGGATCTAATCCTCACTTAATGGACAACCCCCCGGGGCCATTTATTTAATTAGAAATGTTTAAAAAGTATGTTTATTTGTAAATGAAAAAAGTAGACTTTGCTCATTTACATTGTGCACTTTGCTGAGGGGTTTTATGAGTCATTTCTGGAGACACCCTATTTTACCACAAAAAGCAGAGCAATTCTAATCCCAAACACTTTAATTCCGGATATAGCAATTTATAACCATAAGACCTTGGGTTATTTACTTTGCCTCAATGATGCTGTCCGTTCATTCTTAGCCCAACAGTGGTGATGTCTACTTTTTGGTACTTTAGTGTAGATGAAATGGTGTGCATCTGTAATGTGCCTGGTAAATGTGCCTGTAAAATGCTTGGCTCTTGTAGGTACTCAGAAGTCGTGTTTGTTATTGAGCCCATTGGGGGCATTCCTGTCCTTGTGCAGAAAGAGAAGATGGCAGGGAGGAGCACCATCCATCTCTGTATCTCTCTTGCCAGCAGAACTGCCCTTTCATGTACCTACCAGGGATTATCATATATATTCCTCCTGGAGATCTTAAAATCTTTGGCGGAGAAGATTTATATTGTGTGGATGCAAAAGTGTGTGATGCTTTCATATAAAAAATTAGAAAATATACTGTCTCCTAAATATGTCCATGGAGCTAAGGTTCTGTTTTAGAAGGCTGGTCTCTTGCATGCTCACCTGTGTATCGGCTTGGATGTGGGAGTGTTAGGATAAAGATGCCATTACGCTTATTGTTTTCATAAGTCCAGAAGACATATAATGGGAAAAAGGTCACTTGAATAGTTTAATTTTCCCAGAGATTCTTTTCCCTTCTGTAACATGGCAGTGGCTGCAGTCAGACGGTGTCCCCATCACAGGGAATCTGCGTGTTGCAGCCTGTTCTCTTTCCACACACGTTTGCTGACTCCCTCTTGCTCTGTGGGCTCGTGCGTATGCAGTGAAAGTGGCTGAGGTTACAGAGATGACTCGGTACCATACTCGCTCTCAAGACTTTGATAGTTTGCTAAGAGAGACAGACTCAAGAATATAAGAAAACAGCGCAGCGTGGAAGGGCAACAGCAGAGGTGTATCATAGTTTGCTCAAGCTGGTGCTTACCCTCTCCTGGCTCAGCGCAGCTCTTCCCAACTGTGTATTTAGGGGCCTCAGCTGCAGGGAAGGCGGGAGTATTTACACTATGGAAATTGGCAGAGACTACAACAAATCTTGGCTTTTTTTTTTTTTTTTTTTGAGAGCTGATGGTTAAACACTTACCAGCACACCACTGAGTGTCTATAAGCTGCAGAGTGGAGGGGAGGGATTGATTTATCTTGGAGCATTTGGGGAAGCCGCTAAACAGTGGTGACATTTTGACCTTGTAGAATGGTGTAGGAATGGGCCAAAGGAGAAGAAAGATGGGTGAAATTTTGACAGGGTACAGAGATTGCGAGAGGAAATCCCAGCTCGTATTTACTGGGGAGGCGATGACAGCAGAAGGCAGATGCAATCATGAGAAGCTTCTATTGAAGGTGATGAACAGATGTGCCTTGGGATTTAACTCCAGTGAGATTTAATGGCAGAAGCCCTGGGTAGTTTCCTGTGGCCCCGGGGCTGAGGGCATACCTGGGGCAGGGATAGGTGCAGTGTTTCTCAGAGTGAATCTGAGTCCTTTGGCAGTGGAATAAAACAGATCTGCAGGCTCCTCTTCAAACCTACTGATCAGATTTCCTTGGAGCAGAGGCCCTGGGGAATTTGCACTTTTAACAATGTCCTCAGAAGTTTCCTTGCATGGTTAAGCTTGAGAAGCAACATTTCATAGCTGGTATATCAGTGGTTCTCAATTGAGCATGATTTCACTCCCCACCCTCACCCCTGCCCCCAACCCAGGGAACATTTGGTTTTGGGTGGAGACATTATTGATCATCATGACTGTTGAAGTGCTCCTGGCATCTCATGGACTGAGGCCAGGGATGCTGCTAAACATTCCGCAGTGCACAGCACAGAGAATGATCTGACCCCAAATGTCGGTGGTGCCAAGGTTGAGAAATCTTAGTCTACCTTAGAGTGAAGGGCTCTGTAGTAAATACAAGGAGAGGACTGAAGTCAGCTCATGTCACTAGGTGGACCCTTAACCTGCTAAGGTGAGGGGCTGGAATGGGGTCATGGACCTCCAGGTCCAGATACTGGGCTGCTAAGTTTTCATAGAACTGAGCAGAGCTGACATCTCTTGAACCCATTCAAATGATACCCCCGAAGCTGCCCGTGCATTATTTGCTAAGTTGTTTTTTCCCCCCTCTGATACCAACCTTTTTTATATATTGAATTATTCTCACAAAATTTCAGCCTCTTCTTTGGGGAAAAGATACAAGACTGGTGCTACACAAAGTAGTCTTCGCTCGGCTTGCACTTTTTTGCAATCCAAAAGGCAAATTTGCCTGGAAATCATAGTGGTTAAGAGTTGAAAAGAGTTCCCGTTTCTATGAAATTAAGAAAGCAAACGTTGGAAATTCTATCCAAGCACGGGCTTCAGTTTGTAAGAAGCCAGCTTGCTCTCTTCCCATCCTACTGAGATGTTTTCTCTCCCCTTTTAATAAGTTCACCAGCTCAACCTTGTAGGTAAGGTGAACCATGGTGAAAGGTAGACACTTGTTTAAAAACTTCTTCTGCACCAAACATCGGTGTCTATTTCTTTTCCTTTTTCTTTTTTTCCTTTTTTCATTTTTCTTCAAATTTATTGACCATTACATGTAGGTTTAGTTTTAACTGAAGAAGCAATTTAAGAATATGTTGAATGATTTCTGCATTTTACATTATTGTGGTACACTTTGATTATATATACACCAAGACTTTGTGATTATATATTAAAATAAATAGTAGCTCATTCAGTAATTGATTAATGATTTCAGTGTGATAGTAAAGTACTGGCTGTTACTGTCATTTTTTTTTTTTTGGTTAGTTGATATTTCTTTTTTTAAAACATTTTTTATTGATTTATAATCATTTTACAATGTTGCGTCAAATTCCAGTGTAGAGCACAATTTTTCAGTTATACATGAACATATATATATATATATATATATATTCATTGTGGTGTCTATTTTTCTGATAACAATTTTCTTAGCTGAAATTGGGCCTCGCTCCCCCCATAGAGGAAGATTCTTGTTCATTTGCTGTGTTTTGGCAGATTTGTGCCCACGTTCCCATTCTGATTTGTTTGTCTTAGATGGATATACGGTTCATCTATATGGAAATGACGTGGGTGAACCCCCCCTCCCTGGAGTCCCGGTTTCAGTTAAGGTGTTCTGAATAACAGTTCGGTTTCCTCCCCAGTCTGCAAAAGCAGGACTTCGGTGCAAGATCCCCTTTTCCAAATAAGCCTGAGTGTGGCCCTTTCCTGGCTGAAATAGCTCTGCACCTTCTACATGCTTTCGTGCTTTCAGGGAGCTCTTAAAAGGCAAGGGCTTAAGCTAGTTAAGCTTTGAGCCGACCCAGAGCTGTGAGATAAGAATAGAACTCATCTTTTACTTCGGGAGCTTTGGAGGCTGCTTCCAGCTGCCTTCAGTCATTTAAATCCTGAAAGCTCTCTAATCCTCGCGGAGGCAGCCTCCCCGGCTCCCAGAACCCTCCCCTTCCTCCTGATTGGCCAGGCTCCTCCGGGGCCCACGCCAGCCACCTACGACGTTCCTGAGACCCGATTTGAAATAAGAGCCAGGCGGTCCTCGCTTCCCTGCGCCCGACTTTTCATAGGCTGGGAAGAGAAGCTTGAGAAACTTGACGTTGTCTTGGGCAGAGAGTGCGTGTAGCAACAGATCAAAGAAAAAGAGGAAGAAAACGTGCTCTCAGCTGCCTGTGGATCTCGCTGAGTTGCTTTTGTCTTGAGGGCGTCTGTCGGGCTTAGTGTTTCCCCTCCGAAGACCGCCGCGTGTGCTTCGAGGAGGCTCGCTCCCTGCCGGATGGGTCATGGAACTCTAAACATGAGGCAGGTAAGCTCCGGAGGCTGCACGGGCCAGTTGGGGGGGGGGGGTGCAGCCCGGTACCCCTGGGATGTTACTCCGGAGAGCTTGCCGGATTAGCAGATGCCTGGCCAAGTCCTTCCATTTGGCATAAAGACGGGGTTGCATTTTCCTAAGGGGTCCTAAGGGGACCAAAGAAGCAGATTTCCCGAGGTTCCCCCCACCTCTCCCTACTTTGGCCTCTAATGGTGATGGGATGTCAGGGCGTCATTGTAAAGGGCTTAAAAGCGGTTTGTAGAATATGTAAATCAATTCCAGTTTGCAGTCGCTGGAATGTATTGTTCAGGATCTTTCTCGAGCTCTTAGCCTTTCCTATGCTTTGGGTCAGAATAAAGAGAACTGAATATCCTGAAAAAGAATTACACGGGGTCTCTTATCTCATTTTGGCTTCCCGTCCTGAGCACTTACTGAGTTTATGACTGAGAAGGCGGGAACCAGTCCGAAATGAGCACAGATAGTCCTTCCAGAAAAATGTAGATTTGTTTTCCAATTCTAGCAGTTTTGAAACTGTTATTGCTTCTGGACCTGAGAAGACAGCCCTGAAAGTAGTGAGCTGAGAAAGGGCTCGGGGATTACTTAACTGAGTCTTTGAAAAGAATTACTAAACCAGCAGCTCCTTCCGTGGCTGTGGGGCATGATGATAAAATTCCTTATCAGCACAGGCAGAGGTTTATAGCTTTGCCAGTAAGAAAAGCAAAGAAAAAAGTGGGTGGATGAAGCCAAAACAAGGGTGTAATTTATAACTCAACCAAAGTTATAGCAGAATCTTATGTTAATATTTCAGTATCAAGATCAGTACTCATATAAGGGTCAGGGAGCAGTCTGGCAAGGGCAGGGAATTCCAGGAGGAATGATACTGCTCTTGCTAGCTCGCAGTAAACCCAAGTGGGAAAATTTAGCATCCTTATTACCACCAGAAAAGCTCTGCACTATTTTTTCTAAGTGGGTTGGGCACGCGCCACCCTGCGCGCTTTGGGAGAAGTGATTTGCATAAGAAGCAAAGTTTCCCTTCGGGGGCTGGGGCGAGAGAGTTAGAACTTTCTGTCCGTTTCCTGCAGCCTCTGGAGAGGAAGCAGAGCCCCCACAGTATGTTCAGGTGAAAAGACCCTTTGCCTTTTTGTCTGCTCACCTGCTGGCTAGGCAAGCGTGCTTGGCAAGTTGCAGCAAGTGTCCAAGAGCACACTTGGACCGGCCAGTGCTGTGTGTTTCCAGCGAATTGCCGTTACCTTGCTGGAGACTGGGGCTAACCATCAGTTTCTTTTAAGTTATGCAAACTCGCGGTCTGACCCCATTCTTTTTCTGTCGAGCAATCACATGGGATGGGGGAAAGAAGCAAGAAGCCTGAGTGGAAAGGATTTAGTAAAAGGAAAAAAAGGAACGCCAAACATTTTTGACAAAGGTCCTCGGCTGGAACAAAGAAGTCATTCGATCCGGTGCGGAGCCACCTGTCCTCTCGGTGGTATCTGAGCTCACTTTTCAGAATCCCCGTTCCCACATGATTCCTCTGGAATGGGGCGGGGTGGGGGGGCACTCTCCATTCCTGATGCCAAAGGCATGCTGTCTCCAGCTTGGCATGATTTTTCCCATGCCTGGCTCCTTGTGGCATTCACGTGAATTGGAATTCAGCCCAGTAGTGGAGTTTTAAGGGTACACATGTAATAACTCCTTAGTTATTTAATGAATGAGCAACTTTTTATCCCACACCTATGTCCCATGATTTTTTGGCCTATTCAGTGTTTGAAAAGAGGGTGGGTTAGGGGGTGGGATAGGAGGGGAGAAAAGAAGGGTTGGGGGTGGGGGAGTCATTGCCCATCCAAAGAATCTGGGCGGTCCAGCGTTTCAGGAATCTGACACGTTGTTCCACAACAGCCAGAGCAGGAATGTGGAGGGGAATGAGATGGTGGAGTTATTGGCTTGGATTAATCCTAACTTTATTTGAGTTTCTCTTGGGGGGAAACTAGAGTCTGGGCAGGGTGAGTGGCATCCACCAGCTACTTCGTCATCTCAGCTCAGCAGCCCCAGCTGGATTTGCAGGGTTAACTATCAAACAGGTCCATGTGTCATCAGCTCAGCGATGAAATCCAATCTCTTTGCCGAGAAGTGATCCGTCCCTAGGGCTGCACAAATGCTGAACAATGGCGTTGCAGCCAAGAGTCCCCTGCCCCTGCCTAGCCACAGTGGGTAGCCAGAAATTGACAGCAAAATTTGAAAGCTACCTGACTGGTGATGAGATTCAGAGGGGTTTTGCCTTCTGCTAGGTTGGCGGCCAAAGAACGGCACAGAAGGATAGTATTCTTTGATGGATCATGCTGAGTTAGGCCATAAGAAGAGTGGGAACCCTATTGGCCTTTATCAGGAAGTAACTTTAAAGCGTGTGCCAACGTTTCTCTGCCCTCTGATCATAAATGGAAAACTTCTGAAACTTCCTTGAGAAGGAATTTGATGTGTTCCCAGGCAAAAGGAAAGGCATGGCCACCTGTTCTAGAAGCCCAGCCAAAAACAACAGGTTTGCCTGTGGCATTCCCACAACTGCACATATCCTCCTCGAATAGCACGCCACCCATTGTCCCTACACAGAAGAATCAATCATTCTCGAGCTGGAAAAAAAAAATCGGGTTCTCCAGACAAAATTGCCTACCCAGATATATTTTGTGTTTTTAATATCCTCATGATTTTAGTAGACACTCCAAGAGAGTAAAGTGCTCACTCTATTTCTGATGGACTAAAACAAATCCTTACAGTTGCCTTATGGTGTGAAGGGAGAGAATAAGATGGTTAGCCAGTGCTCTAAGCAGCTGCTCAATTCTTGGAAGGCTAGAAGGGTGCTGTTACAAGGAAGCTTTTGACTCAGTTTGATGAGCCTGTTTTGCATTCTTAGATTAGAATTAAAATGCCCAAGGACATCTGATTTAATAACGAATGTCTTTGTATTAATCTTTCCTTTGAGGATTAGAAAGTCCTTTACAAACATGATCTGTTTATTCTCTGCCACACCCCCAGGAGAGATGGAGGTGGCAATTTGATCCTTATTGAACAAATGGTGAGTTTGAAGGCAGAGAAAGGTGAAGTAGAAAGATACACAGCAAGTCTGGTACAAATCTGAGGTGAATACTACCCACCCAGAAAGACAGACTCCTTGCGCGGGCTTGGAAAGTGAGTCTAGGGATTAAAACGGAATTCTCCTACAGCGGCCCTTTCCTTATTCTGTAACCAGCATGGAGTGTCCCAAGTATGTTTCATGGTTTCCTTCATTTGAAAATCAAGCCTGTAAAAATGTAAAAGGCATTTCTGTTCTCGTTTGTCCTAGCGTTGAGATCAGGCAGCTTTTATGACATCAAATGGAAAGATTCTGTAACTAACCAGAATTTAAAGTATGGTCTGTGAAGTGTTCCTTTCAGCAGACATTGTAATGTTCTAAGTTTTTGCACATGGTTTGGAGGCCCAGTGTCTTCAACACACCTTAGAATCTTCATTTCTTCCCTACTCTCTCTCCTTTGAAGGGAATGTTATAATTGTGATTATAACTGTCAGATTAAAGATCTTTACTGGTCGTTTTGAAGTAGTTTTTTCTAGTTGGCTTTTCCTGGCCATTTGTTGTGCGCATAGTTTGCTTGGCTATGGACCGCCTAGGCTGCGAGCAAATCCTTTAATTGGTAGTTGCATGTTATCCGCAGACATTCCAGCAACTTTTAAGGCTAAATGTGTATGTGGATGTCTCCTGGCTTTGATCCCTTGTGTGGTAAATAGACATCCAAGGTAGCTATGGCAACCTGGCTGTTCATTGGTGAAAGGGGGCGGGGGTGGGGATTTGGTCACTGGACAAACAGTAATTTGTTTGATTAGAAAAGGGTGGAACTGGTCAGGGCATTTTTAAACCTGCATAATTTGAGGATCCCAGTTCATCCAAATCATTTGGATTTTTCTCAGTAGGCAAAAAGAATTAATGGCTAGCCACCACCAGGGTATATTGCAGATGTAATTTAAAGGCTTTTCATCAAGTGGTTGCTACTTTCAAAAAGCAGCTTATAAAATGAAAGGGAAGTCCAACATATTATATCAGTTTCCCTGTTGTACATAGTATGAATGTTTGTATTTTCGGTATTTGGTGGGATTTTAAAAAGAAATACCACAGTCCGATTGGGTGGTGTGTGCATTTCAGTTACCCACCTGCAGAGGTCAGGCTTGAAGTGTGTATGACGGAAGGCCAGGCATTGCGGTGGACACCACTGCTGGGAGCCAGGATCCCAGTTAGAGAGAATCGCTGTGCTTATTAGGAACGATTAGGTAGCGATTCTTTAATCTTGTGACTAAAGCCACAGTGAAAACGAATTCATTCAAGGAAGAGAATGTCAAATACACTGTGATTAAAGGAAAGGTTATAAAGTCAGGTCAAACAGGAGTCTTATCTCCATTAAGATATGGCACAGCTTATCAACACGATTCTTTCTGGCTTATTATCATCTCCTTTTATTTCACATGAAACTCATCTCAGGGGTTTGTTCTAGAAGATTGTTTGCCTAGTTTTATGAACTGGCATGTCCTAGAAATTCCTTTAAATGAAAACATGAAATATTAGGGACTCTTCGAGAGCCACAAGATCTTTTTTCCCGCTGGAGGAAGAGATTTCATTGACCCAGATCAGGATGGTTAATGATGTGTAGAAGTTCAGGTTGTGTTAAGGAACTCAGAAAATTGAAGCTCTGGAAAAAAACTGCTTAGTGGGAACTTACCTTTGAAAAAAAAAAAAAAACCCAAATCCCTGAGAACTTCCCTGCTTTATGTGATATAAGAGATGTTCTGGGTAAAAAGGACAACCAAAAAAAAAAAAAAAAAAAACCAAAACAAAACAGAAGTCCTAATTATTAGTAGTACAAGTGAATTTTTATATACAGTCAACCATTTATGATGAAATAGTACAAAAAGGAGGAATAATACAAAGGTTCTCCTTCATTTCTTATCAAAGACCTTTACTAACTACTTATAGAATTAATATATTCCTTAGTTTATTCAGTAAAACTGCTTAAATTTTTTATTATATGCCAGGCCACTTTGGGGCTGCAAACATGATTTTAATATGGTCCTTGCCCTCAAAGAACTTTCAATCTGGTGTACAGTTTATTGTGCCAATAGCCTGATGTAAATTATTCATGGGCAAAATGCCTGCTCATTAATAAATATATTTATATGGATTAGAATCCGCTTAATAAATCAGTAGGAGCCAAAACTTTACTGAGCTTAGGAGACTTGAGAAATGGTTTGTAATTGTGAAATGGAGTTAATTTTTACCCAGATAGCCATTTGTAGAAATTTATGAATCCTAGTTTACACACATTTACTGCAATTAGTAGATCGTAATTGAATTAATTATTCTCAATAGAGAAAAATAACTCAGAGGCGGTCCCCAATCAAGGAAAGCTTTATGCTCTAAGAGTTTGTTGTTTGAAATCCAGAACAGTTTCCAGTGAGAAATGGTGTCGTGATTGGAGCAATCTAAAAACACTATTTTAAAAAATAACCAGTCTGATTAATGTCAGATTTAAGTTCTGAGTTTTGAGGACATGCCTCCACATTACACAGCATGGAACATGGAAGGAGAAGGAGTTGCCATCCTTTTGGTAACAGCCGGATCTTGGCAATGTTTGAACTAGGAAAAGTTTGCACTACTTTTCACCTTTCTTTCTCCACCCTTCTAATATCTTCTAGATCCCTCTGAGATGTATCTCCCAGGCCTATCCTAATACACAGTGAATTGAGTTTCCATAATTGAGTTTCCCGTCTTCCCACCGTCCCCTCCCCCACCTCCAGACCACACTCCTGTTTTCTCTAGACAGTGGTCCCCACCAGATGTGAGAGAATCCATATGAATGAGCTAAAGCTCCCGAGTTTTAGCCCTGTAACCCTCAGAATGAATTTGTAATTGAGGAAATAGCCAGCAGTAGAGCCTGTAGCTGCAAAAATTCTGATTGCCCTTTCAGGGACAGAATTTGTGGGCAGGGTCGTGCCTTTGGCAGACAGGACTTGCTGGTGCGTCTGCCTGTGGGTCAGACCTCTTCGCTTGTCCTTTTCTCAGCATCCTGCCTGAATTTCTCGAGTCCCTGGGGTCTTGGTGGGCGACAGGCAGGGAACCACAGGGGGCCGTGCGAGGGACTGATGGCATTTGTGGGTCTGGGTTGTTTGTAAGTACGCTCTTGGTGAGCTGAGCACTGTCAACTTGGATCAGAATAAATGGAAAGAATGTAGCTGGCGCGTCCTCTTATCCTCACAAGTACTCGAAATGGTGTTTAGATTCCCAGTTGCTCCGTTGTCTGCCTCTCTTGGGACTGAGTTACTCAAGAGCAAGAGTTACATCTTAATTCCCTTTGAAACCCCAGGTCCAAACACCATACCTGGCACACAGTAAGAATCAATAAATACTTTTCAGATGCCTGCTGGATGAAATTTGGCATGAAAGAGTGGAAAATGCTCTTTAAGATCAGAGGAGTATGAGGAAGAAAGGGTATTAGAGAGGTTGGGGAAACAGCCAGGACTGAATAGATTGACATTAGAGAAAAATTAAAATACATTGCAGTCACTTAACCGTCTAGTCAACTCGGTTGTACTCTGGGTGAGACCAGCACCCAAAGCATGGCAGACAGCTTGGCTTACTGCTCCTTGATGGGGCTACAGAAATGGTTAAGAAACGGGACGTGTCCTCCAACAGCTCAAAGCCTGAAAGCAAAGATAGGCTCTGGCTTGCTCTCCTTGAGACCAACCTCAGGTTTTAGGCCTTTGGTCCATGTGCAGTTGGTTTATTTTGCCAGGTGAGTGGCGTGCCCAAGGTCACCCAGCAACTGAGAGTCTGTTTCTGGGAGGAGGCTGAGGTCCTGCGCTCCACCGCCTGCAAATGGCGGCCACGTTTAATGCAGTGAAACTCAAGTCATATGCCAGACAAGGCATTTTCGCTGCTCTTGGGTATGACAGAGCGTCTGAGAGTTATGTTTAAAATGGTGAAATAGAAATTTCCGAGACATTGAGTGGTTTGTGGAGACAACAGGACTAATACATTTGCAAAGGGTCCACACGGTAGACTGTTATCTGTTATATGTCAAGGTGTGATGTATGGCTTCAGTTGTATGTATTTTGAGGTGATCTTCCTTAAACAATTAAGAGGAAAGGGGCCGTGTGTTGACAAATGGAATTTGTTGAATACCGTGCTGAGCTACCAAGAACAAGATAAATGGCCAGATAAAGCAAAATATAAGTGGAAGGCATCACCGAGTATTAGAAACTTATTTATACGAGATCAAGTCTCCTATAGGAAATGCATTCAGAATTCAGACAAAGAGTACTGGTTAAAAGTTTAACATTTGTGGGTTGAAATGTCAGCCCAGAGGAATACTTTACCTTCCATTAGGGAGCAAAGTTTACATCTAGAACCTGGGTCTTCCAGATCTCCCATCTTACTCTCTTTTGACTGTACCCCGTGCCCTCTAGTAAGATATAATTCGGATGTTTCAAGGTCACATGCTCATTTAATGTGCTAATGAAATCCAACACAATTTTCAAATAGCTTGGTGGTTTATACTGAGTCAAGAATCGGGAAAGGCCGTGTCACTTTTAGGAGAAAATACTCTGAAAAATCCAGATAGTCTTAGATTCGAGGCCTGTGCTACTTTGTCTGTATATTCTTTGCTCTGATTTTAGATATGTGTGAAAATGTCAGAGAAAATGAGGAGGAGTTTGTTTACCCAGAAGAAAGTTGAAGGAGTGAGAGGAGTCCTTTTTTCTATGAATTAATCAGCCATGCCTCGCGGAAATAGTGCAGGAGAGTGAAATGGAACAAGTAGAAGGGAGAAGAAAGTGTGAGTTCTTTCTGTCAACCTGTGGGGGAAGCAGAATAGAAAAAACGGCTATTTGGTGAGCGACTCCGTTTTTCTCATTGGTTAGTGTTTAAAGTGGATTTCTAAAGAGAGATTGATGCAGGTGCTCTGAGCGAAGGAAGAAAAAAAGTTGTAAAATTGAGAAAGGGATATAGCTTTCTGAGTAGAGAAAAACGTGATAGTAGACTATTAAATAATGAATATTTATTGCTTAATGCTTCTCAGCCTGGAGGAGACACTTTCTGAATATTTTTAACATTTCCCCTTTCTAACATTTCAGCTGTCAGAATTGAATAGTTCATATGTAAACTACATTGTTTTGGTTTAACTAACAAAGAGTGATAAGACATGAATAGTTGGTGACAGCCCGGAACACTGATAACAGAGGACATGACTGCCTGCAGACACAGCCTACATGCTAAAATTCTGGGAGCAAAAATGCTTGTTATGTTAGGCCAACGTGTTTTGACCTAGTTTTGCTTTTCTGCTTGGAAATTATGTCAGTATTAGTTACATCATCCCTGCGGATGAGCAATTGCACATTCTTGTTTATTTCAGCATCATTTTATTAGTTTTGTGTATTTAGTTCTGACCTCCAAGAAGCCAAACTAATCCTCATTGACTTGCATTTTCCTTTTGAAAGGAGTCTTCTGCATGCTCAAGAGAGAGGATTTTACGTATTAACAAAACAATCTAAGATGCAGTCTACAAAGACGTTCATTTCTCCTTGATGGGGAGCCAGTGCCCTCTTGAAGGCTTAGCCAGTTTTCTGCTGATCAGAAGTGGTCTTCCTTTCTTTGTCTTTTGGGGATGGGATAGATTACCGTGCCATAGTTGAATAACAATAACATTAAATAAGATAGGGAGGTTGAGGGGACAGGGCCCAACTTGTCATCCTTTGGTTTGTCTGTTGCATGTTTCTGCTCTATTCATCCGGTCAAAACTGGCCCGACATATTTTTCCTATTTAACATTTTTATTGAATAATTGTCAAAATGAATTATCTCCTCAGTTGATTTTAAACACTTTTTTCCCCTGCCATTTAATACTTTATATCACCAGGGGAAAGAACCGTTTAATTCTTTCATACATTTATGAACTCAAATCTTCAAAGAGTGTGAGTTCTTCCAGTGATCAACTTACATCAAATTTACAAGTGTAATTTGCTACCCAAAGACCTTGAACGGTTTTTGGTGTGCATGTTTTGGCATTCCTCATTAACAAATGTAATCAGGCAAAAGCCCACAAGAATATGTATTCGTGGTTCCTCTTCAAAAATCGACCGTTTAATCTCGTTTTCTAATTAAATCCCTTTGTTGTTAGCTCCTTTGCAAATCCTCTGAATGCAGAAAACCAAAGAAGGGAGTGTCCCCTTCAAAGCATTACCAAACCTACTGAATTTTAACCAGGTAAATTGCTGATTAGCTGTGGATCCTTTAAAGAAACAGTATGAACGTAACTGGGATAGGCGCAAGCCCTAACTGTGACCCCAGGGGGCTTCAAAAGTTGTTCCAAACAGTCAGCTCAAAGGATTGTATTCCATGTCTGACCCTTATGCTAATTTGAATACTAACATCCTAAGAAAAACTTCTTCAGAAGATTTTTGGAATCCCTAATTGGTGTACAAACATTGTCACTCCTAAGCTGCCCAAAGTGGTGAAATATACTATGTGGTTCCTATGCTGATGTTTATTTCTAAGTGTTGACGGCAGACTCCCAGCCTTTTTTCCTGATTATCATAAGCAGATACAAATGTATTTCCCTCATCTTATGTAGAGTGGCCTTCCATATACACTCTTTGCAGCCTATTTTTTTCCCCACTTTGCAATATATCCCAGAGAACTTTTTGTAACAAAAATGCACACCCCCCCATCCTTTTGTTTTAACAACAGCATAGCATTCCATTGTAAAAGTATACCATAATTTATTTGATCCCTCCCTTACTGGTCCACATAGCTTGTGTCCAATCTTTTGCCGTTAGAACAATGTACCTAGAAAAGGCTCATGCATTCGGCTGTTGGTGTGGGGCAGGTGTGTCTGTATCATAAGCCCCCAGAAGTAGGATTGCTGGGTCAAAGAGTGCATTGCAGTTTCTAATTTTGATGCATCAGTTTGCCTACTCAGGGTGTGGGAGTGCTTCCTCAGAGCCTCCCCAGGTCAGGGTACTGCCCGCCTTGTACATCTTTTCTGCATACATGAAAAGAGGTGTCACTGTATATTTCTCTTCTATATGCAAACATCTTTGCATGTATTTAAGGGCCATTTGCATTTCTTGTGCAATGTCTGTTCCCATCTTTCATTTCAGATTGTTCTTGACATTCCTTTTTCAGTCTACCCAGCTTTATAATCGTTCACCAGAGAGATCTATCTTGTTGACTGCCCCCAGGTATGTTCGAAACAAACGAAAGGGGCTCCTGTAGTAACATACCTCATTCTAGAGATTTTACGTGAATGGAAGTCGAGCTGATTCACAGCAAACATGCATGTGAAATTCTAGATTCCTAGGCCTTTTTTTTTTTTCTTTTGTCACTTTCTCGTCATCTTTCTAGCTAGTGAACGTCAAGAGACTGAGCTTTATAAAGCAAAGATAACCTCCCAAGTGTTGAAAGCTTGCTACCGAGGGTCTAATTTGGGGAAGATGCTTATGTTGTTAGTACTCGGTTTGTTGGAATTGTGACCATTTTCCAAGGAAGTGACAGCTTCAAGTTTAAATGTTCAAGTTCCTGGAAAGTCTTTAAAGAAATAGTCCACACTTTCCCTGTCAGATTGCCACATGTCAGGATGCATCATTTATGAGAATGATTTTAACATTTCTGCACGTGGTCGTGGTTCTGTATCACCCTTTTTGAAGACTGGGGCTTTCTGATCAAGACCAATGAGAGGAGAATAGTTGCATTGGTCTGAGGTTTCCATGTATGTTTTTTTTTCCCTCTGGAGAAGGAAAATCATTTGGTGCTTATAAATATGCAGAAATGCGTATCATTTTATGGGAATGATCCAACTACTTAATCATGTGTGATTGCAGTTCTCGCTCCTGTGAAATGGAAATAATCATAGTACCTAGACTATAAGATTGTTACAAAGAATAAATGAGTTACTAGTTGTCTACCGTTTAGAATAGCACCCGATACAGAGTAAGTACTACACAAGTATGTGTTTAGTAAGTTATGGAATGGTGGTTGTCAAGAATTGTGAAGGATCTGAGACTTTATCCTAGTTGCAAGCCAACAACTTAGCCCACCCCTGGCTCTTGGATGTTGGCAGAAGACACGAGACTCTTGGGTCAGAGGCAGAGGACTTCATTACTCTGAGCACAGCCAGCAGCACGAGCTTCTTGTTCACAATGGTTCTCTTTGCCCCTCAGGTTCCCCAGAGCAGCCCAGGGGAATGCTGTTGTACAGGTATGGATCCTGAGCTGAGAGAATCTGAATCTCTTGTAACTGATAGTAAACACACACCTGCCCATTGCTTGGGGTTGAGGTGAGGGAGACACTCTCTCTCCTTCCCAAGGTTGTTCACTGGATAGAAATCCTTGAAAAGATAATCTGAAACAAAAGGCTGCCAATGCCTCTCCTCCTAAGATGTACACAATGCAAGGCATCCATGGAGACTTTTCTCCTGATGGTGGTCCAGTGAAACGTCTTGACCTTTGCGTCTCAGAGCCCTAAGACTTCTCCAGAGCTACTTGGAGCAGGAGAGGAGCAATGTTGCCCTGACATGGGAAGAGGGAACAGGTGTGAGGGCAAGAGCCATCCTCTAGTGCCCTGCCATTCCAGCAAGAAGAGCTTAGATGTTGTCTTCTACTCTTCCAGAATATTGGGCTTCTGGTTAAGATTTCATTTGAACCAAAAGATCTTTCTTTTTTTATTTTTATTTTTTAATGCTGTTTTTTAAAAGAATTGGGGTGGGGGGAAGTACCTTGGTTCATTTATTTATTATTTATGGCAAGAGGAAATTTTTTTTTAATTTGTAAATTTATTTTTTAATTGAAGTATATTTGTTATTTTTATATATTTTTAACCTTTATTATGGTATGATTCCTGTACAGTAAACTATACATATTTCAGATGTACAGTTTGATGAATTTTGATATTTGTATTTATTAACAGAGATACTGGGGATTGAACCCAGGACCCTTTGCATGCTAAGCACACATTCTACCACTGAGTTATACCCTCCCCACCTTTTCTTTTTTTTTTTTTTTTTTTTTTTTTTTTTTTAATGAAAATGCCAGGGCAGGTACGATGCTGTTTGACATTTTGAAAGTGATCAGATTGTTCAGTGAAAAGCATCACTCCAGGCAGTAGGTTGGAAAGCACAATATCAGAGAGCCTTCGATGGAGACCCTTCGTTTGCTGCTTCCTAGCTCTGTGACCTTAGGTTGATTCCTTAAGCCTCTCAAGTTTCCTTACCTTTCAAATGGAAATGCTATTAGTAACTCATAGGGTTTACATCATAACTAAATGAAGAACGATATGTAAAAATGGAATTGCACTTGGAGTATTGGTTACATAATAGGCATTTAAGAAATGCTAGGTTACTTTCTTTTTTGGTGGAAACAAGCTTAAGGTTTCAGAGAAGTCTTGGTTTTATGGACATTTTCACCTGTTAGTGTCTAGACTCTGAGTACACACCCGCCCGTATGGAGGCATGCGTGCATGGAGTAATGTGTTACGTGGACAGAATGCTCAAAAGGCATCCCCTCAGGCAAATGCCTATCTGTGTGTGTGTGCATGTGTGCACATGCACATATATTTGCATGTGTATATAAAAACATCCCTGTGAAGTCTGAGAAAACTAATTTGTTTTGCTCAAAAAAAAATACGCCTTTGTAGGACTATTTCTCCTAATAATGCTAAAATAATACGAAATGTTATTGCTGGACATGATCCATTATCATTAGTTTTCAGATGTTAAAGTGAAAACATATTTTGACCTTTGTTAAAACAGTAAGGAAGACTTTATTCAATACTATTGCACTAGCCATAGGGGAGGGAGATTGGAGTCACCTCTGAATATAGTAGAGACAGCTGGGAATTTACAGCCAGTGAGCACAGTGAGAGGGTCAGTGGATGGAAAATAAATAAGAGGAGTCATCAGGGATAGGGAGATTCTTCCTCAGCCAACTCAACAGAATTCTTTCTGAAGGCAGGCCAGGGTGATCAGATGTCAGGGGTGGGAGATTATCAGGCTGTGCAGGCCCGGCAAGGACAGAGGCCAAGGTTGAGGCCTAGTCACAAGGAGGACTCAGAGGAGCCTGACTCAGGTTTGGTGAGGGAAACTCTTTGTCACGCCGCATAATCCAAGAAAGCTTTTTTTTTCTTGGTCTATTTTATTCTTTACAATGGTGAAATTCTTTTCCCGAGTGCACAGCTTATATTTAAAAGTACCTCAGAAATGAAATTACATTTATACCCAGCTTTATGTATTTATGTCCTTAAAGTAAAAGTAAAATAGTAAGCAGAACAGTAAAAGGAAAGGTAGAAAAGGAAAAGAATTATTTTAGAGGGCATGGTGCCTAGAATTGCCACAGCTGAGGGCTAAGACCATAACACTGACCAACCCTTTAACTGTGAATTGATTGTTTGGATGCTCTTGTGTCCCAGGGCTCCTTTGGTATAGGAATATGGTTTAAGTATTTTTTCTATTTTAAAATAATTATAGATCTATTGGAAATTGCAAAACAATGTACGGGGAGGCCCCATGTGCTCTTTTTTTTCCTTAATTGAAGGATCATCAGCGTACAGTGTGGTGATCATTTCTAGTATACAGCATAGTGCTTCACCAGTCCCGTGTACTCCTCCCCGACACCTGTCCCCCATCTTTAACCCCTGGCAACCAATAATCTGTTCTCCAGCTCTGTAATTTTGACACTCCAAGAATATTATATAAATATGATCATATATAAGATTGGCTTTTTTTTTTCACTCGGCATAATTCTATGGAGGTTCATGCAAGTGGTTGCTTCTATCGGTAGCTTCATCCTTTTCATTAGTGAGTAGTATTCCATGGTATGGATGTACCGCAGTTGAGTACTTCACCCTGTTAAAGGATATTTGAGTTGTTTCCAGTTTGGGGTGATTACAAATAAGACCGTTGTGAACATTTGTTTACAGGATTTTGTGTTACTGTTTAAATGTCCATTTCTCTGTGATAAATGCCCAGGAGTATAATTGCTGGGTCATGGGATAAGGGCATATTTAGTTTTGTAATAAAATGCCAGGCAGTTTTCCAGAGTGGCTGAACTACTGTGCATTCCCACCAGCCAAGTGTCAGTGGTCCAGTGTCTCTACATCCTCCCCAGCTTTTGTTGTTAACTCTTTTTATTTTAGCCATTCTAGTATGTGTGTTCAGTACCTCCCAGGTGAAATTCTCACAACTGAATGGGTCTGTATCCCAGGTTTGGGTGCCGACCTGGTCACTTCCGGTAACCACTAATCTCTTCAGATTTCTTTTTCCACATTATGGTTGAAGACTAGTGGTTAAGGAGAAAGGTAACAGCCCTTGTTTCTTAAATAGCTGTACTCAGTACTTTAAGATACGAATTGAACACACAAAATTAAAATAAGAGTTCATGCAAGCGTGGTTTGACTTTACTTTGTATTGATACTTTATCACTTATACTGGGTATCATGATGATTATTTTAACAGATACAAAATTGAATAGATAATGAAGTAGCTTTATAAAATGAGCTATATAGGTATATGCATAGAAAATTTTATAGAGAAATTGGCAGAATACTGGCACTTTTTTCTTAATAGTCTAATGGTAGAGGCTTTAAGACATTTAAAGAACTTTAAACAGGCAAGAGTAAGGGTAAAAAGAAGTTATTTATAATGCTGCATTTTTTTCTTTTAAGTTTTTTTACAGAGTAAAAGTATATTTTATCTTAATGTATTACATAAACATACTTTTTCTATTTTGGAATGAAAAGATAGTGAAAATAATTAAACCATAACCTCATATGAAAATTAAATGTTCCTGTATCAGTTATACAATTTAAATTCCATATTATTTCCCTCATTTTGTTAGTAACAGAATGTAAGTTGTTACACTGTGCTCGCAGATTTGGACAAGTCACCACTAATTCACAGCAATTATGGCCTTGCCTATAAATTACGCTGTTGAGCTGTATTGTAATACAAATCCCCCAGGAACACTGAAGCCTTCCTTTCTCAGGAATAGAGATTTATAAACTGCCCTGGAGATAACGCTGTTTGTAGATGAAGGTGTGTCCTGAAGTGTTCTTGTTCTTCTCTGTGCACTTGTGTTCCCAGCAGACTAAACTCAAGTGACACTTCAATACAGCCAAGGCTCTTGGGAGTATATGAGTTTTAAGAAGAAAATTTACCAAGAAAAAATACACTGAAAAACAGATTGACTCCCAAAATCATAGAATACATTTGTAAATATATTCATTTCATAGTATGACAAATAATACTCAAAAATACTTGAAAATGCTTGACTATTCAAAAAGTGCTTTGGGGATTTGTAGATTACATTGAGAGAAGGCTTTGGAGGAAGAAATATTATATCCATATAAGCCGAAAATGATCCTCTTCTGTTTATAGGATTATATAGAGGAATTTTTATTTTGAAAGTGAGAATACAAATCACTCTGTAGGCTGAAATTGCCCTTTTTATAGGCAATGATACCAGTTTTCTTTATGTAATACTCTTCCAGAAAGTTTCTATGAAGTTATAACATTATAACTTCAAGCATCCTTCATGTAACTTTATTTAAGATCTGTGTCATGGTAGCTTGAGGCACACTTCCATAATCCTTACGAGCAGAGCAAGAAGTCCATTTATTTTTGGAGTTATATAGCAAAGCATTGCTGAATCCAAAATAACTTACCTCTAATTCCCAATAATGCCTGACAAGCTCTGTTTTAAAGGTACAGTGTCACGTGATAAACCTAATAATGTCACCTTGGTCCCCGATCATGCCTATATTTGCCTTCCTTTATTCTTTATATACGAGGAATGTAAAAGATGACCTTTAAGGATTATAGTATCTTATGAATTGTGATTGATTTGCTGAGGTTATAACAGCAGCTGAATATTCACTGAAATCCATGAAATGTCAGTAAAGATAAAAAAGGCTTCAGTTTTTGGCAATTTTTTAAAGTTGAAGTACAGTCAGTTACAATGTGTCAATGTCTGGTGTCCAGCACAGTGTCCCAGTCATGCATATACATACATATACTCGTTTCATATTTTTCATTAAAGGTTATTGCAAGATACTGGATATAGTTCCCTGTGCTATACAGAAGAAACTTGCTTTTGTTTTTAACCTATTTTTATATATAGTGGCTAACACTTGCAAATCTCAAACTCCCAAGTTTATCCCTTTGCACCCCCTTTCCCCCCTGATAACCATAAGATTGTTTACTATGTCTGTGAGTCTGTTTCTGTTTTGTAGATGAGTTCATAGTGTCCTTTTTTTTTCTTTTTTCTTTTTTTTAAGATTTTTAAGTGATATATGGTATTTTTCTTTCTCTTTCTGGCTTACTTCACTTAGAATGACAATCTCTGGGTCCATCCATTTTGCTGCAAATGGCATTATTTTATTCTTTTTTATGGCTGAGTAGTATTCCATTGTATAAATATACCACAGCTTCTTTGTCCAGTGATTTGTCTGTGGACATTTAGGTTGCTTCCATGTCTTGACTATTGTATATAGAGCTTCTGTGAACATTTGACTGCATGTATCTTTTCGAATTAGAGTTTCCTCCAAATGTACACCAAGAAGTGGGATTGCTGGATCATATGGTAAGTCTGTTTTTAGTCTTTTGAGGAATCTCCATACTGTTTTCCATAATGGCTGCATCAAACTCTATTCCCACCAGCAGTGTAGGAGAGTTCCCTTTTATCCACAGCCTCTCCAGCATTTATCTATCGTTTGTGGACTTTTAAATGATGGCCATTCTGACTGGTGTGAGGTGATACCTCATTTTAGTTTTGATTTGCATTTCTCTGATAATTAGCGATACTGAGCATTTTTTCATGTGCCTGTTGGCCATTTGTGTGTCTTCATTGGAGAATTGCTTATTTAGGTCTTCTGCCCATTTTTGTATTGGGTTGTTTGGTTTTTTTTATTAAGTTATATGAGCTGTTTATATATTCTGGAAATTAAGCCTTTGTCAGTTGCATCATTTGCAAATATTTTCTCCCATTCCATAGGTTGTCATTTTATTTTGCTTATGGTTTCCTTTGCTCTGCAAAAGCTTGTGAGTTTAATTAGGTCCCATTTGTTTATTTTTGCTCTTATTTCTATTGCCTGATAGACTGCCGTAGGAGAACTTTGCAAAGATTTATGTCAGAGAATGTTTTGCCTATGTTTTCTTCTAAATTTATAGTGTCTTATCTTATATTTAAATCTTTAAGCCATTTTGAGTTTATTTTTGTGTATGGTGTGAGGGAGTGTTCTCACTTCATTGATTTACATGTGGCTGTCCAGTTTTCCCAACACCACTTGCTGAGGAGACTGTCTTTCCTCCATTGTATATTCTTGCCTCCTTTACCAAAGATTAATTGACCATAGGTCTGTGGGTTTACTTCTGGGCTCTCTATTCTGTTCCATTGATCCATATGTCTGTTTTTATGAGTTTTTGGCAATTCTTTTAAAAAACTCAGAATTAAGTCCTTGAAACCTGTGCAGTGGAATTTTCCCAGTGCCTAGCACCAAGCTTATTTACCTATCTGTTGAATGTATGGATTAGTGAATTAATGAATGGAAAGTGAATTTTTAAAATATAACATATTGGTCTTTGGGATAAAATGATACTTCCATGTAATAGAACATCATCCTTTTAGCTGTGGGGATTTGCTGGTGCTGTCTCATTGGAGCCCCTCAAGTTGTAACATGATATGAAAGCCTATTTAATATTTAATATAAGAAAAATTGTCAATCTTAAAAATGTACCTAGCAGAAGCAATTCATTTTTTCTGATAACAATGCCTTCTAAAAACGTTTGAAAATTTACAATAGTTTTGAGATTTTTAATTTTGAACCAAGGATAGAAGATGTAACATCAAGAAATGAAAGATATTTGTGATTAATTCCGGCCTAAGGCAATGGAGTGCTACTAGATTTTAAATCATTGTGTTCTTCATAGTTAATGTCAAGGTAGAATCCTCCCTATGGTTCATAATTTTCTTACAAAAAATACATACTGCCTTATCTTTTAAAATTTCAAGTTTTCTCATGAAGCTCTTGTCTAATTATCATTTTGAGAATCTCTATATAAAGAGTAAGCATTTATCATTCAGATTTATATCTATGAATGTATTTTTTCTTCTTAATTCTAAAAGACTACTTTTGGCCTTTGCCCAAATATCTTTTGTTTTAAAAAAAGAACATAATACTCAATATCTGGACAGGTTAAAAATCTCCAACACTTACCTATAAAGGTTAATCAATGCTTTCCGTTTCATTTGCTAAATTGCTGGATAAATCATTTAAAAATTATGTTACCCTTGATGCTGAGACCTCATCATTATCACTTTCAAAAACATACCACTCTTTGGGGTTGAACCATCATAGCTGTTTTAAAGAAAAAAATCTCTTCGAATGGATTCCCAGTCAGCACCCTTGCCACAGAATCTACACTGTGAGTTAAAGGTCTGATCCATCTCTTTGAACTTTGTCCTATTTGAATTCCTGTCATGTTACCAGCACCCCGTTTCTAAAGGCCCCAGGGATGCTAATATAGCAGGGGATTCTGCCGAGACCTATTTCAATTTGGGACATCGTTGGCAGGTAGTTTGTCTTTAAGTGAAATCTCTGGCTCCTGATTGCTTTTACCCATGATTGGCCCCACTACCCAGCACAGAACACATGCAGTCAATGTTCTCTGACAACACTTCAAAGACAAAGCTAACAGCACCTTCTGGGGGCATTTTTCCAGGTTAAATATGCCCATATGTGTTTGATTTGGACTCCATCCTCTAGGATCAAGCAGTGTTCATAAGTACAAAATGTCCAACAGTTAAATGATCTGTCCATGGGAAAGACTGACCTGATTGGAGGAAAGAGATCATTTGACTTCTAATACCCAGTGACCTTAAGAGCACTATTTTAAATTCTCACTGTCTGGGTTTTAGGAACTTTGCCTAGCTTGCTTTGGGAATGAAAATTCTGAATCTTTACTGGTGAATGAGCAATAACATGATGGCAGGCATTTAGGGACTAAGAAAAAAAGTCATTCACATACAAGGTTTGAATTTGATTCCTTCCCTGGTCTGATGCTCCATGGAGATTCACGATATCTTATAGATGCATGGTATAGGACTCAAAATATTAATCAAATAAAGGAGCCCTAAGGAAGAGAAGAAAATAGGGGGCGGTTAAGTCGGAAAAGAATGGAGTGAGATATCAGGAACTTCCTTCAGATATTTGGAAAGTTGAAGGCAACTTCAGTTGTTTTGAACATTTTAAGAAACTACATCATTTTTGTATAAAAGAATAAAACTCTGGAAAATACACACAGTGTGTTGGCAGTGTTTAGGGGTTGACAGATGAAACCAGGATCTAATGAAAAGTAAGATTGTGAAGAGCTGGATCTGAAACTCAGGGACATGTCTTGTTCCCCATCCAAGCACAGTACTAGGCATACACCAGATACTTTACAGATATTTATTGGGTAAATGATAGGATGAGCATATGGTGTGGCCAACTGATGCCCTGAATGACATTGCTTAGACTCATGGGCATCCCTTTGGACTGTACGGAAAGTTTGTGAGTTGTTTTCATCATTTTGAAAAGCTCCAAGGAAACTGGACAGTCATTACTTTTAATTGATTTTTTTTAATTTAAATATAGTCAATTTACAGTGTTTCAGGTATACAGCAAAGCGATTCAGTTATACACACACACACGTATTTTCAGATTCTTTTCCATTACAGCTTATTACAAGAAGTTGAATCTAGTTCCTTTTGCTATACAGTAGGTCCTTGTTGTTTATCTCTTGTATATATAGTAGCGTGTGTCTATTAATCCCAGTTAAGCAGTTATTTTTATCAGAACTTCTAAACCTCGGGTTTGTGAAGTTCAAAGTAAAGAGGTTTTTAAAAATATGCTAAGTGACAGAAGCCAGCCCTAAAGGACAACATATTGAATGACTTGTTTGTATGAAATGTCCAGAATAAGGAAATTTTATAGAAACTGAAAGTGGGTTAGTGTTTGTCAGGAGCTGGGAGGAGGCGAGACTAGGGAGTGCCTGCTAATGGGTGTGGCGTTTCTTTTTGTGGTGATGACCATGTTCTGGAATTAGTGGATGGATGGTTGCCCAACTCAGTGAATACACTAAAACCCACTGAATTGTACATGTTAAGTGGCTAAGTTTATGATACGTGAATTATATTTCGATAGAGCTGTTTTTAAAAAAGATAAGCAGAACACTCAGCATTTTTAAAAAGAGGTAGTTTAGTGGTTAGGAACCTCTTGCTAATTGTTTTGTAGATTTTATCCCAGAGTATTTTAAAATACTCACTCCTTTTCCATCTCTGTAAAGGAAACAAGCAGAATATTCCCACAATCAGAGAGAATGGAAGTGAGCTCTGCTAGTGGTTACTTTCCTCCTTCCTCTTTCCCCCAAATTAGGAGAATGTGTGTGTATGTGTATGTGTGTATGTGTAACAAGGGCAGTAGTGCTCAAAGCTAGGTCTTGCGATTTCCAGGATCTCTGGACAAGCCCGAATTCCTAGGCGGCAAAGTTTTGAGCTGTTGGCATCATTCTCATGCCACATAAATCTAGGCCAGAGGTCAGCAAACGTGTTCCTAAAGGCCAGATAGTAAATATTCTGGGCTTTGTGGACCATGCAGTCTCTGCAGTTTCTGTTGAAACTACTCAACTCAGCCATAGACAGTAGCTAAACAATTGGAGGTGATTGTGCTCCAAAAAAGCTTTATTTATGGACACTAAAATGTGAATTTCATATCATTTTCATGGGTCACAGAATATTCTTTTGATTGGTTTTCAACTACTTAAAAATGTTAAGACCATTTGTAGCTTCTAATTTTTTTAATTGTCCTTTTGTTTTTGCAGAGGAGATAATTGGGTTTATTTATTTATTTTAACAGAAGTACTGGGAATTGAACCCAGGACCTCGTGCATGCTGAGCACGCACTCTACCACTGAGCTGTACCTTCACCCTCTTTGTAGCTTCTTGTAGGCCACAGCAAATGAGCAGAGGGCTAGATTTGGCCTCAGCTGGCCTGCTGGCCATCGTTGGTTGACTCTAGGGTAATGGCTTAGAAAGGTTGTCCAACTAATATGCAGGTTGTTGTGAACCGTGTTAAATTCCTTTAGCCAGTGTGCAGCTTAAAGCAATAAATAATGCCACATGTTTGAAGGCCGAGCTATTGAGAGACTAAATTGCCACTGTCAACTTTTTAGCAAATTATGAAAAATTATCTAATAGGATCTTTCCTGAAGTGTGTTTAGGATATAATAATCCTACCTTGTGTGGTTTTGAGATTTTTATTCCTAAATCAGGGAAGCTACAGCTATCTTGAACATAAGCCTTCAAGAAATCTGCCAAGGCCATGAATTTAAAGTCCTGGGAATTTTTCATTACCCCTGGCTGCTGAATTTTAACAGCAAAGTTATTCATTAAGTTCACATTTTTCAAAAAAATTATCAACAGTGCTTCTTTATATTTTATCTAGATTTGATATACTTCCAGAAAGATGATCCTTAATTTGACTAATGAGTACATCCATTGTTATTTTAGTGACAAGTCATTTATGGAAAGAATAACTCTTCTGCGAGTGTCCTTAAATCTGGAAGGAGAAGTCCCCAGTGTTCTAATCCACGAAGGAGCAGTTGGTGTTAGATGGCTCCTGCAGGGTATGGCCCCTAGAAATACACTGGAAACACTTCCTAGGTAATGAACCAGAAATGCAAAAGGAAGAAAACAGTTTGAAATATGTTGGCCATTTTATAGCACAATTTTGAGTTTCATTTTCTGGTTTTTGAGCACAAGTCAGAAGTTGAAGAACGGGATATAGGGGAGGTCTGGTCCACTCCCTGCAGCCCCCAAATAACCCTCCTTGGTTCTGTCGTAGAAATATTTCGATCTATTAACTTGAAGAAAAATGAAACCCATGTTGTCTAGGATCATAAATAAGAAAATTAGGGAAAAAATCCACTTTTGAGCTCACTCACCACAGTGTTGAGAATAAATTTCACTCTTTAACTGATCTTTTGGGTGCAGGCATAAGTCAAGTGTCTGCTGAGGCCATAGTTCTCAGCAGGCCTTGTAGATATCCAAGATGAATTGAACATGGACTCTGTCCTCAGGGAGCTTACAGTTTACTGAACTTTACAGGAAAACCAGCAGAAATATCCTAACAAATAGGGCAACTGCAGAACTTTCTTCCTAATCCTAAAATTCTTTTGTTGGTCAGAGTAATGAATGCAGCATTCTAAGGTCAAATGTAATAATGATCTCCACATCATACAGTATTCTGTTGTCAAGGCCAAAGTCTGCCTTAAAGAGGATTGACTATGGCTTTGTTCTTGTGATAACAGAAAAGATAAAGAGATTGTTTACAAAGCTATGGCCTGAAAAGGGTAAGTATTCTATGCAAGCTATTACCTGAGTTCTTCTCACGGTGAGTTGTTTTTTTTTTTTTTAACTTTCTTTTTTTATATTGAAGTATAGACAGTTTGCGATATTGTGTTAGTTTCAGGTGTACAGCATAGTGATTCAGTTATGTATGTATATATATTCTTTTTCAGATTCTTTTTCATCATAGGTTATTACAAGATGAATATAGTTCCCTGTACAACACAGTAGAAACTTGTTGTTTATCTTATGTATACTAGTTGGTATCTCCCAGTGAGATTTAACTATTGGCACAGTCCAGTTTCTGTGATATGGGCCTTCACCGTTTTCATTTCTCCTTGCAGCTTTATGAGTTAAATACTACCATTGCTCTTTTACAAATGCAGAAAATGAGGCCTAGAAAGATTTTAGAACAGGCAGCGGGTAGGAGAGGTGATATAATACTGTTGGCATCCTCGTCCATCATTTGTGAGTTCAACCAACTGCAGCTTGAAAATAATTCAGAAAAAAAGACAATTCCAGAAAGTTCCAAAAAGCAAAACTTGAATTCGCCACACAGGCGACTATTTACATAGCATTTCCATTATTTTAGGTTTTATAAGTAATCTGGAGATGGCATAAAGTATACCGGAGGTTGTACAGTAGGTTACATGCAAAAGAATCAGCCATTTTATATAAGAGACTTGAGCATCTCTGGGCTTTGTTATCTGCCAGGGTTCTAGAACCAACCCCCTCAGATACTGAGGGGTGACTGTACTAGGAAAACTTAAGGTTCTGCCTTCCTTCCTTTATACCTTAGCATATGACTTAGCGACCAGGGCTTCTATTTTTCCCTACAGAAAATTTAGGAAAATAAAGGCAAGGAAGAGTTTTCAGACTTCCATGGGTCTTACATAATCATTTGAGCAACCCAGTATAGGAAAATGAAGTCACTGGGGATTCAGAGAGGCAGAGGAAACATTCTAGATGTAGGAAGAAAGTTCTAAGCAGGGAAAAGACAATCTGAGTGGAATAGATCAGATGGATGCCTGAGCTGGAGAGGATGCTAAGCCCTAAATCAGCCAGGTGGTGGAGGGTGGGAAGGCGGGTGAGCACCGAGAACTTGATGCTTGATCACAAGGTAGAAAGTGATAAAAATCCTCCTAAGGGACAATTGATCAGAGCAGGGGTCAAGAGCTAGGACTTGACTGGAAGGATTGACTGTAGATTCTCAAAGGGTTGAGAAGGTCAGTGAGAGGCCCAAGATCGGAAACTTCCTTTGAACTGATTGTCACTGACCAGGGTCTATGACCTAGGAGACAAATGCTGCCAGGATGCCACCCATTGGTATGATTGTAGAGTAGAGAAGGGAAAGTGTGTTAGGTTACTCTGGGTACCTGAACAATTACCTCAAATTTCTGGGTTAAAACCACATCCATTTATTATCTCATGGTTCTGTGGGTCACAAGTCTGGGTGGCCTGCTCTGTTCTCTGCTCAGGGTCTCATGAAGCTGAAATCAAGTTGTTGGCCATGGTAGGCTCTGATTCGGAGGCTGTGGGGAAGAATCTGCTGCCAAGCTCACTCTGGTTGTTGGCAGAATTCATTTTCTTGCAGTTTTAGAACTGAACTCCCCGCTTCCCTGACAGCTGTCCACGGGGGTCCACTCTTTCTTCCTCGGGGCCCCCTTTGTTGCCCTCACATGACCATTTGTCCTCAAAGCTGCACTGGAACATTGAGGCTTTCACATACCCAGGATCTCTCTGAATTCCTCTTCTCCCATCAAATGGAAAAAGCTCTCAGCTTTTAAGGGCCCATGTGGTCAGGCCCGGCCCATCTGGGTCATCTCTCCACCCCCACCCCACCCTCCTCGACGTCAACTGTGCTTTATCACACAACACAACCAGGGGAGCGGTATGTCACGTTCATGGTTCTAGGTATTAAGGCAGACCTCCTTGGGCCAGTGTTTTAGGCGTTCTGTCTACCACAGAGAGTAATGAAGATCTTCAGCTGCAGCCTTGCCCCTTTGTGAGCTGTGTTGCCTCTGGTAACAGCAGCTTTGTGGACAGTTGGTCCACTCTCTCCCAGGGTTCAAGGGAAGATGAGAAACACTATGGCTTTTCTTTCCTCCCAACACTTGCTGCTTCTGGCAAGAAAAATCTGTATCTTTGGGCATTCTGTGACCACCTTCTGGGTGTGGGTGCCAAGAAACATCAGAGGGAAGGTGGTCCATTGGTTTGGGGCATCTTATGGTTGTTGGGAAGAGACATGCTAGAGGCCAAGATACCACAAGAGGGCAGCACAGAGCAAGAGCTCGTACAGGTTGAAGGGCAGACTTGCCCTGTCTTAGGCCTTTCCGAGATGGTCTGTTCATCTGTCTTCAGAGCATCTTCTCACCCAACTTGTGCCTCTTAACCCAGATCCCACTGAGTCTTTAGTCAGAACATGGCACATGTAACATGTGCTGACCATAGACATCACAAAAAATCAACTCTCCAGATCTGCTGCTTGGAGCCTCGGTTTCTCCAACTCAGAAATGGGCTGGAATTCATTCAAGGATGAGATATTTAAAATGGGAAAATTCATCTTTTGAGGTCCAGCAGTGTCAGGGCCACTATTTACAACTCTGATGCTGTAGCACCGTATTTCACAACCCCTTTTCATTATCATTCCCCCGTGGAACCTTTTCAAACATTTTTTCTTAATTGCCCCCTCCGTGAAATTTTAATACAACTATATTGTATATCTATTTATGTATATCTGGGCTTTGTACATAAAAAATAAGATTTTTTGCCACCAATAACCAATTTTCTTCCCCTCCCCGGGGGGCAATCTCTCCCTCACTGGCAATGTTGTAATGAGGAAGAAAGAAATTGCTCACATTTTAATATTTATTAAATCTTCAGCTTACGTGGTCTATTTGATTTGGCAAGTGACAGTAATATTTCTGTTGTACTAAAAGGTACTTAAGATTAATCTTGAGAAATCAGAAGCGTTGCTGAACATGAAAAATCACCCAATATCTTATATTTGATGTAACGACTTGCAAAACAATACGCAAAGTATGATCCTATTTGTGTGGATAGGAAGATGGCTGGGAAGATCAAGCTATCGAATGCTGCTTATTGGTGGTTAGATTCTTTTCCAGGCATTTTGCTTTGGAGGAATTTTATAAATTAATCCATATTACAATTGTGTCAAGAAAAATACTATTAGAAGAGTTAACCATTTTCTTTATGGCCTTCAACACTGAGGATGAATGGGCAGGGTGAGCACGATCATTCACGTGTAACAGAAGGAGGCGTTTTTTGCATGGCCCATTCACGACTCCTTTAGATCTCAAGAGGGCTTCATGCCTCCAAGCTTGTTGCTGCACTCCTCTTAATGCTTCTTGAACACATGTACGTTATTCTCTGCAAAGAAATACCACCTACTAGGGAGTGTTTCTTCTCGCGAGGTTTTGGTGTCCCCAGAGCCCCCTTAGTCCTGTTTACTTTGGATATTTCAGGAGTTACTGTAGGATTTAACGGTGGTGAGTCCTTAAGCCCTCCTTTTAAATTCACAAACTGCCTCTAATCTTAGAAAAACGTCAGGTTCCACTTTGGAGAGGTTTGGAAACTTGACATTTTGTAGCCCTGTTGGAGTGTAGGCGGCTTCCATTCCGGGCACCTTGTTCCAATTTATGTCAGAGGGAATTATGTCCAGGTCAGAGCTGAGAGCGGGTTATAATTAATGGGGTGGACAAGTGGATTTTTAGTGTTTCATAAAATAAAATGGAAATCACATGTGCTTAGAACAGGCGTGTGTTTTTAAATATTTACATTTATCCTACTAAACATTCCTTATAACTGATCTGTTTCTCCGGTGAACTTGCTAACTGGGAGGTCACAGCCATTGTTCACCGAGTAGAAAGGTTGGATGAGAAGCCGGTTTTATATGTGTGTGTGTGTGTGTGTGTGTGTGTGTGTGTAGAGAGAGAGAGAGAGAGAACTTGGGGAGATACTGGTGAGTGAACTTGTGGAAGTAATTCAGTGTTAGGTTTTTCTCCTAATTTTCTCTCATGTTAAAAGCACCCACTTGCCAATACAATCCAGATGTCAGTCCTTCTAAGGGAGATTGGGGAGTGCTTAGCTTGTGAAATTCCTAAATAGCTCTTGGTGAAGACGCATGACCATGCTTAACTATTAGTCATCTTTTATTAAAGTTTAGAAGTAGTTGAAGCACTAGCAGAATTTACAGCATCCAAATTTGCTTTACATTTATACATCAGAAACTTCCAATTCCTTGGGGAACATAGCAGGAAGGTGTTACTGACAAAAGAGATCTTTCAGAGTCAGCAAGACCCAGATTCTAAACTGGACTCTGCTGTGTGCCAGCTGTGTGGCCCGTGGCAAGAGGCCGTAATTCTGAGCCTCAGTTTCCCCATCTGCAGAATGGAGAAAATGGTACCTACTATTTAGGGATCGGGTAGGGATTAGAGACAATTTATATCAACTGTCTGACAAATTGTAAGTATTTAAGAAAATGTTAGCTATGGGTATATGAAGGAATGGTTTTTTTAAAAAAGGAAAATCTAAGGAAGCCTTATGTAAATTACATTACATGTCAATCATTTCAGTGTTGGGTATAGTAATGCATTTTTTTTTTTTTTGGAGAGGGGATAATTATGTTTATTCATTTGTTTATTTTTTACTTTTTTTTTAAATGGAGGTACTGGAGATTGAACCCAGGACATCGTGCATGCTAAGCACGTGCTCTCCCACTGAGCTATACCCTCCCCCCAGTGCATTCTTTATTATTGCCTGGAAGTCTCCAGCTCCCCCAAATAAATATTATCTCCATTAAGTTAACAGTTCCTTTTACAGATCTTTGTTTTGTGCAGTGAAGAATCAACACAAGCACACTGTCTGTCAGGGTAGAAGAGTTAACTAATACATCATGAGACCCTTTTGCCCTTTTCTAAGGAAGCCATTTAAGTATTTAATGAATGAGCAACTTCACATCAAGTTAGCTAGTAACAATCTACAGTACTTCCTGATGTTGCTTCTATAAACGGGCTGGTTGAGCATTTGGCAGTTCTAGATGGGACGGGACTACTTGTCCAGACCCTTGACCAAGGACATCACGTCCACCCAGTCAACCTGCACATCTCTGAGGTGACGGATGTCAGAGTTGAATTGCCATCGGGTCTCTTACGCTGATTGAGTCTCAGTTTAGAAAGCCTCTGCAGGACTCTCCAAGGTTTCAGTCTGTAGTATTCCTTGAGGGGCCCTTAGGAAAAAAAGTGCCTGTGTTTGGGGTATTACTACCCTTGTTCAGGGAAAGACCTGGTAAAAAGATACTGAGAGAATACCATAGAGATAAAAAGGCAAAATGAGCAAGAAAAAAATCTCATTGCTCCTGGGTGAGGTCTACGCTGAGTTTTAGATTGAGATCTAAAATACATATACACAATACATATATCCTCAGTATATGCTCAACACATTTGTGCTGGAGATATATTGGCTGGTAAAATTAATATATAAATGGATATATTTAGGCCTTACATTAAAGTCCTATTTTTAGAGTATAACAGCTGTACCAGTTTCAAAATAGTCCTTGCCCAGAAATCCCAACACTGCCACTAAATTTTGCCATCATTGACCTACCTATAAGGAGATGTTCTGTAGGTCCGTGAGACATGGCTGATTTCCTTCAGCTTCATTTAGACCTTTATGGAAATCTTTATGAACATCCTTCTGTTGTGCCTGGTAGCTAACACAATTCCTGGCAAAGAATAGGACTGTACTATATATATTTCTCTTTCTCCCCCCACCTCCCCCCTCTGGATCGATCGATCGATCTATCTATCTATCTATCTATATCTGTATGTATCAGTATATATATCTCAGATTTTGCCTGGTGCTGCTTTGAGGATGAGTGCATGGTAATGCCACCCCCCACCCCCAAAACAAAGATATTTGTGTGTGTGTGTGTGTGTGTGAGAGAGAGAGAGAGAGAGAGAGAGAGGTGAGGGAGAGGAAGAGGGAGAAAAAGTGCGAGAGAGAAGCATGAGTCTTTCCTTCCCACACACAGTGTAAGGTATTTGGAATTGGAAGTGCTCTTAGTTGACATTTTCCAGTCTCCTGCTCAATGCAGGAATTCCTTCTACGATAATCTTCACCAAAGGGCAGGAAGGCTGATGTGAGACTAGAGGTCTCTTTGTGTTGGGCAGTGATTTGATTCAATATGGTGTTAGTATTTGCAGCTGGGGGCAGCACAGTGTAAGATTCTGTGGGAAACTGGAATGTGGAGCCCACATGAGGCCTGGGCCAGTTGTGACCACATTGTAGAAGGGCATTTGGGACCAGTTTTGAGCCACCATTAGGTTCCATTAGGAAACTGAAATCCTAGCGCTTTCACAGTGAGTTTAAATATATTCACAAATGAATTTATGTGGGCTTACTTTGTGTTAATGAAATTGACTGGAAACACTATATTAAAATTATTTACTTTTTACACTGATTGAACATCAGGTAGCGAAGGAGGGATTTTTGTCAGTTACCTTTAGCGCAAAAACAGGAAAACCTCAGCTTACCTGTATTTTGTCAAAGGAATTAAACCTCTCTATTAACCACAGTTTTTTCCATTATGCTTTTCTCACTGATCCAAGGAAAAAAGGTGGTATTTTGGATTAATGTGAAAATTGATTGGCATGGATCCAAATATACATTCAACTCAATCTCTTAAATCACCTCTATTAATGATTAAAGGGAAAAAAAGGTCTTTATAATGATGATCTCAAGGAACAGTAAAACTTGGAATTACCGAAGAACCTTTAAATTAGACCCAGTACGTGGTTTGTAGCTATGCAAGTGGACTCAAGCATTTTAGGAATGTTTCAAGAAGGATTAAAAAAAAAAAAAGGTTTCTATTTGGGGTTCAGTTAACCAGAAAATTAAATTAACCAGAACTCTTCTATTTCTAGAGAATTTCAATTAATTGAAGTTTGTACTTTTATTGTCGTCTTAGTTCCCACGCACAAGTGAATTCCATTTTCTGACTTATTTCTTGGAGAGTGCTTAAGGACAATGAACACCTCCAATGAGCAGGGCACCGGTGGCTTTTTGTGTTTGGATTTTAATTATTGCTATGTGTCTGTCTACATTGAAACATAGCTATACATTGATACATAAAGAGAGAAATAGAGCTTGCTGGCAGAGCTGTTTCTCTTTAAAGAAATATGAGTAGTTAATACTTTCGCTATGATTTGACGCCATCTTTCTCTTTCAAGTGTCCTTTTCCCTTTCAAACCTGCCATTTAGAACTGTGAAGTATTTTCCTAGAGATAGAACAATGCTTTCTTCTCCATTTCTTAAAGTAGTGCCCAGAAGGAAATGACATCGTGGTAACAATAGTTTATAAGTGGAATTATAATATTTAGCTAAAGATAACCAGGGAGTGAGGAGTAAAATCCCTCAAGTAGCAGAGGGGCCAGATGGTCTGTATCCCCCCACCCCCCAATGCAGTCACTAGGCAGGAAATTCTGCGTGATTAAGAAGACGCTGGTCTTGATTTTCATTTACTAGTTTTGAGGTCTTTTTTTTTTAATCGTGTGTGTGTGTGTGTGTGTATATATATATATATATATATATATATATATATATGTATATGTATATGTATATGTGTGTATACACACACACAAAACTCAGTTTTCATTCAGCCAAGTGATCATTTGTGCCATTGTAAGTAAGATTCTGCTGATGAGAACACGATGTCTTAATGATAAAGAAGTAAATGGGTTCCCAAGTCTCAGCTCTGAAAGAACTTGGAATCTGCCCACTGCGCTACAGACCCTCACTCATTATCATCTCCATCATATTGCTGTAGGGTCTGGTGTTTTGTTTTGTTTTCTTTTGATAACCCAGAGTGAGAAAGGCTGTGTACCACAGGGGCTAACTAGGGTTTTGTGAGATACAGGGTAGTCTCAGGGGAGAAAATAGAGGTTTTGGAGTTCAACACTCCAGGGGGCTAATGTGCATAAAGGACCCGAGTTTAATCCTCGGAGCTGCCAGTCAGGATCATGATGAAGAAGCACCCATGCAAAGAATTGCTTCTGGATGCTGATTGGCTGGGGCGGACACAGGGGCAGAGTACCCCTCTTTGGACCGTGATGTTTTGGCAGTTGATGTTGGGGGGAGGTTGCCTGGCAGTGGCTCCGACACAACAAAGCGCCCTTCTGGGAAGTCACCCTGCCATCATCTTCCACCTTTTGCCCTGCACCCCGGGAGCGAGCAGTTTGCCAATCTGTATTCTAAGGAAGGAAATGAATAGAGTTGTGAAATGGGATATTTGCATCCATTTACAAGACAGAGTCACTTGGAAGAATTTGTGTTGGAAAGAATAGATTTAGACAACTGGCGGGACAGAACTGTTGGGAACCGTGCCCTGAATCAAGTGTGTTGATTGAAATAAGGATAAGCTAAAGAAACTACGTAACAGGGGATAACCTACCAACCTTCACAGTAAAGATGCTAAATCAGACATTAAAAATGGTTTTTTATTTATTATCCAGTATAGCCCCCCTGGAAAGATCACTGTTCTCAAAGCTATGCATTTTTTCATCAGTTAATTTTTTGTTTGTTTTTTATTTTTTTATTTTAGTGGCCTTACTCTTTATTGGTAATTCCATGTAAAATTTTAGGATCATCAGTGAATTTTGAAGTCCTAGATTGCATCTCAAGTACTGAGTCCTTTAAATGTCACCCTTTTTTGTAGTCAAAAAACTAGCTTCTTATAGAGTTGGATCCAATGAAAAGATGCATTGTACAAGATGCATTGTACAAGATGAAATGCACACTTAGCTTAAAACACACCTTTTTCTTCTCAAAGATTCACGTAATTCTAAACCACGACCCTAAGGTCATACCATTTAACGTGAATCTCAAGTTCATGTTGTGATTTCCAATTTGATAAATTAGGTTTGTAATCACATTTATCATTATCTCTCAAAGATATAACAAGGAAACTTATTTTGATAATGCAAGAAAAATCTCAGTTTGGCTTGCTCTGAGAGAATTTTTTAAAAAGTCATTAGAAGCCTTATAGCATATATGAGATTTGTTTTCATAGGAATCATAAATATGTATAAATATGTATGTGTGTATATATACATATATTACATATTTCTTTTTGCAGAATTTTTGAGCCTCCAAAGAAACAGTTTAAATCTTGGCTTTTAGGCCCAAAAGTCTTTTGAGTTGGGGATAACTCACTGTCTGAGAATGACTTGCCTTATCACGCCCTCTCTGCTGGCCACTCCTTCCTCTCCTAAACCCTACATGTTTCCGTGTAGAGCGGTTGGCACCCACCACCCAGACTTCCCAAGCCCTTGCCTTGGCCTCGGCTGCGGCTCTTGATTCTCCCCTGACAATTGCCTCTGTGGTCATCTCCCTTCTAGCCTCTTCTTGAAAAGATGGGCTCTAACCGTAATCTGGCAGCTGTTAGCAGTTCTAACCAGCCAGCGAATTCATTTCTTTTGTTAATGCTGTCATTGTCCGTTACACCCCAGCAGAGCTCTCTGGCACTGGGACCTTCTAGTAGTAACTCACCTTTGATCCTCCAGTCATGAAGCCCTGGCTGTACCTGTTCATTTCCCCTGTACTGCTTCCCCACCTCTTTCCCTTTCCTTCCTGAAATTTCTTCTGGAGAGGCAAAAACAGGTAAGTACAGAGAAAACCAATGACTCTTGAAATGTCTCTATTAATTTCCTTCACACCCTTCCTTGTAACTTTAACTGCACGTCCATGGTTACTTTCAACTTTGGATTAACATCCTGCCATCAAACATTCAGACATTCAGGGAATTCTGTGTACCATAGTTCCTGTTTTTTTGGTCCACTGTGGGATTGCAGCTTTTCTCTCTCAAATTTCATTGCTTTAAAAAAATTTTTCATGGCTAAAGTAAGCAAAAAGGTCACTGATTTCCAGTAAGTGACCACTTTGTCTTTTCATGTTAGAAATAGCAAAGGATGGATTTTAATGTCCTTGAGAAAGAAATCATTCCTTAAGGAAATCTGAAACTTCACCTTTAACAACTTGAGAAATTGAGTCACAGCTCTCTGCTCAAATGCTGGAAAGTTTTATACCGAAATGAAGACGCTCTTTGCTTGTTTATTATCAGGGAGAAAAGCCAAAATCTTAAGAAAGCCTACATAGATATGAGTAGAAATATCTTCTTGGCTAAAGTAGACCTCCACCCATTCCTCTGCCTTCTGTCAAGTCATCTTTTTTGTTTGTTTCATTTTATGTGTCGTTCTTTGAAATTATCATGTTTTCTCGCCCATTTCCTGGTTTATTTTCTATTTCTCTCATTAAAATGAAATTGCTGTCACCTTCCCTGCTGTATCCCTGGTGTCCTGGGCAGAGCAGTGCCTGCCACACAGGAGAACCTCAGAAATACCCATTGAATGAAAAAATAATCAGAGAAATGACCTTCTCTCTGGTTTTACTCCAAAAGTAGTTGTAAAAAAAATTTTTTTAATGCTTAAAGAAAGCCCAGTTAGTGTACACCTAGGATTTCTAAAGTCATCAAAGTAACAAAACTAGCTTACTCTTCCCAACTCGTAAAATGAGTTTAAGAGTGAAGAACTAAAGTTCCAGACCAGATACAGGCTGATGTGGTACTAATAAGGAAGTTATTAAGGGCTCTGTGTATTTGGAGAAAACCTATGGGTAGGACCTACCTGCTCTCTGCTGGTTTTCCTGGTGCATCAGCTGATGTTAGAGGATGGTAAGGATGAAGGATGTGGAACACTTTCTAGTGAGCATCTCTGACCTCTGGTCTTCTATGGTCCAGGGGTCATTAATGTTAAGTTAACTGCTCCTGCCACAACTACTAGAAAGCCCAGCGGTGGTCTGAAATCTGGTGACCCCCCACTGGTCAGATCTCCAGGAGGAGACAGGAGCCGTGTCTTAGGGACTGATCCTCCATGGATTGTTCATGTGTCTGTACCCCTTGTGAGCCGAGGTGCTGACTGCCTTTGTTCTCTTTTCAAGTCTCTTTGTATAGGAACAGCCTTGGAAGATCAACAGAGATGATCTCCATCCAGGGTAGAAAGCAGTTTTGTTGTTGTCCATTATAGTAAAGATAATGACTCTCTCTCCGGGACAAATGTGGGGCAAGTTTGCTTGCAGTCCATCATCAAAGATTCAGGTTTCCTAAGCTTGGGGTTGCTCAGCTGTGGTGCAAACCTTTGTGCAGTGTGCACCTGGGACATCTGCTCCGTGGGGTCTTGGGGTGAGGGGAACCGACCCAAACATGGAACACATGCCGCTTGCTGTGCCCTGACTAAAGGCGTCCTTTGTCTCTGATTTGGGAGTCTCGTGTCTTCTGCCAGCACCCATGAAACCAGTAGGCTAATCGATTAGCTTGCAAGGAGGAAAAATGTGAAACCTTCACTGTTCTTTATGGTCTCACATGCCCCACCCATGCAGGGTTCCTTATTCCCTGCAAAATAAAAAATTCGGGCAGAGGATGCATATGGGACAGGGGGACCTTCAGTGGGGAGCAGAGAACTGAAGCCTCAAGGTCATGGTGGGTGATCCAGTGGTAATGAGGGAAAGGGATGTCAGTCTAGGAAGTAGGTGAGACTGCCTACGTGAAGACGATTATGAAAGAGTAATTAACATTAATCATAGGAATTCTAGTTTGTTTCTGATTCATATACTCTTCCTTCACATATGACGCTCCATGAACATTGTTGAATAAATAAATGGATTTATATCCTTCCCACTTCTAAAAGTGGTTTGAAGAGATTTCCATTAAAAAAAATCAGATAATGAATTTATTGAAAGAAGAGTAGGAGGAGGTGATTCAGGACAAGAGGGGAGGAAGGATGTGAGAGCTACAATCTTGCCAGCTATTTTGAAGACTTTGCTTCCCTGAATCCTCAAAGGACCCTCTGAGATGGCCCTCATTGTCACATTTGACAGATAAGGAAACTGCGTAAGATGCGAAGTGGATCTGGGAGAATAAGATGTGTTGAGTAGCTGGCTCCTGTCTGCCATTGCTAGGAAATGGCAACGCCAGGGTGGGAACCCAGTTTCTCTGGTTTCCAGGTACACGTTCTCTGCGCAACATCACACTGATGGCCTCACCTCCAAATCCGACCAAGGACAGTTGGACCAGCTGAGCTCAGGGCTCAGCCCCGAGATTTCTGACAACACATCAAAAAGAAAGCTGGATGAAAGGCATTCTTGAAAAGAAGAGAGCCTATCCGTTCATCTCTCATCTCACAATAGAAGGAAAGGATGGAGTAAGGGAAAAAGAGTGGCAGGACATAGAGAGGAGGGGAAAAGCCTGTAATTTCAGATACAGTGCAAGATGGGATGTATTATTTACTATTCTGAAACCCTTGAGCTTCGAGACTGCAGTAATAATCAGTATAATTCTTATTAGGCGGTAAGTCCAATAAAGTAGATGAACTCTGACGATCTCATTCAATGTATCATCTTACTAGCTGCTTTAGCAGAGTTTGCGTCAGAAGAAAAGTGTAAGATGTTAAAAGCGTGACTTGACCAAGTCTGGCTGTTAGGTTAATGTTAGCGAGTTAGTTGCAGTGATAGTTTCTCAAAGCAGAACCCATTTGGGAGCTTCTCAGGGAGTTCCTGAAAGCTCCATTTAAAGGTCATCTATCTATCTATCTATCTATCTATCTATCTATCTATCTATCTATCTATCTATCTATATGTCATAAAGTATATGTCACAAAATGTACATGTCAAAAGGTCATAAATATATAGGTACATATAGTTGATTTACATTGTGCTGGTTTCTGATGTACAACTTAGTGATTCAGTTATACATATATGTATTCTTTTTCTTATTTTTTTCATTATATTACAGGTTATTGAATAGCCATATGTAAAAGTGAGACTTAGATTGCAAGTTACAGTGTGCTCTGAATGAAGTGAGTTTTGTTTTTTTTTTTGTAAAAAATTTCAGTTGCCTTAGGAATATATATCTAACAGAAAACAGCATTTTATTTTAGGTGGGGCAAAACATAGACTGAGGGATTTCTTCAAGTGGGTCATGGGTTGAAAAGGGGGTAATTTAGCATGATTTGAAAGCAGTTTTAACTCTATAATACTTTAAATTGTGTGTGTGTTTTCATGAAAACCAAATTTTCCCACCCCAGACTTAAAGATCTCTTGCTGCCTAGAAAACTAGTTCATCCATTAGCATTAGAATCTGTTCAAAGTATTTTTGCTCACATTTCTCCCAAGAAGCCTCTTGCCTTTGTTCTGTCCGGGCACCTGGTTCTGACACTGTTCTTCATATCCTGTTTTCGTCCGTCAGCACTGTTGTCTTTTTCATTGCCACGTTCCCATGCTCCTCTTCTCTCGTGTGGGCTTTACAATAACAATTTAGAACAAAAGAGTCACTCCTCTTTCTGTTGCCTTAAAAAAAAAAAAAAAAAAAGACTTCACACCCTGACTGTAGGGCTTCAGTGATCACGGGAACCTTCTAAAGCACGTCCTTCGCAATAGTTAACGAGGAGTTGCAAAGAAGGGTTATTTTTCTTTATTTTTTAAGATCTCGAAGTAGCTGCAGGGTATTGTGAGCAGGAGGGTTTTGTGTGTGGCTCACTTTGAAGTTGAGGGAAAAAGCAATTTCCTTTGAGAAAAGGAGCTATCATACTTGGGGAGAATTTCCCAGTCTGTTCTTACAAGAGGTATCCGTTACTCTGTGACATCGTCCTTACCTCAGTGTGTGCGTGTCATGGCATCAGTGTAGTTGTGGGTGTCACGTCATTGAACTATTGTGAGATACCACGTTGGCCATCATCAGCGAGTATTTAGTGATATATTTTTCTCCTGGTGATCAGAAGTGGAAAGGGGAGAGCTTGCTCTTTCTGTGCCTTTTAGAGGAGTTCTGGAGGAATGAAGTAAGAAAACATTTTCCTAAGAGGCAAGTGTTTCTCCAGGGAGTTTTGCTTGCTGCAAAAATCCAGCTCCACTGGTCTTGTCCTTCAGAGACTAGACCTCTTGTATGATCTTGCTAATTTCTGAATAACTTTTTCACATATGAGTGGGCAGATTTTTTTGTTTTCCCATATATAAGTTATTTACAGGTTTCTGGTTTTGCACAGAGGAAGGAAAGCTTCTTTCACGGGGGACGGATGCTATAACCGAGGGGTTTGTAAAGAGTGAATACTGTTGAGCGCCAAGTCATTTTGCAAAGATGTTTGTGTGTGTGTGGGTGTGTACATATACACACGTACATATTCATTTATGGCTCCAAAGAATAATTGCATTGTAGACATGCATAGGATTTTATATAGACATAGGGATAGTTCTCTGAATGTGTATAGAAATGTCTACTGAACTATAAATACACTTGGAAAAGCATTCACTTTTCATCTGTGGGTGGTTTCACAGGAATCATTCGTGTCCATTTCTGCAACCACCATGCTCTTGGGCCAGCTCTCCAGGAGGTGGGATCTAGACTTCTGTCAGGAGACTAGGTGTGACAAGTTTTCAATCTCTTCCTTCAAGTCTGCTATCACTGCCTTCCGAACCAAATTCTTGCCTGACACCTGGTACAGCATAGCCCTGGAAAACATGTCATTTTCAGCGTCATGTAAAATAGGTTCCATTTGTCTTTAAAACCGGATGCCAGCTTTCTGAGCATGAACTGTAAAAGATATGAAATGTCTGAGACCCTCTGACAGTGGGGAATTTCCTGTAGAAGTAGTCAGATTATGCTCTCAAGAAGATTCTAGGATTTTGTTGTTTATCATTTTCTTGTTTTTGCGGGGTGGAGGGAATGTTTCCTGATGATTCAGGCTAATTCTTTCCCAGCAACGCCAAAATGTCTCAGAGGAATCTTGACAATTTTCATGTTGTTTTAGCAAAAGCAGTGCTTTTACATCTCTTGATGATGAAAAGTTCTTTCAAATTCTATTGGATGATGTGCATTTGTCTTTCCCATGGACAGTGAGGACTTCTTTGGGAAGTCGTGTGTGTATGAAATTAAATAATCCCTTTGTTTATTGTGAAAAGACAAATGAAATTATGGTTTGTGGAGACCTAAGGCAAGAAAATGGATGTTTGCATTTCTATGTCCTAACACCCGAGGCGTGCTTTGGTTTCCCATGAGGTGTGACGTGAAAGTTGGCATCACGACGTGCAAACCAGGCAACACGAAGAAGCAGTTCTCACTTTGTGCTTGCCCTTTATCAAGAATGTTCTTTAAACACCTTTGGTGGAGTCCAAATGTCTGGTTTATAAATCGCATCGTGCAGGTTTGCAACCAGTGTGGGTTTTCTTTTTTTTTTTTCCCCCACACTTTCCTGATAACTTACTTTCATTGCAGTTTCTTGCCTTGTATAGAGTGATAAGCAACATCCTCAAGAGAACTGCAGTGCAGGGCAATTTTTTTTCTTTTTTTTTGCTTTTGGGAAGACTGCTTCCCCTTCTTCCTTCAGACAATTAATTTTTAAAAGATCACTTTCCATTGTCAATTCACCCTTTCTTTGCTATTCTGGAGACTGAAATTTGGGACACCCAGCACAGAATTGCTGTGTGTCTGTGTTTATATTTGTATGATATGTACATGTCTATATGTTATATGCTATGTCTCTGTGCTATAGGCATATATAACATCTACTTACCTGTATGTGTATATATGTAAAACTTGCTTGTGGGTGTGCATACTTGCGTGTATATTTCATATACAGGTTTTCAATTGTTGATCAGGATGATCTATTGCAATTTAGATCTCTCTTTTTGAAAGAAAAAAAAATATTGCTTTATTGTGTCTGTACAAGAGAGCATTTTTCCTGATGTAGTATTTAAAAAAAAATTCTAGATTCTATATTTTAATCCAAAAGACACAAAATCAGAAGTATAGTATTTAAAAAAAATCACAAACCAGCATCCAGAGCATAATGTGATCATGTGCCCAGGAGGCCAAAAGGATCAGAATACAGGGGAGGCGAGCACCCGTTGCTGACCCCGGGAGCTGGGCAGGACAGCTCCTGTTGGCAGCTTAGAAAGCGGGCATCCGGCGCTCAGCTGTAGGACACTGACCCGCTGCTGGTCCCTGTGAGCCCTGAGGGTACAGATCCTGGTGCCAAGTCATGATTTTGGGGGGCACAGAGCACAGGGTATTGACCTGACCCGAATGGCCTTTTCCTTTGGTTGAGATGAGCACCGAGGAGGCCAGGGCCCAGGGGAGCCCCGGCAGGGTCCACGGAAAAGGCAGTTGGAAAGCAAGAGGGAGTTTTGATTCTTCAACTCAGCAACCCTGGCGGGGTCGATGAGGTGGAGCTGGCCTTCCTGGAATTGTCGCGTCGATTTTCCTGTTGTGTTTCACTGTTGACGCGCTCACAGACACACAGGACTGCTCCGGCACTGCCTGCCACCCACCATCTGGTCTCGGTGGCCTGTCTGTCATTTCGTGGGTCCCCCATCCTCTGCCTCCGGCGATGTTTCTTCAAAAAGAACTAGGGTGCAGTCCATTGGTGGGTATTCAAGGCCATCTATTTGTAAGACTCTGGAGAGATGTTTAAAGAACTGTTAAGGACAAATGTGCTGTTTCCTGTTTTTAACCTGTTTATCTGTCTTTCTGTAGAACAAATTGCATTTCTCATTGCTTTTTTTGCATTGTCATTTGTGTCTTTTTGCTTGTCTGCTTGTATAAATGAAATCCAGAAGGTGTATTTAAGCATTCTGTTAAGTAAATTTGGAAGACTGGGTTTCAATTAAAATAACCAGACAGTGTGACCTAGCTCCCATTTCTCCTTAATTTTTATCATTAAAGCCTTCATATCCCTGAAGACATCTGCCGTGCTTCGAAGTGATTCTTTTCAGGAATGTTCATTCATTATTAATCAGATGGCAGGGGCAAGAGAGTATGTGATTATTTTAAGGAACGTCCTAGAGATCCAATTACTAAAAAATGAGCTTGTTACAGACAGACATGGACATGCAGAATAGGTTTTGTGAACAGTTTAATTCAATTTGCAGGAATTCCACCAGGTGGGTGTTGAGTGAAATTTAGTCTTCCCCGCTTCTCACTTCGGGTACCAGGTAAAACATTTAAGCTTCAGCCCTCCATAGAATGCAGATGAAATGACGAGTTACTAAAAATATCTCTTGCATTAATTAGTTACTTTAAAACTTGCAGCTAGTGCCTCAGAGTTCATCTCCTTGTCACTTTTTTTCTTCAGTCAGTCCTTCTGGTCCCCTAAAATTTGGTTGTCAGAAATGTTTCCTCATCTGCCATGATGAGGTGAATGCATTTGAGTGAGTTGACAGTTGGAGGCTAACCACAGTGATGTTTCGGAGGTATTGCCGATAGAATGTTACGGTATCGCTTCTTTTTCTCACCTGTTCCTACTCGATGTATTATTGGTACTGTTGCTTTAAGAACCTTTTTGCGTTTTTACTGCTCTCTGCGGTAATTTGGGGTGGGGTAGACACTGTATTGTGGGATCAATTTCCAGGCTTTCAGAATGCTGTGCAGTTCGGCTGGCTCTCCTGCTCACCTCCCTATCTCTTCATGGTCCTGTTTTATTGTGCTTTTACTGACTCACCTGCTTCTCAGACCAGCCAGGATACTAATCAGTGAAGTAGCTTTGGGGTAGTATTTTTGTTGCGTGATTTTTATAACTCACAGTTAAACCAGGGTTGACTGTGCAGACATCAAGTGCTTGGAATATGTTAGTTAAAATACTCTATTTGTGATGAATTGGTCTTGGATTATAGCACCCAATTTTTACTGCATTCCTGTCACATGATTGGGGTTTGGAGATTCTGTTTATCTGAGATGAGAGCGAAACCTTTCTGAGTTCAGTCCCTGATGCAAAGCCTGCCTCACAAACTGAGGTTAACTTCCAGTGTTTCACAATTCCCAAGGTTTTAGTCCTCTAAAAGGTTATTTATGCTGATTCAAGATGAAAAACATCATTCCACAATCCTTAAAAAAACTCCACCTACGGCTCTGTAATAGAGATAATCCTATAGCAAAAATCCAGACAACAATAAGTCAACTAAATCTTAATCACCCGTGTGAAGCGATGGAAGAGGAAATTGACTTGATCCTTCTTCTGAAATTTAGGACTCTTAAAGAATTAAATTTATGCATAGCGTTTCTGATGCTGTCTCTTTTTCACGACACTTTTAGGAATTTCCTTTTCCAAACCATTTTTCTGTGCCTCAGTATAACTGCAGTTTTGATGGTGTTTGCCATCTCTGTTATGTTACGGTAAAACCTATGTTTTGGTTAACATCAAGCTTAGTTTCCATTCTCCAGAGGATATTTGGGGGGCGGGGGAGCAGAGGAAGTACTTGAGAATCATCTAGGCAGTTGCTGAGAGCCACCTGGTCTTAACAATTGACCACAGGCCACCCAGTGTTGTTATGCAAGCTATTCCTTGGTCCAGTGACTCATTAATTTCGCTCATAGTGATGGCTTTCAGAGCCTTACACAGTGAAAGTAAAATTATAGGTGGCTAGAATGCATGTACTTTTCTGTATACTCCAAATGAGGAAAATGATCATTTTTGATGGAGTGTGCAGATGTGACATAGAATACACATAGGGGAGCATTGAGAGGTGGATTTTCTTTATGATTACAATGTCAACGCCTCCAGTAAGAGAAATGTGGAATCAAAAGCTCATGGATGACATGATGACCATTGAATATCTCCTCATTCTAGTGGGTGATTGAATTCATAGACTGCACTTGGTCTGGAGACTCCTAATCCTTGGTCACTTCTTGAGTATATGGAGGAAATTTCCGTCCTCTTGGGAATCTGAACTGGAAAGCCTGATCATTAACTTGGGCCATGTATGAAACCTTTCTGTACCTGCCATCTTCACAGGGATCCTGGGTGTTTCTTTAAGATGCAGGTTATCTTCATTAAGTCATAGCAGGAGTCAGGAGAGACTACAAGGAATAAAGTTGTGAAATCCTAAAATGAGCTGCCAAGCAGGACAGTGGCAAGGGTTGTAACAGCATAGGCAGGGGTTAAATGTTTTCTCTGCATTGACTTGTCAGGTGAATAGTTTTGCCTTTTACTTCAAAGGAGCAGGCAAAAAAAAAAAAAAAAGGATCCAACAGATAGGAAACTCCTTAGCTTCCATCTCCCTGGCTGATAGCAGTGAACCATGAGGGTTCTTATCCTGACCTCACCCATCTCGCTTCTCAAGCCTAAACCATACATCTGAGCTCTTGCAATCCCAGGGTCCTTCCTCTTCCACTGGGGACTTTCTCCTCCCATCTGTTTCCTTTCGTACCTGTACCTTGGACGAAAGAAAGCCCTTCTGCCTCTGGGAAAGTCCTCCTTCAGGGAGGAGTGCTACCTCAGGGTGGTGATGCCTAGAGCCCAGAGGGACCAAGGGAGCATCTGCCCAGGCAACTGGATCGGCCACATCACCTTAACCATCACCTGGGTTCCAAGGTTCAGTCATCCCTACAGCCTCACCACTAGCTCTCCCTCTGATCTTTCCGTTGATTAATTTTCCTTAAACCCAAAAGACCTCTCCCATCCAAGTTTTATCCTGGGGGGTCTTACAGGGGAAGGTAGTCATTTGGCTCAGGGCATCCATTCACAATTGGCCTCAGATTTAGACTATGAATGTTACCTCCATGTGAGGTTCGTGTTTGTGCTCACACATGCCTGCCTGTCTTGGTCCCAGAGCTAACCCAACTCTATTGAAAGAATGAGGAATGATAAAAGAAAATGACTCCTATAACTTTAAACCTGGGTCCCAGTCCTGATCACTCTGTTGTGTACTAGGAAATAATATTTTTAAATAAATATTTTAGTGATTTTGTGAATAGGATAGCTGTATGGCTTTGTGTTTTTCAGCTAAAAGCTTTACTTTGCTTATTGTAAACATTTAAGACATGTCACACTATTTCAAGACATCTTTTAAAACATTTCTTCTTTTTTGGGGGGGTGGTAATTAGGTTTGTTTATTTGTTTTTACAGGAAATACTGGGGATTGGACCCAGTATCTTGTGCATGCTAAGCCTGCGTTCCACGTCTAGAGCTATACCCACCCCCCAAAACATTTCTTTTTTTTTTTAATTGAAGTATAGTTGATTTATAATCTTGTATTAGTTTCTGGTGTACAGCATAGTGACTGTTATACATATATGTATATTCTTTTTTATATTCTTTTTCATTATAGGCTGTTATTACAAGTTACTGAATATAGTTCTCTGTGCTAGACAGTAGGACCTTGTTTATCTATTTTATATATAATAGTATCTGCAAAACCCAAGTGCCTAATTTATCCCTCCCCACCCTTTTCCCCTTTGGTAACCATCGTTTATTTTCTTTGTTTTTTGGGGGGGAGGGTTATAATTAGGCTTATTCATTTATTTATTTTAATGGAGGTGCTGGGAATTGAATCCAGGACCTCATGCATGCTAGGCAAGCACTCTACCACTGAGCTATACCCTCCTCCATCATAAGTTTGTTTTCTATGTCTGTGAGTCTGTTTCTATTTTATAAATAAGTTCATTTGTATCTTTTTTTTTATATTCCACATATAAGGGATATCTAGGATGTTTGTCCAACTCTGGCTGACTTACTTCACTTAGTATGATAATCTCTAGGTCCATCCATGTTGCTGCAAATGTCATTATTTCATTCTTTTTTATGGCCGAGTAGTATTCCATTGTGTGTGTGTGTGTGTGTGTGTGTGTGTGTAGATACACATATATACCACGTCGTCTTTATCCAATCATCTGTCAATGGGCATTTAGTTTGTTTCCATGTCCTGGCCATTGTAAGTGGACATTTAAAACAGTTCTGTTTAATATGAAATCACCAAATACAGTAGTGGCTAGAGTGCTTTGGGCTTCTAGGAGGTTCTGCTCTAATCTTTTAAGAAAAAAAAACAGAAAACAAAAACAAGAAAATGAACATGAAACAAACAAACAAAAATTTCATGAGGGGAAAAATGATGTGTATTAGGACAAAAAGCAGAGGCAGACGAAGAGCAGAAAATGGTCCCATGTACTGGGTCTCCAGTGCAGGAGGTGAGTGATGGGAAATAAGGTTGAAGAAGCAGTTAGGGAGAAAGTTGGACAAGGCTTTGAAAAAGGAGTGAAGATGGCATGACTCGTACTTTGGGCCGTAGGGAGCTGCTCGATGTTTTGCGCCTTTTAAGAAAAGGGATGGGAAGAAGTTGTGGTTCCCGATATGTGTTGCAAAGATGAAACTGAAGGATGAAAGGTTGGAGGTAAGAAATCATATTGCGGGTGTTCTTGGTTTTGTGTGGGGTTTTTCGGTTTTTGGTTTTGGTTTGTTTGCTGTGGGTAACAGTCTAGGAATGCAGTAAAGAAGATCTGGAAAATATGGAGGCAGGGAGAACAGAGAAACCAGTCATAGAACTGCTAGGTTTGATATTTACATGTCTTGGCTCATGATTTAGATTTGGGGGAAGGAGAGCATATAGTTTTCTATTGATGCTGTAACAAATGACCACAAACTTGATGGCGTTAAACAGCCCTGGAGGTCCTAAGTCTGCCACAGGTCTCACTGAGCTGTAATTAAGGTATCTGCAGGGCTGCATTCCATCTGGAGGCTCTAAGGGATAATCTGTTTCTTTACCTTTTCCAGCTGCTACAGGCTACCCACATCCCTTGGCTTGTGGCCTCCTTCCATCTCCAAAGCTAGCAATGGCTGTCAGGTCTGTTTCACATGGCATCATCTGCCACTACTCTTTTGCATCCATTTCAATATTTAAAGATGCTTGTGATTACATGGAGTTCCCCTGGATAATCCAGACTGATCTCCTTGTCTCAAGGTCAGCTGCTTAGCAACCTTAATTTCACCTGCAACCAGAACTCCCCTTTGCCTTGTAATGTAGAATATTCACAGGTTCCAGGAATTGGGATGGGGACATCTGTAGGGACCATTATTCTGCCCCCTTCCCCAGAGAGGGAGGAGTGAAAGATAAGATGAGTCTGTGACTTGTGCTGATCAGGACAAATGGAAGCACCCAGGAGGTTTGGAGGGCATTTGGGTTTGGGAGGGGAGCTGATGAGTCCCATGAGATGTGCACTCCGAGTCGAGGCACTTACAGTAAACAAAGCAAAGTACTGTCATTGCTGGACTGGGATTCTGAAAAGAGATGGCCCCGCGAGATATGAGCCTAGGAGTCATTCTCAGAGAGACAGGGCATGAATGAACGAGCAACCTGGATGGCTTTTGGATGGAAGGCTGGCTGGCCGGCCCTTTAGAAAACACCCAGGCTTTGATTAGCTGGAGGGGAAGTCAGCAGTGGTTAGAGAGGAAACCAGAAAAGCCCAATCTCAGTGCTACACAGAATGAGAGAGGGGGGTACAGAAGGAAGAGATGCATAAAAGAAATAGCCATGTATGATTTTCCGTTTGAAAGTGAAGTGCTTTCCTCAGAAGTCTTGAGTCTGTAAGAAGTTTCTCGAAAAGATGTCTTGTACCCTGTGCTTCCCAGCATCCAGGGCTTAACTGTAACCTATAACCAGAGGCTCTCCCGCTGAGGGATGTGATTGGAGGGAACTGGAGGGAACCTCTGTGGACATCACCCAGGGACACACGGCTGATAAATAGCAGAGCTGCTGATCATCCTAGATTATCTGGCTGCCCACCCAACTCTCCTTTCACGGCTGTGCCCTGTTCTGGACTAGAAACAGTGGACCAACAGAGGTGTGAGCTGTGAATTGTTCCCATCCCCAGTTTGTTGCGAGGGTTCCCATGATTACCAACATCCTCCTCTGAATGAGAACCAATCGGCCCATTCAGAAAAATGTTGAACTATAGAATTTCCTGACAATGATATGCAAGTGTGACTTCCTTCCATTGTAGTGAGGGCTAAGAATCTCTCTCCCTCCCCCTTTTAATTGGAGGACTGGGAATTAGATTCCAGGAGTTCTGAACAGAAAAAGAGAACATTTTACACAAAATCTGCCCCCACTCCCACGCCCCATACCTCTGTGTGCTTGGTGAACCCCCTATTGATTTTCTAAAACCCACCTGGCATATTGCCTCCTTTAGGAAGCTTCCCCATCCTCTTCTCACCCACTCTTTGGTGTGTGTCTTTTGTTATGTTGGATGGCAATTTGTATTTTCTCTCCTCTAACAGACTGTAAGATCACAGAAGGACAGGCTAGGTGTTACCAGGTCTTGTCCCAGGACCCAGCACCTAGAGGGACTTAAATATTTGGTGAAAGAGTGAATGATATTTTTGTTTCTCAAAAAAGGTATTTTGAAGAAAGCTAGAAAATAAACCATGCTAATTTTTAAGATGAGGGGATGGCATGGTTGTTTACTAGTAACATATTGTTGAAGAGTTTAACAAAAATATTGAGACAATGACAAAATCTGGATAAAAATATTAACAGTGAGATCCACTGTAGGTATCAAATCAACACCCCTTCCTTTCTGGCAGCATTCAGACAAAACATTCAGAAAATTGGCTGAACCTCACTTTGCACCTAAATATTTTGTCATCACTTAATACAATTAACCAACAGTTACAGCCTGGACATTTGCATAAAACACCACGCCAAGCGCTGTGGCAATAAAAGAAAACAGGTCCAGTTCTGAGCAGCTGCTATTAAATCATTCTTGCATGAATTGCCCCTGAGCACTTGACTCACATGATGTCCACTGATGTCGGGGTGAAACCCCGTGGCATAGCATTTCCCGTTAGCGCTCGAAACATGTACGAGCGTGTTGAAGTCTTACTCCACCAGCATGGCCGTCATTGCCCACACAGCATTTTATTCATACCTCTCTGAGAGTGATTTTCATTTCTGTTTTGGCTGGCTGTACCTGTCTCTGTCTTCTAAAACGTGGATCAGCAGAATAAGATCCGCAGGCCAGATCCAGCATGCTACCTGCTTTTGTAAACGTGATTCCATGGGACAGCAGCAGTCATTCATGTATGGATTGCATGGGACTGCTTTTGCTGCTCCAGGGGCTGAGTTGAGTAGTTGCAGCAGAGACTGGCCTGCAATGCTGAAAATATTTTTTTCTCTTGGCCTTTATAGAAAAAGTTGGCTGACCTCTGTTCTAGTATCTTGAGAGCTCCTTAAAGAAAACGGTTATGTTGTATTCTTTTGGATTTCAACCCTAACATCATTGCTTGTATTAGCTCAGTGAATGTTTGAGTCTTACTGTGTGCAGGACACTGTTCCAGGTGCTGGCAGGACATCCCTCAAGAAGCAAAGCAAGGTCTCTGCTCTCCTAGAGCTGATGTTCTAGTTATGGGGTCGTGAGGAGATAGGGAGCAGTGAACCATCTAATAGATTATGTCAGTGATGAATGTTATGGAAGGAAACAAACTAGGTGGGGAAGGAAGCTTGCCATGATGGGTGGGTGGGTGGTCATGGTGGGAGCAGGTGAACTGGTTTCATGTGGGTTCACAAAGAAGGTGACACTGGAGCAGAGAGTCACATGGATTCCAAAGACCTTGCGAAGGGGAAATGGGACGTGCTTGGCGTGTTTGAGGAATCACAAGGCAGCCATGTACCCAGAGCAGAACAAGGGCTAGCGCGGGAGGAAATGAGGTCACTGTCGGAATCTGTGTTCTCTGGGGCGGGTTTGATTCTGGGGAACTTCTCCCTGAGTGAGATGGGAAACCCCTGGAGGGTAGAACAGAGGAGAGGCAGGCTCTGTCTTGCTTTAACAGGCTCTGTGGCTTCTGAGTAGAGGATAGACTGTAGGGGGAGGGGCAGGAGTGAGCAGGAGCCAGGAGACCATTTAAAAAAGTACTGTGATCATCTAGGTAGGAGAGGATGTTGGCTTGGCCCGTGATCATAGAGGTGGGATGTGATGAGGATGCCAGATTCTGGCTTCTCCAGCCGGTTTAGTGCCTGGCATTCAGTAAACGTCTCTTGAATAAAATGTCAGTGTTTCCATTGGGGTCGGCCATGGAATTGCCTCTAGAAATACTGATGGCGCCACTATGGGATGGAGTCCTGGCGACTGCCTAAAAATACAATCATCAGAGCTCTCCAGACATAGGAGACGCTTAGCCGTCTGTTGAGAACCATCAGTACGTGTTTTCGTTTCACCTGGGAACAAAGCCGACCAAAGGGGCTACATTTTCCCTTGACTTTACATGCTTCTGATAGGAAGTGAGAAGAAATTTGATGTAGAGAGAATTCTGTTTTTCCATGATGAACCTAGAGATTGTTGAATAGGTAAAACCTTTCCGTTTCTTCCAAACCATCTATAGGAAGAGTTGGCCCGGACCAAGTGGGGATGATAAGTTTCTCACCACAGCAGCCCCGGTGTTTCCATTGCAGGTTGTAGAAGGATGAACTGGTCTTTCATATTTCAAATCTCAGCTGCCCATTTACCCTTTCTTATGTAGTTAATATCAGCGGATAGCTGAAGAGGGTTTTAAGATGCCAGGCTTCTGTGAAGCCAGCAGCTCTTTAATTTTTAACAAGCTCGGCGCATACTCTCCACTTTTAATGATCAGTTACTGTTCCGTTGATGAGCACGATGAGCATTAGTTTAACCAAAGCACCACATGGTATTTAGGAGGGATACTCCTTCAGAGGGGGTCAGGCTATTCTGGAAATGGCGAATTTTGTAAATAAATGGAGGTGTGAATACAAAAAGGCTGATTGTCAGAATCACTAAACAGAGCTTTGGATGTGAAGCCTTCCCATGAATCCGGCTGAGAAAACCCCCCGGAGGGGTGATTTGAACCTTGCATCCACTGGGTGATCTGCATGATTCTCCCACAGCCCGCAGTGGGCTGCAGCTAATATGCCCGTCAGTGTTGCGCCGACCTCCGCTAATGGCCTTGAAAGGGAGAAGGTTCAAAGAAGCTTGGTTCCCAGGCCTGCTAATGAGCAGGAGGCCTCTTCCCCCTTAATGAGCTGGGGTTTATGTGTGATTCTTTGCCCTACCCTTTCTGAAGGGGAGGCAGGGGAGAGTTCACAAAAGCAGCAAGTCTTCCCGGACAAGGGGAGCGTGCAGCTGGGCCACCCGAAGGCAGCCTGGAGGGGAGCATCGGAGCTGGTGGAGGTCGTGCCCGGGCCAACGTGGCTCTGAGGGTGAGGCTGGACCTCCTGCTAGCCCGGCCTGTCGCTGGCGACAGTGACAAGCCCTTGATGGGAATTTTGAAGCCTGGAGGGCTGTGCAGGGTCCATCGGCAGCCCTGGTAAGCCTCCTCAGAGGGGAGTGACTGCCTTCAACTGCTTTCTATACTCAGCCCATAACCATTGTAACTTTGCAAATGAATAGTGTAGCCATGAAAATCCTTGTTCTAATTAACTAAATCGCTATTAGGCATTGGTACCCAAGCTCACTGCAGCCACTAAAAAGGCCTCCAGAGATTTTTCTCTGCTCCTCTCTGCCCACCCACATCCCACCCCTGGGTTAAACAATAGAATTATTCAGAAGAGTTACAGACACTTGCCAGAAACATTGCCTCCATTCACAACCGTCTTTGTGAAAGTCAGTGTTTTTTTCTCAGGAATATATTTTGGAAACTAACATCCCATGTTTAAGCATTATCATTTCCACTGAAATCATCCATTTGATTTCATACACATTTCATGCCCCTTTCTATTTCCCTGAAGCATGGTTTGGAATGGCAGCGTGGAAGTCCTTAAGACACATATACTTAACATAAATCCATAAGCGCAAAGTTATGAAAGACTGTAGTTCATTAATGACTGTTTCTACATTTTCAACGCAAGGAAAACTTGGCCATGACACAATAAGATTATTGTGATTAGATATGGAAATTACAGTTTCAAGAACTTGCCAGTTTGGCGTAAGATCCTGTAAAGAACAGAATCACCCCCCCCCCAAAAAAAAGCTGCTGTCAGCGACAGGAACTTTGAGGAAACGTTATCTGGTCTGCTGGCTTAGGGTGCCCCCCCCCATTTCCCTGGGGAATAGAAAGAGGATTATTTGGAATGTACACACATTTAGCCTTCCATGACCTGGGTTGGAAATTACTCTGAGATGCATTCAAAGCTGACAGCCCCCCCATGGCCAACCCCCTCGCGCCTAATTACATCTTACGTTCTGTTTCCAGATAGCTGGTCAGCTTCCTTGGATTTTGCTGATGACCCAGGAGAGCTTTGCCTGAAGATGGAAACACTGGAGTCGGAGCTGACCTGCCCTATTTGTCTGGAGCTCTTTGAGGACCCTCTCCTGCTCCCCTGTGCACACAGCCTCTGCTTCAACTGCGCCCACCGCATCCTGGTGTCACACTGCGCTACCAACGAGTCCGTGGAGTCCATCACTGCCTTCCAGTGCCCCACCTGCCGGCATGTCATCACGCTCAGCCAGCGAGGTCTAGACGGGCTCAAACGCAACGTCACCCTGCAGAACATCATCGACAGGTTCCAGAAAGCCTCAGTGAGCGGGCCCAATTCCCCCAGTGAGACCCGCCGGGAGCGGGCGTTTGACGGCAACACCATGACCTCCGCTGAGAAAGTCCTCTGCCAGTTCTGTGACCAGGATCCCGCCCAGGATGCTGTGAAAACCTGTGTCACTTGCGAAGTGTCCTACTGTGACGAGTGCCTGAAAGCCACTCACCCGAACAAGAAGCCCTTTACGGGCCATCGTCTGATTGAGCCAATTCCGGACTCGCACATCCGGGGGCTGATGTGCTTGGAGCACGAGGATGAGAAGGTGAATATGTACTGTGTGACCGATGACCAGTTAATCTGTGCCTTGTGTAAACTGGTTGGGCGGCACCGAGATCATCAGGTGGCAGCTTTGAGTGAGCGCTATGACAAATTGAAGGTTAGTCCGATTTGCCTTAAGCCAACCCCTTTCTGCCAGCAAATGTCATGGAAATAAAAAGTGTATTCACTGCTTGCTACGGGGCAGGTGAAGGTTTTCTCTTCCCCCTTTGTTATCTGATTAGTTGTAGCATGTTTTTTGGCAGCGTATAAAGGTTACACAACAAGGGTATCTTGTAAAAGTTGACTGCTGCTTGTAATTTTAGTGTTGTCAAGGTGAGGGCGAATTCAGAAAAGTCGGGATCATTTTCATTCCTTGCAGTTGAGAGCGAGAGAGCATGAGAGAGCGCGCTCGAGAGCTTGCAGGAAGGAATGACAGATAAAATCAGTTTGGGCATTTGGGGGGGCATGCATTTTCCTTGCTCATCAGGGAAAACTAATTTCTCTCTCATTGTACCTGTATCTAGTTACTGCACAAACAAAAGAATAGAGGGAGGAATGCCTGTAGCAAGCAAATGTGGGATTTTAGGGGACATGTGACCTTGTATTCCTTGTGTAAACGATCTGCAGCTTATTGGTGAAGGAGAGTGTTCCGACCATCTCGGGTTTCACGAAAGAATTCCTTTTTGAGGCTTTTGAGTCAGTAAGGTTACAGGCAGGACTGTTTGAACTTCACTTTTCACGTGAAATTATTAACCGAACTCCAGCTCGGGGAAGGATAATTAATAGGACTCTACATCAAATTAAAAAATCACTCTCTAAATATGGATAGAAGGCACCAGGGAAGAAATAAGCCAGGTCTCCAGATGTCTGTTCAACTTCGGGCAACGGTGGGTGTAATTATTGCAAACTCAGCCGAGAGAGTTTGCTCTGATAGTGAGACACTCCATATACTCTGCTTACCAGCTAATTTTAGATCACAAGACGCCAATTAAAAGGAGAGGAAGTATAAATTAAGAGCTTTGAGTAAATATATATTGAAGGCCTTCCTCTCAGGACAAACACATACTGTGTTGGTGAGCAAGTAAAGTGAATCACATGATCAAAAGTTTTACCACTCAGCCCATCGTCGCCTCTCAGAAACGGTTTCTATCACTTCTCCTCCGCGCTGATGTGTGCTTGTGTTTACCGGGACCATGTAGTTTATTTTGGGACACTGGGATGCACGGACCACATCTTGATTTGGTTTGCCTATTTCTTGGGATGCTGAGGGAACTTGGTATGCTAAAGTGAATCCCTGTTTCCAAATGTCACTTGGGAAACAAAAGCATCCCCTGGGCAGCATGCCTCACTCAAAAGTGTCCATTGACAATCAGTGCAAATCCATCTTTAGGAAGTTAAGCCCTAGGATTTAGGTGATACAGACAAGGGAAGACAGCTGCTGACTGGTTTTCTAATGTCGTGCTCGAAGGTAGCCAAAAACACATCTCCAAGGTCAATAATAGCAAAGGCAATGCATGTTTGAATTGTGCTGCTGGAACAAATTCTTCAGAAATTGATATGGTTATCAAATTTTAGAAACCAAGGTGACGAGACCCCCCCCCCTTTTTGGTTGAGGAGAGACAGAATATTTAAGATGATTGGAAATAGGTGTTCTGGTTTTCCAGAGTGTAAACATGCCAGATCGTTTTTTTTCCTTTACCAAAAAGTATTTCTTTAATTGCATTAACACTACTTTTAATGACCACTTGTTAAAACACCACAATGATGTTCGATATTCAACCACTCCCATACTTGATATTTAAATCTGATACTCGAGTTCTTCTCATTCCCTGCTTGCTGCCACAGAGGAGTTGTTACTATTTACATAACATCTCCAAGTTTATGAGGAGACACACTTTGATGCTCTAACCCTTTTTTTGATGAAAATGAAACTCTTCAATCACAAGTCCTGTACACTTGTCTAATCAAGCCTGTGGGGTAGCAGTCGTTGATACTGTCACCAAGAGGGCCTGACAACATATGATGTAGTAGATTGTATCTTGTAATTACAGAAATATAGGCATATAAACAGCACCCAGTGCACCAAAACACATTTATAGCCACTCAACAAAATATGCTTATAAGCATTTATTTATAGCCATCCACAAAAGGTGCTTATGAGCATTTAAACCAATAACATGCTAGCCTAGCCAGTTTGTTCTGAAACATGCCACTTATGTGAGTGTAAAAAAAGAAAATCATAGGATAGATGACATATGGGTATCTCTTGTTATTTCAAAACCTAAGGACAATATAAACCTTGATTTTTGAAGAAAGCGATAGCATGCTAAAAGGAGCAAAGCTCAGGAAGGGTATTTTTGTTAATGACTTTGATCTGAAAAACTAAATGTGTTCTCGAAGTATATTTTCCTGAAGCTTTAGCATCTCGTACAGAACTGGATTTGTGATGATGTAGAGACACCAAACACGGAGAAATTTGAGGATGCTTTCATTGATAACACAATAGGTCTGCTTTACTTTCTTGAATCTGTAAGGATTCAAGTGTCTCCTGTTTGAAATTTTTTTTTTTTTTACTTCTGTTAGTAAAAAAAAAAAACTAAATACTATTAGTATTTGAAGAGGGGACTTCTGCAGTGATTATGAATAATTATTTCTTGCAGTAACACTCAACTTTGAGGGATGTTTTTTACTCACATTAGCTCTCAGTATACATGTGTTTATATAAAGAATTGGAATATACTTTTATACATTACAACTTTTTTTTCTAGACACAAAGGGGAAAAAAACAAAAATTTCAGCATGTGGAATTCATGCAAATAAAATCTTTCGCGTCATTTGAAAGAGCTTCAAGTTAGGCAAGTTAGGAATCTAATGCTTTCAGAGACTGTGCTTTGGGAAGTACTCATAAAATATTGAAGCAAAAAGAAAATTAAACCAGCATTTCCTGAACTCTATTTTAAGATGAAAAGAGAAAAGTCTTCCTGCCAAATGCATAAGCCTCTCAACGGAGCAGATCATAATGTGGACCTTTTTACATCATTTTAGTTGAATTTTAAGAAGCCCCTCAGACCTTCAAACTTGGATTAAAGGTTTGATTTGTGAACCACGTAACACCGAAGAGAATTTAATATAACACATTCCAGAGTTTTCAGGGAATTACACTGCAGTCGTTCGTTTTCTTCTGTTCCAACATATGATGTTGGAGCTCTTGTTTCTCTTCTCTGGTTACACCTATAACAATATACAAACCCAGAAAATGTGACCTTTCCTTGCCCTTCAGTTTTAGCAGAGTCCCACCTCAAGTGAGCTGAAGGTGAAGTTCCAGATCACTGTATCACCGTTGTGACTCTGGCCCTCGCTTGGCCTGAGGACTTGATTTGTATAATACGTCTTTCAATGGATCATCCCATTATAATTTTATAATAGTTTGTTCAAGGTTCCAATTAAATCTCAGCCTTCGTATGTAGTCCTTCTCATCTGGAGGTGAAGACATGGGATTTCGCTCTGGGGCTTCATTTATAGATTGTAAGGTTCTATATGCTTTGAAAGTCTTGGTCTGTATTTGCCATTGGGGAAGTTGTAAATGGATACTAAGCTAGACTTTTTTCTTTTTCCTTAGAATTTCTGTAACTTGTTTCTTCTTTGAAAATGGTATCAAATATAGCGCAGGTCGCAGGGAAAAGGTGTGTTGTGCATGTGTGTTACGTGCATATGTGGACAGACAGAAGCCAAGGATGCTGCTCCATCCTACAAGAGGCAGGATGGGCCCCCACCACGTAGCCATCTGGTCCCAAATCTCAGTTGTGCTCAGGTTGAGAAACCGTCATCTATGAGAAGAATTTAGTGTTTATTGCTGTGTTACTCTGCTAGGGCTGCCACATCAAAGGACCACAGACTAGGTGGCCTAAAGGAAAGAAATTTATTGTGTCACAGTTCAGGAGGGTAGAAGTCCAAAATCAAGGTGTCAGCAGAGTTGATTTCTTTTGAGGGCTGTGAGGGAAAGATGTATTCCAGGCCTCTCTCCTTGGGTTGCAGGTGTCTGTCTTCTCCCTGTGTCTCGTCGCATGGCATTCTCCGTGTGCTTGTCTTTGTGTTCAAACGTCCCCTTCTTAAAAGGATACCAGTCATGTTGGATTAAGGACCCACTCTACTCCAGTATGACCTCATCGTAACCATTTATGGTGACAATGAATTTATTCCTAAATAAGGTCACATTCAGAAATATTCAGAGTTAGGACTTCAGGGTATGAAATTGAGTGGGGGGGAGGCACTTACGAATCCATAACAGTCACTTACTCCAGTGTATACCTAGTTATCTAGTCAATTTGAACAGATGGTGTGTCTCCATCAATGATTTAATCACCTTAAGTTAGGCAGAGGCCTTTGGCTCCCACTGTTCCATCACTCACCTAAGACTTGCAGATAATTCATTCTCAATAAATACTTGTCAGCTGCTTCATTGATGATCGTAATGCTATACGAAAGTTTAAATTAAATTCATAATTATATTGCAAATATTCATTTTATAAATGAAAAGCATTTTGTAAGATAATTTCTAAATTAGGGCAGAGCCAGATATTACCTGATATTTTATCTCACTGGACGTGAATCATCATTTTGGTCTCTACTGCGTTTTGTTGGTTAAAATTTCATGGGGTGAACTTCGATAAACTAGATCCCAGGTAAGTGTAGAACAGTTCACCTTTGTTCTGTGTCAGTATATGATGGACACTCAGTAGACCCATTAGACCTGTTATTTCATTTACCCTCCCATCAACTGTATCTGACATATAGGGTTGTTTTTTTTTTTTTTTTTGAGAGATCATGAAAAGGTAAGTTAATAAATGCTTCATAAATGAAGACACTATGAACAGAAACAGTCTGCCTCCTTCACAGAGCTAGTAATTTAGCAGAGAGTTCCAGCAGGTGAATGTTTTCTCTGTTGATGGTGGAGGGAGGTACACTGTTCCCAAAGCAGGGACACCAACCCCAGACCTGAGAAATGGAGAAAGGCTTCCTGGAATAAGGACCATTACACCTACCATGACCAAGCTTTTATTAGAAAACAATGTCAGATTTACTAGATGTCTGTAAATTATTGGGTATCCGTCATTCTTTTTTATTTTTAACACTTACAACATCCCTTGTGCAACCCTATATCTTTTTTCAAACTGGTTCACCCGAATTCGAGGCTAGATTTGAATCTAAAATGTAGATAAACCTTAACGACATTTCGCCATATGATGCCGTCGGAGTATGTGAGTAAGTCAGATGTCTGTCTTCCAACATGTTTTGGTTACATGAGGTCTCACCAGTTCCAGCTGGCCCCTTCAAAATGCATTTTGGCGCCTGCTTATTTCATAGGACCATTTCTTTCATCTGCAGGATATTTTTTGAAACTTCCCATGTGATGAAATAGGGTTTCTGAATATTTGTAAAATATGTTAAACCTTTATTTTAATTTTCTTACTTTGGTACAAAAAGAAATTATGATATACGGAGTAAAAGAAAACATCTCCAGGGATATGTTTTTGACAGTAATCTCAAGGCTCCATCCTATTCTGTTCTCTTCCTCATCTGTCTATTCCCCCGATGCATCCCCTCTCTCTCCCCTCACCTGCAGAGAGGAATGTCTTATTGCCTGATAATTTATTGTTATTGGACTCACTTTTGAGAAGCTCAGAGTTCTGGGAAATGAACAGACAAGTACACAAGGTACCGTGTAGTCACATGGCTGTGTAAACATATGTAACTCTGGAGCCTGTTGCTTAGCTTAAGTTCGCCTGTGAAACAGGACTACTAATGTACTTACTTCCATAGAAACTTGGGAAAACAAAATCAATTGCATGTAAATCCTCAGCATTGTGCCTGGCACTATGTTAGAACATAATATTGTAAGAAACCAGGGAGTAGAATGGCGTGATGGTTAAGGTGTGGACTTGGAAGGCAGACAGCCCGCCAATTATTTTTTAACCACCGCTTGTCTTATTTGCGTGTGAGATAAGGGTCCACGTTGTTGCTTTTGTGTGCTCTTCTGTTTCTGTGTCTCCAGCACCTGGCAGGGCAGAGAGGCACAACAGTGAGTAAACACTTGTTGATGGACAGGCGCAGAATTGATGGGTTGGAGGAGTGCTTCAGGGTTCGGAGGAGGAAGGACTGACTCTGGTTTTGAATAGACAAGAAATCTTGCTTTAGGGTGGTGGGCTTTAAGCTGCCCTGACAGATCGGTGGATTATGCATCAAAGAAGAAAAGTGGGGCGTTCCTCGGGAGTGAGGCCAGCAGAGACCTGTTGGCAGGAATCCGCAAGACAGCTTAGGGATTCTAGACAATGCTGGCTGGAGCACAGGGTGCCGATGGAGGGGCCAGGGAGAGAGGATGTCGCAAGAGTCCTGTTGGGGGAAGAGTTTGAGTCTTTGAATGCCAGGTTAAGGGTTTGGGGGCATTTTTACTCTTCTCTGTAGCGTAACACTGAAGCGATTTTGTTTTCGAGAGAGAGACACTGATGTGTATATTTTCTGAAGGTAGGGTCAGATGAGGATGTCAGAAAGATTAGGGTCCTTGGGTGCACGGAAGAAATAGAAGAGGGGAAAGATGTTCACATTGCTTTAGATTTTTGTGGTCTCTTTTTCAATTGGTGAAGTGAAGTAGTATCATAGGTCAACCCCCCCCCCCCCCCCACACACACACTGTCAACAGAAACATGCAAATGGGTGAGTCTTGTCCATGAAGACTAAGGAAGTAGGAGTGGTCATTGCTGATTGGCTCTTGGATCCAGGCATAAATGCGATTCTTTTCCTGCTTTCCTGGTGCAGGGACATACTGGTGATGGGTGCTTATTTCTTCTGGCTTTTGAAGTGACTATAGAATGCTTTTCAAACCTCTGAATGTCTACCACAAACCTAAGGAATGTTTTATAGTCAGAAGCATCCTTGAAGGTCATGATGTTTCATCCCCATTCTGCAGATGAGGAAGTTGAGAGTGCTAAAAGGGGTTGCTCCAGATCACCTGGCAAGAGGACGTTGAGCTAGGACTAGAAGACACGTCCTCTGCTGCCTGGTTGTTCTGTGGCTCTTTGACTACTTGCTACTGCAGCTGACGGTGCCAGCTTGGACAGCATCGCCTTTCAAGTGGTTCAGTCATTTCTGAGGTTTCTTTTGAGGTTTGGAGACTAAACGCGGTGATTTTATGCTGGCACCTGGCCAGGCTGTAGGCCACCATCATGGATGTGGGATGATGCCTCTAGGGCCACCAAAAAAGCTGCCTTAAGATATCTCCATGCTGGGGGGAGGATGTAGCTCAGTGGTAGAGCACCTGCTTAGCATGCACAAGGTCCTGGGTTCAGTCCCCAGTACCTCCATTTTAAAAACACCTAATAATAAATAAATAAGCCAACACCCCCCCCATAAAGACATCTCCATGCCAACATTTTCTCCAGTTGAGCCAGTGTACACTGGGTTGTCTTAAAGAGCCAGACCTCATGCCAGGAGCTGAGTTCACAGAGATGGCCCCAGATGACCTTGGGGACACTACAGAGGAAAGGAGATCCTTGTGTAGAGATAAATGAATGGTCATTGCAGCTTCAAAGGGGCTCCTAATTTCCCTCTTAGGGTGATTTTTTCCTGAATGTCTTAATATATAGATAACTACTTAATTTTACTGAAGTAGATAAAGTGAGTCAACCTAAGTGAGGAGCATCAACTTGTGCCTGGTACTTGCATTTAAGTTGAAAAGTTTTGAAAGAACACAATTCATCTTGGCCAGTTACAAAGCTAAAGTGCATACGATTTGCTGAAATTACATGAACTAAATATTTCATTTTTTAAAACAGTGATTTGCAAAATTCTGTTTCATTCTCTGTCATTGACAAAACAGAAATTAGGTTATTCTTAAAGAGATTAGTCAGTTTTTTGATACTGGCTAGGTAAATAATGAAGAAGACACAAGTGGCCTGAGGAAGTGAATGTAGCCAAAGATTGGATTTGTTCTCGATATGTAACATAAGCATTCTGGAAAAATCTGATAAAACTTCATTTACAAAATCCACTTAAAACTTAATTCACTTTATGTTTGGGACTTTTGGGCATAATACTTAAGGTCTTTGTCTACCCATGAGGATAGCTGTTAAGCTAACAGAAGAGCACATTTTTGCATTTTTCATCAAAAAAGAAAATGCTTGTAAAGTGTCTACCACGATGACTGGCACATAGTAAGCGTTCCATGAACATGAGGTATTATTCTATCTGGGCATTTACTGTTACAATAAAGGCTTCATTGGTGTAATCCAATCGTGGATTTCCTGGCAGCATCATAAATTACTCAGTGGTTATAGGGTCGATTTGTGTTTCTGGCTGACATGGGAAATTCTGAACAACCCTCAGGGGAATTATAATTGGCTGGAAACTTTGATTTGTCCTTCTTTTTAAACCAAGCTAAGTAGTAAAAGTGGACTTATAAGAAGCAATGACTGATGGACTGAAAGAAATGGCTTGAAAAACAAGCACCATTTTGAAATCCAGGGGGACGAGCTAGTCTTTCATGTTCCTGGTGTACCGGATGGAATTGACACCCCAGGTGTTGACAGGACCTATGACTGTTTCCTAGGAAAGAGAAGCTGGCAGTCGGGTTTATGCCATGACTGTCACTTTCAGACACATATAGACAGATGAGGTACATAGAGGTGACATGACGTGCAGGCAGCCTGAACCAATCACAAGCTCAGTTGGCCCGGTTTCTGTTTTCTTGTAGGTTGCCTTTGGTGTGTGAGCGAAGGATGGAGCGAGACAGCCCTGGGGTCTGTGTTAGCAGCTGTCTCCCTTAGACTAGGAAGAAGGGGGTGTTTTAGTACTGGTTAGGGCTGGTGGAGGAGGAAAGCTCTGAAGTGAAGGAGCTTGCAGAAGGAGGGGAAAGCTTTCAGCCACTCCGCTGTAGCGACCTGGGGATTTTGTTCCCCATGCTCTCTTCTGGACTTTAGGGACAGAATGAATGCATAGAACAGTGGTGGTATCACCTACTCCTCCCTTATATCTCCTTTGCTGCTTTTGTGGGGAAAAAATCAGGAAAATTACAAGTTTTATTCACATTGGGATAGACTAGCTTATTACTGAAACAACATGGAAATCATGAAAAGCTTTTACCCGCTTTTGTGTCTTTATAAGTGCTCTCCTTCCCCATCTGCGTCATCAAATCCTGCTTTTTTTTTTTTTTTTTTTAAGAAAAGAAAACTCTTATTTATTCACCCAAGGGATCTTTGTGTTTAGCTAATGAGATAAGCACTGGGTCAACTCTGGGAATGCAGGAATGAGTAACAAAGATAAGTTGTTGCTTCCATGGTCTAGACATAATTATAACATGTGATAAGAGTATATAAAAAAGCTATGAAGAGAGTTATGTGAAATTCAATCCATGAGATAGCGTTGGGTTTTTTTCATTTTTTTAAACTGAAGTATAGTTAGTTTACAATGTTGTGTTAGTGTCTGGTGTACAGCATAGTGATTCAGTTATATATATTTTTATATATATATTCTTTCTTGTATTCCTTTTCATTATAGTTTATTACAAGTTATTGAATATAGTTCCCTATGCTGTACAGTAGGACCTTGTTGTTCATTTATTTTGTATGGAGTATGTGTATCTGCTAATCCCAAACTCCCGATTTATCCCCCTCCGCTTCCCCCTTTGGTAGCCATAAGTTTGTTTTCTATGTCTGTGAGTCTTTTTCTGTTTGGTAAATAAGTTCATTTGTGTCATTGTCTTAGATTCCACATTTAAGTGATAGCATATGATATTTGTCTTTCACTGTCTGACTGACTTCACCTCGTATGATCATCTCGAGGTTGCTGACAATGGCATTATTCATGAAATAGTTTTTAATATGACTAATAGTCCAAAATTGCTGACTTAGGGGTTGCTCTCTGGAAATCGCCTAATTCCAAAAGCTGAAGGGAAAAACACATTTCAAGGAAAAGCAGCATTCAGCGGGGAGCACAGTGACGTTCACGCAGTGCGTTCCTGGGGAGAGGCAGGGAAGGCAGAATATGAGGACTCCAGTCCGGGAAACAGTCTGGGCCAGACCCTGTCTTATTAAAGGTCCACTGTTCACAGGCTGGGCTGTCGGCTCTCCTCACGTGCTTTCCTCAGAGGTCTCCGTTTCCTTCCTGAGCAGGGCTCCCGGGTCAGGTACATATCCAGGCTTGGGAGCAGTTTATGTCATTTCCACTCTGCAAGGACCATCTCCAGGAGGCCGCTGCAAGGCCACGGGGAGGGGGGAAGTGCTATTGTGTTGCCAAGCCAGCTGGTGGGCTGGCTTCATCTGTGACGGAATTTTTACGAACGTAGATGTTAGTATGAATATCCTGGCTGGGTAGAGGTTGATTCTTGCTCCTTTGACCCTTGACATGGCTATCCAGAGCTCAGCTGCTCTTGATTGGCATCGTCAGGGTTAAGGCTGAGAGGAGTGACATGGCAGGCTTTCAGACTCATGCTGACTGTGGCCTGTCACTTCTGGACAATCTAGGAGAATTAAGGTGCCCATACAAATGCCACCCCTGGAGCTTGGAGGGAGGTGCTTTTCTTGCCCCTGGATTGCTGAATGAAGCTCTGAGGGGGTCCCAGCAGACAAGGATCTCACACATGTATAGTATTCAGCTTATCCAATGAAGAGTTTCCAGTTTCTCTTTTATTCTAGAAATTCATCTAGAAACATAGTCTGCAGGGCCACCACACTGCCTTTGCACCTCTAGAAGAAAGTCTTGTAGACCAGGGCTGGGTGGTGGGAAAGGGAAGGGGAGTTATCTCCAAGAGGCTGCTTTAAGTTGTTGTGTGATGCGGTTCAGGGGTATTTGTTTATTCAACACTGAGAACCAGCTATTACCAAGAGTAATGACTAGCATTTGGAAATCTCCAGATTGACAGTTTGCAAAGCACTTTCAAGTATTATTTGATCCTTGGAACAACCGTGTCTCCCCTGCAAAAGATGTGGGAATGATAATACCTGCTCGTTAGGGATCTTGGGAGGATTAAATGAGATAATATAGGTCCAGGTGTCTATCCCAGTGTCTAGTGGGTGGGAGAAGCTAAGTTAGTAGGAACTATGTGGAACACGAAGCCACAGGAAATTAAATAGCATAGCTATGGTTAGAGAAATGGAAGTCTGGAGGCTCAGACCCAGGGACCGCATCTTGCCCATAACTAATCATCACCTGTGATTAAGGCAGAAAGAACTATGGCCCAAACTTCAAAAAATGCTACACTTCAAAAAATTAGTGAGAAGGAAAAAGAGCTTGGAGCTTGAGTGATGGAGAGACAAAGTGCTTTTGCCTTAACTTCTGACACAAGGCCTCCCTGGGCTAAGCAAAGATGTTTCCTCTAAAGTGGTGACTAGGTTGAAGATGATATGTTTTCCATTCTACTATAAATGAGTAAAAATATGAAAATGAAATATGCAAACCATGTGGAATAATTTTTATTTTCTTACAGTAATGTTGAATTGTTTAATATTCACCAGCTACTCTATACTTTAGGGTTAAATGAAGGGATGAAATGAAAACTCTGATGATCTCTAAATGTATTTCATCACTTGAAAATGTGATTATTTATTTGTCCTAGTTAAAAATGTAAATTTAGAACCTTGGTCTCTGAGTTTGACATTTCAAATCGCTTAAGAGACCTAATTGAGTTCTTATTCCTATTTAGTTATTCTTGGCAAAGCATGGATACCCATGAAAATGGACACCACATGTTAGTCAATAACAAAAGTTTGGAATCTGTTATCCATTCCTCTTTCCAGGATTGCTTGTCAGTGAGAACTGTAAGTTTAAATTAGTTTCTTAGACCCAAATGTCTCAAATATAAATGTACACGGGAAACACTTGGGGGTCTTGTTAAAATGCAGGTTCTGATTCAGAAGGCCTAAAACGGGTTTGGAGTCTGATTTCAACTTGTGCCCTGGCTTTGCCATTTTAAATTTGCATGAACTTAGGTTAAGGAAAAAACTACAACTAAATTTTATAAGCCTTATTTGTTCCTTGGTACAATAGAGGTATAATTGAGGATTAAAGCCTGTAATGCTTGACCCTTGGGAAGCCCTGGACAAAAGATAGTGGCCCTTCTCTCCTTTACTATTATCCCTGAAGGCTTCCATCTTCCCCCTTTATTCCACATTTTAAGTCTTCTTGGTAGTTATAAAGACATGGGTTCTTCTAAGAATTCAGATAATACAAAGTTGATAAAATAAAAGTGAATAGTCTTCCTCTTCAGTCATTCCATCTCCTCTTTTACTAAGTCCAGATTATTCTTTTTTTTGTAAATTCTTTTTTATAGAATTTTTTATTGAATTGTAGTTGATTTACAATGTTAGTTTCAGGTGTATAGTAAAGCAATTCAGTTATACTCATATAAACTTATTTTTTCTTTTTATATTATTTTCCATTATGTTATTACAAGAAACTGAATATAGTTCCCTGTGCTATCCAGTAGGTCATTGTTGTTTATCTGTTTTATACATAGTAATGTGTATCTGCTAATTCCAAACTCCTAATTTAAAGGACTAACTCTAGGCTTACTGAAGACTACTCTAGCTTAGCTTTCACAGAATTCTCTAGTCTTAGACAATTCCAAGATTGTTTACCACCCCTTCATAATCACATAGCAGTCTGATTCTTTTATTTTTTATTTATGTTTTGAAATTTTTTATTGAAGTTTGATTTACAGTGTTACATTAATTTCTAGTATATAGCATAGTGATTCAGTTATAATATATATATATTCCTTACAGGTTATTATAAGCTATTGAACGTAGTGTGTGTTCTGTATTATTTTATAAACATTCTTTGGGCGCAAGCCTTCCTGCCTCAACCGTTTGTCCATTTCTCAAGTCCAGATGCTGTATCTGATAGTTCTTTTGTATCTGATTATTCATTTTTCAGCGACTAGAGAGCATTTTAAAAGGCTACAGGGTATTTTATCACTAGTAAACTAGTAAATACTTATTGAAACAAATGGAACAGCCCATAATAATTTAATCAGATGATATGGTACAATTTGCCCATCAAGTAGAAAAGAGAAGTCATAGCTCACCAGCTATTCTTTTGAAATTTGAATACATAAGCAAGTAAAATGGCGCCTTTCAGGTCGCTGCATTCATTTCTGAATCTACATATTGCTCCCCAATGATTTCTTTCAAGAAGGTATTATAGAGACCTTTGAATTTTAAAAAACTTCAGTTCAGACAGAGGTGATAAAATATTTGTCATTCACAAGGGGTAGGATAAGAATAACACTATGTACGTATATATTTTTATGTATATGTATTTTATGTTCTGCTGCCTCAGAACAGAGTTAGCTTTAATTCCCCTTTGAAGCAGGATGATAAGAAATCATGAAGACCGTAGAGGGTAGACTTAGCAGCACACAGTCGCTTTATTATGACAACCTAAAGGGCGAGGGGGCTGATGCTGGCATCCAGTGAATCAAGGCCAGGGATGCTGCTAAATGTCCTAAATGCACCAGACGGCCCCCACAGCAGAGAATCAAACGGCCCCAAATGTCAGTGGGGCCGAGGCTAGGACACCCGAATTTAACCAAAGCATCTTTGCTGGCAATTCAATGGGAAATGCTGACCTTGACTCTCAGAGGCATTGACTTGTCTCTCTGACCTTCAAAACCAAATCTGTTTTGAGAGGAGAGAGCTCAGCCCTTGCAGAATTCCCTCTTGCCATCTGTGGACGCCCTGAGCGGCAGGCTGGCAGTCCGCCCCCAGGCTGTGCACAGCAGGCTTCCGCCACCCCAGACCCCCAGCCTGTCTGGAGCAGTCTGTGTCCACACATGCCGTCCTTCAGGCTGTTTCAGCGTTATTTAAAGCTCCAAAGACTTATTATTAAATAGTATTTAATCCCTTTCCCAAACATGATTTAGGTACACTTGATATTATCTGCTGTCCTGCAGATCTCCTAGGTATTGCATCTCATGTTCAGGACTACTTCCGGGTGTAACTGTCTGTATCAGAGACAGCCTGGGGCTTTCTACCAAGTGGGAAGTCTGCAGAGACCAGGTCAGCAGCTGAGATTTTCACCCATATGGCTTATATTTGAGGGATGATCGTTTTAACTGTGATACATTCAAAGTGAATTATTTCTATAGATCAGAAGTTACTCATTAAATCTGTTCGTTGATTTTAAATCTGGCTTCCAAAGGAACTGTTTATATTTATACAGCTCTGAATGTTTATCTTTGCAAAACTGTAGAGTCTGAACCCCTCAAGTTGGAGGTTTGGAAGGGCAAAAATCCAATGTGAGTCTTTAGTGCCAAGGCCGAGTTATTCGGCATTATTTTTAAGTGTTTGTTCCTGCAGGCAGACGCTGTTTATTTTACAAGAGGTGGGCCTCGTGGAAGCCCTGAGCTGGAGGGGCCTTTGTCATCATTAAGTCCAGTGGCTCTTGCCCCAGGTGCACAGAGATCACCTTGAGCAGGGGCCCAGCCCAGTGGAGCAAGGTTCTCTGGGATGCAGCTCAGGCCCTACGATTTTCTCAGAACTCCGCAAGGGATGCTAATATGCAAACTTGGTTGAAAAACATCAATCTCGCCCAATCTCTCAATTACAAATGGGGACACTGAGGCCCAGATGAGTTTATAAAGGCAGGAATCAGCAGACATTAAGAGCCAGCTACTAAGTCTTGTTGATTTTGCAAGTCATATGGTTTCCATCGGGACTGCTTTGCCCTCCAGTGAAAGCAGCCATAGACAGTCTGTAAATAAATGGGCGTGGCTTGTGCCAGCGAAACTATATAAAAACAGGTGGCTGGCCAGTTTGGCCCCAGGGTTAACCCCTGGTTTAGGCCTCACAGCTGGTTGGTGGAAACTCATATCCCAGACCACAAATATACCAGCCTTAAATAAATGTGTTTCCACTTGATATAATCTTACTGTTTGAAGCAATGTCTATAACATACCCAGTTTCTGTAAAAGTTAAATACCTTTATGTAAGTTAAAACAAGTTATGTAGTATAGATGCTCTTAGAGCATAAAAATTTTCATTATCTGCATTCTTAGGAGGGGTCTTCATTTTGAAGATCTCTAGCAAATTTAAGCTAGTAATAATCATCATCACGGTGCCTCTGTTCTACTGAAGCAATAAGCCAGTCAATAATTCTGTCCAAGGGAGTGTTTTTTTCAACTGGAAAGTCTGAAAATAAGACGATGTGATTAGATCATCCGTTCAAGAAGGAAAAAAAAACCGCTCTGCTAAGGAAAATGGGATGAGGTTTTCTTTTCAACCAGTGAAGAAATCAATTGTAAATCTCTTAATTCTTTCTCATTGTCTCAGTGATTTACAAGAGGACATTTTATTCAGATTTCTTTTGAATAAATGTGAGCAGATTTGAATATTACATCTGATAGCTAGAGATGCCTCCAAGGAGTCCTTGGGAGTGACTGTGGAGTCAGGCCAAGGCGGTGGGAGTGAAGCCATCACAATTAATCTGGAGAGTTCTGTGTTTAGCTCTTATGACAATCTTAGTCCTTTTCACTGTTTGTGTAGCCCTTCCTCTGAAGTACACTCATAAAATAGGTTTCTTGGAAGGTTAAAAAGCCACTGAATCCGATCATTTCCCTTGGAAATTGATTTATCTCTGTTTGGTAGTTACTTCCATATCTGTATTTTTCAGAGAAAACGACTCCACCTCTTCCATTTTATATCTAAACAATATATTCGATAAAAGTGCTCCTTTCCTGAAAAAATCACTGTCACATTTACAATGATAAGATGGCTTTCTGGCAATGATTTCTCTGAATGGATAAACCCTAGAGATGGTGAAACAAAATCAAATTTGTCTCCTACAGACAGTTCCCTTGTCATCCGTCTCTGTGATCCCCCTCTTTCTGGTGCCCCGCCCCCACGTCCCTCTCTGTGACGCCCCACAGATGTGAGGACGGCTTTTTCTAAGTTTGCTTTCTTCACTTTGCTCACTCCACCATATTAAAACTCCACTGCTGCCTTAATCTTTGATTCTGGAGGCTCGGTGAGAGTCATTTTTCCACTACAGTTGAGAGTTACATAGCCGTGTGTGATTTTATGAAATAAAGTGTTCCAAAGGAGTGTTCTAGAAGATGAGTGATGTGAGTTAATACCAAGCGTTTCTTCTGATAAGGAAATGTTAGGTGATAAGACAGCTGCTGAAGGTTGAACTGATCCTCATCCAGGCAAGTTCTCCACTTGAGGTTGTCTTCGTGGGGTAGACCATAGGCATAGAAAATGGTGGCAAAAATCAGTTTTGTTAGTTTCACACTGCCACTGAGAAAACAGCTGTAAGGAAGACAAGAGCATGGTCATTAAATACCACGAAACCCTTGAATGATGATTTATAAATTGCTGAAATGCAAATAATTTTAAGAAACAGAACCAAAACATTTCAGAACATTTTTTTTCCCCCAAATTGAGGCAAAATTGTTTTTCACTTCACTGTTGCTAAAGATTGGTTTGTTTGGGCTTTTTTGTTTGTTGGTTGGTTTTTGTTGTTGTTGTTTTTTGCTGTTACTGTTTAAAGAGTAATTATTACCTTAAAGTATTTTTAAAAAATTTTCCTAAGCCATAAATTTCATGTAATAAAAGACAACAGGCAGAGAGCATCATGCCAGAACATTTCAGGTGTGCCCAGAACTCCACAGCAGGATGGATCCAGGAAGCAGCTTCCTGGAACCTGGCCATGTATCTTGTCAAGTCTCTCACTACCTTGGGAAGCCCCTCTAGGACATGCTGATGCTTGGGAGTTCCATTTAAAATAATTGGCAATATTCAATGTTTTTTTTTTGTTTTTTTTTTAAGTTCTGGAAATCTAAACTATAAGCTTATTCAGATATATTATTTTATTCCAGCAGCCAACATTGCCTAAAGAACTAAGGAAGAAAAAAATAAAGAAAATATAAATATGAGAGTCATGACTACTATAAACTGATAAGCCAAAATTTTTAAAGAACAGCAAAACAAAAGGAGACCACCCTTGTTCAGGGGCTTTAAAGTAGGATTATTTAGCATGTGTTTCTTTCTTCCAACCCCAACCCCTTCCTCCATCATTCAGAAATAATCATCTTGTCGTGACAGGCACACATCCCATTTCAAAGATGCTTACCTGAGGCCTTTTCCTCCCTTTTAATTTTGTGACCTGAGTATTGGTGCAGCTTTCATCCTTTTGGCAGACAAAAGGATTCCTAGATGAAGGAAGATATGAGCCATTCTATGATTGTAGACTGAGCAAAGGGTGAAGAACAATATTTTATTTCTTATTTCAGTCATGTACAACAAAAGGCACAGTTTCCCCAAAATACCTTCAGCGTTTGTCAGCTGCTATCCTGATAGCCTACTAGGTGTTGAAAGTTTCAGTCATCTGGGCTCAAGGTTCCACTTTTTTAAAGAAAAAAGGGTTGAAACTTTCCATAATGTTCTCTACCTTGAGCTGTAGAAACACACTTACATCCAGATATTTTTTTCTTGTTGAAATCCTGAAGTAAGTCAAGGTGTACATATGAAATGATCTGCAATTCACCTTTGAAAGGCAACAGCTTATATTTTCATAAATTAGAGTTTATGGTTATGTTGCATTTTTACTCTCTGGGACAGCACTATTTTTCACCTGAATTTGTCTGTTAGCCTTTCCTTACAAATTCGAATTCAAACTTTAGCAGACCAAATAGATCTCCCCATTATTGACAGAGATATAAATACGAATTATCCCCTAATAAAAGTTTGGGAGAAAGCTGTAGTGTTAAAGGGATGATGACATGGAATACTATATATTTATCTATTTCTACTCTGAACTTGGATTCAGTCCTGTTAGTGTTTATGAAACTTAAATTAGGTCAGTGACCCAGAGTTGGTTTTATTTAGAGTGAAGTGGATATTAAAATGAAACATTTCCCTTCTTCTGAAAAACCTTCTTATAAAGAGTTCAGTTTGTGGTAGAAAAGCATTTCCCAAATTAAGATCTTTTAATTAAGTCCTTGTAAGTGGTTCTAAGCATGGCTTTTCCCAGAAGAGGTCCACATGATGCAGTTAATGTGACGGAGATTTCAGATCCTCTTGGTTCTAAACACTGTCCGTTAGATGAAGAATCTTGCTTATTTGCCCTTCTCCCTTAAGTGTAACCTTGGAAATCCCTACCTTCCCTTTGAAGCACTGACTCTCTCTCTCTCTCTCTCTTTTGTGTCTCAATTTGTAAAACCAGTGCAAAATGTTCTCGTCGTAACAGGCATTTTCCCGTTACAAGGAGGCAAATGTTATAAGATGTTCCAAGGGAGAAAAAAAAATGAAATAAGTTGACTTTTTAGAGAATGATGCCGTAAGAATCAAGACATAAATCTACTCGAGAAGTCGGATGATGTAGGAGAACAGGCTTTGGAATCAAACGGCACTGGGCTTGGAAGCCCAGCTCCAGCACTCACTAGCTGTGTGAACTTGGGAAAGTAAGGCTATGTGAGTACAATTCTCCATCAATAAAGATCAGGGTAATGATGCATTCTTTATATGCTTATTAAGGGGACTAGAGATAAAATACGCCCAATACTTGGCACATAACATATGTACAATAAATGGTAGCTGCCATTATTGCTGCTGCTGCTGCTGCTGCTGCTGCTGCTGCTGCTGCTGCTGCTGCTGCTGCTGCTGCTTTGACTATGGCTGCTGCTATGGCTGCTACTACTGCTAATGTACCACTATTATTATCGTTACTATTATGACTCCTATTGCATGAGGAGGGCTGTGCAGAAAGAGGAATTACCTCCTCCAGTTTTCTTTTTCTCTTTCTTTTTTTTTTACATTTTTTAATTGATGTATAGTCAATTTACAATGTTGTGTTAGTTTCTGGTGTACAGAATAGTGATTCAGTTTTTTATATATATAAATACACACACATACACACATATATTCTTTTTCTTATTGTTTTTCATTATAGGCCATTACAAGGTATTGAATACAGCACCTTGTGCTATACAGTAGAAACTTGTTGTTTTTTTTTTTTTTTTAAGTTTATTTTTTCAGTAGAGGTAGCGGGGATTGAACCCAGGACCTCGCACATGCTAAGCATGTGCTCTGTCACTGAGCTATACCCTCCTCCCTATTTTGTATATGGTAGTTAGTGTCTGCAAATCTTGAACTCCCAATTTATCCCTCCACTCCCCACTTCCCCCCCATAACTATAAGTTTCTTTTCTATGTCTGTGAGTCTGTTTCTGTTTTGTAAAATGAGTTCATTTGTGTCATTTTTTAAAAAAAAATTCCACATATACCTCCTCTAGTTTTAAACAAATGAGTTGTTACCTTGCCTAGCGCACCTTTCTGCTAGGACAGGAGAATGACCAAGTGCTTTGGAACCAGATAAACTCAAGAGTGATTTGTAGAAAAAGAGAGGACCACAGAAGCTATGAGAACTTGAGTATGTTCCTAATGCTGTTTGTCTAGCTGTGAAAATTGTTTTTCTGAAATTAAATATTGTCAAAGGTGTTGAGATTTATCTTGTGGTCAGTATTTGATCTTTCAGAGCTCACAAATACGTAATGCACTGCAAATTGGACTAGAAGTCTGTAGACTTTGTTGTGTGGATATTGTGAGCATTTATATAACGGAGTGTGTCATATGGGGAAGATTATTATATGTTTGGTACATGATAGTTGAACTAAGACTTCGACTTAATGAACTGGAATTGAGTTGCACTAAAAACTCTATTTTTTTTAATCCAAAAAGAAGCTCAAATTTAATTATGATGGTGCCTTCCAATGTGACGTGGTTGGGGTATCTTTGAAATCTTTTGAATCTGAAGTAGAGTGGAACGGAGTGCTTCAGTTACTCCCAGCACCAGTGTCCATTCATATTCCATTGCAATTCAGACATTTATTGATCCTACTCATTGTTCAGATGGGAAGGCGCTAAGATTAGCACAAAGATACTTTTGTTGTGAAGGATGTTACTGCCCAGTAAACCTGGCTGCTATCGTTAATCTGTGATGATTTTTTAATTTTTTACTTTTCATTGTAAACTCATATAATAGTCGAAGGAAAGAATGGCTTTAGAGCAGCAAGGGTTCAAGTTCAATCCTTTTATTCTTCAGTGTTTTGTTTAGACGCTATTTCGGATGTTAATCGCCACATTAAGTCTTGAATTCCCCACCCCAGCTGCCCTCATCATAGCTCTTTCATTTCTCACAACTGGCAGACATTGGTAAATAATGAGCTACAACATTTTTTTTTTAAAGATCTTGAACATTATTCTAACAGCACAAAGTACCCAGTGGAGACACGGTATACACTAGTAGCAAGGAGCAAATGTTTCTTTTATTTTTATAATTGTTTTGGAAAACCATATGATTGCCAAAGACAGCATACACATGGTCAATTTGGATTCATCCCAGCTTAAAAAAAAAAATCTGCAAAACACATTAATGGTTGTAATGTATACAGTTGAGATTTTTTTTAACATGCCTTCCAGCTGTACATTTGTAATGTTTAATTTAGGTGAAAATTCTATGAAGGATTTAATTGATAGGATCCAGAAGTGTGTTAACCATGTTAAATGGCCATTGATTCTGCCAAATTCCATCCTTTGCCATGAGAACATTATCCCTGCTAGGTTCCATTAGAGGTGAAAAAACTCTCCTGATAGATTTGACTCTTCAGTCAAATGGTGAAATGGTTGCCTGGAAATAAATGAACCACAGTCCTAGGGGGTCTGGTTAGGCCTAGAAAACCCCGCGGAAATACCTAGCTAAGAAGGGGCTCCAAGGTCTTTGAAGGAAGGTGTTTCTCCCTTAAAGCCCGCCCCCCCCCATTTCTCTGTCCAGCCCTTCATTTACTCTACCTGTGCTCAGAAAATTCACATTTGGGGTTGTTATCTTGTACTTTGAACTTCATTTTGGCAATTTCCTTTTACATTTCTAGGATGCCTCTTGCAATGTGCACTGTACTCCAATTCCACGCTTCTGTGTTTAGGGGATGCTTTGCTATACAACAAATGCGAATCATGTAAAGCTACTTTAGTGTCCTCATTGGTAAGCCTTCGTTGTACTTTAGGACTAAAGGAAAGAACATGGGTATCAAGTGACAACTTCTTCCTCTTTTTCCGTCTTGACACATAATTGCTTATCAAAGAGTTTGGTATGTACATAGCCAGCTTCAGAGTATGTTGAAGAGTATTTTCTTCAGATTCAATTTTTTTGTATGTATTTTTTTAATGAAGTATAATCAGTTTACAATGTTGTGTCAACAGATTCAAATTGGAAAGTTAGTGACTTTAGATGATAAGTTGTAATAACTAGCTATGAAGTACCAAAGGGAAAACCTAGCACTAGCACCTGAGCTCAGTATTTTCTGTTTGTCTGTAATTCACAAACTAGTGTCTACTGATTTGCATCTGCTGACTTGCAACAGCAACTCTCCAGGCAAAGAGTTGAAGATGTAGCCCTAGGAGCGAGGCCTTTCTTTTTAGCACAAGTACGAGAAAGAATTAAGGAATAAGGTTTTTGACGGAGAAAGAGACCAGTAGGCCTACTGCCTTTAGTATCTTCCGAATGTCAAGTATTTGGATCTTTCCAGAAAGCTCTCAATAGAATCAGAAGTGCCTATTTAAGGGAACTGGAAAGACTTCCAACTCCCAGGCAGCACCAGCATAGCTCTGTAGTCTGAGAACTTTCTGCACCCCCCACATTTATTCTCAAAATTTGAGACTAAAGTGTCAAGTTATTTTCCCAAACTCTGTAGGAGCCCTCCTCCACCTCCCCTGCCATCCATCTGCCCATTTTTTAAAGCAAGTATTTGTTGAGAATCTACTGTGCAATTTGCATGGCGATAGGTACTTTGAATCCATTGGGAAAAACGAGAGACAGGAGTCCTGTCTGAATGATGCTTCCCTCAAGGGAGTGTGCATTTTCTACCCGAAGTCCTCTAACTCCGTGAAGAGGCAGGGAGAGTCTCAGTCTGTGTTGCTAGAGGACATTGGCACTGGTAGATTTAATGCTCACCACATTGACTGTTCGGGTGGAATCCTCATCCCACCGTACATTCAGCTTCATGGTCTGTGACTCCAAGGATGAGATATTCTGTCTCACATGATCAAGGACAAACTGACTCTCCTACCTTGAAGCAATGCATCTGACTCTAATTGAGCTAGTTTCCTTCTGAACCTGTTCCTATGAACCAGAGAGCATTCTACAGACCATAGCTAGAACCACTGGTGTGAAATACTAATAGCCCAGGAAACAGACTAAGGTCACAGGCAGAGCTCTTTGGACTGATTTCGTAAGTACTTGGTGCTGTGAAGGATTTGGGAATTTCCCAGACCTTGGAACCTAGTGAAGGTCGTCTAAAGGGGTCTACTTTCTAAAGTCCTACAGGCAGCATACAGAGGTCTGCCTCTGTCTGAGCATCCATTCCCATCTAATAAAGCGCTAATAAAGCAGGGGAGGTGGAGGAGGGCTCCTACAGAGTTTGGGAAAATAATTTGACACTTTTAGTCTCAAATTTTGAGAATAAATGTGGGGGGTGCAGAAAGTTATGTCCAATAACTGCTGGCCCTGATTTTCTCTGTACAGTCTCAGGAATGGTCATTAAGATTCATGCAAACAAACCTGGATTCCGCAAGGAGCCAGGAACCCACCTACCTGCTATCTTACAGCCTTCCCCTGACCCCAAGGGCTGGCTGCAGCCCGAATCGCATCTCTCTGGCATACCATCCTAGAGTAGACTCCTAAGGGGCCCTCTTTTCTGGACCTAGGACTTTTGTCTAGGACTCGAATACTCTTTGGAAGCTAGAGACCAAGAGGAGGAGTATCAACTTCTCTAGCAATATCATTCCATCCTGACAAAACAAAACGTGCCTTTCTGATTGGTACACCGCCAAGCTGTTCCACATATATACTGTTGTGTAATCACGTCAACCCCTCCTGTGGCGCTCCAGTTTACCTGTGTATCCTGAGTACCAAAGATGCCATGTTTCATTAATCCTACATGAAGGTCCCCTTAGGTAAATTTTTTTTTTTTAATTTTAAAATGTCTGGTTGTTGGGGAAACTGCAGCTGCAAATTGTTAATTTTCAAGAAATTGGTTAGATGTTAAAATTCAGGAAACCATGGCAAATCAAGTTTAATCAGAAGAGAAAGTTAAAGATGTAGCTGAGTTTCTTTAGTTGTCATTATGTAAAATACAATAATATTGCAAAGAAAAACTCGATAAAAGAGTAAAAAAAAAATCACACTTCTAACATGTGGTTGAAGAAATATTGGAGGTCACAGGTAGTGTAAATTCTCTGATTATTACCAGGGAGAGATGAGCTTTATTTTACGGAGATGGATGATTATTAAGTCATCTGTCTGATCTGCAGCCAGCAGCACAATCTAATGATTTCATTCCTGGATTATTTTTAATATATAGAATTAGAGATGTATGGGAAGCATTTGCTTTTATTTTAATAGTACAGTTTCCTCCTAAATTGCTTTTGTTAAGGAAAATAATGTTGCATTGGAAGAGAGTGTGTATTTTCTTAGTAATGCTTCACAGTTCCTTGTTTTACAATTTAATAAATCATCTTACACCTGTCAGCACATATAGTGTAAGATTTATTGCCTGATCCATTGCGTAGCAGATAGCGCCTTGGCCAGAGAGCAGTTTCTGAAACTAATTTAATCAAAGTGTTTTTATGATATAATGAACTCTGGCTTGATGTCTCAAGTATGAATTGATGTCTTCAGAAAGGTATGATTTAATCCTATCCAATTTTGAAATAGAATCAAGATTTGGCTTTATGTGATTTCTGTTATAGATAGAAAATCTTTTGTTGCATTAATATTATTCATGTATGCCTTTATTGAGTCAGTGTTTATTGGTGCCTCTGTTTGCACAGCTGGCCCTCTGCTAGATTCTGAGATGCTTGTTGGGGAATAAAGAAATTCTAGGTTAATGGAAAGATGCAACCAAGGGCTCAAGGAGCAACTGACATGGCAGTTCTTGACCAATAAGGAATCCAGCATAACCGAAGTTGAATGTTCATTTCAGGGCAGTGGTAGTTATAGCTGACTTCTGCTGGGGAAATGCTCAGCCTCCTATAGTTTTGAGAACTTTACATACCAACTCGGGAGTCTGCTTTATCCTTTAAGAATGGACAGCTTTTTGGATTTTGGAGAATGTGTCGATAGTAATACAAACTTCCTGGGAAGGTTACTTTGGTGGCCACACATGGACCCAACTGGCTGGGCAAACGATAGAGGGATGAAAACCAGCAATTCATGGAAGAAGATGGTTAGAATGGTAACCTTGGGAAGAAAAGGGAAGGCTGAAGCTATAAGGAGTCTTTTAATGAACAGCCAAACAGCCTTAGAGAGTGATTAAGAGAAGACACCAGGGAGAGGTCAGGGTCTCCGGTGATGTTGCCGTGCTCACCTGAAGAATGGTAACATCCTTTGCATCCTCTAGAAAGTGGGTAGAAATTTCAAAGGGGCACATGATGCAGTTAAGAACGTTGAGTTTAAAATAACGGGGGATCATCAAAGCTAAAAGTTGGTCAGATTTGAGATCTGAGATTGAAATTTGAATATTATCAGGACAGAGGAGAGAATTAAAGTTGTAGAAGAGAGTGTGTTTGCTGAGGGAACGTGTATATTTGAATTCACTGTTGTGTCGTCATTGTTTGGAGATGGAAAGAACACGTTCTGGTGAAAAACTCACTTGCAGTCCAAATGATGTGGTGTTGAAGTCTACCTTTATAGTAAATGCGTTTGATTCGAAAATGTATTCAGTAGACATATTAAGTGTCACTTGATTCAAATGAAACACATTGGAGAAAGACACTGGCTCGTGGAAGGCTGCTATATGATTTACTATCACCATTTAATCATTGAGCAGCCTCTGATGTCATATGTGAACATTCTGCCTTCCTGGCATGTCCTGTCAGTGGTCAACCAAGTCACAGACATTTGAAAATCAAATGATAAAAGTCACACTAAGAAATCCTAAGGGCAAAGTTTAACATGTGTGCTTTCAGCTTTATACATTTCGTGTCAAACCAGACCTTAAAGAGGTGCGCTGACTCCAGCCTGCGAAGGAGGGGACATTGTATTTTCATCATAAACAGATGAGTTTGGGCCCTCTGCTGGCTGACTGCCCTCTCCCCCTTTCAACACCACTTAAAAAAATTTTTAAGCAACATTTATAAGTAATTGAGAATACGCTGGGGCAACTTCATCAAGACTGATTTTTTTTTTCCTGGCACATTCTGAATGTCTGAGTTCTGTCTACGTGTTTATTAGAAAAAGCAATTCGGAATGGCCAGTGGTAAAGGGGTCAGAAGCATGGGTGACTGAGGTGCATGTCCATTCCCAAATCTTCCCTCTGCCATGGTGTTGGGTCACCTCCGCCCACCTCCCAAATCCTCCAGCCCTCCCTTGTTCCTGTGCCTTGGCTAGCATCCTCTTCCATCATACCTCCTGTTCCCAGGTGGAGGCAGAAGGAACTAGAGGAAGGCCCAAGAATAGGCCCTGATGACAAAGAATGAGTAAGAGGATCCAAAGGTGTTCATAAGGAAGGGAAGATGGAAAGGGTAGCACAGAGATCACTTACCCTTAGTTTCTCCTCTCTTTAAAAAGTTTAGCCCCCTACCCCGCCACATCCACCGAGGGGTGTTACAACATCTGTGTAAGTGGTCCTCAAATTTAGTGCTCACAGGATCCCCTGAAGGGTTTAAATCACAGGTTGCTGGGTCCCACCTCTAGAGTTTCTGATTCAGCATGTCCAAGAACTTGCCTTTCTAACCAGCTCCCCAGGGAGGCCATTGCTGTTGGTCCATGCTGCATTTTGAGAATTCCTGGTCTCCATTCTAAACTCCACAGACAAGACAAGGTGGGACTTTATAATTCATGGTTGTTATAACAGGCAGGTCTCCTCTGAGTTTTCTGAGTATTGGACCATTTTCTCTTACTGGGTTAAAAGCCACTGGCTTGAAAAACATTCTTTTAAGTGACATTTAGTCTTTGTGCTTTTAGCAAAACACTATATATATATATATATATATATATATATATATATATATATATATATATATATATATATATATATATATATACATATATATGTCAACTAAAGTATATTCCTGGGAAATGAGTTAGTTCATTTCTGGAATACAGTGACCCTTACATTGTCTTTAGCCATATATACATGTATATACAGACCAAATCTGGGGAAATGGCTTAATAATTTGTTGTAAACCATTGCAAATTAAATTATTAACTCCAGATTTTTTTTTTTTTTTTTACTAGCAGACAGGTGACCATCAAACAAAGAAACAGTCCTATAGACAAAGATGGAAGGACTTAAATGTTACCACTGTAGTTTCCATCATTGCAAATATTTGCATTTTCTCTTTTAAGTTACAGAGCAATGTTGAGTGTTTAGGGCAGTTGTGTTGTCTGAGCTGACCTTTAAAAGAATCTGGGTAAGGGAATGAATCTATTCTTTTGCCATCAGAGTTCTTAAAATTTTCCCCCTATCCTTGATTTACCATATAAAAATCTTGTTGAATTATAAACATCTATAGTATACTTCTCTTATATTTCTGGGGAAATAATTGCTGTTAAAATCAACAGACCAAATTTGTATGATACTAAGACTCTTGCAAAGTATAAATTGAGGTGACCATTCAGGAATTCTTTCTAGACATTAAGAATACTTGAATGATTCAACAAAGCGTTCTTCTATATTTTCACGTCAAAAAAGCCCTCTAAATTTCCTTACAGTAATAATCAGTGTTCCCCACAAAGCACTGTTTTAGTAAAGCTCCTGGGATTTCCCATGATACAGTCATATAAATTCATGGTGCTAGTGTATCTATATATAGTTTTATTCCTGGACTCATTGTATACATATGCTGCATTACAAAAATAGTCCTTTTATTCTGAATAAATCTTAAAGTGGAAAACTAGCAAATTGAATACATCATTAATTTTTGTACACTGTATCACAATCCAACGACTTGGCAACCTAATTTTGAACAATGGTTCTCACACTTGGTTGCACATTAGAATCTCCCAAGGAGTTGTAAAGACCTCAATCCCTGGTCCTCACTGTAGTCTAAGAAATTTATCTGCTTTTGTTGGGAAGCGGATATAGACTGATCATGGTATTGTGTGTGTGTGTGTGTTTTAAATTGAAGTATAGTCAGTTTACAGTGTGTCAATTTCTGGTGTACAGCATAATGTTTCAGTCATACATATACATATGTATATTCCTTTTCATATTCTTTTTCTTTATAAATTACTATAAGATATCAAATATAGTTCCTGTGCTATACAGAAGACACTTGTTTTATGAATGTGGTATTTGTATAGTCCCCCAGGTGATTGCAGAGTGCGGGCTGGGGTGGGACCCACTCACTCACTGGATGGTTGTCATCTTGCTTCCTTTCTTCCATAACTTTCATGTTGCTTTAATTTTAACTCAGTCAAATCACTTTGATTGGACAAAGACAGCCTCAGTCCTACTAAAAGCAGAGGAAATGGCTGAGTAAAGGTGATGAAGTCAGGGATGAAGGATGCGATGAATTCAAGGAATCTGAGATTCAACCATCTGAAACCCAAGGAAGGTTCTGTCTTTGAAGGTTCCTCAGGGCTGAGAAACAATGGCATGCTTTCATATTCTTCTTTGATTGTCTAGGCTGTCCCAAATGGGGAATTCTTTTACATAACACTGAGTTTGTAAATTCTTAACAGACCAGACCCACTTTGGATAGAATGGAATTTTAATCTATTTCTTTTTCTTTCTTTTCCTTCTTCTCTTTTTTCCCTTCCCTTTCCCTTTCCTTTTCTTCTTTCCTTTCTTTCTTGTCAAATTGTGTGACCTCCCTTGACTTTAATACTTTTGCACTACCCAGATGAGGATGTGAATTTTGTGAACAATAGGATCCCTTCCTGGGAAGGCCACCAATTGCAAGAGCAAAGCTGACCGTGTACTTAATTTTAATTCGTTTTCAGCAGCTGGTCCAGAAAAGGCATAGTTTTCTAAAAGCTAAAAGTTTGAGGAGATAAATATTAGTGTAGAAACAAAGCAAATCATAGTTACCTATGCACAGACTCCACTATTTTAGCTTGGAATACATTCAATATATTCATTTCAACCAACATGAGGTATCTGCAGAGTGTAAGGTACTGGCTTAGAAAAAGATTTGGTCTGCCCACAGCATCTTAAAAAGAAAAATGTATTTCCATTCATCTGAAGCCAAGCATCCACCATGAGACATTCAGGTCTGGTAAAAATGTTTGATGGTATCAGTTAAAACCCGATTTAAGTAGAAAGGCCAGAACATGTTTGTTAATGAGTATCTGGCAATGTCATCATCTACTTAAAACGGAGGAAAGGGGATAAGATCAAAATTATTCAGTCTCTGAGTGATGGAGGAAGTAGTGTTTGAAATGACATATACAAGCAATGTGTATGACATCCATCAATATCAGGGGATTTTATAGACACTAATTATCCAGTGCTCTAAGCTCCCCTTTGAGGTGTATTTTATGATTAAGAAAAAAGAGACTGAGGAAAATAAAACTGATTGAAATAGCAACCAATGAGTAATCCCACACTGATTGTGCACTTAGTTAGTGGTGGAATGGAAAGTTCTGGTTAATCCTCATGCTGTGCCCTCTTTCCTCACTCTTGACCCTGTTCTTGCCGGAGCAACTTTGAACCAACTGAAGATCCTTTCTTACTCTTCCCCAGTCTGAACCTTCCACTTCTCTGAACAAAAGTTGCAGAGGAATGTATTCAGACATTGCGTTTTGCCTGTAATTTAAAGCTATTTTTTTCTTTTATGAGTTAAAAACACTTTTGGTAGCCAACAAAAAGATCTTCTCCTTGAGAATGTTGACTACCTGCATGATTGAAATTTTAGGCATTCTCCTACACTCTTGTATTAAGCGAATTGAGTGACATTGAAATTTTTAAATGGTTTGGACCAACAGAGAAAATATTCTGTATTAATAAAAAGAATTTGGATTTTTAAAAAAAATTTTTTTAAGGAGACAGCACTTTTCTGGAAAGGGCCAGAACTCAACTTTTGTCTTCATAGCTCAAAAGCAGAGACAACCCAGAAACAAATGGTAGTATCTGTGTTCCCATAAAACTTTCCATAGACAGAGAAATTTGAATTTCATATACTTCTCATGTGTCACAAAATTTTATCCTTCTTCTAATTAAAAAAAATCATTAGAAAATATAAAAACCATTCTTCCCTGATGAGTCATACAAAAACAGGCAGCAGGCAGGATTTGATGTGTGGGCTATGGTTTGCTGACCCCTGGTTATGGGGAGATTAAATCTTTCCCTAACTTGAAAGCTTTCATTTGCGCAAAAATAACTCACTACTATTCTTCTGTTTTCCAATATTCCTCTAATCCTTTCACCATCTAATGCTTGACTGACAGATCTGTCACCTCTCTTGAGTCAACCCCATGGGTATGCTGTGCTGTGTTTGGAAGGATTCAGGAACCTGACTGGGGACAGTGAGCAGAGAAAGACAGCAAGACGGCTGGCATAATGCACTTTTCTGGCTCTCATTCCTATGCTGTAATCTTACAAAATGCTTCCCGTATGTTTCATTGATAAAAAGTTATAGTCGTTTTCTCTAAAACGTTTCTCTTAGGAGGTCATTTTCTCAATTGAAGGATAGTCGGTTTACAATGTTGTATTAATTTCTGGTGTACAGCATAGTGATTCAGTTATACATATATATATTCCTTTTCACATTCTTTTTATTCTAGGCCATTACAGGGTATTGAATAGAGTTCCCTGTACTATACAGTAGGACCTTGTTTATCTATTTTGTATGTAGTAGTGTGTATCTGCTAATCCCAAACTCCTTATTTATCTCTTCCCAACCACTTTCCCCTCTGGTAACCATAAGTTTGTTTTCTGTGTCTGTGAATCTGTCTCTGTTTTGTTAATAATTTCATTTGTGTCCTTTTAAGAGATCTATTTTTTAATAATTGAGATTTTCTTTTACTGAATCAAAGATCCTTTAAATCCTCTAGTGCTTTACAGTTTTCAAAAGGGTCACACACATGATTTCATATAATCCCATAATAAACCCCCTTTTTCCCCCATCCCTATATTGCCCCTCCCCCCTCCCCTCTCCCCTCTGGTACCCACTAGTTTGTGGGAGTTCGTTATTTTTAAGTTAGAGACTTTCGAAGGGTCCTTTTAAGTCCAGCTCCCTTCACTCAGTATTGATTCTCAAAACTGACAAGTACGTTATTGGTCATTTGCTCAAGTCTCTTACTACAGGCAGAAATAGGGCAGAGGGATGAGGAGTGAACAAGAAAGGCCACTTACATCTCTATGCCTGTACAGAGTAGCATCGTTGGATCTGCTGAAATTATCCATTCAACTTAATGAATATAACTATACTGAGGTACTTACTTATCTCCATTAACTTTTGAAAGGTCTTCTAGACTCTAAACAGTATTTAAAAATTGTTCTCTGTATATTAACTGACTACTAGATTAAAGTCATAAACACTGAACTCTTGATGATAGAATTTATAAATATATGGAGCAGGTTCTGTGGAGTTAATAGAAAAATATCAAATAAAACCTGACAAAGTAAATATAGTATCACATATCAAAATGGCTTAAATTGTAGTCCATGGAGCACTAGACTTAAATTTGTATGCAGATTGGGTTTTATTATATTTTTGAAGTTCCCTGGGCAACCTGTCTTGCCAAGGCATTTGGAAATGTTAACTATCATAACCAATGAAAAAAGGCATTAAAAATAAAACCGATATAAATCAAACGTATTTGCGGTCTATCATGAGTTCAACCTGAAGATTGCCTTAAATTCCTGCAGTGTAGTTAAAATATCTAAAGAGTTTAGTTACCTATAAAGAATTTATGCTTTTATGCAGGTGGCATGTGTTAATACGGGTGTGTTTTCATATTAAGGATTGTGATTAAAGTTTGTTAGAAGAAAATACACGGATTGTGGCAGTCGACGTGTTCATATCCTGATCATGCTGGAGAGGTGGTATTGGGTGTCAGGGCTACGAACACAGTTCCTGAATGTCGCTCTGAATATTATGGAATGAAACAAGCCAGATCTGTGTTTGCCTTGAAAGGTATCCAGACTTAATGTTATACTTTAAAGACATTCTGAAGCATTGACTTCAGAATGAGAGCAAACATTCTTTAAGACCTGGACAAACCCGAAAGGAATTACTGAAATCTCCTGTTTCAGGCATCCATTTTAATAGTAGTGCTCAGTGACAAGTCATTAATTCCCTGCAACCCGACTCTTAGGTACAGGTCTCCGAAGGCTAAAATTAGGGGTATTTTTGTCTGCTTACCTTGCCCTTGGATTGGGTGTCAATGTATGTAGAAGTACAAAGCTCATCTGTTAAGTTGGATTTACTATTCTCGGCTGGTATCCATATCCATGCCTGAAGGCTCGTATTGAGATTGGTTGTCAAATCAGCTATCCTGCCACGGATGGTTCAATTATCAACTCAAATCAGCCTCACTCAAAACTATGTAACATGAAGGAGGCTGAGGATGGCTCCATGAAAATGCGTTAGAAATGTATGCATTAAAACAAAACTTCTGGGAAAAATTAGGCATTCTTTCTGCATGAAGGATGCAGAGGAGCCTCATTCTTTAAGCAACACGTTTTATGACTTTGTCTTTCACAAAGTTGACTTGTACCCAATCTTTTGCTTAGTATTAAGTAACTGAATCTGCCTCTTTGTGTCTTTACCTTTAGAAGGACTCTCTGGAATTGTTTATATTCCTCTTCTGTGGTGGTGATGACGGGGGGGGGGGGGGAGGGTGTTCAATTCCATCAAATAGTTCCGCACTTAGAAAAGCCTCGTCTTTCTCGCCATAGACTCTTCTTTCCCTTCCTAGAGTAAGAGGAGTATTATGCAAAAACATCTTGGAGAGATGTAGTGAATTAAGGCTAGGAACAACTTGACTTTGGTTTTAGATAAAATTTGAGGAAACGTGTCAATGATAATTGCTACACTATCTACTTCTACACGCCCGTGCCTATAAAAATATATTCAACAATGTAGCATTTACTTTCCGAGAAATTTTGTAGTCTGATAGAATTATATAGCATCCCTTCTGAATGCTTCTAAACTGTCAAGCTCCTCTTCTTGGGTTCAGACTTAACAGTACCAATGAGAAAAACCTTAAAGGGTAGAAGGCATCTTTTTAATCATCCATAATAGCTATTAAGTGAACTAACTAGTTAGTGGATTTACTACATTAAATTTCAGAGGTGTTCTCCAGCAAATATTCAGTTTTCCATGCTAATTGTTCCCACAATGAATATTTGAGGGTTTATAATGGGAACAAACTAAGCAGTGATGGGTATACAGCAGGTACTCAATACATACTGTGGTTTCGTTATTAAAGTAGAATTATTTCCTGCCATGCAGATGCATTCCAGAGGGAAGAGCATGTGCCTAGGCAGGAGCTTGGCCTGTGAGCTAAATCTCACTCACCACGTGTTTTTGTCAATAAAGTTTTATTGGCATGCAGCCTTACCCACCCATTTGCATACTGTCTATGGCTGCTTTCTTACTAAAACAACAGCAGAATCGAGTAGCTGGGACCGAATCGAGAACATATGGCCAACAAAGCCTAAAATATCCACTACCTGGCCCTTCACAGAAAAAGTTTGCTGACCCCTGTTCTAAACTTGAATGCTGTGCTGTCCAATAATGTAGGGCCTGAGCGTTTGAGATGTGGCTGGCATAAATCGAGATGTGTTTTATGAGTAAAACACATACCAAATGCCAAAGAGTTAGTAAAAAGAAAGGAAAAAGAATGTAAAGTAGCTCATCAGTTTTAAAATATTGACCATGTGGTGAAATAATATTTTGGAATATTTTGAGTGAAGCAAAATATTAAAATTAAGTCTACCTATTTTTATTTTTTTAAAACATAACTATTAGAAATTTTAAAACATGACGCACATTTGTGGCTCACATTGTGTTTCTAGTGACAGAGCTGGTTTAGAGCCTGGAATTTGGAGGAGATTTGATCTCTAGAAAAGGTTACCAAGAGGGAAGATGGGGAAAGAGAAAACAAACTCTTGGATTTGCAAATGTCTTTCAAAAGCAATCTTCTATTAATTTGGCTGTTCCTCATAAGAAGGATTACTCAAAAATAACAGATCAGGAGGTTTATGGAGAAGGCTTTGGTTGAATTCTCCCACAAGACCTTAACTCAGAATTCAAATTGGGAGGTGATCCAGGAAGCATCTGTAAGGGAGGGGGAGGCAGGACAGAGAAGGGTCGAAGCGGAAAGAGCGTGTGGTCATGAGCAGGCGGTTGCTGTGGGCCCTGGGCTAGCCCCCTCCCAGCGGGGCTTCTGGGAGATTTTCTGAAACCCACTCAGAGTGATCCCACCCCGAGTGTGAGGGAGCTGGGCTGCTCACACACCAACTACTAATAGTTGCTGGTTGAGGGCTGCTCCTAGGGGTGTCTGCCTCCCTTGTTCTCCCCAGCCCGGGGCCAGAGAGAGCCCTGGAGCCAAAAGGAACAGGTGCTTGCAGCAAAAAGCCATCAGCCTCCCTGAGCTGGGCCCATTAGGGTCTGATACTTGACACCAAACGATGTTTTCATCCTGTAACTCATGATTTCAAACAACATTTGTGTAGCTCCTGGTGTAGGTGTTTGCTTTCTGCCCTGAACTGAACAATAGCGTAGGTAGGTAAATGTGTTGTTTCTCTACACCATGGATGGGAAAACTGAGCCCAAGAGTCCTTTGTCCAGGAGAATCCAGCTGGAGCCTCAGGCTTATCGCTCTACACGTGTGGCCGCTCATGCCGACTCCTTGGACTCCTACAAAGTTCTGCTCCCAAAGTAGATGCAAAATACATTGACGTTTTTGAGGTGAGAACAGGAAACTAGAACTATTTTGTGTGTGTGTGCTCTGTAGGATTCCTTAGATATCCGTAGGGAAGTAGATACTTATATCCACTTAGTCCCAAGATTCTGATGCCAAAAAATATTCTCTCTCCTTTTTCACAAAGCACAGTCAAAATCGAAGAGGTTATAGGACCTGCTCACTGCCCACACAGGATGTTAGTGATACAGTTAAATTCTAGAAAACTCTACAGAAGTCCCTGTAGTCGAAGCTTATGGATGCATGGTTCATTGAGGACTGGATTTTGTTACCTTCCCATTCCCCAGGCTCTCCTGAAAACTGTTGTCAGTCCCTTTGGTACCTCCTGGAAACCAGCCTCTCTCAGCTTCATTTCCCTTTCTTATACTTCTAAGTGACTCGGTAATTCTTTGCGGACTTCAGTAACACTTGTACTATTTAAATTTGAATAACCCCAAAGGATTGAGATAGGTCAGTGTGTTTAAACCACAGGCTTTAGTCTACATATTAGTTGATTAAAAACAGATTTTATACACGATGTATACTTAATAAAGGGAGGGGGAAGCAAGCAGATGTTTGTAAAATCTCAACGTGTTAGATTTTATTTATTTGGATCTCTTTTGCTGACTAGCTTTAGAAACGTCGTACCTATGACAATTGAACTTTAACAGTTAGATGATGTATTTCTCTAGAAATTGTCTGCTCTGAAGGGTCAGCCAAAAAAAAGTAAAAGGATTCTCGAAGGTTAACATACAAAAAGAAGTTGACAAATACACCATAAAGTAGTCATATCTAAGTCTAGGACTTTAAATTCTGGAATGCTTTAAAATTATTCTCTAGTCTCTGACCATAAAGTGACTGCAATTCATTTAATCCAAACAGCAGAACAACTTTTGGCTTTTGTTGGTGTGGTGGTGAAGAGCTTTGAAAGCAAGTTTTTCTTTGATGCAAAAGTGAGATCATTAAGTTGCGCCACAATTGCTCTGTCTGGTTCACTCTCTGACTTTTTTGTTTTATCCCATCCTTCAAGTGAGAAATGATTCTTTTTCTCCCTTAAAATATTTATATTTGAGATGCTTTGAGTATCTCAAAGTCAAAATGGAAGATTTCCTGTTGGCCTTCCAGTCCAGATGAAGTAATGCACAAAACCTCCCTTGGTATTCTGAATATATGAGAATGAAAGACAAAATATTTTAAAAATGGATTTTTAAGAATAATAACCAAGCTTAAACATAAGTGGAGTGGGGGGAGGATACAACTCAAGTGGCAGAGCACATGCTTAGCATACACAGGGTCCTGTGTTCAATCCCCAGTACCTCCTCTAAAAATAAACAAACTTAATTACCACCACGCCCCCCCCCCCCACAAAAAAACCATAAGTGGAAAGTCTCCAAGAACTGGAAATGAAAGGACGTGTAGAATTCGGAGGGGGAGAAGGGAGGGGGTGGGGGGGGCCAAGGGGAAACATGGTGGAGTGTGCCCCGCATGTGGCCACATGGCAGATGCCTCAGATGCCCCATACACCTGGAGGCCAGGACTCCCTGTGTACACGCTGGACTCTAGGGGTACCTCCCACCTTCTCTGAAATTGGAGCCAGACAGGATTCTTGTGGAAGGAAGCAGAGACACTGAGTCAAAACAGGGTCTTTGCCTCTTTGGCACGTGGGTGTCTTGTGGGTGTGCCCTCTCTGGGGAAACAACCTCATGCTCTAACGCCACAGTGGGCACCTCACCTAGCTGGGCTGTGTGAATCCCCAGATCACAGCATGGGGCCCAAAGTTCACATCAGATGAGCGGTCACACAGAAATGATGACACAAGATGAAGTGAGATTCTTGGAAAATGCTACACAAACACATGAAAACACACAATTGCCTTTTCTCAAAAGAGCTTAGGAATAAGTAGATTTTGTTCTCTTGAAATTATGAAGGAGAGAATCGCATCTGGGAACAGGAACAGAAAGCAATTCAACAAGAAAGGGAGATGTTATAAAGAACCTACTGGAAATGAAAAATGTCACTGAAATTTTTAAAAATTAGACAGTAGGATAAACACCAGATTAATAAGCATAACTTCTTTAAGAATGACCAGAGAGATTTCTGCTTCTGACTTATGCATTTTTAAGTGTTAAATAAAAGTGATTCTTTATCTGAATATACCTTTCTAAATCTAAAAGTGAGGAAAGTAGAAAGAGTAAACATTTTCAGAAGTAAATTTCACAGCATAATGAACTATTTTCAGCTTTATGAAATGGTTAATTTCCAAAGTTCCCCTCATATTCTTTCCAAATCCTTTTAGTCACATAGCATTACAAATCCTAAGTCTGTTTTCTTTTCCATCAGATTTCCTTTCCATATCTTCACCATATCTGTGGAATTGGCTCTATGTTAAAACACCGTTGCCCTAATCCTTTGGCCTCTCATGCCGCCCTGATCTTCATGTGTGGCATCACGTATGACACATTCCCTGCCCGTGGAGTGCACCTCCCCATGTTTGCCTCCACCTCTGTTCCATCTTCCTAAGAAATCACTCTTGGTCACCATCCTTCCAGCCTCCGAGAAAAGACAGTGTCCTCTTGGAAGCCTTCTCCAGGCAGCCCAACTCTCCCCTTTCTCTTGTTCACAGCATCTCTCTCTCCCAGTTGTAGAGTTGTCGCCTTGCAGGCAGGGAGTAGATCTTTCTATTTTTGTTTCTCTCTCAGAGTCTGGCCTGTAGTAGAATCTCCAGAAATACTTGTATGGATGGATGAATAAATGAATGAATGATATAAATGAAGAGCATACATAATGAGAAGCAATGGAGAACTCTTAAGGCATCTTACTCAGAACAGAGGGTTATTGTGGTTGAAAATAGGATGTCTAATCATTGTGGGGAACTTTAAATTGGATATTCTAAAGGAATAGGAAATAATTCTAGATTCTTAAGAAGAATAGTGATATGAAAAATGTAACATTCAAGGAAATTTGATCTGGCATTGATAGGTTGACAGGCAAAGAATAGAACCATGTATGATGTAACGTACAGTGAATGAATAAATATGTATTACAAAGCCATCTTATAAATGCCTATTAATGGCCATAGAGTTAGCATTAGTGGACAATTCAGATCTTCCTCTGGGACTGACCTCAGCCTTCTCATAAGATGGTAAATCCTAAAAGTCCAATAGCATTGATTTGATGTGGGAATATATTCCTTTTATTATTGCCATTTCTGATTCAGCTAAAGGAATTAGACATCCAATTTCCTCTTTTCTCCCTAGTTCACAACCTGATATTAACCTACGAGTAATTATTCAGTTCAGTATGCCTGAGTTAGTGCAGGAAGCAGGAACAAAAAGAATGAAATTTGAACATTTCTAAAATGTTCTTTTAAATGTGACTTTTAAAAATCCATTTCAAGTCTATACATACTTGAAATGGCATAGATTTCATTGAGATTTCTAAAAAATGTATCCGTTTTCCTGAGCATGAGGAATTTTGTGTATACTAAAGTATTAAAAGAATGCAGAATAATATTTTCCTCTCTTTCTTTTTGAACAGCAAAACTTAGAGAGTAACCTCACCAACCTTATTAAGAGGAACACGGAACTGGAGACCCTTTTGGCTAAACTCATCCAAACGTGCCAACATGTTGAGGTGAGTATCTCTGGATGGTATTTTTCACATGAAAACTGCTAGATCACGGTTTTTATACCCTCTCCTATATATTTCTAAAATGGGTATCTTCTTAAAATTAGATGGTTTGCAGAAGCCAGATAGCTAAGATGGATGAAATTGGAAGGTACTAGTACCTCAGAGCATCTCTCCCCATCCAGTGCTTTGTCTGCCCACACGCTCATCACAGCTCTCCCTGATCCAGCTTTCCTTAGCATTTCTAATACTGTAGATTTTAATCACCCTCCCTGTGTGTCTCTGTGTCTGTGTCCAAATCTCCTTCTTCCAAGGACACCAGTCATTGGATTAGGCTCCACTCTACTCCAGTGTGAACTCACTTGAACATGAGTACATCTGCAAAGACCCCATTTCCAAATAAGATCATATTTACAGATACTGGGAGTTAGGACTTTGGACACACTTTTTGGGGGGGATACAATTCAACCTGCTACTGGGGTGTATTAAATACATCTTGGTTGTCAGATGGGTTTCCATGAAATTGACCACAATTGCAGTGTGTTGGGATTAAGCCAAGAGTGTGCAGGCAGCAGTGACAGCAAGGTCAAGTTGCAGAACCCAGATCTTTCCAACCCTGCGCTTAGAACAGATTCACTTCTGGCAGTGATCTTTCCAGGGAACATTTGGAGACTTGCTGATTAAACAACATTGTAAATAATAGCGAACAAGCATAATGTTTTCATTATTATAGGGTAAAGTGACTATGTATTACAGAATTAAGTGGATGAACAAAAAACTGATCCATGTGCTGTATTTTATTTTTATGATGTGGTGGCATTTGATGTTTAGGACAATAAGAAAGAATTATTTCTCTTCAGGTAAAAAAAAATTACCTGTGTTTTATGGGGAAATCTTAGAAATGCTTTATGGAGTGGGTGATTATTTCATTCAATTTCAGCTAGTTACTTCTTAAAGCGTTAGTGTCTGGTTTCCATTATTGCCTGCAGTGATTTCAGAACAATTGTCTTGCTCCTAATGCGACATTAGTATGGCTTGAACTTACAAAATGCTGTTCATCCTAACATGTAAAATTACATTCTATAATGTTCAGTAATTTCAAATGATAGATGTGTCATTCAAGAAATGTACAGGCAGATTTTATTTTTATCTCAAAAAATTCGGTATTTAGTTGAGATAGAGGCTTTTTTAAAAAGCAGTTACTGAATTGATTGTAGCAGACTTTTGGATAGACACACATGCCATTAGAAGTTATTCTAGACAAAGAGTAAAGAATATTTATTCCATTTACTGTTATTTCTGGATAAATCCTTCGGAATGAAAAGAAATGTTTGTGCATGAATAAATGTGATATCTGGGAAATTTATTGTAGACAAAAATGAAAGAAAATTATAAGCAGACAGATAATGATGCCAACAGTACCTATTTTTACACGTGTTCACTTATTCAGTTATTAATTTTCTCAAAGTATAATTTTCAAAAATTGAGCATCTCAATCTCATATAATAATCACATGAGCCTGCACTGAAGATTTATTTAATCTTTGATGAAGGTTCCTGCAAGATGATAAAGCTGGCTTAAAGGAGGGTATCAAACTGATACATACAAACATAGGGGGAAGGGATGGGAGGGGGAAAAGAATGCTAGAACAAGATAGCTACCAGCTACTGTATATAAAATAGATAAACAACAAGGTCCTACTGTAGAGCACAGGGAACTACATTCAATACCTTGTAATGGCCTATAATGAAAAAGAATATGAAAAGAAAATGGCCTATATATAAATAAATGAATCATTATCCTGTACACCGGAAAATAACACAACATTGTAAATCGACCATAATTCAATAAAAAATAAATTTTAAAAAATAAAAATAAGATAGCTAGGTTAGATGCAAAAGTGGTTAGTGACCTAAGAGGCAATCAAATTGTGACATTTGGGCAAAATAACTTGCATGTCATCAGCTTTTTCTAACTTAACATTTAACTTTGCAGAGACAAAGCCCTATTCAGTAATAAATAGAAAGTCAAACTCTGTTATATCGCAGGCTGGAGAGTCAGGTGACCCTTCCTGAGGATGGCTTGTTGGAGTATGCTCTGTATGACACCGAAAAGGCTCACAGTCCTTTTTTTTCTTTTCTTTTTCTTTTCTTTTCTCTTCTTTTCTTTTTTTTTTTTTTTTTTTTTTTTTTTTTTTTTTTTTTTTTTTTTGACTTATTTCCAAGTTTTGGATAATTTAGCTTAACACGACTTTCTGCTCTTCCTGTTCTGGGCACTGTTGATCTGTGAGCTGTGGTCACAGATTTCTGGGTGAGGGTGTACATTTTTGCCTGCAGTCAGTTACTTTGGTTTGTTAAATGGTCACGCTCGTTTGTTCATTCCACTAGTGCATGTGGAGCATCCACTGTGTGTGTGTTGCCCTGGGCTAGGTGCCAGGGACCCTACCCGCATGGAACTTACTGTCTTGACTAAGACGAAAGAGCAGCTACGATACAATACAAAACAGAAAACGAATCGCCGCAAGAGAGGTGTGAATTATATACCTTGGCATTGCAGAGAAGTGAGAAATTTCTTCAAGCTGGGGGCTGCGGGAGGTAGCACACAACCTGAGCCTGCCTTCGAGGGTATGTAACACTGGGGCCTGCGGAGAGACTGGAGAGACACTGCTTACAGGGCAAACTAAGGCATGGGGATGGAGAGATGAAGAGTGTATGTACACAAAGCCAGGAGTTCACTCTGTAGGAGCGGGAGGTGTGTGAGGGTGGATAAGGAGGAACTGGCTTTGGGGAGAGCTTGGTGGACTTCAGTATTGCAGCTGAGTTTGAATTTTATTTGCTCTTGAAGATTTAGTGAGGGCTCGAGGAACATGAAGTCCTGTGTAATTTTCCCAATTACAACTGGCACTCCTAACTCTTTTCAGGAAATGATATTTTTGGTTATTGGAAAAATAGGATGGATATCCTGATGCAAAACAATTGCACATCCAAGGGAAAATGTCACAGCGCTAGTGAGCTCCAAAAAAGGTAGTTTGATTTGTTAGGCACCAGCATGACAGTCTTTTAAATCAGCGCAGTGGAAAAGAATTTCCTGGTTCACATCCTAGGTTCCTAGACTATATTCTTCCTTTTCCTCTTCCTGAAGCTGTCCTTGTGTTCGGAATGAGCATTCCGAGGGAAAATAATCCTCATGCCAGCTGGAGCTAAAAACACTCAAAGCGCAGAGGCAACTCTCAATTGTTGTAAATTAAATCAATGAATTCCCACCAAATCCTGAGGAAATGCCACATCCTTCTAAGTCCACACCTCCTTCCTGGGATTCACTTCTGCTTTTCTTTAGAATGAAAAGAGTTTGAAGGGCTCCCCCCTCATCCTCATTGTTTTCATGACTTGTTTTTTAAATGAGAGTCAGCAAGTAAATTGGCTTTTCGATAGTAAGTACCAAATCTTTTTAGAGCTAGAGAACGGAGGGTATGAGGCCAAGGCAGTTTAGGACTGAGGGATAGAGGCATAGAAGGGGCAGGATCAGGTAGACTCCCAAGAAGTGTTTGTGTAATTTGGTGGCTGGGATTCTAAAAACTAGTGGGGTTTAGCCACAGAGTTTTGTTTTCTTCAGCAGAAGGATGCAGTAGAAAATTGCCTTGGGAGGAGTATGGAGTTAGTGATGGGATACCGGAGAAGCCCGTGAAAAGTGATGAAAATTTGGGTCATCTGCAGAACTTCACCTTTCTAGGTCAGATCTGGACTATGTCTCTTCATCATCTTGTCCCCCTCCCCATTTCCTTTTAAAAATCAAAGGATTTGGTTCAGCTAAGCAAATGCTTTGAATCACTGATACAAATCATATTATCCACACATTCTGAGAATCAAGGTCCTTCACAGTGAATACAACACCTGGACACACAAGAGGACTCATTTTGGGAACTATAGGTGACCAGTGACTAAATCCACAGTGAGATGGTAGAGAGAAACAGCGAAAGGGAGACTCATTGCCATAGCAGTTTGGAGAAGACAAAGCCTCACTGACCTCGCCATCCTTGCCCAAGCTCATCCTAGCACGGCACTCTCTAAGCCAGCGTCCTGTCAGAATCCTGGCTTTAGCTCCTTTGGCTTATCTTGCCTTGTTTATAATCACGTTTTTGTGTCCTTTTGCCATTGTTTTCACACTAAGTTTTTAAACTATTTTTTTCTTTTATTGTAATTGGAAGTTTGCTTTCTTTTTGGCTTTCCAGTAAAGATTTTCCAGCACAAGGTGACATGTTGAGTGACAAGCTTCTTGTGGGTAAATTGTCATGTATCATTTGAATTTTGCTCAGATGTTGGGCCCTGTGAGTTGAGAGAGAAGAAGGTGAGCTGTTATGTATGGTAGCTTAAGAAATGGTAAAAATTGATTTGGGAAAACAGATGAGGGTCTGTAAAATAGTTTTTCAGCCATTCACCAAGCCCTAAAAACATTCAAATGTAAACTTTGAAATAAGGGAAAAAATGGCTGGGTCAATAAGAAAGAGAAGCCTTTATGTTTAGTTTTGTTGTATAGTTTTATGTGAAAGCATTCTCCCTCTATGAAAACCTTGGCAATTGCTTTTTCTGGAGCCATTGGCTGAGGCTGGCTTGTTGGGGTATGCTCTGTATAACACTGAAAGGGCTCACGGTCTGGTTTTTTGGGGTTTTTTTTTGTTGTTGTTGTTGTTTTGCCTTATTTCCAAGTTTTGGATAATTTAGCTTAACACGACTTTCTGCTCTTCCTGTTCTGGGCACTGTTGATCTGTGAGCTGTGGTCACAGATTTCTGGGTGAGGGTGTACATTTTTGCCTGCAGTCAGTTACTTTGGTTTGTTAAATGGTCACGCTCGTTTGTTCATTCCACTAGTGCATGTGGAGCATCCACTGTGTGTATGTTGCCCTGGGCTAGGTGCCACACCAAATGCGCTGTGTGTATCCTGGGGACACATGTCTGATCTTGGATGACGTGTATCCAGCTAGGGGCCAACTTGAATGTCGAAAGTCATAATGCATTGTCACTGCAGATAAGGGTTAGATTTCGACTCCATACAAGCACTTGGGAGAATGTTCTCAAAGTATATTTAGAGTCAAATTCTGGAACCACATCAGGCAACCCACAGTTATTCATGGCTCTTCATGTAAACAGTTCTGGAATGAGGATACTGTGATAGTGCAAATATGAAGGCATTTAGAAACTGGATTATGACAAGCCACTGTGGTAAAGACTGGACTCCTAAGTTCAAGTCTTAAGATTCTCAGGACAAAGGAGAAAAGAAACTGTTGGGCTACATGGAACTTCGTCTTCTCTGGGGGAGATTCATTTTTTGACTACTGCATGTGTTTAATGGCTTTGTATCCAGTTTCCTTCCTCTAGTTTGCTAAAATTGATAATTCATGATGCAAATTTAGCTTTTCTCAGTGGAGATTAAATTTGATTATCTTTAAGGTAGTATATAACACATGCTTGAATGTCTCCACTTAGATTCAGTACTTTTGCCTTTAAAAAAATTGACTCATAAAAGGCATTGGATTGTGGTACCTTCTTAGGTATATTCATGGGGAGTAATGGGAAGACATCAGTAGAAAGTCTTCCAGTGTTTGGAATAAGAGATTAATCTTATGAATGAATGAGTATAAGGCTTAGTTAGTTTGATATTACTTTCAAAATACCATTCTCAAGTTTCAACTTTGAAACTTTTTTTAAAAAACATCCAAACCTTTTGTCATCTACAATATTTCCAGCTTGGATGGAATGCATTATTGTGTCATATTCAGAACCCTACCAGGTGGCTTGGATCGTTGCATGATCCACATGTACATGCCTCTGAAGACAGTCCCTCTGACACGCTAGAAATTAGTACTGCAGATTTCCAAGGCTAATACTTAGATGTGAAATAATCAGCCTTAATTGGGGGGCTGAATGAGCAGTAGGAATGAAGAGGGAAGACATTCATGTACTGACCTGTCTCAATGTAGTTTCTCCCCAGAGAATAGAGGAATTCTTTATACCGTCTCCCCTGCCCTCTTCCACACACAACCTTCTTGCCTTGAAATATTTAAATACTGCATGAGAGCAGCAGGGATATTTCTGGCATGACATAAAGAATAATAAGAACAGGTTGTGACAGATTTAAGAAATGGCTGTTATGCTTAGTTCTAAGCTTTCACATGAAGTTTCAGGGTATTTTTTAAATTTCTTTTTATTGAAGTAGAGTTGATTTACAATGTTATGTTAATTTCTGGTGTACAGCATAGTGATTCAGGTATACAGATATATTCCTTATCATATTTTTCATTATAGGTAATTACAGGATACTGGATATAGTTCCCTGTGCTCTACAGTAGAAACTTGTTGTTTATCTATTTCATATATAGTTGTTAGTACCTACAAATCCTGAGCTCCCAATTTATCCCTTCACACCCCCTTCCCCCCAGTAACCATAAATTTGTTTTCTATGTCTGTGAGCCTGTCTCTGTTTTGTAAGTAAGCTCGTTTGTCCTTTTTTTTCTTTTTAGAGTCCCCAAATGAATGATATTATGTGGTATTTTTCTCTCTTTCTGGCTTACTTCACTTAGTATGATGACCTCCAGGTCCAACCATGTTGCTGCAAGTGGCATTATTTTATTCTTTTTTATGGCTGAATAGTATTCGTGTGTGTGTATGTGTGTACCACAACTTCTTTATCCAGTCCTCTGTTGATGGACATTTAGGTTGCTTCCATGTCTTGGCTGTTGTAAATAGTTTAACTTTCACATGAGATGGTGCTGTTGGATGGATCCAGGTGGGAGAGTCAGAGGTGTGAGAGGAATGATGCCAGATGAGAGGGTAGAAGATTGGGTCCCATTATTGCTCGTGTGCATGACTTTTAGAGATAAACATGATCCTAAGCATCAGTCCCTCATTTTGTTACTGAACCAATCTCTTTTGTTTCTGGGTCTTCATACCTAGTTTAAATTATTTCTTCAGTGTAAAATTGCTTTTTATGATAATCAAGCTGAAATTATCTCTGATATTATATAAGATAATTACAGATTATGAAGGAAACAGGACACATTATCTTTTACCTTCATTCGATTGACTTCTGTTTTTGATTGCTAAATGCCTTCGGAAAACTGAAGAGCTTTGTTCTAATTTTGAAATTCCCAGCAAAATAGTTGAGTCATGCATATAAAATGTTTGTTAACAAGAGTGCAATTGTAGCACTAGTTATTTTTGTTTGAAACTGAAATATGAAATTTTAAATTCAGCTATTTAAAAAGCCTGAGGCTACCACTGAATGTAAAGGGCTTTCAGTGAAAAGTAACACAAATAAAGATTTTTACAACCAAGTGAGGTAACTTCCCGGCCTAGGAATTTATGATAGAGCCTTTACTGTGCTTTTAAAACTATTTTTCACTAGATATAACATCAGGTTCATATATATGAGGTGATGAAAACACTCAGAGTAGCCTATTTCTCTGAGTAGGCAAGCTCAGTATTGGGCTTTGGTAAGTTCAAGGACACCTTCCATCTGTTTACATAGGTGGAAGATGGTGCCCCTCCACTCTTGGAGCTGTTAGAAGGCGCTGATGACTGTATCACGTGGTTCCAGTCCCACATCGAGGTATAGCTTGTAGTGTAGGGAAAACAAAAGTGGGAGGACTTCTGCAGATCTACACGAAAAACAATAATGACCACTTGACCAACTCCTGCTACCACTTCCTGATTTAATTATCCCAGTGGCCCTTTGAGGTTAGTGTCATTCAGGTGATCACAGAAATGTGACTTAAAGCCAGACATAACAAGGATCAGCCAGTCAAGAAATGGAGTGAATCCAAACGAGTGGTAAAGCAGCTGAAGTGGTTACCAAACTTTAGCTACCCAAACCAGGTGGTAGAGTTGAAAGGCATGATTAAAAATTCTTAGGGGGAATTCTCATGACCAGAAACAATCTCATCTGCTGGGGAATTGGAAACCCTGTCTGACCCACAATAGTGAAGGCCCAATGAGTATATATCTGTGGTACCAGTAGAACCAGTGAGCCTTCAGATCTTTTGAGTTAGTCTCAAATCATTGACCATTAATCCTTGACCTGGTAAGCTCAGCTTCTTTGAGCTGACCAGTTTACTTCTTTCAGTTAATAAAGTTCTTTTTTCCCTCCTCCCCTAGAAGTTTGAGAATTGTTTTTTAAAAAATGAAAATCTAAATAATAGCCACAGAATCAATATTTTGTGTTACAGTTTAGGACTAAAACATATGTTTGTATTTTAAGGGTTTGTAGCATTTAAGAGAATATGACATGTTACAGAAATTGGACAGGTTGGCTTTGAGATTCCTGTCTGAAACATGTCATTTATTTTAGACCTCTGATTTTAAGTTGAAAGCATAAAATCATTTGTTTCCAGCCAGTATTAGAATATTCAGTCGAACTTGAGTTTCACTACATTTGTAAGTTTATTAGATTTCTAAGAGCTACTTAAGGACTTGGGAAGATTTACCTTGGTAGGGTTTTAATTTTGTCCTGTTAGGCATTTAAGGTACTTAAAAAGTAAATTGAATATGTTACAGTTATAAACGCAATTTGAAATGTTACAGGAATTTGGTGATGAAAATCTGAACAATGATTACCTGTGAGGTGAGAACTGACTAGAAGAGGGGCTTGAGGGTACTTTCTGGGGTGATAGAAATATTTTATATCTTGATTTAAGCTATTGGTCTTGTTGATTATCACGATCTATTGAATTGTCTCTTGAGATTGATACATTTCTGTATGTAAGTTTTACCTCAATTTTTAAAATATGCACAAAAACTTAATCAACTAATTTATAGATGGAATTGATTGTTTAATGGAGTTGAGTCTGTTCAACTTGAGGTAAACATTGATTCAGGGATTCCCTGAGAGTGATTATTCTTGGTTTTATAAAATTTCTTGAATTTATGAATAGAATGAGTTTCATAATTTGAACATAAAAACGTAAGGAAAACTCTATAGTGATTTACTGATACATATGCAGTCCTTGGGCACAAATCCTCACCATCTTTTAAGTGCGTATCTCTTCCCTCTCCTAGTTGGCTGGACTCCTTGAGAAGCAGGATAGTATCTTTCTTTTCCTTAGAAAATGACCAGATAGCCACTTTGAATCAACTTGAGGGAAACACTTCTAAACACTTCCACAGATAAGGGTGGCAAGTCAACCTAGGTCCAAAGATGGCTTATAGGGTGACACTTTTGATATCAGACTCTTTTTTTCTAATTGAAGAAATATCAGATTCCCTTTATCCTCAAACACACACACACACAAAACACAACCTCAAATAATGAGCAACTGACAGACATCTGAATTCTATGGTCTTTCCTCTTCTCTTTGAAACCAGATTAGATTCACTTTTCACCGTCCTTTTGGCAAAGCCCATCTTGTACAGTGACAGTGCTCTCCAGTTTCCCTCCCGTCACCCCTCCTACTGACTTAATAACTTTCACCACCACAGTTTCAGGAGAAAACCCTAGGAAAGTAAGCATGGATAGCTTCAGACTGAGATGATGCAGACCCACTAGGTGAAAGATACAAAGGAAATCAGTTAGAAGAAGGTGAGGTCTGGGAAAGACCACACACCCTCCACCCCCACCACAGTTAAGCCTCCCAATTCACTGTTCAGTTGAAATATGATGGAAGCACATAGATAATTTTAAATTTCCAAGTAACCACATTTTTAAAAAAGGAAAAACAAATAGGTAAAATTAATTTTACTACACAATTTCTTTGACCCGTTATATTCAAAACGTCAACATGTAATCAATACAAGAGTGATTAACGTATGCGTTTCTTCCTCCCAGCACACCTCCACTCCCACTAGCCACATTTCAAGTGCTCAAAAACCGCAAGTGGCTAGTGGCTGCCATATTTGGACCCCACGGCTGTAGAACTTCTGTAGCTGGCGGTTTAGCAGTTAATTATGTGTGCAGTTGGCATGTTTGCTATCTGTCTTCTAGTGAAGTCATTCTAGAGGACAAACTTCTGTTTCTGGTGTGGGGTTTTGCACCGCGTGGGCACTCAGCACATCTGTAGGATTGCTTTGTGTGTCATCCTCGTACACCATCATGTCCTCCTCCTCCATGGAGGGATAAGAGCATCCTCAGTTCCTCTCGCTTTTGTTCCTTAGCTACTAAGACGATTGCAAAGATCTCCAGAAACCAGGAGCTTTCGCAATGTATACTTTGAGGGGAGAGAGAAGTAAAAACTTGCAGCTGAGAAGCAGGGACTGCATCAGAAGTTGAGTTTGCTGGCAGAATCCGCATAAGCACTGAATTAAGATTTGTGTGGTTCTCAGTTTTATAGTTTGCCATGGGAGAGTGTTGGTTTGTTTATCTGGGGTCCAAAATGTTTCTTCTTTTAGCATGTTATCTGAAAAGGATGATGGCAGAGAGATGATCTCCTAAAGGAAGGCGGTTCTTTCGTATCTCTGACATAGCCTTGATCTGAGGTTAACAAAAGAACAGCTGCCTGGGCGAGCAATGCCCTCAAGTGTGCAGATAGAGAGAGCACGCGCGTGCTAACCTAGAAGTCGAGCTCTGGCTACTTAAACAAAGCATTGCTTTAATTTTTGCAGAAGAAAGTATTTTTTTTTTCCTGCTGTTTTTCATGAAATGGCCTTAAAGAATCCCTCTTATTTGTGGTCTCGAAAAAATCATAACTATGCCCATGAGGTCCGCCTTTAAGTGTTCTATTAAACAATAAGAAGGCTTTGTTCTTGGTAATAAAATGAAAGCAAGCAGTGTTTCCATTACCTGGCAGGATGCCGCCTCCTCTCCACCCCCTGATCCTGACAATATCAACAGAGCATTCTGTTTCCCAGGTAGGGAGGTGAGGAGGCCACATCTGTCAGGTTTGTATATAGAAATGCAGTTGACCTTTCAGATAATGGAGGGAGGGAGGGAGAGAGAGAAGCACTTTGTGTAATCCCTAACTCAAGTGTTTACAATTCCATTTTACTGCAGAAAATGACATATTGTGGCTTAAAGCTGTAAAGCCAATAATAATTTCACAATGAGTTGAAATGGGGGGATGGAAGGATAAATTGGGAGTGGGGGATTTGCAGATACTAACTACTATATATAAAATCGATAAACAACAAGGTCTCCTGTAGAGCACAGGGAACTATGTTCAACATCTTGTAATAGCCTAGAATGAAAAAAATATGAAAAGAAATATATATGCGTGTGTGTGTGTAACTATAGTATAGAATCACCGTACTGTACACTAGAAATTAACACAACATTGCAAACCGACTCTGCTTCAATTTTTTTTAAAATGTTGAAATGATAGAAAAGGAAGGGTTCTCTAGATAAAGAAATACATATATTTTAGTCAGACTTGCTTGATTTCATGAGTTTTCTTTTCCAGGGAACTTGGTGTCCTCGTGCTCAGAGGTAGATCCGTTTATGGTCAGTTGTAACTGGAAGTCTGTAGGTATATTGTGGCCCCAGAGTCAGGACTGACCAAGCTGAGGACAGAAAGCCCTGTCATATCAAACTTTCTCTCGCTCTGCCATTTGCCATAAGTCATCGGAGACACAGAGCAAACTCAACAACTGTAACACCAGGGCTCTCTGATCCCCATTACAGCTTTTGTTTTTATTTAGATAGTGACAGTATTCATTATTGTGAAGACCAAATGCCAGCTAACACCACATTCAGTCCAATATCAGCATTGTATCCTTGATGCAGGGTATCTGTTTGCATCTTTGTATATTTTGTGGACATGCTTTCAGGGAACTTAGGTTTTGGAGATTAGTTATTCAGCATTATAAGCTCCAAGTATTTTTAAAATTCAGATGCACTTCACTGTTTTAAAGTTGTAATATTCATCCTTTTTAAGTGTACCATTCACTGTTTTTTTATTATATTCACAAAGTTGTTTAACCATCACTACTGTATGATTACAGAACATTCTTATAACCTCAGCTCTTAAGAAACATCCAGATCGTAGTCCCCTCTGCGCTCCTGTCTGGGACTGTCAGTGCCACATCCATCACCAGTCCTGTGTCCCCTGGCCTGAGAGCTTCCAGCTGCAAGAGACTAAGACTCTGCCTGGGGGCTTTTCCCACCCCACCCTTCTAGCTAATTCCAGAGGGGAGTAAATGCCCATCTCCCCCCTCCAGCAGCCTTCCACCAGCCACTGATGGGAGGTACCAGATAACTAGCGCTCTTCTTCGCCAGCAGCTGGAGTATTCTGCACTGTTTCCCAAAGTTACCTACTGGGATTAATCTCCATTTGTCCACAGTAGTCTTGGTAAAAGCGCACTTCACTGGTTTCATACCTTTCCCTGTCTCGCTTCCCCACATTCCTACTGGCATTTCCTAGCAACAACTTGTACTTCCATCCTAGTCTCATGTCCTGCTCTGAGGAGAACAGACCACAGACCTTTCTCTCAGATGGAATGATAGCACAGATCCCTTTCCTCCGGTGACCATAGCTCACATGTTCATTTTCTCTAAACTCTCCTTTGACTGTATTTGAACAAATGTGACTGTTAAATACTGAGCATCAAAGATATTTAAAAATCAGGCTAGCAGCTTCTGCTTATACGCTAGAGTGACAACGGCCAGGCAGGGTGTTTTGTAGATATCACTGGTGTATCAGAAAGCCAGAATAAAGCTTAACAATTTCCAGTTTTACCTCAAAGGGCAAGTCTAATCAGTGATATAATCAAATCTATTTCACTCACTGTCAGGAATACCAAAGAGCAGGGATCCAATCCTCGCTCTCCACCACTTTGCAGGACCGCAGATGACACCCACACTTGAGGAACTCAAGCCTGAATAGGAGTCCAACTTTGTATTTTTCCAGTATATCACTATTCAGGAATCATGGCACAACATCTAAAAAGAATGCCACTTAATGAGAAATGACATGTAAGACTGAAAATGAGTAATGGAAGGTCATGGGAGAGAAGCTTCCTCTTTCCATTAGAAATGACTTCCCTTCCCTGAAAACCTATCACCTCCATCCTCCCCGGCACTCAACCATCCTCTTCTATAGTTATTTGTTTTTAGCTCTGACCACAACATCTCAAAGCTGCTTTTTTACGAAATACATTTGTTGAAAATCACTTAATAGAAACGTACCACTTACCAGAAACTTTATGAAAAAGACTTGATAGAGACAAGTACCCACAACAAGTTAACAGGTTTTTTTTCTTTTTCATTCTGTGTGCCCAACCCAAACGGAAGGGTGTAGAGCATTTGCGTTATAAAATGTGTAATTAATAAGAGAAAGGAAGGGAGGAGTTTATTGTTTTTGAATGAATTATGAGCAACACCTTCCATTCTGCTGCTTCATTTTGGAACAGCTTTGAACAGAGTTACTATTAAACACATAAAGAAAAGTCAGTGGCATAAATGCCGAGAATGTAAGATTGAAGCCAGTTGAGTGTACTCTGAGAAAAGCATTGGGGAAGAGCAGCATTTGTCACAACTGTGACAGAAGCTGGCAGGACCTTGTGGGCAAAGTACAAACCATACTGCAAGTATGTTTTCATTTTCAAATTGAAATTCTATGAATTCAGTCATTGGATCTATTCCTGCCTTAAAGGAAGAAAACTATTTAATTTATCAAGCACCTATTAAGTGCCAGACAGTTTACAGATATTTTCATTGAAAATATGCAAATAAGAAAACATTCTCCCAGAAATTCAACATATTTTTCACACCTGCAATTCTTTGACTACAAAGTCCATGGTTTTTCCTTCTATGCTAGAGGTTAGCAAACTATAACCTTAGGGCCAAATCTGACTCGTCACCTATTTTTTTTTTAATTGAAGTATAGTTGATTTGCGGTGTTGTGTTAATTTCTGGTGTACAGCATAGTGATTCAGTTATACATATACATACATATATTCATTTTCATATTCTTTTTCATTATAGGTTATTACAAGATACTGAATATAGTTCCCTGTGCTATATACAGTAGGACCTTGTTGTTTATCTATTTTATATATAGGAGTTAGTATCTGCAAATCCCAAACTCCTAATTTATCCCCCCTACCCTTTCCCCTTTGGTAACCATTCGTTACCTGTTCTTGTAAATAGTTTTATTGGGACACAGCCACACCCATTTGATTACATATCATCAGTGGCTGCTTTCTTTCTACAACAGTGGCATTGAGTAGTTACAAGAGAGAGCATACGGTCCACATAGCTAAAATATTTGCTGTCTAGCCCTTTACAGTAAAGTTTCCCACTTCCTGCTCCACATCATGGAAGATGCTGCTCTGCTGCCCACCCGCCCTCCACCCCTCATTGCATCAAGAAGGATAAGGAATACTTTGGGGATTTGAAACTAACTCCAAAAATTCTGGAATTAGTCCTCATGTCATAGCTTCCAAAGCCATTGTTACAGTGGGTGGAAGTTTTGATTCAGGCTAGAAAGTCCCCAGGTAATTGGCACAGACCAGCTGGTCCTAGAACTTAAATTGTTGATTATGTATGGCCATTCCAGATAAACAAAACTTATTAACAATAGTGGTGGTTAACATTTATTGAGTAATTACTATCAGCCAAGCATTTGTCAGTGGCTTTCATATACTAATTCATTTAGTTCTCACCACAGTCCGCCCCAGCGTTTCTACCTCGACACTAGTGACGTGTGGGGCTGGATAATTCTCTTTTGTGGTGAGCGCTGTCCTGAGCACTGTACGATGTTTAGTTGGCAGCATCTCTTGCCTCTACCCACTAGATGCCAGTGGTACCCCCCCCACCAGTTGTGACAAGAGAAAATATCTCCAGACATTGCCACTGTCCCCTGCAGGAGCACCTGTTCTACCACTTAAAAGCTGGTGTTTTCTTCATCATGCAGATGAGGAACTTGAGAAATGGACAATTTAAGCAGATGCCCAAGAACAGACAACTAGTAAGGAAGGAAGACCTGGCATTCATTTCCTGGAAGACTTCCCCAGGACCCGGAGTTCTGAACTCCTGCCTCCTCTCACCCATTGTTCACTCTAAATCATCGCACCTCACGTGACGATTTTGCTATACTGAAGAATGCACTGTATTAGCCACATCTTGGATGGACGTGTCATGTGTGCTACTCTTGGGAGAAAAATTCCTTTGTGTGATGCTTCCAAGTGTCAGGCATTTAGAATAAGACTTTCATTGCTTTGCTCATCAGAGTGTGTTGCTGTTTTTAATAGCATCTTGCTTCCTCATCTAACATTCAAGCTTCATAATCTTAGAAACCTCAAGAAAAGAGGATTTATCATGAGGTTCCTGGGAGCTCTTTTTTGATCCCATAGCAGAAATATTGCAAAATCCCATCTGGATAGTTAGTCAATATGTAGAATTGGTCTCCTCTGGGCCAAATGACTTTCCACCACGTCCCTCTGCGGTCAGGGTCGGATTACGTACAGTTTCTATTCATGCCATCACTACTGTACTTCTCTCCCAGAGCATTTTATGAATGGATTCCACTTTTTTAGTTTTATTTTTTGAAAAGTCTTTCTTGGGCTTTGAAAAGTTTTGATCAAAAATGTTCAATATGAAATTAACATACTAAATAATAAAAAATTTTGTCCTGCTCTCTGGCTTCTCTTCCACAGACAGGGACCCTGGGGAACGTGGCCATTTTTTTTTTTTTCTTTCTCATCAACTTGAGCTCAGTCTACAAATATTTGACTCTGGTGTGAGAGAATTTCAGGATGAAGATTACATGTAAACATATTAGATGAATTACAGTAACGCAGTCTGCCCTTTCTCAGTTCTCCTTGGCTTGATTGTATATACAAACTGAAGTATTAGAATCCCTTTCATTGTTCCTCCTGGCGGCTCTCTCGCTTCTGCCCCAGGCTCTGGAATGTTCGTTACAGCTGCCTTTGACATTAAAACCCAAAGCACTCTTACATCCTCCCACTCCTCTTCGCACCTGGTCAGCAGTCCGCAGCAGCGCGTAGAGCCCAGCGCACACAGGCTTCTCTGTGCCCTCGTCTCCCTGGCCTGATTGTCAGCTTCTCTGCTGCTCGGTGGTCTTTCCATTGCTCCAGTCTTGGGCAGATTGGAATTAACTCCTCCAGTGTTTTTCTTTTTTGAGCAAGATGGGATTGTTACGGATATGATAACATATAACGGTATGAAATAATAGTGTTATGAAAGTATAATAATGCATCCCTGTAAGTTTGGATGCGGACTCAAAATGACATATTCGTGGTAAGACACAAAAGTGCTGTTGAGTTTAAACAATAGCAACAAGATCAATATCACATCAAATAAAAGAGTTTGGACCTTTCTCAAGGTCACCTTAATTTGAATCACAGTACAGCATTGCTTCTGCCAAGAGGACCAGTTCTAGGCAAACTTGGAAAGTAGACATTTGTCTTTATATCCTCAGTCTCATTGGTAGTGATTTCAGGAGACAGCAAGGTTTAGAGGCTTAAACTTAAGGGGTACCATTCTTGTGGAATTCAGAGTGAATGGTGGCCTCTGGAATTGTGCGATGCCAGCACCCCCCTTTCCCCGGCACCGCCCTTTCCCCGGCACCCTGAAATAGTTTCCTTTCTCCGGCACATCGGGCCTCTCCTCTCCGAAGCTCACTTCAGTGTTTGCACTGGGTATGAATAAGAAGTGATCTATCAAGTCAGTGTATCCTTTTCACAAGAGGAATTTAAAGGTTTTACTCTGAAAATCTAGAGATTTCTAAAATGTGTATTAGTCTAATTTCACCTGTTAGAAGTGGCCCGATATTTTTCCCCTTTGACGTTTCCTTATGAGTTCCAGAAAACCATTTCTAAAGATGTTAAGGCCATACTTGTCCGAAATCCAGTGAGGTTTATGCTCAGCACTGAACATCTCCTTTGGCGGTTGAATTCAAGTCAAATGAAAAGAGTAAGTTTTTAGAAATACTTAGAAACTGTTTACAGACTGCTGAGGAACATTTCACGGACACATAGTCCAATTTCTAATTGTGTATGTAATTAAATCCCTTTAATGTTTATACATATGTGACAAGAACGAAATAATAAATTACCCATTTCACCTCACCCCTTCTGTGAAATGCTGTAACAGTATTATGCCATAAAACTTAGCAGGGGGACTTTTTACTGGGCATGGCTAACCAAGCACTCTGGAGAAAAAAGCCAACCCATTTGTGTTATCATGAACTCTTCTGGGGAATGAGTACATGTAACTGCATTTCTAGAAAGGACAGATAGACTGTGCACCCAGTTGCAACTTACACCGGGCTGTGGCTCGTTCTTGGTAGCAGATCCAAGCACTAATACAGCTGGGAGCCCTGTGCTGACTTAGCTCTCAGGATGAGAACAGAACATGAGTGCTGGCCTCCTCCACTTCTATTTGACTTTCTAACTGTTCTTTCATTGGCTGTAAAGGATCATAAAGTCAGAGTCTGTCAAAGAGAAGCCGCAAAATTGCCCTTGGAATAGGAGATGCAGTGGGTTAGCAACTCCCTATGATCAAGGCTCTGTTCTTCTGTCTTACTTGGGTAACTTCGCTTCCCATCCTCCCCTTTCTGCCCCCAAAATACTTAGGACAGTTGTGGGCACACTAGACAGTAGAGAAATACAATCCATTCTTGTTTTTCACGGAAGTTCTGTTGTGTAGAGTCCCCAGGAATACTGGCTAATACTGAACCCTTGCTCTTTGCACGCACACACATACACACACACCCCTCACGTGGATTATAATCTTAAATTGTAAAAATAAGTCAGCCTGGTAGATTCTATTTTCTTTATTTTATAAACAAGAGAAGGAGGTTTGCACGTGTTCAGTGACTTGCCTAAGGTGGCTTCACTAAGAGATGCCACAGCTGGGGACTCAGTCCCCACCCACCTGGCCGCAGAGCCGCCACCTCTGGGCACTGCATCCTCTAGGTCTGTGAGAGCTGAGACAAGAAGGCGGAGGATGTCCTTGTTCAACCGCAGCTGGGTGCTGGCCGGGTGACTCAGATTTTTGTCCATGCTCTGAGCACATCTGCAAATAGATGTGCAAATGCCACAGGTATTAATGTGGAGGTCACCAGTGAATTTTAAAATGTTAGCGGGTAGGCAAATTTGCAAACACAGAATCTGCGAATAGTGAGGCTTCTCCATATCATTTGTGAGGAGGTCGCCTGTTAAAAGCAGCATCAGGAGTGCCTGCAAACACCCTTTCCACATCTCTTGGCTGATTCCTCTTCATCCCTCGAAAGACTTGTCAGAATTCCTGCCTGATCATGACCACTAAGGAAAAGGACCCTCCTCTCAGCCACCTTCTATCACATTATCCTCCGTGATTTCCTTTATATGCTTGTCACGATCTGAAATTTTTATTTATTTCTCGGCTTCTTCAGCCTGTTCCCCTGCACTTACATGTTAAACTGTGTGATGATGGGAAAGTTGTCTCTCTTGGATCCCAAGGTATGTCCAGTACGTGGAATGCTGTCTGAGACACTGTGGGAGCTGAGTTGCTGTTGTTCGAATGAATAAACAAATGGAGAGGAGAATGGGTCAGCAGTTGTGTGTGGCTCTTTCAAAGCAAAGGCTGCGGGGCTTTCTAAGAACCGTCATGCCTGGAGCGTGTGTGACATCAGCTGCGGCAGCTCGCAGCCTCCAAAAGGTGTTTGTTAGGGCCTAAAAAAAGGTACGATCATAACTCCTGAAAGAAGAAACCAACTCTGAACTGAGATTGGATCTAACCTTAGAAGAATGGCTTTAGAGTATTTTGCAAAGAGATGAAGTTAATACTAAGGACTGGAAGATAATTATAGGGGGTTAGGGCCGAGGTGATGTATTTCAAGACCAACACAGAGGTGAGGTGAGAGTGACTCTGAGTTTCTCATCATGAGGGGCTGATGTGCTATTTACGCATGAGTGTGATTGAGATGAGGAAAAAAAAAGTAGCAGTGAGGAGCCTAGAATAGGAACAGGGTCCAATTTTCAGCTGTATTTTGTCCTGAGATGTCAAGGGCTCTCTAGGATAAGTGCCCCATTTGCATGTGGTCCAGAGGTGGTTACAGCAGTCGCTGCCACTGGCCATCATCCCTAATATCTCTATTCGTCTTGCCTTTAGGTTAAGGACCAAGAAGGAGACTTAAGACACAAAGGTAGAAGTGGAGGTTGGTGAAAGAAGGTTTGGCGGTTGTTTCTTGACTCCTTAGTTTGGCCCTCCTCAGAGCACTTCTGTCAGCCTTAGTGGTTTCTGAATCAAAAGATGTGAATCAGAAATGAAAGCTGAAATCATAACCAGGAGCTGCCAGCTCCCAGACGAGAGCTGGGAGCTAGGAACATCTGAGCACACTGCAAGTAACCAATAAACCCTGCCGTATTTGAGTTAATAGCCCGTATAAGAAATGAAGTCCAATTAAATCATTTGCTTTTTTTTTTAAGTGACATATGAAACAGCCAAACTCTGGAAAACTTCTTTGTAGTGGAAGGATTTTAGAAATAGAGGAGAGCATTCAACTCCTTTTATTGTGCCTTTTGGAACAGAAGTAGGCTAAAGTTCGAAAAATTTGGAAGCTTCATCAAAGTGGAAAAAGAGATTCAACTTTCCTGGTTTCTCCAAGACAAGTCAACTCTGTCTTCTTTGAAAGATCTAAAGAAAATACTTGGCCTGAAATTAACAGATCATGTTCCCAAATTTCTGGAAATTTATATTTTGGGATGATGGTGGCTGTGGTATCAGCTTTCTCCAAACATATTTTGGTTCAACAGAGTAGAGTTCAGTCTACTTTTTTTTTTTTTTTTTTGTAAAACATACCTATTCGTCATAAATATCAAATAGTCAGAATTTGGATTGAATTGAACCCCATATCATGATGGCAACTGAGACACTTTGCCTACGATAGAGTAACCTAAATCCCAATGATTTTGAGAGTGAAGTGGATCCCAGACTCAGTTGTAATCTGTTAACAAAACTACTTCTGGGTGCAGACAATACCATCTCTGGTTTGTCTCTGGCTTCATAATGTCCTTTTTTTTCTCATGTATTATTTCATGTATTTACCACCACAGTCCCACATGGCTGGGAGAGTGGAGAGTATTCACCTCATTTTACAAAATAGGAAAATGTAGAAATGGAGATACTCCTTGACTTTCTCGGTAGCATCCTATGCGCAGAGCTGGTATTCCACGCCTCATTTTGTGGCACCTCCTTTAGAATTTCTAGTGGGGCCTCCTCCAGTTTAGTCAGAACCAGAATATCTTCAAGCGCAGAATATGGTGGCAACAACATCAAAGCCTGAGGACCTCACAGATGGTCAGCTGATTTCTGACAGAGTGCTAAGACAGTTCATAGGAGGAAAGAATAATCTTTTCAATGGTACTTTGACAACTGGATAGCCATAAATATAAGGGTGAAGTTGGACCCCTGATTCTTACTGTACACAAAACTTAATTCAAAATGGCTCGGAGACATGAATGTGAGAGGGAAACAGGCATGAAGCTTCATGAGCTTGGACTGGGTTTCTTAGCTCTGACACCAAAAGTGACGCTAGAAAAAGAGATAAATTAGACTTCATCAGAATGTAAAACTTTGGTGCTTCAAAAATCATCAAGAAAATGAAAAGACAGCCTACCAAATAGGAGAAAATATTTGCAAATCACCTATCTCATGAAGGACTTGTATCCAGAATGTATAAAGAAATCATGCCATTCAATTGTGTAAGACAGATGGCCCAGTTACAAAATGAGCAGAGGATCTGAAGAGTCACATATACAAATCAGGTACACAAATGGCCGATAAGCACATGAAAAAGTGCTCAGCATCATTAGTCATCAAGGAAATCAAATGCAATGCAAATCAAAACCACAATGAGATACCACTCCACACCCATTAGGATGAATTTAAAAAAAAACAGACAGTATTATGTGTTGACAAGGATGTGGAGAAGTTGGAAGCCTCACAGACTTCTTGTTAGAATATAAACTGATGCAGCCCCTTTGGAAAACAGTTTGGTAGTTCCTCAGAAAGTTAAACACAGAGTCGACATGTGACCCAGCAACTCTACTCTTGTACTCCAGAAGAGTGAATACATATGTACACAGAAAAATTTGCACATAAATGTTCATATAGTAGCCAAAAAATAGAAACAACCCAAATGTCCATCTACTAGAGAACGGATAAACAGAATGTGGTATATCACTAAAATGGAATATTACCTGGCATAAAGAGGAATAAAGTACTGATACATACTACAATGCGGAGGAATCTTGAAAACATCATGCTAGGTGAAATAAGCCAGACCCAAAGGCTCATATATTGTTTGATTCCATTTCTATGAAACGTCCAGAACAGGCAAACCCATAAAGAGAGAGAACATAGACTAGTGGTCCCCTAAGCCTTGAAATGGGGTGGGTAGTGAGAATGTGGAGTTACTGAAAGTGGCTGTGGAAATTCTTTGGGGGATATGGAAAATTTCCTCAGATTAGATTGTGATGATGATTATAGAACTCTGAATACACTAAACCCCACAAAACTCTACACTTTATTTTTTATTTATTTATATTTATCATAGTATAGTCAGTTTACAATGTTGTGTCAGTTTCTGGTGTACAGCATCATGTTTCAGCCATACACATGTACATACAATATTCCTTTTCATATTTTTTTATTATAGATTACTACAAGATACTGAATATAGTTCCCTGTGCTGTACAGAAGAAACATGTTGTTTATCTATTCTGTGTATAGTAATTAGTATCTGCACATCTTGAACTCCCATTTTATCCCTTTCCACCTCCTTTCCCTCCTGGTAACCATGAGTTTGTTTTCTATGTCTATGAGTCTCTTTCTGTTTTGTAAATAAGTTCATTTGTGTCTTTTTTTTTTTTTTTAAGATTCCACATATAAGTGATATCATATGGTATTTTTCTTTCTCTTTCTGGCTTATTTCACTTAGAAGGACGATCTCCAGGTCCATCCATATTGCTGCCAGTGGCATAATTTTATTCTTTTTTATTAATGTTAGTGGACATTTAGGTTGCTTCCATGTCTTGGCTGTTGTAAATAGTGCTGCTATGAACTTTGGGGTGCAGGTGTCTTTTCAAGTTAGAGTTCCCCCAGATAAATGCCCAGAAGTGGGGTTGCTGGGTCATATGGTAAGTCTATTTTTAGTGTTTTGAGGAATCTCCATACTGTTTTCCATAATGCCTGCACCAGACTACATTCCCACCAACAGCGTAGAAGGGTTCTCTTTTCTCCACAGCCTCTCCAGCATTTATCATTTGTGGACTTTTGGATGATGGCCATTATGACTGGTGTGAAGTGATACCTCATTGTAGTTTTTTTGATTTGCATTTCTCTGATAAATAGCGATATTGAGCATTTTTTCATGTGCCTATTGGCCATTTGTATGTCTTCATTGGAGAATTGATTGTTTAGGTCTTCTGCCCATTTTTGAATTGGGTTCTTTGTTTTTTTATTGTTAAGTTGTCTGAGCTGTTTATATATTCTGGAAAGTAAGCTCTTACCTGTCACATCATTTGCAAATATTTTCTCCCATTCTGTAGGTTGTCTTTTTGTTTTGCTTATGGTTTCCTTTGCTTTGCAAAAGTCTTACAAGTTTAATTAGATCCCATTTGTTTATTTTTGCTTTTATTTCTGTTACCTGGGTAGACTGCCCTAGGAGAACATTGCTAAGATTTATGTCAGAAAATGTTCTGCCTATGCTTTCTTCTAGGAGGCTTTTAGTGTCTTGTCTTATATTTAAGTCTTTAGGCCATTTTGAGTTTATTTTTGTATATGGTGTGAGGGAGTGTTCTAACTTCATTGAGTTACATGCAGCTATCCAGTTTTTGCAACACCAGGTGCTGAAGAGACTGTCTCTTCCCCATTGTTTATTCTTGCCTCCTTTGTTGAGGATTAATTGACCATAAGTGTGTAGGTTTATTTCTGGGCTCTCAGTTCTGTTCCATTGATCCATGTGTCTTGTCTTTTTGCCAGTACCATACTGTTTTGATTACTGTAGCTCTGTAGTATTGTCTGAAGTCTGGGAGGGTTATTCCTTCAGCTTCATTATTTTTCTTCAGTATTGCTTTGGCAATTCTGGGTCTTTTGTGATTCCATATAAATTTTAGGATTATTTGTTCTAGTTCTGTGAAAAATGTCCTGGGTAACCTGATGGGGATCGCATTACATCTGTAGATTGCTTTGGGTACTATGACCTTTTTAACAATGTTAATTCTTTCAGTCCAAGAGCATAGGATATCTTTCCATTTCTTTAAATCATCTTTAATTCCCTTAATCAGTGTTTTGTAGTTCTCTGTGTGTAAGTCTTTCACCTCCTTGGTCAGATTTATTCCTAAGTATTTTGTTTTTTTGCATGTGATTTTAAAATGGGTTGTTTCTTTACCTTCCTTTTCTGATATTTCATTGTTAGTTTAAAGAAATGCAACTGATTTCTGTAAAAACCGTGCACTTTAAATGGGTGAATTTTATGATATGTGAAGTACATTTCAATAGACTGTAAAAATAATGAACATCCTCCCCCTTAAATAGTTAAGACTTACTTTTGTATGTACACAGTCCTAGAAAACCAATAAACCCAATACCTGCATATTGAGTACTTGCAGTATATCGTGATAGCTACTTGCTTCATTACATTTTACCTTGTCTCTTCTTGGAAGGTTATTTTCACTATCCATTCATTTACCAAATATCTTTGAATGCCTGTTCTGTGCCAGATACGGCGCCAGGTGCTTGGAATAGATGCCTCATTTCATACAACAGCCAAATGTCCCTACCCTCATGGAGCTTGCATCCTGTTGGGTTTACTGCAACTGTATGCTCAAGTACTCCTTAGCTGTTAGGACTCATTCTTGGGAGGTACCTTTCAAGTATAGGATGCTATTTTCCAGAAATTTTACTTTCTCCATCATATTGTGTCTGTAGTTTCAATATGATCCCATCCTTCTTACAGCTTGGTTGTAGTCAGTTGTTAAATTCAGTATGAGGTCAAAAGGCATGACAAGAAATTTCTGGAGAGTAGTAGAGTGTCAAGTAAATATTTCCATAGATAGCTCTACTGATCCTAGAAGCCTCAAGGGGAACTAGAAATGGTGACATAAAAGTAATGGGAAACAGACACACATTACTATATATAAAAGAGATAAACAACAAGGACCAGTAGGTAGCACAGGGAACTATGTTCAGTTTCTTGTCATAACATATTATGGAAAAGAATCTGAAAAGAAAATTATACATGTATGTATATAGTATAACTGTATATAGTATAGCTGAGTCACTTTGCTGTACCCTTGAAACTAACATTTTAAATCAACTACACTTCAATAAATTTAAAAAAAAATTTTTTTAATTAAAAAAAAGTAATGGTAAGAGAAACTGAGCCAAGTGATTAAGTTCCTTGAGTTCTATGTTCTGTACTTGTCCATCAGTTCATTTTAAATTTTTTCTTTTGTTCATTAAACATTTAGCAATTATGCCTGGGTACTAATCTGACACAGGCATGATCTCATGGTTAGCTAGAAATGACCAGTGACCATCTTCTTCTCAATAAGAAGATATCTTGAGTAGTTTCTCTGCCATATCTTATTGACCAGGAATAAAACTTAAGGAATCCTGGCCTCTGGAAACAGGACATGATTTCTCTGAACAACCATCAATGAATTTTTATCCTGAACTCCTGACCCTGCTTTCCAGTTTATCTCATTCATAAAGGGTGAAATTACTGCAGTTAAATAATGTATCCCAAATCAAAAGAGTTTAATGAGTGGGCCATGTCTCCTTCCTGAGTTATGCTGGAGTAATCAATACTGTTGTCATTCTTTGTAACACTACAGCTTCTCCTGTGCTGTGTTAAAATGATAAAACTCATGTATGCTATCTCCAGTTCCCACAGCTCTCTGTAATTTCTGGGTTTCTGTTTGTGAATAAGCATTTCAGAATTGTCACGGTGTGGAGGAAATAGCATGTACAGAGTACTTCCCAAGCCTAGTTGCCAAACATGAGCTAATTGTCACCCTCCCTTGCATACTATGAGTCTTCAAAACTTCAAATACAAGGCATTCTATAATGATCTACCTTTCCAGGAGAATGGCATGCTTTCATTGTAGAACCTTGGTCTTTCAGAAGTATACCAGAAGTGAGATTTAAAATTATGTCATAAGATTAATAAAATATTCAACCATCCTCTTCCTGGTGAATGTTTTTATAGTGACTGAATACAAAGTTTATGCCTGTATATAAAAGAAAAGTTAAATAAATGTGATGTAATCTTGTAATCTTCCTTTTGGAACATTTGTCCAAAAGATACTGATAATAATCTATTCTCCATAAAAGAATAATATTAGTTTTTTTTTAATTTTTTATATTTAACAGGCTAAAATTGCACTTCCCTTCAAAACGTAAAAGCAAGAATTGCAAATAGGTTTCGAATGTCAATTTTCCATTAATTGGTACTAGCTATGTATATGGTATGTTAAAGATTCTGAGGTTGAGTCTGACTTGGAAGAAAAGACTGCTATCATTAGATAATAAATGTTTTCCAGGAATGCAAGATAGGGAGTAGGCATGTTAAGTCCTGTATTTCCCATCCTTGCATAATTGGAAGAAGAGTTAACATTTAAAATATCTTTTCATCACAGATACAGAGAACAAACTAGTGGTTACTAGTGGGGAGAGGTAAGGTGAGATAGGGGATTAAGAAGTACAAACTAGTATATATAAAATAAATAAGCTACATGGATATATTGTACAACACAGGGAATATAGGCAACATTTAATAATAACTATAAATAGAATATAACCTTTAAGAATTGTGAACTGCTATGTTGTACACCTGAAAATTCTATAGTAGTTTACATCAACTATACCTCATTAAATTCTTTAAAATAAAATATCTTTTCAGCAGTTACCAGAAATATGCTAGTCTACATTTAAAAAGAGCATTTAACTGAAAACAAAAGCCAAATTAATGCTCCCTATTTTCTGTCTCCCATAGGTCAATGCATCGCGTCAAGAAGCCAAATTGATGGAGGAGTGCGATCTTCTTATTGAGATCATTCAGCAAAGACGACAAATTATTGGAACCAAGATCAAAGAAGGGAAGGTATGATTTCTAGGGCAGAAGATTTCATAGACTCTCCTTGGAGAAAATATACTGCCATGGTTTCAGTAGCTTAGGAAATATTGAGTGCCCCCTTTTTCTATATTTTCTATCGTTTCCTCTGAAGTCTTTAAGATGTAGTTCAAAGCCCCTTGGTTGGCCATTTTTTCCTCCACCTTTTTCTTTGTTTTATGGTCTCTTGTGCACACCTATAATACAAAGGCTACTCCATTGCCCAACCCCAGGGCCCAGCATGGCACTCTGGTCTGTTACAGCCAATGTTTTCCATCCCTCCTCTCTGTAAGAAGTTGGATTCCATAGAGGAAGAGTTCATTTCTTATTTATTGCTCTCTCCTATTTAATACTGTGTTAACCTGCATGAATCAAACTTTATATGGATACAAATTATGAAGTGCTTTCCCAAGCCCTTGAGGGAATTCAGATAGGTGTAATTTCATGGGGGCGAAGCTCCTGTAGTTTCACTATACCATACACCCCTTTGTGGCTGTATTAATAGTACCTCTTTTCTAATGTTGTATGTTTAAAATTCCTACGGTTTTATAGTAAACTATTTTCAAAGAGCAATTCATAAATTTATATTATATTCTTTATGGCCATCTTATTTATTCAGAATTCATTCAGAAATGTTGATAACTTTGAATCTATCACTTTATTCTGCTTTTAAATGAGTCATAGTTTTATTGAAATACTTGTGATCCATTTTGTGTTACCCATTTCTCTGCCACCCTCAAAAGATAATTGGTAAGTGTTTAAAAATGGAAACATTCATTTGAGATCCAATAAATTCATGAATTTCAGTGATTGCTCATAACTGTAATGAACTATGTATAATTAAAGGCAGGTGGCAAGTATGAGGTAGTACACAGACATTACAACAGCTAATACATGTCTTCTCTTTCTTCTTCAAAATTTTAAAGGTGTATAATGTTTTCAATTCCTTTGTCTATATAGATTGAAAAATATTTAGACATGAACATTTCGATGGTGATCAGAAAAGATAAATCAAATAGTTCTTGAAGCTATTCCAGTGGATTATCAAATTAATGTGATATTATTCCCTGGCCAAGGGCTGACTCAGATGTGTTGAACAGCTACTTTTCCCCACATACACATTGTACTGCGTGTCAGCCTGGAATCTGTCCAGGATCTATTTCTTCCTCCGTCATCATGCCCCACAAGTGTGTATCTCTTAATACCTGACATCTTCCAGGTTCTGAGACACATGAGAGCCTGAAAACAGCTGTAATGAATGGTTGATATATGCACATGGAAAGTAATTTGTTGCCTTTGTGCAGTGATCAGTTCTCAGTACTCATATTACTTCCTTATTTCTCCTGTAACAAATTACCACGAACTTGGTGGCTTAACACAGATTTATTATCTGACCTTCTGGAGGTCAGAAGTCAAAAACTGGTCTCAGTTGGGCTAAAGTCAAGATTTCAGCAGTGCTGCTTGTTTCTAGAGATTCTAGGGCAGAATTCATTTCTTGCCTTTTCTGGCTTTTAGAAGCCACCCACATTCCTTGGCTCTTGGTTTCTTCATCACATTGCTCTGATCGTTGCTTCCATCCTCAGATTTCTTTCTGTGACACAAACTCTCCTGTTTCTCTCATAAGGACTCTTGTAATGACATTGGGACCATCCAGATAATCCAGGATAATATCCCCCATCTCAAGATCTTTATCTTAATCATATCTGCAAAGCCCCTTTTGTCATGAAGGTTAACGTATTTTTAAAACTTCTGGGATTAGTATGTGGGCATCTTTGGGGGGCTGTTATTCAGCCTGCAGTGACTCTCCACCACCACTTCCTGGCCAGTGTGTCTTCTTTTCCCTTACTTAACTTCCCAGCGTGAGGGTTCCCCTCATGAGCTAGATCAAAGCAGTGAAGGGGTGTCCCCAGCTCCAGCCATAGTGATGCATGGGCTTCATGCTTTGGTGCCACCATTCTACCCCAGTGCAACATAGGGAACATAGTAAAATACAAAAGCAAAGAGACTTAGCTGGGCCCAAAACCAGGGAAACATCTCCATGGGCCAGAAGTGGAACCAAAATACAAAGCCATGATGGTGGCTAAGACACAGGCTCCTGGGACCTGGTCTGGGAGAGATGAAAGCAGGTCCACCTTCAACTCCTCTGGATAAACAGTTCTGGAAGTATTGGGGTAAAGGAAGTAGAAGTGTTCCAGATAATATGGGAGGGTGAAATCAGGATCCTTGGTTAATGCCGTGGGCTGCATAAGGCTTCTCAGTTCATTAAAAGGGACTGAAAAAAGATTATTGCCAACCTCCGCCTAGGGTCACAGCTTTTAACAGACTTCAGACCTGGGAGTCCGGAGCAAGTCAGTTGTTGGGTTGGAACCTGGCTCTGCACTGTTTCTGATACCCACACAAAACGGAAGCCCCCAAATGCAGAGGTAATATAAGACTCCTGAATGAGGACTTCCAAGGACAAGGTGAAGGTGACCACAAAACAGGCAGGGTAGGCTAAGCAAGGAGGGTGAGGGACAAAGACATCATTAATGACTTCTCCCCTTCAAAACTAAAAACTCAAACCACAATTCCAAAGTATATAAAGAAATCTTGATTTCCTGAAAATCCAGCCAACAAAATCCGCCAAGACATTTTCTCATCTCAGATGCAATTCAATTTACTAGAAAATATTAAAAAGATGTTCAAAGAGATAAATGAAGGAAGTAGCTTCTACTGTGAAAGAGCAAAAATTTGAAAAACCACAAGAGAAGGATATGAAATAAGAAAAAATAGATATAAAAATAACAAATTAGAAGTTTTAGAGGGAAAAATGTTGACACTGAAATTGCAAAGAAGACTCAGCTGCAAGGGAGTTTTGGAAACTTGAGTTTCAGCCTCCACGTGGGGGAAGATAATCTACACACAAGAATATGAAACTTGATCCATACTTCACACCATATACCAAAATTAAATGTAAAAAGATCATATGCCTAAAATGTAAAAGGTAAAAACTATAAAACTTCTAGGAGAAAGAAAACATGGGAGGAAATCTTGGTGACCTTGGGTTGGGCAAAGATTATATACAATGGCAAAAACATAAAAGAAGTATTTATAAATTATATAGGTCATTATAAATTGTATTTTGCCAGGAATAAAAACTTCCTGTCAAAAGGCACTCGTAGGAGAATGTAAAGATAAGCCACAAATTAGGAGAAAATATCTATAAATTACTTATTTAATAAAGTACTTATATCCAGAATATGTAACAAATTGTCAAAACTCACTAGTAAGGAAATAGATAGCCCCTTTACCACAATGAATAAGAGAATTGAATAGATACTTTACCAAAGAAGGTATATAGATGGCAAATAAGCACACGAAAAGATGCTCAAAATCATTAGTCATTAAGGAAATGCAAATTAAAACCTCAGTGAGATGCCACTTCTTACCTACTAAGATGGTTAAAATTGAAAAGGGGGACCATGCCAAGTGCTGGTGAGACTAGGGGAACTGGAAGTCTCACGCAGTTCGTAAGAATAGAAACGGTGTGTTTTGGAAAACTGCAGTTTCTTCAGTAGTTAAACACACACTTCCAATTTGATCCAGCCATTCTAGGTTTTTACCAAGAGAAAGGAAAGCACAGGTTTATATAAGGCTTGGACATGAATTTTCATGTTAATATTAAGGGTAATAGCCCCTAAGAGAAATGACCCAGAGTCCATCAGCAGGTGAACAGATAAACGATTTGTGACATAACCATACAATGGGATATGAATCAGCCAACAAAAAGGAACGAACTGTTGCTACATGCACCAACATGAATCTCAATTATGGTGAGTGAGAGAAGCCAGACAGCAAATAGTATGTACTGTATGAAGAGGAAAAGGGCCCCTTCTCTTCACTGCTTTTATGTACTGGAAATCTCCAAAAGTTAAGATAATTAACTTGAAGTTCAGTTGTTTGAACTAACAGTTTTGGGGTGGGAACCCTGCATATATCAAAAAGCATTTAAAATACATTTAGCATTTGTAAGGTGAAATAAACAGGAAAAAAAAAAAACCAAAACTGATATAAATAGGCCTGTGTCCCCAGTGAAAGGAGATTCCAACCAACAGCGTATTTCCATGATGAGTATGGAGTGAATTCCAGAAATTGCAATGTGCAATCACACTTGTCAGGGAGAAAAAGAACAGTGCCAAGTTGGAAAATATTTTTAAGCAATATATATTAAAAAAGTGTTTTCTAATGAAGAAATTCGTATTTTGCTAAACATTCAGTGTCTGATTCTGAAGTGTGGTACCATTTAGGATAGTATTTCACAGAGTATGGTTCAAATCAGGGCCACCTGATCAGAATCATTTAAGTCAGCAAACTTTTTCCATAAAGGGCCAGATAATAAATATTGTCGGTTTTGCCGTATGGTCTCTGGTGTAACAGCTCACCGCTGCCCAGTGCTGTAGTGTGAAAGCAGCTGTGGGTGATTGATTCATAAACACGTGCACATGGCGGTGTCAGTAAAACTTTATTTGCACACACAGATTGTGCGCTGGACATGGTCTGCTCAGACCATAGTTTGTGAACAGCCAACTTAGAACAGTGTTTTTCTTTTTTCCCTTCCTTCTTTCTTTCTCTCTGCCTCTTTTTCTTTCTTCGTTCCTTTCTTTTCTTTTTTCTTTCCCACAGTTAGAAATGCATATACATCAAATGCAGCACGCACGCGCGCTCGCGCACACGCACACGCACACACACACACACACAAGAAATAAGTTTTACAAAACTAACTTGCCCTTTCTATCAGGAATGCCCTCTGCTACTTTCTTTTCTCCTCTTCTTTCTTATTTAGTTTTTTCATGCTAGTCCTGTCCATACTGATGATTCATCACCTGCAGATCAAAGCACATTCCTTGCTTGTTAAAATGCAGATTCCTGCTGTTCTGCCAATGACAACTCCTCACCTGGGATGTGGGAATGTGGACCCAAACATCTACGGCTTTTCTTTAAAAGATCCCCAGCTGATTCGTGTGCACAGCAAGTTTGAAAAGCTCTGATCTGGTGTATCAAATGGAATTGTGCACTGAACTAAAAGTAAAATTATGCCAACAATCGTTTTCTGTAAAACATTTCTCTGTTTTCAGAGGAGGCTCTCATTTTGGCTTGTTGCAACTTATGAATGATGTAGGGCGGTTTTTTTTTTTCTTTTCTTTTCCTCATGTCACTTTTAATTTCCAATATCATGATAGAAGGGGAAGAAAATGAACTTTAAGCATTGTTATGTCTGTCATCTGTGGTCCCTACTAGGCATACCGAAAGGCCATGAAGTTATTCAGAAGGAATATTTGAACCTTATTTTTCTTTTGTTAGAATTGTATTTAATGTCTTCAATTCGGCCATGTAATTTAAAGCATTCTTTATGTTGGGTGATTAAATATTCCTTCCTCTGACAGTTTCTTAAGGACGTGTTCTAATATCTTGAATTGGACTGTATCCCTTTCTTAGCTTTACCTCTGGATATAATGATGTTAGAAGCTAAATTCTATTTGGTGTAAAATAAGTGTTATTTTATTCAACTAATGAACACAGTTAATCTGCTGCGGTGGTCACTATAATTACATATAATGAGGTAAGTCTTTTACCGGGCTTAAAATAACATAGTCTTTGCCCCAGAGTTTTGACACATCATTCTCTAACCCTTTACTTTGAGGAATTTTTCTCACTCTTGCCTGAAATCCTGTGGGTGCTGCCTCTGAATTCAGCATTCATTTCCTTTGTTTGCTCTAGTCCGACTTAGCCGGAATTGGACGTTCCTCAGAGGCCTCAAGTTCTGACATCTCCTTCCTTCCTTTTCCTCGATTAGAGTTGCCCAGGGATGATAGTGATGACTTGGAGAAAGAAGGAATTTCTTGGAGTTAGCAGGAATTCTGGAGGGAGCCTGAGCCAGTCTTGTCTGTAAGACAGATTAACTGGTCCCCTCCCTACCCTTTCACCCAGGGCTGTTTTCCATTCCGGAATGATCATAAGGCCGGCCAAGACCTGTCCCCGGCTGTGTGGACGGGGGCACTGGGCGCACGGCAATTCCAATTAGCGGTCTAATTTTAACTTGGCTTCTGGCCAGAGGGCTTCATCTCACAGCACATTTCAAACACCAGTGCGAACGGTCAAGTGGGTGACCGTGGACTTATCTTGGCTAGCCCCAGAGGTATGGTCAATTACGTCTGAGGGTCGTTTTCAAGCAAGACGGAATCAGGAATTGGAATGGAGGTTGGATCAAACAAGCATTTTTATCCCGACTGGGAAATGCTTATCAAAATAGTTCTTAGTTATCAAGTAAGCACAAAGTGCCTGGAAATGACGTTCCCAGTGAGGGGAAATGGCCCAGCTGTGCTTTTTTTGGCGTTCTCTCATCTACTCAACAGGAAAAATATTAATCAATGGAAAAAATGCTCCCTTTCTGTTAATTTAACACATGAGTTTTAGATAGTGTGGGAAATAGTAATACCTAATGTTTTTACATCACAGTTTTATTACGTGGATTGCAAAGAACTTTTGAGAAAATGGTTTTTACTTAGCCGCACATTTGCACCTGTAGAGATGTTTTATTTTCTCGATGGGCCAGCCGAAAAGCTGAGCTAAAGTTCCAGGGTTCCCAATGATCTTAATTGTATAGACTGGTTGAAAGAAGAGGTCCAGGGAAGAGGTCCAGTGACCCTCTGTAACTCGCCTTGGGCGACACCTTTTTTCCCCATCAACAGGGAAGCAATTCGCAATTCAGGATTTCCTCATAAAACAAATTAGCGACACTTCTCCAAGGAGATAAAGACTATCTAAGAGTGCCCTAACTGGGCTTTCCATATTGCTCTGTCTACTTTTTGAACTTTTATTGAAGGATTACTGGCAGACAACAAAATGTACACGCTAGGAGGGTCCAGACTGACGCATTCTCACTAAGCGAGCCGACCCATGTAAACACCTCTGTGCCTCTTTTGTTCAAGGTGATGCGGCTTCGGAAACTGGCTCAGCAGATTGCAAACTGCAAACAGTGCATTGAGAGGTCGGCATCACTCATCTCCCAAGCGGAACACTCTCTGAAGGAGAATGATCACGCGCGTTTCCTACAGACTGCTAAGAACATCACCGAGAGGTAAGTGCAGGGGCTGCTGGGAAATTCTCAGCGGCTGGCCTCCCGCGTCTAGGGTGTGATTGGTTGGCCTTGCCCTGTCTTGCTTTTGTTTGCATTTTCAAGGCTGAGTACCAGAGAGAATAGAGGCTTTGAGTTGCTTTGTTCCCGCTGAAGATGCTTCCCTTTGACATGTCAGCCTTTTCAGAATCAGCCTGGAGTTCAAGGCCTTTGAAACAAGAGTCTGCCAGTTAGAAAGAATGAAATCAGCCTGCTTTTGAGGGGGTGGGGAGAAAGCTTGTAATGGTTCAAAACGGCATTTATTGTGACCCTCAGGCCTGATCTTATCGTATACTTGGTAACAAAGAAGCCAAATGAAGGCCACAACATAAAAAGGAATCTTTTCTCCTGTCTCAGGGCTTACCTATTTAAAAAAAAATCACCCGGGTGTTGTTCTCTGTTAGGCCTGATTTTATTTGGTTGAGAAGCTTTGCCTCTCCTGAAAAGTCGAGGCTGACTCATGTGGGAGAGAAAGAAAGGACCAAACTGTCAACTTCATACCTCCTTCTTTTAGAATAGTTTTTATTCTAGGGTAGGGAATGTAAAAATGACCTTATTTGAATGGGCAGCCCAGCAGTGAAACTAGCAGGGGTCAGTGCTCCTTCAGCCCTCGGCCTTGCTTGGCGTAAAATGACTCATCTTCACTGCTGCAGGCACCTGTAGCGGTATGCCACCTAAACGACATCTGCAGCCAATGTCAGTGGCCTTGACTTTTCATTCCAGTTGTCAGAGTCAGCTGCCCCTTCGCCAAAACAGTAAAAGAATCCTACCACTGGAGGACCCCAGACAGCTCACTTGTGCCAGTCCGTGTCCTAGAGCAGGGGTCCGCAGACTGCTCCTGTAAAGGACGAGAGACTATTCCCCGCTTGGCGGGTTTGAAGTCTCCATCCCAGCTCCCAGCTCCTGCGCTCCGCCGTGCATGACGCGGCAAGGTGTGGGCGAGGGTGTGTTCCAGCAAAGCTGTTTGCAAAAATGGGAGGCCAGACTTGGCCCTCGGGCTGTACTTTGCCAACCCCTGGCCTCAGGGGGGAAAAATACTCACCATCTTATGATATGAATTTCTTCAAGGAAGGAGAAAGGAAACTATGGCTTCTGGAGGGGCTTGCTTGTGCCACTCCGCGTGCTAATTCTCCACGTGTCGCGCAGACGCAGGTGGCGCGCTTTCCGTTTCCACTGTTCCCTCAGTGGGAGGAGTATTGCAGGGCTTTTTATAACTGTGACCTAGTATCCAGCCAGCTTCTTTGTGTCCTTTCTTATATTTGAGAAAATTTCCTCTGCAACTGGTTAGATACTTATCTCTTCCAATGCACGTGGGCAACAGCTGGTTATCATCCCTTTTATATCCTTAAAATGATCTCTTCCCTCCTCCGAGAGCTGCCAGCCTCTTTCTTCATACCGCTTAGGTTCCAAGTGTTTAATTGTCTTCGCTGCTCTCGTCTGGCCTGCGTCCAGTTGCCTGAAATATTCATGCTTAAGTTAAAAACTGCAAACAGCACTAGTATTCCAGTGTACCCAGGACACTCTGCTAGACAGCGTTCACACTTACGTCACGGTTTCCAACTGGGATCCAATAGTACTTTTCTCCAGCTATAAATTGTGAGGTGTCCGGATGAAATGGCCAGCCTGAGCTGCAGTTCTCAGCCAGGCCTAAAACTGCGATCAAGTCTAACAGGAATAAATTCTCACCTAGCGAGGGGAGAGAACGTGGTCCCATAACAGTTATGGTAGAATGTTCTAGAAGAAGACGTGCATTGGAAGCATAACACTAGCACATGGATGCCCAGCAGGTCCTGCCTGGCCCCGTTCAGCTCTACCTCTCACAAGCCCATATCTCATCAAGAAACATGACTGATCTCTCTCTCTCTCCAAATGAATCGTATCATACACTGTATTCTCAAGCCTCACTAATATAAAGTTCTTGGTGTGATTGTAATGTGCACTTTTATAAAATTATGTTAAATAAGCAAGACTCTTCACTAAATCCAAGCATAAGAAGGTTGGCTTACGAGAAGTCTGAACTTCCATCAGGTCTGAATCCGTAGTACCTAGAAAAATTTGCTAAGAGCCCTTGTCCCTCTGTTTCCGCCTCCCCTGTCTTTCTGTCTCTGTCCGTCAATCCTCTTGGTGACTTCCTGAGCCTTTCTCTCTTCCCAGCAACCAGAGTGTAGTCAAAGGTCACCGGGCTTGGGTTAGGAGTTGGGAAACCTGGGCGCAAATCCTAACACTGTCACTTTTTACCTGTGATTCTTCGGGTTTATCCCAGAGCTACTTTCTACTTAAAAACCTGGGCTCATAGTAGCTCCCTCTATGAGGAGCTGTGACAACACTGCTGACGACACCTGTGAACTGGCCTTAGGTGTTGCAGCTGCTCCATTGTGTTGGCTGGATTGGTGTTTTCCTATTACTTACCATTCCTCTCTAGAACATGACCTCACAGGTCTGCTTGCTATCGTGTCTGCCTTGGGCTTTGGCGCCCGTGTACTTCTAAACCATCTTTATTCTTCTCTTCAAAGGTGGAAAGCCCAGGACAAACTTTTGATCCTGCAGACCTTCCTAAAGTGAGAGTTGGATGCGATTTTTCTGCATCATTAAATCACTTAGAGTGGGTGTGTTCGCCTGCAAGCTGAGTCAGACCACAGAAAGTTACTTAATTCATCCAAAAACAAACAGACAAACAAAAAAACCTGAGGAGAGCCTCAAGCTTTACATTGTAGGAGATGCATATGCTTTGCAGTCAAGTGTGTGGCTCTTTGCTAATTGCTTGGTAGTAATTACCGACAGCATTGGAGCTGTTCCCTCACACTTGTGAGTCTCATTTTGATTCTGTGCTCCCAGCAGGCAGGACCCAGCCATCTTGTTTTCACCATTATGGCCCCGGCACATAGCAAACTGCCCGACTGGAGTGAATGCTTGAACAAAGCTGTAAAACAGAACTGATTATTCCTACCTAATATGGTGGTCGTAGGGATGCAATGAAATAATGTAGTAAAAATATTAGCCGAGTTCCTATCACAAGGTGAACATGCAACAAATGCTAATCTCCTTCCTCCCCAGTCACACAGTGGCTGCACGTGGATTATATAACACACAGTATTCTCAAGCCTCACTAATATAAAGCTCTTGGTGTGACTGTATGTGTGCGCTTTTGTAAAATTACGTTAAATAAAGCAAAACTCTTCACTAAATCCAAGCATAAGAAAGTTTACAACTTATAAGAAATCTAAAATGAAAATCCCTTCTAGCAGCAAAGTTGTATCAAGAAGACGGTAAAAGGAAAATTCCCTCTGAACAGTACTCAGTTTTCAGAGTTCCTAGCGGGAACTCAGCCTCCGCAGCGTGACCCCTCTCCCTCACTGCCATAGGCAATTCAAGGATCCAAAAGACTTCCCCAGAACACAAAGCCAAGAACTCCAATTGTCAACTGGAAAGATGTCACTTAATTCTAAGAATTAGAGTGTATCTGATGAGTGATTCTTGAAATGTGTTCTGCAGGGTGTTCATTGGTGTTAAAACAATAGAGTGCCAGAGTCAAATGCATTTGGGAAATCCGGAGCTGACTAAAGGAAACTATGTTTTGTTACATGAGACCTCAGTGGGTTTTACCACGGTGATGTGCATTGTAGCCCACCTGCCCAAGAGAGACCTATCTAAGTGCCATTGCTGGAGGTCAGGCATGGGAGGGGGGATATTAAACAGGAAGGGCAGAGTATCTTCCCCTGGTGTTGACAGTTTGGCAGCAACCTTGTGAGTATTGTAGCTCTAGACATGTCTACCTTCTGGAAAACTGGCCCCGTATGGCTGCTAGCAACTGAGTGTTGTGGAGATGACACCAAAGTCGAAATAGAAACAAGAAGTCATGTGCAGCCCACTGTATTAAGCATCAAGATAGGACCCAGCACCCTTATTTGCTCCAGTATGTTAAGAGCTACACGCACGCACGCACGCGCACACATGTACCTGTACACACAGACACGGATGTGACTGTAAAGGCATGGCATTGAGAAAGTGGTATACACGGAGGGTCCTGGCGGATTTTGGCAGTTCATCTGAAAGGCCAGAAGATGGGCAACAAGGATTTGGGGGATAAAAACGATGCCTAAAGTGTTGAATTTGGCAGACCTCTGCTCGCCTGTCACTGCAATCAAGAATTTGAAATTGTAGCCAGAGATAAATATCTCTCCTTCCATCAAAAAAAAAAAAATGCTTAGGTGTTAAAAGCTGCAGTAATCTCCAGAGAGTCTCACCGTCAGTCTTTGCCTCCTAGGCTTAGGAACTCTCATCCCTTCCATCCCTACTTCGCCAAGTTCCCAGCGTCCAGATGGCAGGCATGTTCACAGTGTCACTTGACCGAAGCATGTTTTAGTTCATTGTGGGTGGACCATAGAACCAGGAGAAACTTAGGGAGGAAATCTATTTGGGAAGAACCTGAACAGAAGCTTACACCAACTCGGGATTATCCGTTCAGAGCAAACCAGAGCCTCTAACGTGGTGAGCACAAGATCGGTGCCATTTGAGTATAGCAAAGAAATGTGATAGGAAGTTCGGGGCTTGGTCTATAATCGCTTGGTGCAATTTTCCCTGGACATCATGAGACTGAAGTACTGGAGTTTCACTTTGAAATTGTTATTTGAGGAGTTCAAGTGGCCCTGGAATATTTCTTTTAACTTATATGCATTTATGCACATGTTTTGGGGTCTTCAGTACATGACCTCTTTTAAGGGTTTAGTAAATATTTGTTGAATAATCGTGGGGTCTTTCTGAGTTTGAAGGCATTTTTGTGATCATAGGTCAGAGGGAAGGCAATTTTTAAAGTACAGTTTGACCGTCTGTGGAAATTGCCTGGCAAGCATCCCTTTCTCCAGCAGTCTAAATTAGTGCTTGTTTGTCGTAATAATGAGTCCAATTCACTTGGGTGCAATATTTAGCCAACAAAGTACCACAACTCTGCTGTTCACTGTTTCTTGGTGGAAGGGTCAGGTGGTGGATTTAGATTCTCCACCCTCATTCAGACACTTGAAACTTTTCTTTCCAGAGTTTATGCCTCTTTAAACTTCCACGTGCGGATCCCAGCCTCATTCCAGTTATGACATTGCTGATTATCCTTCCTACTGTCTTCCCTCCATAGCACTGAATATGCACCAGAAATACAATTAGAGAAACTTTATTTCTCAGGATTTTGGGCATTTCACAGGTGTAACTTTTTTTTATCGAGGTGAAATTTGCATACCATAAAGTTAACCATTTTAAAGTGACCAATTCACTGGTATTTAGTACCTTCACAATGTTGTACAATTCCCACCCCTGTCAAGTTCCAAAATATTTCCATCACTCCAACAGAAAAGCCCACATCCATTATGTAGTCACTCCCCATTTCCCTGCCCCCAGCCCCTGGCAAACACCCGTCTGCTTTCTGTCTCTCTGGATTTGCCTCTTCTCAACATTTCACACAAGCACATCATATAATATGTGGCCTTTTGTGTCTGGCTTCTTTCCCTCAGTGTAATACTTTCAAGGTTCATCCACGTTGTAGCATGTATCAGTATTTCATTACTTTTTATGGCTGAATAATATTCCATTGTATAGATAGACCTACAGATATGATTTGTATAGCCAAGATACATTATCTTTATGAAGTCCAAAGCTTTCAGAGTCATTAAGAGATGCAAAAGGAGGTACATCTCTTAGGGTAAGCAGGTTGAAATTTTTCTAGATTAAATGAAAGAGTACAGACTTAGAATTCTCCTCCTGGCTGCTGCTAGCTAGCTTTGTGACCTTGTATGAACAGGCATCAATACTGTTAATTAGAAAATAAGTAAGTAGATTGTGGCTAAATCATTTAAAAGTTGTTTCTTTGCTCAAAAATTCCCAGCACCCTACACACCACCTGCCACCTAGTAGGTCCTTGGTGGCGTTTATCAAACTTCATGAAATACCAAAATCGAGAAGATTACGAGGCTAGCATAATTTGATTTGCTCAGAAGTGGTTTACAGCATGCCATAATCTTCTTGTTCTTAAGAGAATCACTTGCATTTTTTTAAATTAGTCAAAAGTGTTCTGCTATGAATGACAACTTTCCGAATCACCATGAGAGTCAACTGCAGACTGATACATACCAATAGGTGGCTTTATAGCTTATAAACGAGAAGTCTAACTAGCAACCTTGATGAAAAGGAGAAACAGCATCCATCGGGGGAATTTGTGAGAAAGCTCATGAGTATTTTCCATGGCATCTGCTGGGAATATGGTGCAAGGAAATGAACACACGGAGAATGAAAATGAGCCAGACAAAAACTCCTTTTTTAATGTTTATTTTAGAGCAAGGGTAGTAATTGATTAAACTAATCCAATATCTGGAAACATTCTTTTTTAATCTTCACTTTGCCTTTTATGCAGTTGGAAATTTTGGAGACTCCTCTTTGAAGTGGAGCAGGGTCGAGTCTGAAAGGAACAAACAGTTTCCCAGACAGCTGTGTGAAGAAACGCCTGGAGCTGTGTGCTTCTCGGTGGGGTTAGATGTGCAGGGCCCAGGCTGTTAAATACACAGCAACGTGAAATATGAATATTCTTTTGCCTCCATGGGGAATTATTTTCCGATGGTAAAAAGGAAGGGAGGAAGCCATTCCGCTGTTGCCCCATTCCTCTGCCTGCGCTCGAAGCTTGCTCATTTGCATTGTGTTGCTGTGTTGTACCATCCCAGGATTCTTGTTTAAGGCTCCCATGTAAAAACGGCCACTATTTTCATTTTTTTTATCTAAGTATAGTCAGTTATGACGTGTCAATTTCTGGCGTGCAGCATCATGTCCCTGTCATGCATATATATACATACATTTTTTTAACGATAATTCTTTTCCTTTTAATTTTGTCATTCCTGGGGAGTGATGGTGAAAGCCAGCTTGATGTTTCTCAAAAGTTGTTTTGTTTAAATTCCAGAGTCTCCATGGCAACGGCATCATCCCAGGTCCTAATTCCTGAAATCAACCTCAACGACACATTTGACACCTTTGCCTTAGATTTTTCCCGAGAGAAGAAATTGCTAGAATGTCTGGATTACCTTACAGGTATTGTTTTTGTGTGTTTTCTTTAATACTGGGTGCATTCAGTGATACAAAAACTTTGCCATTAGATCCATTTCCTAAAACCATGTGGTGTGGGCTTCAGATTTAGGAACGGTGTTTCATATTCCCATAGACGATTTCTGGCATTTCTTCCTTTTTTTCCCCAAGCAAAATAACATAGTCCAAGACTAAATTGGGGACAGAGGGAAAAAGAGTCTCAGTCATTTAAAGCATACTTGACACCATTCTCCTTACTCTCAGAGTGCGGGTACCACACATGATAGCTCTGCTGGTCATCAGAGAGATATGGAAGGCAGCGTGGCTGTTTTCTATTTCACAACAGCACAACAAATGACTCTCACAGTGCCTTGGCAGAGAACAACTTGGCAGCTAACTGTGATGGGGTGTCTACCTTGCTCTGGCTCTTTGTGTTTATTTAAACATCACAATGTCAAATTGAGGGAAAAGTCTTATAATCTTCATTTTGCAGATGACCGAGGTCATCCAGCTTGCTGGAGGTCAGAAAGCTAGCGAGAAGCAGAATTCAGATTTAGCTCAGGTCAGTGCAGACTCCCAAGACATCTGCTCTTTCTAGTAAAAGATTGACTTTCATCTTGGCAGAGGTCAGTATGGCAGAGGTACCCCAAATCACATTTGAATTCCTGGTGCCATGTTTCAATCTTGTGCTTTCTGATCAGCTTTTTTTTTTTTTTCATATCAAACTTAAAAAAAGCAACTGGAATAAAAAGAAAACCCCGTGTGACTCCCATTCCTAACCATCCTTCCAAATTTTTCTTTGCTGCCCATCTCTAGAGCAGGCACTGCCAGCATTTGCTGGTAGAATGTTGACTATTTAGACGACCTATTTGTGTTAGTCAAAGCCACCAGTGCCTGCGACTTCAGAAAAACGCCGCTTACACAGTGAATGCAGATGTGCAGTGAACTCAGGACGTGCCCCCTTTAAAAGACCACATCCGTTCCTTAGCGCAGCACCAGCATCTCCACTCTAATTCTGTGTGTGTTTGTGGGAGAGCGGTTGGGAAAGGTGGAGCAGGACAGAGGGAGGACTGTGTGATGTTTGCTTTTACAGTCTGTGGCTAGAAAGCAAGGACTTCTGTAGTCAAGGAGCATGGTACCCAGAAGCTCAGTTTTCTCTCTGTCCAGACCCGAGGTGCTGTTTTTAGCCTTTCTGCCTTTGTGAGGGATGCAAGTCATCCCACAAACATCTTCTTATCTTATGTAATTCTTTCAAACCCTACCACTCCTATTAAGGAAGAAAGAAGTTGACTTGGAAAGCAAGTACAGGAAGGAACCAAACTTGGTTTCACATATTTATGAATAAAGCCTTTCACTTTGAGATGTACCTAAACTAACACTATTTGATAGAACTTTCTATGCTGATAGAAGTGTTCTCTAGCTTCCAGTCACATGGGGCTATGGAAAAGTCAGACTGTGGCTAGTGAGTTTTCACTTTGATTTAACTTCAGTGAAATTGAATTGAAATATAAAGAATCACATGTAGCTCCTGGCTCCTGTATTAGACAGTGCAGGTCCAGCCTTTCTCTGGCTGAGCCATTTTTTTTTATCATGGCATCCTATTAAAAGTCTCCTTTTTTCTTATATCATTTGGAAATGCGCTTTATTGCAACAACAGAAAATCCATTTGGCAGTGACTAAATCCATCAGAGAGTCTTACCGTCACAGAAACGGGAGAACAGAGGTGTGCCATCCAGGGCTGGGCAGCCGTTCAGGGATGACCTTGGACCCCAGGCTCTTTCTCTTTTTCTGCCTTGCCATCTTCATTGGATTGCCACGTGATTCCCAACATGACTGCCCCACCTCCAAGCATTACATTCAAGTTAGGGACCAAAAGAGAGGGATAGAGGGGAAAGGATGACAAAAACACCTCTGTCAGCCAAGTTTGTCTTTGTTAATTAGGAAAACAAAAATCTTGCTCAGAAGACCCAACTCACAAACTTCCACTGGTGTCTTATGGGCCAGATCCATGCCCCAAAGTCATGCCCAAGGGCAGAGAAGACAAAACTGTTCGGCTGGGCACGTGGCCCTCCTGCACAAAATCAGTCTCTTATTGACAAGAATGTGTTCTATTTCCCAATTATTGTTTAATACATTTCAACAATGTACGCCCATTCTAATCTCTGTACGAATGCCAAGGGACTGATTACAGGGGAAATTGTGCAAGTACTTTGCACTGACTGGTAATTGTACACCATATATCATCCCGATGGCTGTTGATGCCAAACCAAAGACCATATGGGGTACCTGCTATTATGCCTTCGTAGCTGTCAACCTCAAATACAAATCTGGACCATTTCTAGACATAACATCCATCCTGGCCATAACATACGATGCTTGGCAGATACTGCCAAGTCCAAACAGTTTATCAGACATTTGTAAGCAGGAAATGAAGTGTTAGTGGAGTATTAGCCCACCATTTCTTGTGACCTGTTGATGACAGAGGCAAGAAAATAACAGTTCTGGTACCAATTCCATGAATATTGAAATTGGCAGCATGCTGCTGCTCTCATTTACAGTAAATTGGATATTGACTTTTCAGGACAAACCCATTGGGTTTATGATCAAAACAGAGTTAGCCTGCCTAACTGTGAAAACAAGATTTTTTTCCCCCATGACATGCCTCTAGACGGTATGTCACGTTATTAACCCAGAGAGGTGACACTTCCTCCCTGATTGCAGCTACTGCCATGTGTGTCTCAGCTACTGGCCTATTTCAAACATAAGTTTTCTATATATTTAATCATATATTGCAATGCAGAAAGAACAAACGCTTTCTACAATGGTTGATGGAGAAAGAATTCAATGAACTATTTAGATTATGGGAGAATAAATATTTCTCCACTGATCCAGGCAGGGTGATCCCACACTAACAGGGACCACACAGACAATAATAAGCATGTTTTACGATGCAGCTGGGCCTCCCCTGTGGAATGCATCTCCTGATGGGTGTCCCTTATTCATCCAAGTCACAGTGCATGACACTAAATCTTGCATGGGGATACTTTGGGAGACAGACGTATGAAGTCATAGTCCAGAAAGACTGCTTTGAGGGCTCTGTGGAATCCTTCTACCTTCATGCACGACTTAATGCAGTGCCTGCCACATGGAGGTGCTTAATCGTGTTGGTACAACTCAATAACCAACAGAGTAAGCTGGGCGAATTGACTATATGCAGCAGACATCAAAGTTGCTGGCTTCATACACTCCTCGTCCTGGAGATATCTTCGGGTGGTAAAGTGAAGAATACTAAAACAGTTTTAGATTTTACCATTTTCATAAACTTTCCTCCCTCTGGGTCTGTTTAGGACTCATCAATCCTCATCAAAGGTTACAGCAGGAAAGAATTCTGTAATAGTGAAAGCAAAGATTGCTCCTTATCTGTGGGAGGCAGCTATGTTTCTCCTTTTGAAATTAGGTTCTGGTGTAGGGAAGAATAGAAATAAAGGTCTGGATCGATTTTTTAAACCTGGACTCGGCACACTTTGACTGTAAAAGGCCAGATGGTAAATGTTTTAGGCTTTGCAGGACATATGGTTGCAACTCCTCAACTCTGCTGTCGCCCGAAAGCAGCCATGGACAATACGTAAATGAATGAGCCTGGCTGTGTTCCAATAAAACTTTATTTACAAAAACAGGCAGTGGGCTAGATTTGGCCAAGAGCCATAGTTTGCCAACCCCGGCACTAAAATATTATTGCTGGTGCAAAACACTCACCACATAGTCTTTTTCTTGCTCCCAGACTCTTCTCATAAAACCACTTACTGAAATCAATCCAATATAAGTCAACCTAAAATCATTATTTTGGTAGGCTTGAGATTTCTCTTCTCTGCAATGTGTTCAAGACATAAAACAGCAGCCTTCCCCAGTGATAAAGTTAATCAAATGCCAGGGAATCATGTTTCTCTTGGGGAGGGAAATGTGCTGCTTAGATCGGATTGATTGGTACTCATGTTCTTAATGTGCAGTATCACCTATAAATTGAAAAATCAGAAGAAAACAGAACCACACTAATAAATTTTTATAAGGCCTCAAGACATCTAATGACAGAAAATTTTCAAACAATTATCTGGCTGGTCTGTTAAGGGATAACAAACATCAGTATTTTTCCAGTTGGGTGCCTCAATATCAAAATACGTAGTCTCTTGGAGCTCATAGGTTGTCTGACTTTGGCCCACGTGCCAAATCTGGTCCTCACTTGTTTTTGTAAATAACGTTCTACTGGAGGCTGGCCGTGTCTCTTTGAGCGCAGATTGTCTCTGGCTGCTCTCATGGTGTCAAGGCAGAGGGGAGTGGTTGCAGCAGAGACCATATGACCCACAAAGCCTGAAACACTTACTGTCCGACTCTTGAGTGTAAAAGTTTGCCACCCCCACGATGGGGATGAAATTAACAAAACTTCATCTTGTTGACTTTTGTTTAACATGTTTTCTTTCATGAATAAGAGAGTAGTGTTTGTTTAACCTTCTAAAGATGCTTTCATGATAAACAGAGATAAGATACTGGCTGACTGAAGTCCCACTACCTGTGAAAAATCAGTGATAATCAGCCAACCAAGTGTTCTTTAGATTGGGCTGACCACCTCTATCTAGCACAGTAGTCCTGACGGGCGTGTTTAGGAAGGCCTGCTTTGACTGGCAGACTTCTCTGAGATGTAGCCCAGAGGTGTCTGCGCCTCTGCTGATGAGCATCTTGGTCCCCACAGCTCCCAACCCTCCCACAATTAGAGAAGAGCTCTGCACGGCTTCCTACGACACCATCACCGTTCACTGGACCTCTGATGACGAATTCAGTGTGGTCTCCTACGAGCTCCAGTACACCATCTTCACCGGACAAGCCAATGTTGTTAGTGAGTACCGCACGCCCTGTTGATTTCTCTGCTTGGTGACTGTTTTTAGACAGATTGCATTTTTGAATTTAAATCTCAAGGGAAGACAAGGAAGGAAAGGATGCACAATATGTATTGGCTTGTCTTCCCTAAACCAAGGAGGTGACAGCACTCACTTGTACTGTGTTAGTAAATATAACTGGCCAGATAGCACTGAAAAATTTTCATCTGTAGCATATGACATGGATGAATGTTACAGACCTTGTTAGGAGAAAGAAGCAGGAAACTAAAGAATGTGCACCGTGTGAGTGCATTCATACATGTACACGTTCAAGATAAAGATAAGCTATTTTGTTTAGAGATGAATACGTAGGTGTAAAAACTGTAAATAAGACTCAGGATGATGGTTACCACTGGGATGGGAGGGGAGTAGCACCATTGGGAAAAAATATACGGGAATTCATGGGGTTAACAGCACTTTCTGGGTGGGAGTTACGTGGTTTAGTCATTATATATTTAGTTCTTTTCTGAGTGTTATTTCACAATTTTTTAAAAAGGGAATTTAATAGAAGGCGTAGCCAAAGAATACCAAATACCTGGTCCCATTTGGAGAAGAGCAGGGCCATCATTTGAAATGTTAGTAATTGGCCCCCACCTGGGAAGAATTTCAGACCTTATTTGAAACTCAGAGAAACCCCTCTCTCACTGGGGCCCATGAGATATTCGGTATCTGAGACAATTTGATGATCTCAAATCGCAGCAGTAGCTGGCCAGAGAGATGGTAACAGAGGAAATGCTCCCCCTCACCGCACAGAGTTATTTAAATTGAATTAAGTAAATGGCAAAGGACCAGAAGAAATGGCTTTTCAGGGGAGCGAGTCTGAAACTTCTTTAGCAAATAAAAATAGAATATGTCAAAGTAGACTAGACTAGAATAGCAGCCACTTTTCAACAAAGAGATGTTCTGAATAAATCCATATCACCTTAATGTGCTTTTATTATATAAACCTTTTTTCCATTAAAGACACTGTTCTTTCCTAGCTCAAGTAATTCTGAGGCATGTGATGCTTAAAACAGAAATTTGATTTAGGAGGGATTAAAAGAGTGATGCAGAAAGACCCCCACCTCTAAGTGGCGGAAGCATAAATGACTCATCCCAACAAACGGCTCCCCTACCTTCCTTACATGCCCATTTCCCAGCCTTCCCTCCTCAACCCTCTGACTTTCCACTCTTTAATCCATCTGCCATGGAAGCTTCGATTAAAATCTTACCATTTTGTAAGAATGTGTAATTTGAGGGTGGAAAGGAAAATCTCGAAATGTTGAGAACAGCTTTGGCAAGTTGCCTGAGTAAGTAGGAAGGATGGAGAAGGCAGAAATGGTGGTACAACACAAAGGTCTTGGGACAAGTGATCGTTCACTTCAGTCTTGAGAGTGGTTACGTATTAGCACGTTAAGGGGATGTGAGACAGCCGTGTCATCATAAGCAAATCCATAGAGGCAGAAAATGACAGGGTACAGTGAGCGATCTCATCTAATTAAGCCTGGCTGGAGAGTTGAGTGAGGGAGGGGAGACAGACATGAAGACGAATAGAACCAGGACTCCAACCCACATAGGTCTGGTTCTAGAAAGTACATGTTCTTAATGATCAGTTACTGCATTCTAACCCACAATAAAAAGCTAGACCACAGAGGGCCACCCAGGCCGCACCACGTTTGGATTTGACCCTGTGGGTTTGGGAGTGTGAGCAGTAGTGCGATTAGACGTGTACTTAGAAGCCAACTTGGGATGCACTGTGGAGGATGGAGTGGAACAGGGCAAGACTAGAAGCAGAGACGTGAGCTAGGAGATTCGTAGTAACTCACAGAGGCGGAGATAGTCAGGACCTGCAGGTGGCGCTAGCAGCAGAGAAGGAAAGAGAAGGTAATTCCAGAAAGACTTCTCTACCTCTGGCCCATATCCCTGGGCAGCGCCATTACTGTCCTCAGATATTTGAAGTGCTTTTCAGGGCAAGGCATGGAGCACCGGTGTAGCAGTGGTTCAGCAGCATTTCACTCTCCTTCTGGGATTCTGGATTCTCCTGGTATCGTTCCTCATCCCCAGTTCTACATGCCTGCTCCCAATCATGAAGAATGATACTCATTCTCTAAATCCTCCTTTGTAGTGAATAATGCACAAACACTGTATAGTATAGAAAACGTGTATAAAATATATACAGTGAAAATGGGATGTTTTTCAATATACTAGCCACCCACAGTTACCCACTGCACCAGTTCCATTTCTCATGCACCTTTCTTTAGACAGTTTTTGCGGAGGCAAGGGTACACACACACACATGTACATTTGTAGGGACACGGAAGGTAGCTGCCGTACACAGTTCTTCACCGTGTTTTCACTCAATATCGTATCTGAGGGACTCTTCGATCTCAGCACAAATTAAGAACTGCTTCATTCCTTTTTGAGGCAGCACAGTATTGTGATAAGGATGTACCCTGATTTACTTATCTCTTCCTCTGTTGATGTATATATTTAGTTTGTTTCCAGTCTTTTGTCCTTATAAACAGTGCCTTAAGGAATATTCTTGAATACCTGTCTTTTCACACATGGGGAATTGTATCTGTAAAATCATCTCGTAAGATAGAATTGCTAGGACAAAGAACATTTGCATTTTAATTTTGGTTAACATTGCCAAATTGCCCTTCAGAAAGGGGACATACGGTTTTTTTGAATGCATTTTTCCAGCTGTATGAGCTTATAGCTCACTGATCTAGGATATATGTAACATAAATTTAACATGGAATTAAAGTCTAATAAGACTTTCAACCCTTGATTATGCTTCACCATAAGCCTGAGATACAAATGACTCTGTAAGCACTGATGTCATACTAAATGGTCACTCTTTCATTTAAAGCAGTGATTCTCAACTGAGGGCAATTTTGTCCGCCAGGAAACATTTGGCAGTGTCTGGAGACATTTTTTTTTAATTTAATCTTTGTATTTTTTCTTTTTCCTTTTCTCAGTTTTATTAGGTAGAAAGGGAACATTTTTTGTTCTCACAACTCAGGGGAAAAGTTGCTACTGGCATCTAGTAGGGACAAGCCAGGGATGATGGGAAATATCCCGCAGTGTACAGGAAACTCCCCACACACATGCGCAGCAAAGGATTATCTGCCCCAAAATGTCAGTAGTGCCGAGGTTGAGAAAGCCTAATTTAAAACAAGGTAAACAAAAAGCATCGACATGATTCAATTCTAAATACTGAGAATATAACTGAACACAACCCCCACACAAATATACCATATAGCATAGAAGGAGAAGTGAGTATAATTAATTTCTTTTTGTTCTCACTTAAGGAATTACTTCCTCAGTGTTGTGTAACCAGAAAAAGAAAACATTTGGAGTCATTTTATACGTAAAGGATGATTTTGACCCACACGAAGAATGTTATATTTCCCTGAAATTGATTTTGCTTGATCCAGGAAAAATTCTATCAGTTTTCTGTTGCTGTGTAAGAAATTTTCCAAAACTTTGCAGCTTAAACAATGCCCATTTATTATTCCACAATGTGTATGGGTCAGGATTCTGGACCCAGCTTAACTGGGTCTTAGGGTCTCTTAAGGCTGAAGTCAAAGTGTTGGCTGGGCTGCATTCTCATCTGGAAGCGCAGTTAAGGAAGAATCCACTTCCTAGCTTCCTTAGGTTGCTGTCAGAATGTATTTCATTATGGTTGTAAAATTCATGGAAGCTTGCTCTTCAAAGCCTGCAAGGGAGAAAGAGTCTGCTACTTCAAGTCTCTCACCTCTAAACCCTCCTTTAGAAGGCTTACCTGATTAGGTCAGACCCACCCAGGATATTCTCTCTCTCTCTCCCTCTCTCTCCCTCTCTCTCCCTCTCTCTCTCCCTCTCTCTCTCTCCCTCTCTCTCTCTCCCTCTCTCTCTCTCTCTCTCTCTCTCTCTCTCTCTCTCTCTCTCTCTCTCTCTCTCTCTCTCTCTCTTAATGAACTCAAAGTCAACTCATTAGGGACATTAGTTACATTTGCAAACTCCCTGCACCTTAGCCGTCGCATATAATATCACAGTAGTGATAAAGGTGATGGAACTTTTCTTTTGACATATTCTGTTAGTTAGAAGCAGGTCACAGTCACAGGTCCTCCTGACACTCAAGGAGAGAGGGTTCCTCACACAAAGTCGTGAATGGTATGTAGTGATGGGCCCTGTACCAGCAGGCTTTTGTGGAACAGGACCCACCGAGCACGCAACAGCACACCTGTGCTGCTTGTGCGTGCGGACCCGGGCTGGGCTCCCTGGCGGCTCAGGCTGGGAAGCGTGGCAGCCCTGCTGCCGGACCGCGCTCTCCCGCAGTCTGGCTCAGGCACGGGCTCGGTGACCGCGGAGGCGAGTGCGGAAGGGCAGACCTCATTGCACACATGCTTTCCAGGCCCCTGTCTTTGTAATGTGAGCTGACATGCCATTGGCCAAAAGCACGTCTCATGGGTGAGCCCAGAGTCAGAATGAGAGGCCTGCAAGGTGGCACAGCACGGTGCATGGGTACAGCGAGAAGGAAGGCAGTGGGGCCAGAGGGCCACTGCGCTGGGGCCCCGGCTGGACCCCAGTGCTTCTCTCCCTCCCCAGAATCAAAGGGAGATACCTACTGCTTGAAACTTAGGGTTGCCCGGGTGACTAGACGGGGACGAATGTGCCTATTTCCATGCTGTTGGCATGAATACCAAAGACAGGCACATAAAATGAAGAGATGAGAAAAGGCCAGGCATCCGGAGCTCCAGTGGCGGCGACACTGCTGACCTCGGAGCTGTAGGCCGGGGGGTTCCAGGGCAGGTGTTTGTTCCCAGAAAGAAGCTGCCACAAGAAAATACACGCACGTGGCTTAATGAAGGTTCCAGACCTGCCTGTTGAGTATGTAGATGTGGGAAAGGCCCGTCCTCCCAGGGGAGGTGGAAGCCAGCGCAGCTGCGGGTGCTCAGCTAACTGGAGTGCCTGTCAGTTTGTGAGTGTCGGCCTTGGTTTGTCTCTATAACGTGCACTAAACCGATACAGTGAGGTCCTGACGCCTGCCCGACAGCCTGCAGCAGTGCAAGTGTAAATGTGCTAAAAAGGTAACGGAAAGGCAAACACTCTCAGATTATTTTCTTCTTAACTATTATGCATAGTCACTGAGGGAGACCTAGATTGGAGCCCCAGCTTTGGACCTCACTAGCTCTATAATTGGGAGCAAATTATTTAACATCCTCTCAGTCTGTTGTCTCATCTGTAAGAAGAGGTCGTGTTCTAACTTCACATGGTTGAGATACCAAAAGCAAAGGGCTTAGCCCTGTGCTGGCCAGTGTCAGCACATAGCTGTTCAAAGTTACCGTTCCTCCGAAAACGTAGAGTATACTCAACCCGTGGCTACGGTCAGTTTTGCAATTTGCAGGGTGTCGTACCTGATGGCGCTTTACGCAGTCTTCGTGTGAAAGGCGTTCCTTCAATGGTGTTGGTCTGTCCTATCATTTGGGTTTTTTTGTTTGTTTGTTTTGATTGAAGTAGAGCCAATTTACAGTGTTGTTAGTCTCTGGTGTACACAGTGACTCAGTTATGCACACATATATGTTCTTTTTCAGTATAAGTTATTACAAGCTATTGAATACAGTTCACTGCGCTATACAGTAGGACCTTGTTGTTTATTTATTCTGTATACAGTAGTTTGTATCTGCAAATCCCAAACTCCCAAATCCCAAACTCCGAATTTATCCCTTTCCCCCCTGGTAACCATAAGTTTGTTTCCTATCTCGGTGAGTCTGTTTGTGTTTGGTAAATAGGTTCATGTGTGCCACTTATTTAGATTCCACATAGAAGTGATACGTGGTATCTGTGTTTCTCTTTCTGGCTTGCTTCATTTTGTATAATAATCTCTAGGCCCATCCATGTTTCTGCAGATGGCATTGTTTCATTCTTTTTCATGGCTGGGTAGTATTCTGCACGCACGCGCGCACATGTGTACGTGTGTGTGTACTTGTACACACACACACACACACACACACACACACACACACATCTTTATCCAGTCATCTGTCAACAGACACTTAAGTTGCTTCCATGTCTTGGCGGTTGTACATAGTGCTGCTCTGAACATTTATCCTACCATTTGAGGGGAATATCCTTTGCAGATGTTCTATTGAATGACAGGATCTAAAAGTACAAACTCTGTTGAAAACGAGGAGATAGAATGCTCCAAAGCTGGCTGTGGCTCCTTGTGCCACTAAGCAGCCTTTTAGTGTCCTTTGGTCGTGGTTTCTTCACTTGTCATAATAAATTCTAATTAATTGCCCTCAACTGACTTTGCTGAAGGAGAATTAGATACTGTCTACTTTTAATCTCATAAAAAGACTGTGCCTAATCAAATTCATACACTCAAATGCAAAATTAATGACATTTAATTTTTTATCTTTCATTTTTATTAACAGACTTATGACTACAGATGTTCATGAAGTGCTTAGTAAGAAAGATATGTTTTCTCTGTTTCTTCCAAAACTACTCTTAATGCATCATTTAAAATCTTGGAGCCTCTTCCCAGCAGCCTATTTTTATTATTGGCAAAAGTCAAGAGATAGATTTCTTCAAGCCTTCATGGCATAGTAGTTCTCTGTATTTAATTTGGTCATTTAGAAAACATTCATGAAAGTTATTAAACATACACAATTTGTATAGAGAAGGAAAAGAATGTTCACTTCTGTCCAGTCTGTTAGAAGAGACAGAGGATGTTAGAAGCTGGTGTGCAGCCTCTCTGAAGAGTGTCCATGGTGCGTAATGTTTTCTACATAATGTTTTACTGTGAGATGACAGTTGCTATACAAGGCTCTGAAATCCCAAATGTCATTAGGATCTTGTAATGAGCACCACTATATAGGGAGATGCTTCTGACCCATTGTGAATGGGGGGGGGAGTACAAACTCAAAAAACTCAATTGTTTCATCAGGAACTAATTATCTCCTGAGTTCCATTGTTGTTGTAATACCTCAGGCTGAATTGGAGAAGGTGACTGTTGGCATCCTCTCAAAGATGATTGAAAAGGAATTTAGAGAAAAGTAGAAGTTCCAGCCAGGATGGTTCTGGGGGTGTTTCATAAAGGGAGGAATAAAACCTGGTCAACAGTCCCAACACAGTGGGGTACCGAGGCAGAAAAGTCTGGTGCTTGGCGCCACGTGCAAGAAGTGAAGTGGTGCTGGCGCTGGACCAACACTAGCGAGGCAACGATGGTCTGCCCCGTGGCACCCCACTTCCTGCAGCCCCCAGATGAAAACGGCCGACGTTGCTTTCTTGGCATTTGTAATCAGCTTCTCAGTGATGACCTTGGCAATGATAATATAAAGGTAAGCCTAAATAGTGCTAGTTAGCATTCATGCAAACAGACTGTCCTGGTGTTAAGTTATCCAGTCAAACTGTACCACTCCATAAACATCTTGTTCTTTTAATAATCAAAGGAAAAAATCAAGGACCTCTTCAGAATAATCAGGATAGTCAGGGTCCCTTTTTTGTTTGAAAAAGTTCTCTGAAACATTAAATCTTCTTTGTTGGGTTAAGACTTTGGCTTGTAAGCCAAGTTGCAGTTTGCGGCAATTGCAGACATCTGCTTTATGATGTTGCTGAAAGCATTCCTCCACATTAAACCCAGCTTTGGGGTTGTACCGTGATGTAAAGTTTATTGAAACATTTTTACATTTGCTTTCTTTGACCACAATAGTCATTTTACTGGACCATATGCAATTAAACAGGAACAGTGTAAGCGCAGTGACACTGACAGCATTCTCATTTGAGTCCACTGAATGCTGTTGAGTGTTTTCATTTGTGCCTGCCCGCTGTTGCCAAAGGTCTGGGAATGCGTGTGGATTTATCCCTAGGCAATGGAAAAGCTTGTTGTTTTTGTTTTCTTAATATTGTTACATTATGATTAAGGATCTCAAGTGAGTTCCAGGCTTCTGGGGGCCCAAGGCTGAGAACTGACCCTTCTTTGGTGGGAGCAAAATCTCCTCTTTGGCTGTGGCATTACCCAGAAATATGGAGTTTGTTACAGCTCTATTTCGGGAAAAGGGGAGGTGAGAAGGTGTCAAAAGGGATATGTAGTCGGGAGAGGCCCATGTTACTGACCTATCTGGGGCCGTTTTCCTTATACAAGGGAAAACTGGTAGAACAGGGGGCTAAGAATTAGGGGGAAACTGGGAGTGGGGGCGGTGGATGGTGTCTTACTTACTCTGTCTCCAAACACAGAACTGGCTCTGTCAAATCTGCAGATGTTTACAGAGGGCAGTGAAGAGATGTGATAGAAAGTTCATAAGGTTTTAAAATTATATTTATATTTGTTTATATATTTTAAGGCTCACTGAAATGTGCCTGAAAATACTACGCACCCAAGATACAAGTCATAGGAGGTGACTTTTCACAGTGACGAGTCTTTTTAAGTTCTGCTCCACAGTGAGGCTACCGGGAACAATGCTGAGCTAAAAAGGCGGAGAAAGTATTTAGTAGGATTCAACGGCAGATGTCATGGGACCGTGAACATCTTGAAATGCTATGCAAATATTTGTGGCTTGGTATGGCTATGCATTTGTGAATTTCTTTCTACAGACATCTGTTATTAGATTCTCAAAGGGGTAAGACTAAAGAAAGATTAAGGGACTGCTCCTTGGGAGCATGGTTAAGGTGTAAGTTGCCTCAAGATCAAAAGATCTCACCCTTTGACTTGCAATTCCACTGAAAGGGAAGGGTGTGGGCAAATTGAGAGCCCCTCAGGAAGTGGAGGGGCCCAGCCCTCTACCAAGAACTGGTGAAGGAAATTCACCAGAGTCAGGAAACTGCAAGGCAGCCCCGTCAACAGCGGGGCTGGGAAAAGGTTCGATTAGCAGAGAGATTGATGGGCGGAGAGAGGAGAGTTGGGCCCAATACCAAAGAGATGTTTTCAGCATCAGCCAGCTGCAAAACACAACAGCTTCCTTTTTCTTCCTCTGTCTTCTCAGCATCATAAATCCACAGCCTGCTCGTCAAACCACATCCTGCAGGATGCAGCCAGAACGGACATGCTAGCTAGGGATGCGGCTGGTCACGGTCGCTGTTGATGCTTTTCTAAGAGCTATACTGTGCCCTGAGGTGCCACCGCTCCAGAGTTCTCTTAGGAACATGTGTCCTGAATCAGTTAACTGTGACCACACTAGTACTGGGTCACACACCATCCTGATGGTCATTTTCTTAAGTCCCCCATCAGAAGTTGGGCTGGAGTTGGCCTGCCTCTGCTGGTCTCACTCCTGAATTGGCTGAGCAGTAGAGCTGTTTCCTGTGTCTCTCCTGCTGTTGGGATGAGCAGACTGTTGGGATGGTCTCTGCAAGGGGGCAGCGGAAACTGTCTCAAGACCTTGTATGTAATACCTATCCTTGCAACCGGCACCTTGTCATTTCTGCCTCATCCTATTGGCAAAAGCAGGTCACATGGCCGCACCCAAAGCCATGCAATAAGAGAATATGACCCATCGCTTTAGAGGGAAAAGCTGCAAAGTCACTTAGGCCTGGATCCAGGGCAGAGTGAAGGATTAGAGGCAAAAATGCAATCTACGAAGAGGAATATATAAATAAAACCGAATCACCATGCTGCTGTCCGCCAGAAATTGACACAGCACTGTAAACTGATTCTACTTCAATTTAAAAAAAAAAAAAAAACCAAAAAGCGCAATCTACTACATAGACATTAGTGAAGTCAGTTTCTCATATGTGACTCAGGTCGCTTCTCACCTTTTCTGAGTCTCCAAGTTGATGAGATCCAAAATGCGAAGATCGTTGTAATGAGCATGGGGGGGAGGGTGCAGGGGAGGGACTCCGCGGTCACTTGCTTTCTTTTCATCCCACAGCACCTAGTCACACATCGTGCCTGTAGACGGTCGGTCCTGAAGACCCTGGACAGAACCGCCCCTGCTGCTCCTCTCCACGCTCAACAGAATTTGCAATATGACCATCTTCACTGGTTTTTCCATTCAGAGCACACAGTGGGAAGCTCTAATACTAAATACAGGTTGCCATCCTGCTTGTGAGCAGGACAGTGGGCGCTTCAGTTGATCGGTGGTCTTCCTAAGAAGGGACAGAGCTCTCCATTTATAGTTCAAGTAACCTCAAGTGACGCGACCTTGACGTTGTGCAAATTTGCCCCACGCACCCAAAACCCATCCCGTCTGCTTGGCTTTGCAGGTCTGTGCAACTCGGCCGACAGCTGGATGATCGTGCCCAACATCAAGCAGAACCACTACACGGTCCACGGTCTGCAGAGCGGCACCAAGTACATCTTCATCGTCAAGGCCATCAACCAGGCGGGCAGCCGCAGCAGTGAGCCTGGGAAGTTGAAGACAAACAGTACGTGCCGCGAGCTGTCTCTCATCTGCGCTCCTTTCAGCTGCCTCTAGCTCCCTTGCTGCTCCTTTTCTCTGTCTCTGGCATCGCTGACAGCCTCAAAAAGGCCAGCCTGTAAAAAAGCAAGGAGGGGTGGATTTTGCATCAGATGCCTCTCGGTTCCCAGCCTGAGACGGAGCTGGGGCTCTGGAAATGGCCAGGAGCATTCTTTTCCGTAGCAGAATAGCAAATTAGTAACTCCTCCTTCAGGCGTTCTTTGTTGTACTCCAGATGCCTGCCCCAGGCTGTGGGTCTCCATCAGAGGTGATTCTGGCTCCCTGCGTGACTCGGAGCACTGTCTGGAGTCAGGTTTGGTTGCCCCAGCTGGGGTGGGTGGGCTGGTACCTAGCGGTCAGGGGCGAGGGGAGAGGGGAAATGTCCCCCCGTACCCGGGACAGCCCCTGCAGCCAAGACAGATCCGGCTGGACGTGCAGCTTGTCACACTATCGTCTCCCTCCCTGCCCACATGTGTTTTGTTTTATCTTTTCTTCTTTCTTTACATCTTTTTGATCTAGAAATATTCTATTACACAGTATGGTATTTCTTTGCATAAGACCTCCCACGAGAGAGCAAATTAGAGTCTGTCAATATGACACCATGTTATAGGGTTGCCAGCCAGCCAGCCCCCCACTGAAACCAAATCCTTATCTCAGTAGTCAGATAACTATATTTTACTCCAGATATATGTGTTTAAGACACATACTTAAAAAAAAAATTTTTGTTGAAGTACAGTCAGTTACAATGTGTCAATGTCTGGTGTCCAGCAGTGTCCCAGTCATGCGTCTACATACATATATTCGTTTTCATATTGTTTTTCATTAAAGATTATTGCAAGATACTGAATATAGTTCCCTGTGCTGTACAGAAGAAACTTGGTTTTTTCCATCTATTTTTTATGTAGTGACTAACATTTGCAAATCTCAAATTCCCAAATTTATTGCTGCCCACCCCCTTACCCCGATAACCATAAGATTGTTTACTAAGTCTCCAAGTCTGTTTTGTAGATGAGTTCATAGTGTCCTTTTTTTTTTTATGATTCCACATATGAGTGATATCATATGGTATTTTTCTCTTTCTGACTTCACTTAAAATGACAATCTAGGTCCATCCATGTTGCTGCAAATGGCATTATTTTTTATGGCTGAGTAGTATTCCATTGTATAAGTACACCACAACTTCTTTATCCAGTCACCTGTCGATGGACATTTAGGTTGTTTCCATGTCTTGGCTGTTGTAAATAGTGCTGTTATGAACATTGGGGTGCATGAATGTTTGTTTTCAAATTAGCATTCCCTCTGGATATATACCCAGAAGTGGGATTGCTGGATCATATGGTAAACTCTGTTTTTACTTTTTGGAGGAATCTCCATACTTCTTCTATAATGGCTGCACCAAACTCCATTCCCATCAATAGTATGGGAGGGTTTCCTTTTCTCCACACCCTCTCCAGCATTTATCATTTGTGAACTTCTGAATGATGGCCTTTTTTTTTTTTTTTAACATTTTTTATTGATTTATAATCATTTTACAATGTTGTGTCAAATTCCAGTGTAGCACAATTTTTCAGTCAAACATAGACACATGCACACTCATTGTCACATTTTTTTCTCTGTAAGATACCATAACATTTCATGTATATTTCCCTGTACTATACAGTATAATCTTGTTTATCCATTCTACAATTCTGAAATCCTAGTCTATCCCTTCCCACCCTCCACCCCCTTGGCAACCACAAGTCTGTATTGTCTATGACTCTATTTCTGTCCTGTATTTACGCTTTGTTTTTGTTTATTTGTTTGTTTGTTTTTGTTTTTTAGATTCCACATATGAGCGATCTCATATGGTATTTTTCTTTCTCTTTCTGGCTTACTTCACTTAGAATGACATTCTCCAGGAGCATCCACGTTGCTGCAAATGGCATTATGTTGTCGGTTTTTATGGCTGAGTAGTATTCCGTTGTATAAATATACCACCTCTTCTTTATCCAATCACCTGTTGATGGACATTTAGGCTGTTTCCATGTCTTGGCTATTGTAAATAGTGCTGCTATGAACATTGGGGTGCAGGTGTCATCCTGAAGTAGGGTTCCTTCTGGATACAAGCCCAGGAGTGGGATTCCTGGGTCATACGGTAAGTCTATTCCTAGTCTTTTGAGGAATCTCCACACTGCTTTCCATAGTGGCACCAAACTCCATTCCCACCAACAGTGCAGGAGGGTTCCCTTTTCTCCACATCCTCTCCAGCATTTATCATTTGTGAACTTCTGAATGATGGCCATTCTGACTGGTGTGAGGTGATACCTTATTGTAGTTTTGATTTGCATTTCTTTGATAATTAGCAGTGTTGAGCATTTTTTCACGTGCCTGTCAGCCATTTGTACGTCTTCACTGGAGAATTGCTTGTCTAGGTCTTCTGCCCATGTTTGGACTGGGTTGTTTGGGTTTTTTTGTTCAGTTGTATGAGCTGTTTATATACTCTGGAAATTAAGCCCCTGTCAGTCATATCATTTGCAAATATTTTCTACCAGTCCGTAGGTTGTCTTTTTGATTGGCTTAAGTTTCCCTTGCTTGAAGACATGTATTCTTAAACAAGCTGATTTTGCCTTTCAGTGTCTCTGCTGGTAAAGAAGGAAACATTTTTAGAGATTAAATAAGAATACACACACACACACACACTGAGGTTAATTCTGTAGAACAGATCTTTGAAATTTGTGCTTCATCGGTTTTACAAAAGACAATGCGTTCACTTCGCTTAGACAGGTAATGTCATCTCTTTCCAGACGTGCAGTCATCGATGGGACGTTAAGTTCCCTACAAGGGGTTGGCACACTGTTTCTGTTACGTGCCAAATCGTAACTATTTGGGGCTGTGCGGATGAGATGGTCTAGCCAGGTCACAGGTGTTCAGCTCTGCCATTGTCGTGCAAAAACGTGGTGCGGCCGTGGTCATTGAAACGTTACTGGCAACCACAGGCAGTGGGCTGGCTTTGGGCCGTAGTTTGCCAAACTCCGAGGTTCTACAAATATTACAAGGAAACGAATTCTTTAGGCAAGTAAAGGATTAATTTGTTCCCTGAGCTCATCTGTCCTTGTTGAGGCAAAAGCCTTGAACCTGGACAGAGTCGGTGACAGTGTCTTCGGGAAACGCACCTGGGCACGGGCGGGCTTTGCTCCCCGAGGACGCGGCAGGTGGGGCCTGAGCCCGCTCGGCGCCCTGCGGGTGAGGCTGGAGCGGAGACGAGCCCGCTGGCTCTCAGCGCCGTGAGCCCAGCCTTCCCGGGGGCTCTGACCGCTGCTCTTCCGCACTGAAGAAGGGCAAGCAGAGCACGGCCTTCGTTGTCAGCCACGGGGGCCTTTACGGAGCTCCTTCCTCCTCCTCCCATGACTGTCCAGTTAGGTTTATGCATGTTCTATCTTCCACTGGTGAAAACTGGACTATTTTAAGCAAAAGCATCTTCAGGGTCTTGTTGTCTTAGTTCCTCCTTGACCCCTAGTAGCTCGGTAATCCGGTAGGGCCAGGTCTTACGGCCTTTGAGAGAACGCTCGCTCCCCTGCTCAGCTCTTGAGGATTTTCTCAGCTCCCCTTTACGCTTCTCTTTGACACGGACAGGATGCTGAAACGCGTCAGCAGCCTGCAGCCCCCGGGCCAGACTCGGTGGCCTGGTTCTGCAGACTAAGTTTTATTGGCACACAGCCGTGCCCGTCTGTTTTGCTTATGGTCTATGGCTGCCTCCATGCTAGGACACCAGGGTCCTTTTCCTTTTAATTTTAGTTTTTATTAAAGAGCAGTTGATCTACAATGTTAGTTTCAGGTGTTCAGTACAGCAAGTCAGTTATTTCAGTTTCTTTTCCGTTGTAGACTATTATGAGATAATGAATATAGTCCTCTGCGCTGTACAGTAGGCCTTGTTACTTATCTATTTTAGTTACTTTTTCCCAAGGTATTTGTTTTTTTCCTTCCAGTTTTATTGAGATATAGTTGACGTACAACACTCTTTAAGAGCTACAGCGTAATGAGTTAATGCGTGTGTATATGCGTGTGTGTCTATGTATATATGCACTTACTTGCGTATTCATGTCACTATGTAGAGAAGCGATGACCACAGTAAGTTTAAAATACCCATTACCTCATGGAGTTACCAGCAATGTTTTTTCCCTGATGATAGGATTTCCTTTCTCAACAGCTTTCGAATACGCCACACAGCACACGTTGCATATCACCTCCCTGGCACCCACTTAGCTCGTAGCTGCAGCTTTGTGCCTTGTGACCGCTGTGAGGTGATACGTCATTGTAGTTTGGATTTGCGTTTCTCTGATAATTCCGTAGGTTGCTGTTTGGTTTTGCTTATGGCTTCCTGGGCTGTGCAGAAGCTTGTAAGGGGAATTAGGCTCCATTTGTTTATTTCTGCTCTTCTCTCTATTGCTTGGGTAGACTGCCCTAGGAGAACATTGCTGAGATGTGAGATAATGTCGTGCCTATGTTTTCTTCTAGGAGGTTTATAGTGTCTTGTCTTATATTTAAGTCTTTAAGCCATTTGGAGTTTATTTTTGTGTGTGGGGTGAGGGAGTGTTCTAGCTTCACTGACTGACATGCTGCTGTCCAGTTTTCCCAACACCACTTGCTGAAGAGACTATCTTTTCTCCGTTGTATGTTCTTGCCCCTTTCGTCAAAGATTAATTGACCAAAAGTGTGTGGGTTTATTTCTGGGCTCTCTGTTCTGTTCCACTGGTCCCTGGGTCTTGTTTTTGCTGTAGCTCTCTTGTGTTGTCTGCAGTCTGGGAGGGTTATTTCTTCAGCAATGCTTTGGCAATTCAGGGTCTTTTGTGACTGCATATAAATTTTAGGATTATTTGTTCTAGTTCTGTGGAAAAGGTGCTGGGTAAAATCTGTAGACTGCTTTGGGTAGTATCACCATTTTAACGATATTAATTCTTCCAAACGCAGAACATAGGCTATCGTTCCATTTCTTTCAGTCCTCTTTAATTTCCTTGGTCAGTGTTGTTTGGTTCGCCCCCTGTCAGTCTTTCACCTCCTTGGTCAGGTTTATTCCTCAGGAGTTTGTTTCTGGATGCTATTTTAAAAGGAATTGTTCCTTTACTTTCCTCTTCTGACATGTCATTGTTAGTGTGAAGAAATGCCACTGGCTGATGGTGTATCCTCCCCCCTTGCCCCATTCTGTTACCAGCTCTACTAGTTTGTGTGGAGCCTTGAGGGTTTTCTATAATAGCATCATGTCATCTGCACATAGTGACAGCTTTACCTCTTCTCTTCCCATTTGGATCCCTTGCATTTTTTCTTTTTCTTATCTATGTTATATATAGTAGTATGCATCTGTGCATCCCAAACTGCTAATTGAGCCCTTCCCCCCTTTGGTAAGCAGAGTTTGTTTTCTGTATCCGTGGGTCTATTGAGCAGTGTTAATTAAAAAGCCCCGGGAGAAACCACATGGCGAGCATAGCTGACAATATTTCCGATCTGCCTCTTCCAAAGAAAGTATGCCGGTCCCTGATCCAAAAGTCAGGGTTTTAGAGGCGTGTCATGTTTGTATCCAAGCAGCGACTAGCCATCCTTTGGCCTCCTCGCAAGGGACCGTAACGCAAACTGTCCCAAGCTTGCTGCCTCGGTGTCGCAGCCAGCATCGTGTCCTGCCACAGTCAGCCGTACCAGACCTTCCCTGTGACTGTCCGAGAGCTGTGCGCTGGGCAGAAGGGGCCTGGCAACCGCAGCAGTGGCTGCAGTGTTGGGACATCGTGGTATCTGCATCATGTTGTAACTCATTTCCTGCCTTTCATCACCTTGTGCCCGACCTGGTGGTGAGTGTCAGGGCGTGCTCCAAAGCAATGCTGAATTCTCGAATGGTTAACAAGATGTTTAGGTGTGGTTCTGCCAAGATTTTCTAAGGGTTCCATTTTGAAAACACAAATGTGAATAATGAAATAGGGAAGGCCTTATTATATCTGTAAATGAACTTAGGAGTTAAAAACCCAGGTGATACCATCACATTTTTGGCCTGAGCTTGTGGGCTGAAACAGACAATTTTATATTCATTCTAAGCTCGTGAAAGCGATGCTTTAATTTTGAACACGCAAACTACTGTAAGCTTTTAGAATCTCTGTTAAAATCTGCAATCTTGATTTGTTTGGTTTCTGGTCTGAAATCTCTTGAGCATGAACTCATTTTGAGCTGATTGAAGACTATTTTCTCCTCGCTTCTGGGACGCTCTTCGCCCGGGGCAGTCTGTACAGCTGGGAGCCGGGGAGAGAGCTTATACCCCGTTTTGGTTGATCTGTGGCCGTGCTGTTGTTGAAGAGTTAGCGCTTCGGCACCTTAGAACTGACTGTGAGCATGAAGGCTGGGACATACTGTATCCTTTCTCAATCTCATTATGAAAGCATGTTTTTGGCCTGGTGGAAGTACAGTTGTTTTCATCTTCCTCTTTTTGTGAAACCTTTTTTTCAGGCCAGCCTTTTAAACTGGACCCCAAATCTGCACATCGCAAGCTAAAGGTGTCCCATGATAACTTGACGGTGGAACGTGATGAATCCTCCTCCAAAAAGAGCCACACGCCTGAACGCTTCACCAGCCAGGGGAGCTATGGTGTAGCTGGAAACGTGTTCATTGACAGTGGCCGCCATTACTGGGAAGTGGTCATAAGCGGAAGCACATGGTAGGTACTTGTATCCATTGTCCCACTATGAGAAGACACCATCAGTCTGGACTCGGTCAGAGCAGGTGGAGCTGGAGTGGGAGGGTGTGAGGAGCTCACTGCTCTGCTGTGAGAGTTTCCAGGCTCCAACACAGGGTGAGGAACCAGGGACTCAGCAAGCATAGCCCCTCAGTGCAGGAGAGAAAGGTGAGTGTGAGGAAAGTACGGGAGCCAGAGTGAGGCTACAGGTCAGGGGGAGAGAGCAGGGCTAGCGTGCAGGAGGGCGGAGGTTCAAGTCAGGAAGGGAGACTCTCTACATATATAGACTTTGTCTATATGTAAAGTACATGTCTTACACACAGTCTATGGGTAGGTCTTGTTTTTTATACATCTCTTATTGGAGTGTACAGTCTTCTATTGATATGCAGGAGGCCCCAAAACTGAAAATCTTACAGGTGCTCAAGTCTGTCAGTTCAATTGCTGTTACTCACCTCCATAAATGGTTCAATCTGTTCATCTTTGCCTCCTTTCTTTTCCTGATCTCTTTACTCCCAAGATAAATTCTACTCACCCAGCTCAAGTTTCACTTCCTCCATTAAGCCATTCATTCAGGGCTTCATGGAGCACTGAGTGATTAGGGACCTCCCGTGTGCCAGGCGCTAGAATACAGTGGTTGAGTGACAGACACAATCCTTGCCTTCATGAAGCTTACGTCCAGGTAGGAGGAAGGCCAGCGAGTAAACTGAATGCTGAGGAATGACATAAAACAGGGATGGGAGGAGGAGGAGGTGGCAGCCAGTCGCTCGGCTAAGCATTTTATAGATGTTGGCTCATTTATTCATTCTGACTGCCCCACAAAAGCAGGTGCTAACGGCCCATGTCACAGATGTGATGACTGAGGCCCAAAGTCACAAAGCTTGTCAGTGGCAGAGGTGAGAGGTCAGCCATCAGGTCGCAAGCTCTTAACATTGTAAAGGGCCAGAGAGCCACAATTTCTGGGCTTGCAGGGCAGCTGATTCTGTCACCGCTGCTTACCTCCACTGTCGCAGTGGGAAAGCCGCCACAGACCACACATCAACCAAGGGGTGGGGTTGGGCGCTGGTGCAACTTCATTTATAAAAAAAAACAAGCCGACGGCTGGATTTGGCCCATGGGTTGCAGTTGGTTGCTCTCTGCTCTTAACCACCATGCAATGTGTTTGAAACATTATAATTACTCTTTAGGGCTGACTGTGGTGAAGTGATTAATAGCTTCAGTTTTGCTTAAAAAGAAAAACCAAAACTGAAAACTGCCTAACTTAAAGAGGGTGAGTATTAGAACAGTGTTAGTTTTGAGAGAAGGATGCTAAAACCCTTCTTATTTAACAAACTTTCAATTCCAATCTCTGCAAATAACACAGTGTGGCTAAGTCGTTTGTAGTGTTGGTACAGGTCAGCCAAAATCCATTAACTCAAATCATAAGCTGAATGTCTGCTCCCAACAACTGTACCTACCTTAGCCAATCAAGTAGGTTTCCTTCTGCTGCGGCCCTCACAATTCTCTTTACATTCCTGTTCCAACATCCCCCCAGAGGATGGAGGACAAATCCTTCCGCCCCGACTTGGCTCTGGGCCAGACTGGCATTTACAGGTTGTAGCTGCGCAGGGGCAAGATAAAAGCCCAAAGGGGAAAACACAGACTTTCTGCAGGTGCAAAAGAGCAAACATTTCTTGTTAACTAACAGGCTCTATTCATCTGGGAAGGAATCCGGTGTCTTTTAGGTTACCTGGCCATCCATGCTGGTCTCCTGCCCTTGGAGGGGTGGCATGGGGAAGCCCACCAGGCCGCTTGTGCTACACCAACACCAATCAGCAGGACCTTGAAAACACCCTCCAGCTGTCACCATCAACTCATGAGGCGGGTAGGGGGGATTCTAAGATTAATTGCCACACTTTGGATTGTGGCAAACTTGATTGTGAAACTTGACAGTTTCAGAAAAAGTAAAAAGGAGTTTAACATTTCCTGGGAAGCGTTAGCGAGGAAGGGCTGACCCTGACGGTCAAATGCCTGTAATACCTTGATTTGCAAGAGCTAAATGGCACAGCACTTTTCTCAGGAAATACAGTCCTGACTGTAAATTGACATGCCCCACTGCATGGATCATAACCTACATGTGAACAGTGCTCTGAGAAACATCACTGTGGTACTTGCTGAATTCTCCAAGTCTCACTGCGTACCTTAGTGGGGAACTGCCTTCCGCCTGCCCCTTCTAAGTTCAGTACAAATATGTCCGTAGTTTCACAGATTAATGATAACCTAGTGGTAATTTCCTTTGCTTAATGGGCTACATGCACATAGTCATTTTCTTACTCTCAAGTGCTGTTAATGTGTTCTTGGTGTTTTATGAAATGGTGTTAACAAAACGTGGGTTGATGCGACGATTACTGGGCCGGAAGTTAAGGGGCAAGGGATGAGATTCGGGATTTTTTGTTTTCCCTTTTGCTAAATGAAGTCAGGCATACCTGCCACAGCTACTTCATAGGGGGTTCAGTTAAGGTTCAAATGGGAAATAAATGTCAGCTCTCTAATAAAAAATAAAAATGGTGTTCCATAAGGAGAAGGAAGTAATACAGATAGGCAGCTATTTTGTGATGCAAATGCAGGTTCCAAATTATCTGAAAAGGGAAACGGTGTCTGCCAGGACCAAGAGAACGGCTTTGGGGAGAATACTTAAAGTTGCAAAACGAAAACCTTTCCAAAGTGTCAGTTAGGGTTCAGAGAAACCCAGGCGTCATTCTACGTACGCCCAGGAGGAAGGGCGCCCGAGGCTTCCTGGAGTCTGAACGCTACCTACAGCCCAGAGGCAAAAAAGTCTATACCCAGGAGTTCGCCCAGAAGCTTTCACAAACCTCACCTCTGCTGTCTGGAAAAGCCTGGTGTCCGTCCTCTTAGAACTTGTGGCTCTTGTACACAGGCGGCAGTGGCAGAACCTGACCCAGGGAAGTGCAGCCCCAGGCTTTTTTCCCTGGGAAGCAGGATTTTTGAGAGCAGAGGCAGAATTAACGGCACATGGGCTGGTACACTGGGCTTAACGAATGATCAATTCCAGCCTCTTAATTCACTGGTGGCGTGTTGTATGACTTTCTTCGGCACAACACTCTTAGAGTGATGGTATTTTAAATCCAGCGTGTGATTTATCAAAGACCACTGAGGTTTTTCCCTGTGCAGCGGGTAAGGTACCTTATGTCAACACCAAGTTAGACTGGTTTCTACTATCACATATTAAGAATTGAACTCTGAGTCACTTGCTCTTTGTTAAGAATAATGGGTTTTGCTTATCTATCTTAATAACTATTAAATACTACAAATATTATGGAAGCATACCTCAGCAGGGTGAAAAGAGATGAAAGGAGCTGAGGAACACTGTAGAAAGAATTCGTAACCTTTTCTTGAGCAGTGAAAGAGCATTTAGAATAACTAGGAGAGGCATCTGCTCAGAGATAGTCAGCGTTTGTGAAAACACAGTAGGAAAGAAACCCAGAAGGGCTCTTCTGGGGAGGAAAGGCATTAGGCTTGGCTGTGGTGTTTAAGTTTGTGGACTTTTGAATCATCCCAGTTTCAAATTCTGATTCCAGCAGGTAATAGTGATGTGTCATTGAGCAAAAAGGGTCAAACCACACTTACCGAAGAGTCTGTGCCAGGCCTTATGCCTGGGGTTTACACGTGTGCTTTCCTCAACTCCTCTGCATGACCCTCAGACAATGACGGTCCTTGTCCCTGTTACAGACAAGAAAACTGAGGCTGAGAGTTGACAAGAAACTTACCGTCAAGAACGAAAATCATTCTACGTGCTAGTGAAGTTATGGAAAATGACAGACATGGTATCAATTGAAAAATTCCAAGAAGGCCAAAAGGACAAGTCTAGGGCGGTGCTGTCCAATATGGCAGCCGTGGGCCACGTGCAGCTGTTTAAATGTAACTTTAATTAAGGTAAAGTTCAGTTCCTCAGTCCCCCCGGCCCCAGTTCAAGTGCCCAGTTGCCGCACATGGCTCGTGGCTACTATATTGAACAGAATACATCATTGCCATCATTCCAGAAAGCTCTAGTGGACAGCACTGGTCTAGAAAATTCATTGTATGGGTCTTCATGAAAGTTTAAAAAAAAAGCCAAACACAGAGTTCAAATTCTCTTGTAACATCTAACCTGAAAAGAGGAATGCAGCATACATGCAGATACAATGGCCCCTTTCTGCCCGCTCTGCGTTCAGAAGCGAAGATGAGGAAGCCGGGTATCAGGGTTCTTGCCGAAATTTCACTGAAGGGGAACGAACAGGGATGACAGAGGAGCACAGCAAGGAGGTCATGTCCATGTGCAGCCCGGCTCACTTTCTGTTGCTGTTTTGTCTCCACAGGTATGCCATTGGCCTTGCTTACAAATCAGCCCCGAAGCACGAGTGGATTGGGAAGAACTCTGCTTCCTGGGCGCTGTGCCGCTGTCACAACACCTGGGTGGTGAGACACAACAGCAAGGAGATCCCCATCGAGCCAGCCCCGCACCTCCGGCGCGTCGGCATCCTGCTGGACTACGACAACGGCTCCATCGCTTTCTACGATGCTTTGAACTCCATCCACCTCTACACTTTCGACATCACATTCTCGCAGCCTGTGTGCCCCACCTTCACCGTGTGGAACAAATGTTTGACCATTATAACTGGCCTTCCGATCCCAGACCATCTGGACTGCACAGAGCAGCTGCCGTGAGCACCTGGCCACATGGAGCTGGCACCTGGGGAATAGAAAGGGTGGTGACCACCTCTGCGGGGGACAGAGAAAGCACAGGCTTCCAGAATGTGATTCAGTCTCGCCAAAGTGTCTAGAAACCGGCCAAGATAAGACGTAAAACAGGCGATTCCCCCCCTTTTACTGTGTTTTATATTAAGTACAGGCTTTAATAATTTCTTCAAAAACATTTTTTTGTATTTACAGGAAAATTTATAGATTATTTATAAAAGAAACATAACCGGGATTACCAGTCTTAGGAATTCTCTGCTTTTGCACACGAGGAGGCCCAGAAGTTCACCAACTTCTTACACCCTTTATTTCATCACAGTCTATGGGCTTGAGTTAAAAAAAATCTTTATCCACCCCATTATAGGCGCCGTCACTCCTGCAGTGCATAACAATATGCAAGTATTTTAAAGAAAGATAAAAAGTAATTTTCAACCTCGTAGGGAGGGTGACAGGCTTGCTTAAACGCTGGTTTATTTGGAAGTGTTTTAACTGTGATGTCAGAAACTTCTCTTGGCTAGAGTAGGATGGAGAGGAAAAGACAAGGTCAAGAATTGACTTGGGAGCTTGGAACCCACCATGGCGAAATCTGTCATCACCCTCTACTGGGATGATGATGGAAAGAAAGGTTTGGAAACCTTTGGCCATATTTTGCCCTGCTTTTCCCAGGATTAAGGATTCTAGGAGAAAGAACATGACAAATGAGATAGCAATTGAAAACAGTCACTTTGAATCCTACTGATTATTCAGAAATTCAGGCTGATTTGTTTTTCCCGAAGTACGATCCTGTGCTGATATACATCGCTTTCATTCTTCCTTTTTACTAGCTTCTTTAGGCCTCTGAAATTTCTTCACTATGTTTAATAGCTGTCCTGTTTCCCCCTCCCCCAAGTAATTTTTCTTTGTCCCTGGGGCTGAGAAAATAAACATTTTCTGTCAAAAATGGCAGCACCACTTTGGATTGATTTTGCTGTCCAGGACGACAGCACATGACCCCCAAGCCCCACTACCAAGTCCAACTGTAAGTCACCAGAAAAACACTGCATAGTTATGAGTTAGTAATGACAAGGGACGCTGCATACAGTACTACCCTCTAGAATATGTGCCTCAAAAGTTATCCAAACAGACTTTTATTAAGCACATCTTGAATGATGTCCAAGTCCCTCTATATCCTAGTATAGTTTACCATAGAGTTGTAAGAAAAAAACAAAAACAAAAAAACAAAACTCACTATTCCTGTGCTGGAACCCGCAAATGGAACGTCAGGTGGGATTCCCAGCGTGCTGACCTGACACGCCGGCGGGGCTCTAAATAAAGGCTTTTTTTTTTTTTTTTTTTTTTTTAAAGCAGTCCTTGGACTTGGGCCAGAAATCTGGCATGAGTCCTACCTGGACGGAGGGCATAACATCTAGTAGGCACTTCACTTGCTCAAATATTTATCTGGGCTACTGGGTTGGCCATTTTGACTGAACAGACTAGTGAATTTAGATGTTTTCGTCGTTATTTTAAGCAAATCGACCAGTTGTTTCTTTGAAATTCGTCCGGAGGCCCCCGTTCCCGCACCACGTTCTTCCGCGAGCGCGCGTTTCCTACCGCTCCCGTCACCGGCAGACGCGCTTTTTCTTAACAGATAGATTCTATATATTTACTACATTATTTATACCCAGATGAATATTTTGATAGCTAATTAGGACAATTTCACATCAAAAAGATGGACACCTCAATGGAAAAAAATTACTCACGCTCTGGAAACTTAATGGGTTGCATTTGTCTTCCCTGAATCAACCAAAAGGGTCGGCTCAATCATTTGTACATACTTTTTGGTAGCTGGATAACGTTTTCCTGCACTTTGTACACTAACAGGTTTTTAAATAAAAGGGTCTAAAACTCAGCTTCTGAGGTTTTTAAATCATGGTCTCCAGGTACAATAAATGCTAGTTTGCCTTACGATGTTAACTATAAAGCATTTACCAGGACGTTATTTCCATGAATATAATGCTTTTCAATATAAAGAAGTTACTACTCAGATTTTCACTGCAAGCCATTTAGGTTCAGTTTTGGCTATTTTTCTAAGGACGAGAGGGATGATGTAATTTTGTTGTGCAAGTCTCAGTCTTGGCTAACTTAAACATTGTGGATAGTAGCAGTTACTATTGCCATGTTGTCCTATTTACAGGAAAATATGTATATGGTGAAAGGCCACAGTGTTTACTTTCCTAACTGTTAATGATGTAGAAAAGATTCCGTGTGGATTTAGGGGGAAAGTCTGAAAAATAGATGCTATAAACACGTGCTGCAGTACAAGTTTCTAAATGGAGCTGGGGCACGTACTTCACAGGAAGCATCGCGATTCCGGGGACAAAGAGATGGCGGTGGCAGTTAAATTATTACACAAAACTGATGCAGCGCCCACCAAGGCTGCCAGGTCTGCCTCGTGGGTGTGTGAACAGTGCTGTCACGTCTTGAAATTCTTAATGTTTGGACAAGGGGCCAGCGTTTTCCATTCTGCACTGGGCCTTGCAAATTAGGTAGCCGGTCCTTAGAACTCAGAAACAGGGTACCTCTGGCTGGTGGCTACCAATGAAGAACCCTGGATCCGATGCCGAAAGTGGCTGGCTGTGGAATTCAAGTAGGACCCTAGATGGATTAAGATGAGAGTGGGCCTGGGGCAAGAGCCTCTTTCCAGCTTGAAAAGCAGATGACTTCAAAAACTGACTGCAAATTTTGATAGTTTCTGCTGGAGAAGAGGGAAAGGCCTGATGACAGACAGGAATTTTATGACGGTACTGATATACTGTCCCGAGACTTCCGGAGGAACTGAACCCGCGCCCCGCCCCCAGCGAAGGCGGAATTCCGTTTCGGCTCCAGGCACCTGCGCGGTGCCTGCAGACACGCGCGTGGATGCGCACAGACATGTGCTTTTGGTGTTGGGAAGCTGATGATCTGGTCTACACTTATAAAATGTTAAATAAAAAAAAAAAGCCTACAAAGACAGTAATGGGGGTGGGAGAATGTTTTTAAAATAGTGCTTCTCAACAAAGGGGTGCTCTGGCAATGTCTGGAGGTATTTTGGGTTGGCCCATCTTGGGAGAGGGGGGTTACTGGCATCTAGTGAGTAGAGGCCAGGGATACTGTTCAACGCCCTACAAAGCACAGGACCGTCCCCACGACAAAGAATTATCCAACCCAAAATATCTACAGTGCCATGGATGAGAAACTCTTGTTTTTTTTGGTTTGTTTGGTTTTTTAAACAAAACGCTCACGAATCTTTTTCACTTCACCCTGTATTGATTCAATGCCTGGTACAGCAAACAGAAAAGAAAGGGGACACCGAAACCTACCCTGCAGTGGTTCCTTCCCTTTAAAAAATATTGACCCAATTATTTTAAAAATCTGAAATCTGAAAAGCAATTTGAGCCTGTGTCAATCCACTGATAAGTGTCCCAACGATCTGGATGTAATTTGCTCAGTTTGGGAATGAAAAGCCAGTTCTCTGTACGCTGCTCCTTTCACCTGCACAAATTGAATTCCGGGTACTTGAGTCCTGCTGCCAAGCCCTCAGCCCAGACTCTCCATTGCTGTTGTTTTCTGGTTCAAAATAAAATCATTTTTGTGGTTCCAAGGCCCTCTGTCTCTGACTGTCTCTGTGGCTTTTTCACCAATTTGGGCTGTCACCATCATGGCTAGCACAAATGTTTATTCAACTTCTGCTAATTTTTGCAATATATCATCTGTCCTCCTTTCTGCCTGAAACTTTCTCGCATCTACTATCCGGCCTCTCTCAATTCAAAATGCAGTTACTTTACAAGCCTCAAAATATTCCCCAGGAAATTTAAAGACAATAAAAGGACATCTATACAGGCTTAGGGGTCAGAAGAAGAATGGCGTGGTTTCCAGTCTTCTGCACCAGGTGGAGCAGAGGAGGACAAGGCTGATTTGAGCAGATGAGGTAGGGCTTTAGAGCATGGTATGGAACAATCCCAGCAGTTGGTCCGTAAGTCTATCCCCAACCACCTACCATCCCACGGCTCACAGGGCGGCTGAGTGGGTCTGCGGCAGCAGCGGCACCTGCGTGTTTGCTGGAAGTGCCAGCGCTCTGGCCCTGCCCCAGCCCTGCTCGGCAGACTGCGGGGCTGGGACCCAGCGATTAGAGACCAGGCCAGCCCTGCCGGGGACTCTGATACTAGCGCAGGCGTGTCAGGCACCGCTCTGGAGGGCTGTACCCAGCCTCCTCTCCCACATTAAAATGCGCTTATAGCCTGAAACATCTTTTCCAGGTAATGTGCTTTAGAGGCAGCATGATAGAACGTAGTGACTCAACCTGGCTGAACATGAAAATTGCTTTTTTTTTTTTTTAAATAAATGCCAATCCCCGGATCCCATCCTGAAAGATTGGGGGTGACAAGGTCCAGAGTGGGGCCCAGCCCCCTGTGCTTGTCTTTGAAGTGATTCTCAAGTGCAGCCCAGACTGGCAGCCAACGCTATGGATTCAAGGTCAGGTAGTGACTGAGGGTCTGCAGGCTACACTGTCTCTGCCAACTGCTCAGCTCTGCTGCTGGAGAGTGAAAGCAGCCCTAGAGGATGTGGAAGTGAATGGGTGACGCTGAGTTGCAATAAAACTTTATCGACAAAAACACATGGGGCTGCATCTGTCCCACGCTGTGACTTGCCACCTCCTACCTTAGCAGATACGGTACTGGATTGGCGGCCTGAAATCCCCAGGGCACTCTAACTCTCCCTCACTCACTGAGGACCTTGCTGTGTCCCCTGATGACTCTGGGCCTCAGTGAGCTCGCAAGTCCTTTCCAACACTGAATTACATCCATTGGGAAATCACAGAGGTCACAGAGAATTAGGAGGTGCCTTAAGTCAGGGCCACTCAAGGGCTATTAAAAGATTCTTTCGTTCAACAGAGTAGGATGTGCCAGTTCTAATGATTAGCTTTGCCACCTTCATAATTTTGACTTAAATCAGCCCTTCTCACAAGTGACAGGTATGTAAAATAGATTCCCTTTAATAAGAGTTTTGAAGTACATTTAATTTGAACTTTGGAAACTGAACAGACTGTGCTGTAATTAATCACCTTTCAAAGTCAGCTTGAAGAATGTCATCCACTCCAGAGAGCAGCCCCCATCCCCACTTCTAAAAATTATTTTATAAAATATAGATGCAAAATACATTGAAGAAGATAGCTGCTTGTGACTGTACAGGAATGTCATTCTCCCTAAGTGATGCACGTTCAAGAATGTAAAATAAAAATGGGGTTGAGGACTCATGGAAAAACCTTTCTTGCTGCCCTATCTTAATGTGGGTGATTTATGGAAAGGAATTCATGTCTCCCTGTGAATCTCTTTCAGCCATGTTCTCTAAGAGAATTATAAAAGCATGATTAAATAGGAAGTATAGCAATTAACAAGCAAATATGTCATGGCCAAAAAGCAAATACCAATTAAGGAGACCCAGAAAAATGATTTAACAAACACTGCTTCCTTAGCACGGTCTATTTCTTCTCAAAGCTCAATCTCTGATTATGGTCATTAAAAGCTGTTCAGTAAAATAGTTCAGATAGTGAAGCTTATCTCGCCCCTTCCTCAATCTTATTCTCCCTTCGGCGTCTGCCCTCTCTTGCCACCTCTTTTCCTGTCAAGCTTCTCAAAGGGCTGTGCAGATGTTCTGCTTCTGTTTCCTCACTTCTCCTTATACTTCCTTCTCACTCCCATCAGGCATCGGGGTCTTCACTCTGCCAAACAGCTCAGTGATGTCAAAAACATTCTCTGCATCAAGACGTACACCCATGGGTGTCTGCCTGGCCTCATCCTGGCACGCAGCAGCTTTGCAGATGTTAACCATTTCAGTTCTTTTTTAATCCTTCCCTAGGCAAGGCCATCCACACCATCTCCTTCACCATTTTGTGCCAATGCCTCCCAACTCTATCTCTAGGTCTGATTTCTCTGCTGAGCTCAGCCCCATATTCTGACCCACTCACTTGGTAATCACTTTTGGATGCCTAAAGGGCATCTCAAATTCACTATGTCCAAAATTGCACTCATGATCTCTCCCTGAAACCTTGTCACATCCAGTTTCATGAACCAAAAACCAAAGGCTCATGTTTGATGTCTTCCTCACCCTCCATCCATGTCCAATCCATCACCAAATCCTGTTGATCTTCTCTCTTCAATAGCTCTTTAACTGACCTCCCGTTCTCTACGTCTGCACAAAAACTCTAAATTCAAGCTTTCACATCTCTCGCGCTACAGCTGACATAACCTCCTAACTGGTCTACCTGTAATCCACAGTGCATCTTCTCTTTCCATTTATTCCCCCAGAGCAGCCAAGGTAACCCCCTACATGCTTCCTCCACCATTCTCACCCCCACTTCCAACCCCCACACATTGACTTAAAATTTGTCAAAGGTTCCCATCTACTTCTAATGAAACTCACCCACAATGCCTACGAGCTCCTCCATCATCTTTCCCGTTCAAATTTCCCCAGCATCATTTGGAACATTCTCCCCTTACTCCCTACACTCTGGTCACGCTGGCTATTGTAGCCATGCTCTGGTCTGCCACAGACCTCCACTTGGACCACTCTTCCCCACCACTAATAGTTTGGGTCACTTTCCAACCATCATTTCCCAGAGCGTCTTTCCCTGATCTCCCTGCCTAGGCCACATTCCTCCAATATCGATTCACTAAGCAATCCGTGACTCCCTTCAGAATGTTTGTCACAATTACAACTGAGTGTTTGTTTCTGTAAAATTTGTTTCCTATTTCTGTTTCTCTTCTACTGCTAGACTGTAACGTTCCTGAAGTCTGAGGCCAGGATTGGCGTGGCTCACTGTCTGCCACATACTATGTGCTAAAGAAATACTTCGCAGAGTTCCGACTTCTTATGAACATGTTCTATTTATACTTTCTCATAAACCCACCCACAACATCCACTATTCTCAGAAGATTTGTTAAAAATAAGTAAGGAAATAAATAAGTGCCTTGTATTTGCTGAAAACATACTGACACAATAAAAAGTAATATCAAAATAAAAGCTAGAAAATCTACCTTCTAGCAAAATTCCGTCCTCTCTTTATAGTAGCTTTACACCCTCAAGCACAAATCAAACCTTAAATCTGGGCAAGTCAATCAGCCCATCAGTGTCTTCCACCGTCTCTCGCCTGACTCTTGTCCCTGAATTCAAAGTCTGCAGTTGTAATGACATGATCCCCAGCTCCTGGCTCAGCTCATCCTGCAGCTAAGATAATCCAAGTGCAAACACAGAGAGCTCTAGGGCATCATGGTCGACCTCGGCCTTGCAGACGGTCCCTGATCGTGGTACCCCATCTTCTAACAAGTTCTACCAATTTTCTTAGAAACCAGACTCAGAGGCCCAGCCCCCTTTCTCCTTTCCTCTCGGTGACTGACTTCTCGGTCCTGGACTCCTTCTGGCCTGATGGCCAGCATGGACCCTGAGCCAACAGGGCAGCAGCCGCTGTTCCCCCAGAAAGCCCCTGGGGCGGGGACCCACGCTGCCTGCCCTCTTGCCAGCTACATCTCAGGGCACCGGGTTGGGGGTGGGGGGGCTCCTGCCCTGCTCCTGTGCCTGGGCGCTCGTGTCTCTGTCTCCTTCACCACTTCAGAGTCTGCTCCCTAGTCCTAAGTCTGTTGCCTTTCAGGCTCTTTAACATCGATATTCCTCAAAGACACAGTGACTCCAGAGCAACCCCAGGCTCATGTACTGGGCACCACGTTCAGCCTGCAAGCCTCTCATTTTAAATAAGAACGACATAGATGGGTTCAAAGTAACAGGACGGCGCAGGATACAGCACAAAAGCGCTGATCCAAAGAAAGCCGCGGTACCCGTACTCACAGCAGACAAGGCAGATTTCCAAACACAGAGCATTTCCTGAGAGCCCGCTCACTTCACAACGAAAGCAAGACTCCCTCTTGTTCCCCTCTGACCCCCAAAAGAAAGTGCGTAAAGACAGCGCAGGGCTTCGGGGTGAGTCCATCGTGATGACACCAGGTTCAAAAGCAGCAAGAGACAGAAACAAGAATAAATGTCCAGCCATCATCATGGAGCAATGAGCCTAATCACGGCCTCTGCGCTTCAGCCCCGGGAAACTGGTACCCATGGAGAAAGGGTGTCCAAACCCCAGCAACTGGTATCGGTTGCCTCTTGCTCCCTCCCCACATTCCAGGCTTGGCGCTCAGGACACCCTGAAATGGAAAAGGCTGCTGGGACATGACTGACTAGAAGCAGAAGTGCCAGGTCATGAACCCTCAGCCCCAGAGTTCACGGGGCCAGCCAGCCTGCAGAAGCCGAGCCCTTGATCCTGCCGGACAGGCAGCTCTCATTAAGCGATGCCGCTAACCTGCTGCCAGAAACACCAGGCTGCCTGCGCCCTCCTGGGCGTGACTTCTAGGCTTGGAAATACGTGTATTTTGAAAACTCCCACGTCCGTCTTTTCTGGGTGGAACTGCTCGAGCCATGCTAACATTCATTGAGCAAGAGATGCGAGTACAATCGTCCTCACACACAGCCACAGGGGACATCCCAGGCACAGAGGACAGCCCAGAGAAATGCCACAGCACCCCCCCCCCTCCCCCGCGCGGGGAACCAGGCCACAGAGACGCTTCTCGATCAGCACAGAAGCAGCAGTCTGGGCTTCTGTCTGAATGATTTCAGACAGTGACTGCACATGCTGGGGCAGCCGACTTTCAAAGGCAGCTCATTCTTCCTGAGATTTTTGCCCTTGAATCCAGGAAGTCCTCAGGGACATCTCTGACTGGAGGAAAATCAACACAGCTCAAGACAGCATCCAAGACACAAATGTGAACAATTTCGCTTCATGCTGACGGCCGTCAAAGACATCCCCAAAGTGGAATGGCCAGGCTCCATGTTGGGGAAAATTCCACTGCGGGGAAATTGAAAGCATGACACCTTTACAGCTCAGGCAGGAAATGAGCCGACTGAATGCTAACAGGCCCTGGTGAACTGGGTTAAAATGAAGAAGTCGTTCATCCCTGCTAATTGCAGTCTCGGTGTCAAATTTTCCTTTTCAATTTAGGCAGGATATTACAAACTTCATTTGCTTATGTTTTGGGGTCTAATGAGATTCAAGTATAATCTTCCACCCTCACGGACACACAGGACAGGAAAGCCAGTATCTTTGGAATATATTTCTGGAAATAATTTTTCTTCCTCACCTCATTTGTTCTGTGGACAAAGTCCTCTGATGCTCGTTTCCCCTCTGTTCAGCCCTTCTGCTAAAGCAGAAGTTCACCTCAGCGCCGCGCACACTTGAGGTTGGACAGCTCCTTGCTGGGGGCTGTCCTCTGCACTGTAGGCTGCTGACAGCATCCCTGGCCTCTAAATACTAGATACCAAAGCACCCCTCCCACTTGTGACAACCAACAATGTCTGCAGACGCTGCTAAACATGGCTCGATCACTCCTGTTTGAGAACCAGTGGCCTAATGAACATTTCAATGCTAATATCCATCTTATATCATTACAACATGCCTTTTGTCCACAGAATCTTCTCACATCACCTTCCTACCAATTTTCTCTCCCTTTCTCTGCTCCCAGGCCACTGGGTCACTTGCAGAGAGTCTGTTGATAATACATCCATTGTCCCGCTCACTGGTTCAGTGTCCCAGGCCTGCCCAGGGTGCTATCTGTAAGGTCAGGAGAGAAGGATGCAGGGATGTCAGAAGAATAAAGTTCTCCCTGAATCTGACGACCTCAAAAAAAAAAAAATAAAAAGCAAATACAGAGATCAGCCAAAATGGCGGAGTAGAAAGACCCTGAGTGAGCTCACCTCCTCTCACGAGCACACCAAATCTTGGCTACTTGCAGAACAACCATTGATGAAAAAGACTGGAACTTAACAGAAAAGACCTACAACTAAAGAGATAAAGAAGGAGCCACAATGAGATGGGCAGGATGGGGTGGACTCATGACATAATCGAGCCCTGCACTTCCGGGTGGGGGACCCACAAGCCGGAGAATAATTATACTGCAGAGGTTCCCCCAGGAGTGAGAGATCTGAGCCCCACATCAGGCTCCCCAGCCTGGCGTCCTGCACCAGAATGAGGACCCCCCACCCCAGAGCATTTGACTCTGAAGGCCAGTGAGGTTTAATTTTGGGAGTCCCGTAGGACTGGGGGAAATGGAGACTTCACTCTTAAAGGGCGCACACAAAACTTCACATGCACCAAGACCCAGGGCAAAAGTAGTAATGTGATAGGAGCCTGGGCCAGACCTACCCACTAGTCTTGGAGAGGTGGAGGGGGCCGCAGCTTGCCCTAGGGACACAGACACTGGCGGCAGCCATTCTCTGGAGCTTCTTCTACTGAGCGGACACTCGTTCAGGAGGGCGCCATCGTGGGACCCTCCCTCTAGCTCGTTAGTGCCAAGGCCTGGCCCCACCCAGCAGCCTCTAGGCACCAGAGCTGGGATGTCTCAGGCCAAACCACTAACTGGGTGGGGACACAGGCACCCCCATCAGCAGACAGGATGCCTACAGTCTTCCTGAGCCCACAGCTGCCTCCAGACACCCCTCTAGCTACTGCCCTGCCCACCAGCAGGCCAGGACCCAGTCCTGTCCTCCGGCCCCTGGACCAGCCTCACCCACCAGGGGGCAGATACCAGACAGAAGAAAACCACAATTGCGCAGCCTGAAGGCCCAGCCTGCCCACAGCAGGCCAGACCTAGCCCTGGGACCAGCTGGGCCATGTGCAAGCTTTGGGACACCCTGGGCCCTGTACCCAGCTGTGGCAGGAACTGCACCACCACCCCTGCAGCCCTTGGCCAGAATCTGACACCAGCTCTCAGATGCCCGGGCCCTGCAGCCAGACTCCAGGATCCGGCTCCGCCTGCCAGTTGTCCAGCACTAACCCCAGGGCCTGGGTTCAGTCACCAGAGGGCAGGCAACAGTCCTGGAGTCTTCTGGGCCCTGGCTTCGCCCACCAGCGAGCCAGCGCTAGCCCGGGGCCCCCTGGGTGCTGCAGGCAGCCACCTCACAACCGGGCCCCACTAACCAGTGTCTGGCAGCCTCCACACAATGCAGGGCCTAGCAACCAAGCCTAGCAGACCGCCCGCATGGTCAGCCCCCCCCCCAAGGACCCGGGCAGCCCTCACAGGGGGACCCCCTAGAGCACAGAGCACAGAGCTTGGCTGATGAGAGGGGAGCACGTGGCTGGGATACACAGGACGTCTCCCACAGAGGGCCACTTCTCCGAGATTGAAAAATGTAACCTACCAGATACATAAAAATACAAACGGCAACTGAGGCAAAATGAGGCAGCAGAGGAACATGTTTTAGACAAAGGAATAAAACCCCAGAAGAACTAAGTAAAGTGGAGACAGGCAATCTACTGAAGAAAGACGTCAGGGTAACGACCGTAAAGATCACTGAGGAACTCGGGAGAAGAATGGAGGCACAGAGCAAGAAGTTAGAATTATTTAACAAAGACTTAGAAAATATAAATAACATCCAAACAGAAATGAAGACTAGCTGAAATGAAAAATACACTGGAAGGCATCGCCAGTAGACTAAACGATACAGAGGAACAGATTAGCAAGCCAATAGGCAGAGTCATGGAAATTAGTGCTTCTGAAGACAAAAAAAAAAAAAAAAAGAAAAGAAAAAAGAATGAAAAGAAATGAGGACAGTTTAAGAGACCTCTAGGGCAACATCAAGCACACTAATATTTGCATTAAAGAGGTCCCAGAAGGAGGAGAGAGAGAGAAAGGGGCTGAGAAAATATCCAAAGAGATAATAGCTGAAAACCTCCTTAATCTTGGAAATGAAACAGTCACTGAAGTCCAGGAAGCACACAGAGCCCCACACAGGATCAGCCCAACGAGGAACACACCAAGACGCACTGTAATTAAAATGAGAAAAATTAAAGATAGAGAGTATTAAAAGCAGCATGGGAAACGCGACAAGTAAAATTCAAGGGAACTCCCATAACAATTATCAGCTGGCTTTTCAGCAGAAACTCTGCAGTCCAGAAGCAAGCGGTATGATGTATTTAAAGTGATGAAAGGGGGAAACGTACAACCAAGAATATTCCACCCTGCAAGGCCCTTATTCAGATTTGACGTAGAGATCAGAAACTTCACAGACAAGCAAAAGCTGCAAGAGCTCAGCACCACCAAACCAGCTTTACAACATATATTAAAGGAACTTCTCCAGGCAGAAAAGAAAAGGCCACGACTAGAAACAAGAAAATCATGAAACAAAGCTCACCAGTGAAGGTGGGAAACCATCCATGTGCAAAGCTAGGTTAAAAGGCAGGAAGCTTAAAAGACAGAAATAGTAAAATCATCTGTATCCACAATAAGCAGGTAAGGGATATACAGGACAATTAGATGCAAAATACGACATCAAAACCAGCCACCGTGAGTGGAGGAGAGTACAAATGCAGGGTTTTTAAGTGCATGTGAAAGATCAGCAACCTAAAACAATCATGTATAGATAAGCTGCTATGTAAAAACCTTATGGTAACTGCAAACCAAAAATCTATAGTAGATACACACACACAAAAGGAAACAGAACCCCAACATAAAGGCAGACATCAAATTACAAGAGAACAAAAGAAGAAAGGGAAACAAGACCTACAAAACAACCCCAAAGCAATAAGCATACGTATCAATAATTACTTAAATGTAAGTGGACTAAATGCTCCAATCAAAAGACAGAAAGTGAAAGTAACAACATTGTAAATCAACTGTACTTCAATAAAAATAAAAAATAAAAAGACACAAAGTGGCTGGATACAAAAACAAGACCCATATATATGCTGCCTACAAGGGACTCACTTCATATCTAAAGACACACAGACTGAAAGTGAGGGGATTGAAAAAGATACTCCATGCCAATGGAAATCAAAGAAAGCTGGAGCAGCACTACTTATATCAGACAACACGGGCTTTAAAATTAAGGCTGTTACAAGAGACAAAAAAGGATACCATATAATGATCAAGGGATCAATCCAAGATGGAGACAGAACATGTGTAAATATATACACACCCAACACCGGAGCATGTAAATATATAAAGTAAGTATTAAGACATTAAAGGAGGAATCAACAGTAACACAACAAGAGTAGGGGACTTTTACAGCCCACCTACTTCAGCAGACACATCATCCAGACAGAAAAACAGTAAGGAAACACTGGCCTTAAATGACATATTAGACAAGATGGACTTAATTGATATAGAGCATTTCATCTGAAAGCAGCAGAACCACATTCTTCTCAAGTGCACATGGAACATTCTTCAGGATATACCACATGCAAGACCACAAAACAAGCCTCGGTAAGTTTAAGAAAACTGAAATCATACCAAGCATCTTTTCTGAGCACGATGCTATAAGGTTAGAAATCAACTACAAGAAAAAAAATTGCAAAAAACACAAGCACATGGAGTCTAAACAATATACTACTAAACAACCCATGGATCAGTGAAGAAATCAAAGAGGAAATAAGAAAATACCTAGAGAAAAATGAAAATGAAAATGACAATAACCCAAAACCTATGGGATGTGGCAAAAGCAGTTTTAAGAGGGAAATTTATAGCAATACAACCTTACCTCAGGAAACAAGAAAAACCTCAAACAACCTAACCTTACACCTAAAGGAACTAAATAACAAACAAAACCCAAAGTTACTAGGAGGAAAGAAATCAAAGATCAGAGCAGAAATAAATGAAATAGAAACTAAAAAAATAATAGAAAAGGTCAATGAAACTAAGAGCTGGTTCTTTGAAAAATTAAACAAAACTGATAAACTTTTAGCCAGACTCATCAAGGAAAAAAAGGGAGCAGGACCACATAAATAAAATTGGAAATGAAAAAGAAGTTACAACTGATACCACGGAAATACTAAGAATCATAAGAGACTACTACCAACACTATATGCCAATAAAAAGAACAACCTAGAAGAAAAGAACTAATTTCTTAGAAATGTACAATCTCCCAAGACTGAACAAGGAAGGAATAGAAAATATGAACAGACTAATTACCAGTAATACAATTGAATCAATAATTCAAAAACGCCCAGCAAACAGAAGTCCAGGACCAGAAGGTTTCACAGGTAAATTCTACCAAACATTTAGAGAAGAGTTGACACCTATACTTCTTAAACTGTTCCCAAAAAGTACTGAGGAAGGAATACTTCTGAACTCATTCTGTGAGGCCAGCATCATTACCCATATCAGACACAGATATCACACACAAAAAAAGAAGAAATTTACAGGCCAATATCACTGATGAACATTGATGCAAAAATCCTCAACAAAATATTAGCAAACCAACTCCAACAATGCATTAAAAGGATCATACACCATGATCAAGTGGGATTTATCCCAGAGGTGCAAGGTTTTTTTTCAATATATGCAAATCAATCAGTGTGATATACCACATTAACAAAGTGAAGAATAAAAAACCTACGATCATCTCAGTAGATACAGAAAAAGCTTTTGACAAAATTCAACAACCATTTATGATAAAAATTCTCCAGAAAAGTTGGCACACGGAACATATCTCAACATAATGAATGCCATACATGACAAACTCACAGCCAACATCATACCCAATGGTAAGAAGCTGAAATTATTTCTTCTAAGATCAGGAAAAAGACAAGATGCCCACTCTTGCCCTGATACCAAAACCAGACAAAGACACCGTATTTTTTAATTCAACATAATTTTCGAAGTCCTAGCCACAGCAATGAGACAAGAAAAAGAAACAAATTGACTCTAAATTGGAAAGGAAGACATAAAACCATCACCGTTTGCAGATAACATGATACTATACATAGAAAATCCTAAGGACACCACCAGAAAACTATTAGAGCTCACCAAGGAATTCAGTAAAGTTTCAGGATACAAAATTAATATACAGAAGTCTGTTGCATTTTCATACATTAACAATGAACTATCAGAAAGAGAAACTGAGGAAACAATCCCGTTTACCATCACATCAAAAAGAATAAAATACCTAGGAACAAACATACCTAAGGAGGAAAAAGACCTGTATTCCAAAAATTGTAAGACGCTGATGAAAGAAATTGAAGATGTCACAAATAGATGGAAATATATACCATGTTCTTGGATTGGAAGAATTAATATTGTTAAAATGGCCATACTACCCAAGGCAATCTATGGATTCAATGCAATCCCTATCAAGATACCACCAGCAATTTTTCACAGAACCAGAACAAATAATTCTAAAATTTATATGGAAACACGAAAGACCCAGAATAGCCATGATAATTTGGGGAAAGAACAGAGTTGGAGGAATCAAGCTCTCTGACTTCAGACTATACTACAAAGCTACAGTAATCAAAACAGTGTAATACTGACACAAAGATCAATGGAACAAAATAGCCCAGAAATAAACTCAGGCACTTATGGTCAATTAATCTACAACAAAGGAGGCAAAAATATAGTCTCTTCAATAAGTGGATGTTGAGAAGACTGAACAGCTACATGTAAAAGAATGAAATCAGAACATTCTCTAACATCATATACAATGATAAACTCAAAATTGATTAAAGACCTAAATGTAAGACCAGAAACCATAAAACTCCTAGAGAAGAACATAAGCAGAACACTCTTTGACATAAAACATAGCAGTATTTTTTTGGATCTGTCTCCTATAACAAACGAAATAAAAGGAAAAATAAACAAATAGGAACTGATTACATGTAAAACCTTTTGCACAGCAAAGGAAACCATCAACAAAACGAAAAGACAACGTACTGAATGGCAGAAGCTATTTGTAAATGATATGACTGACAAGGGGTTAATATCCAATATACAAAACCAGCTCATACAAATCAACATAAAAAAATAAACAACCTGATTAAAAAACGGGCAGAAGACCTGAATAGACATTTTTTCCAAAGAGGAAATGCAGATGGCCAACAGATATATGAAAAGATGCTCAATATCACTGATCATCAGGGAAATGATGTGTGTCAAAACCACAATGAAGTTATCACCTCATACCCATCAGAATGGCCATCATCAAAAAGAACACGAATAACAAATGTTGGCAAAGATGTGGAAAAAAGGGAGACCTATTCTACTGGTGGGAATGTAAATTGGTGCAGCCACTATGGAAAACAGTAGGAAGGTTTCTCAAAAAACTAAAAACAAAATTATCATATGACCATATGACCCAGCAAATCCATTCCTGGGAACAAAAACACTAATTCGAAAAGATACGTGCACCCCAGTGTTCATAGAAGAATTATTTACAATTGCCAAGATGTGGAAGGAAACTAAGTGTCCATCAACAACAGATGAATGGATAAAGAAGACAGATGAAGAGACACACACACAATGGAATACCACTCAGCCATAAACAAGAATGCAATTTTGCCATTTTCAGCATCTTACACAGATCTTTCACCCCATTGGTTAAGTTTATTCCTAAGCAAATACCTAAAGATCTGATTCTAGATATGCTTGCAATTCAGGCAGAGTTAATTTTTATATAATTGCTGATATTTTTCAAATACTTATTACTGGAAAAAAATGAGAATACAATTTGTGTTTTTCAAAATACTTAAAGGGAATTTACTTAAGCTCTCAAAGTATTTCTTTACACTGCAAAAATGGATTATTGCTGGACTTTCTTTTGGCACAGGAAATACCGTCACCCTCACCTTCCCTATCCGACCTCAACGCAAGACAGTGCTTTGGGTCACGGCCACATCTGCCACACTACTGCTCTGCTGTCAGAAAGTTAAGCTTCTCTTCCCAAGGCTAACTTGAGACAATAGGTGGGATTTTGTTTGTTTTGTTTTGTCGCTAACAGGCAGAGACATATCCTGCATAGAATACTGCGTGGGAGGAGGCTGCTTTTGGAAAGCTATGATAGCTCCAAAGAATAGCTATTTTACCTTCTCCGTCCTTTCTCCCTTCCTCCTTACACAAGCCAGAAGAATCCACAAATTCCTGCTTTCCTCTGAGGGGCTTCTGCCCCATGTTGGAATGTAAGCTCTCTGAAGGGAGGGAGTTGTGCTTAATTATTACTTTTTCATATCTCTGGTACCTAACACAGTTTAAGATATTTACTAAAAACAAAAAGTAAGAAAGGGAGGAGGAAGGAAGGGAGAAACTGAGGGAGGGAGGGAGGGAGGGGAGAGGAAGGTAAAGAGGGAGAGACAGAGAGAGAGGAAGAAAGGGAAATAAGATCGAAGGAAAAAAGAAAAGGTGGAAAGGAGGGCATCAGTGTTAGATTCACGTAGTACAACATGATTCAAATTTGTTCTGAGCACTAGAGAATTTACACAAGTGACGCTTAGCCTAACTCACTCTCCTCTGTCACCGTATAACCCACAGTTTAGTCGTGCTTCCGGGATGCAGCATCTCGTGCAGGACAAGAAGCAATGTGCGGGTTTAGGGGACGGAAGCGATACCGCTGCATAAAAACTGACTGAAAATAACCAACGATGCCAAGGCAAGAAATGCTCAGTTCATGCCCATTAACTTAATATTAGAAAAGGGAATAAATGTTTCTGCTTTGGAGCCGTAAAAGAGAAACAGAATTAGAATAAAAGAACAAGCATAAAAGTCCCCCAGTCCATCCCACCACCTTCAAGCAAAGCCAAAAAAAAAATTTTTTTTCCTTCTCTACTGACATTTGAACGCAACTGTTTCTTGAAAGGTCCTCTTTACATCACATCAATTTTTCGAATCTCAAGTTGTCTGTTTTCTCCAGTCTAGTAATGTATACTTATTGAAGAAAATTTTGAAAAATATCAAAGAATACACAAAAGCAAAGCGAAGTAAATGTCCACATTGTTCCAGGAATCATGTAATCAATGAAAATGTTCATTTCTGAAAAAGCTCATTTCTGCTCCGTATTACTGTATGAATCACACTGCCTTTACAACCTGATTCAAGACCTCATTCTTCATCCGCCATTAATGAGAAGTGTTGTATATTTTTGAAGTGTTTAAAAAGTCTTATTTTAGGACATGGGCCAAAAGGCAAGGTTCTCCAACTCATTAACCTGCTCCATAAACTTTAAACCACTGTTTCCTACGGGAGAAAAACATACCTGGAAATAGTTACTATTTTAATTCTTTCCTTCTATTTCAAGACCAGTTTACCCCCATTTCATCTGAATGAAAATTACTTGAGAATGTTTCCTCCCTTGTGCAACAAGGGACTTAACAATTTAATTCTGGTGAAGAAATCCAATTGCTTCCATCGGTCAAAGAACCAGAAGCTAAACAGAAATTAAGAACCAAAGAAAATCTGTCACGATGGCGCAGGGAGCCCTGTGCTGCCAATCAGAGGGCCCGACAGATTCAAGCTTCTGACCTTGTGAACTCTGAGCTGAGTTTCCTCGAGCTTCTGCCTTAAGAAGGAAGGAGTACGACTGTGTGTACTGTTCGTCCTCGATCATCTCTCAAACATTTCTTTTCCAACGAGGAAAGGGAATTGACGGGTTCACTTTGTATGAATTGCATTTGTTTTTCCACTTCAGGATTATGTTCTTTGGCTGGGAATTGGGGAATTCTGCTTCTGCAGGCCCCAGCCTGCAAGCCGTCACTTCTCCAACTTCTCCAGGCGGGAGCTGGTGTCCGGGCCACTCAGGAGGCTTCTCGGCTTCCAGGGGGCCCGTGGCCAGGGCTTCCTGCTCTGCTCAGGGCAGCCTGCTCCTGGGCCTGGAGGGGGCTGCTTTCCGGGACCTGGGGCTGGGTCCATGCCCACATTTTAATGACAGGCTGGAGCCAAGTGCCTTTGTGATTGGGAAAGCTATATGCTGGCTTGGGGCTTTTGAGTCATTAAAAAGACTTTGCAGGCATTGTTCCCAGGCAGTTTCCACCTTGGCCTTGGGACTTTGAGCTTAATAGTCCGCACACTATTATCAATGGTCAGAATACCCTGCCAACATATTAGGGCTCTCTAGTGTGGTCCAGCCCTTTGCAGAATCAATAAAAGATGTAACCTCTGTCTCAAAGACCTTGTGCCCCTAAAGCCTGGTAAGCATATGTAGATATGAATACCTACCATCAATCATTGACCAACATCTGAAACGGAGTAAAACCTTGTTAATCCACTGTTGCCGATCCCAAATAGCATGTAATTCAAAGCAACTGCTGTTCCTGTCCGCCATTATTCTTTAATGAAAATATTCAATAACTCAAAACCGGCAGTGGGATGTTTATCTTTCCAGGTCCCTGGCATTTCCAATTTTCAGGACGTTGCTCTAATTTTATTTTCGTGATTAAGTAATAGGTATTATTTTCCCATGACCGCCAATCAAGCTCTCCCTGAGAAGTTTCGTTGCTGCAGCTACAACAGCATTAGTGTTCTGATTAGAAAGCTAACTCTCACAGCATCCAAACAAACTGTTAACGTCAGCCGGAAATCTAAGTGTGGGTGAGTGACTTCACTTTTTAAAGGGATTTTAATCTGATTTTTTAAAATGTTATGTGTTTATTGCAGAGCATTTTGAAAATAAAGAATATCACAAAGGAAAACAAAAAATATGCCCATGATCCTACCAGTAGAGAAAACACTCGTTTACTGACCCCAAGCTCAAGGTCATAAAGCTGTCTACTCAGAAGAGAGAGGGGGAGGGGGAGGGAGAGACTCCTTTATCTTTTCACCTTAAAAAACTGATACCTTCTTCCTACTAATTTGGATCCAGAGTAGAGAATTCAGTCACTGTTGCCAGTATCGTAACGAACTCTATTTTCCACAAGGCAGAATTCATGATAAGTTGGACACAGGTCCTATTTCAATTCCTGAAGTAAAGAGAAACTCATTACAAGATGGTCTCATGCAGGAAGTGAAAATGCAGGCTGAGCCCCAAGGACACCTTTATGTGCTCAATGTCACATTGGAGAGATTGAGTTAAACCAGTGGTTCTTGTCTTGGGGTGATTTGATCCCCCAGAGGACACTGGCAGTGCCTAGAGACATTTTTGTTTGGCAAAACTTGGGGAGGGGGTGAGGGTGGCATCTGGTGGGTAGAGCCCAGAGCACAGCCCCCACCACAGACAAGAGTGAGCCAGCCCCACATGTCAATGGCACTGAGGCTGAGGGAGTCTGCATTACACTCACCCCAACCTTATCCACAGAGAATCGCCATCTAAGAGGCCACACGGATGCAGAGAGAACAAGAGACCAAACTGGCTGCCTTTCCCATGACTTGGTGGATGGACATATTCTGATAGCAGAGCAGAAATGTCCAGAGACATTTAGCCACAATGTTTAGAGACATTAAAGCTAGAGTTGGGAAATTGGAAGTCCTAAGTCTATTAGGAGAAATTTAAACCCCAGATCATCTAAAGAGAGCATAGAGAATGAGGAAAATGAGATACCCAAGGACACCAAAGGAAGAAATGGTTTAAAAGTACTGGCATGAAGACGAAATGAGTTTAAAATAGTTCAATGCCTGGCACATCGTGTGTGGTGCTATAAATGGTCACCGTTATCATGGGCTAAACCCAGTTACTTTTGACACTTGGCTTCCAAACTGAGATGCCCAGTGGAGATGTCTTCCATGAACAACTCAATAAAGGACTCTCAGAAAAAGTAGTATCATTCATTTCTTGAAGAGTTCATTTGTGTTCTAAACAAGAGCCATGGACCTTGTGGATGGAAGTCTTTTTTGGTTACCTTGGTTCTGTAATCAGGATATAATCAAATGGTCTCAGAAATTCTTCAGGCCACAGATTGCTTCTCCGATGCTAAGCACCTTCTAATGACAAATGCTAAATGAATTTGTGGTAAATGTTGTAATGACATTCTATTGAGCAGCTTTCCAGCCAAGTAGATCTTTGGCTTTAGAATTCGAGACAGCTATCATCTGGCCGTCCTTCCCAGCATTAACTAATCACCAGTGAAAAATACAAATGTCATTCACAAATCATATCAAAGACGGGAACAGCTGGAATCAAATTCAAGAGACAGCATCATTTTATCATCTTGACATTAATCATTCTACACGGATAGCACAGGCAATCTGGAGCAAAGAATAATTTATGTTGCAATATAAATGTTAACCATTTAGGCCTGGGAGACTCTCCTCCTACTCCCTCTTCCCAACCTAGAGACTCAAGTCCAAGGATTACATGAAAATGTTTTATGAAACATTATTTATAAAGTAGCCATGAGAACAGGAAAAAAAATCCCTCTATATACAAGGCTGAGTTATCTGACCACCCAGCTTAGGGGTCGGACAACCACAGCCCGCAAGCCATCCCCAGCCCACTGTCTGTATTTCTGTGACCCATGTACTGATAATGAGTTTTACATTTTTAAATGGTTGGAAAACATTTAACGAATGGTATTTGATGACATGGGAAAATGATATGAAACTGAAATTTCAGTGTCTCTAAAGCAAGCTTTATTGCAACACGGCCATGCCCATTTGCTTCCGTATTGTCTGTGGCTTCCTTGTGCTACAGTGGCAGAGGTGAGCAGTTTCAACAGAGACCACATGGTTCACAAGTCCCTAAATATTACCTAGCCCTCTACAGAAAAAAGATTTGCCCATTCTTATCTAGGGATCAATAACTGGATTTTTTCCTATGCAACAATTACAAACGCTACCATGTATCTGTTGGGTTTACGTGTTTCACTGCTGCCCCCCAACAGGACAGCACTCCAGTACCCTGACGGGCAGTTACCTCTTCCCCCACTGTGAGTGGTCCTGGGGGGAAAGTAATTCCCAACCCACCCGGTCCATACGTCCTGCTACTCCCACCTTAGTGATACTAGCTCTCCATCTCTGACTTCAGGGGGACCTCCTTACAATGAACTCTTCATGTATTCATTTGCCAAGTATCTAAGGAGCGCTGTGTTGGCTCTTTCCCAGGCACTGGGCTAGAGTCTGCACACCGGAAACAGCCTTAGCACCTGTAAAGCGTACATCCCTAGGATCGATGATCAACAGCCAAACAGGTAAACGGAAAAGTAACTTCAGATAGCACTAAGTGTTACAAAGACGATAAAAGTGGGTATTTAATGCATAGGAGAGGTTGGCTAATGTCCACTATTAGTCAGGAATGGCATCACTGAGGTGGCCGTGGGAAATGTGGACTGCCCATTTACATGGACTTGGAATGTCGAGTGGATGGTTTTTAGCTCAGAGACATTAAAGCTAGAGTTGGAAAATTGGAAGTCCTAAGTCTATTAGGAGAAATTTAAATCCCAGGTCATCTAAGGAGAGAGCATAGAGAATGAGGAAAATGAGATACCCAAGAACACCAAAGGAAGAAATGGTTTAACAAGGAAGTGATTCTGATAAGGGAAATTTAGGAGGCAGGTCTATAAGGCGTATGCCTGCACAAGCTTGATTTAGACTTCTGCCCCCATTGCAAGTGGCCCAGAGGGACAGGGAGAGAAGATAACCCCTCAGTGAATAGTCAGGCAGGACATTCATCCCCTTTTCCCAGGATGGGAAGACAGAAGACCTGAATCAATTTCAACACTGAATCACAGGCAGTAGCTAAGGGTCTGGTTGGTTGGTTCTTGGGTGGAAGAAGCAAGGCTGGAGGGTTGGTGATGAGGGTGGGAAGCAGGAGGCCCTGTTGAAGAGGTCTAGGACATTAAACCTCTCGGGTCACATGTGAATGCTAATCTGGCTACCCCACTGCCAAGTGTTCCATTTCCCAGAAGCAGTGTGGCAGAAAATGGAGCTGTCCCCACAAAATCCTTAAGCCCTCTCCTTAGTATAGAGTTGTCAGTAGGAGATGGCAGCTCAGCTAAAGGCTGTATTTCTCAGCCTCCTTTGCAGTGAGGTGTGATCAGGGGACTGAGATGGCCCATGGAATGTGAGCGGAAGCATCACTGTCCTCCATTCCTAGGCCTGGTTTATAAATTGTCTACGTGGAATTCCTCCAAGTGCTCTTCCCCTCCTAGCTGGCTGGAATAACAATGACCCCCACACCCAGAGCAACCTTGGAAGTTTTGTGTTAAAAATGGCAGAGTTTCTGTCACCCTGGGGCCCTGAATGACTCTGTGGAGGAGGGAGGGACATTCTGCCAACCTCTTCACTCACCCAGTACTGTTTCATGATCCAGAAATGGACTTCTGTATATAAAATAGATAATCAACAAGGACCTACTGTATAGCACAGGGAACTATATTCAATTTCTTGCAATGAACCGTAATGGAAAAGAAGCGGAAATATATATATATATACATATGTATATATATGTATAACTGAATCACTTTGCGATACACCTGAAACTAACACTGTAAATCCACCACACTTCAATAAGAAAATAAGAATTTTAAAAAATGGGCTTCTGTTGCATTAGAGCCAATATACATTTTGTTGCCTTTTGCTAACAGCAGTTCATCTACCTTAATACAACCCTGAACCCCTTCTGAGGTAACACGCGCAGGGTATTCTGGCGGGCTACACAAATGTTTGTTGGCCACCCCTACCTGGCTGACAAGTTGCAGGTTACAATCTCATAGAATTGACTTCCCATCACCTTCACCATATCTGATTGGTTAGAACCAAGTCACTAGGGTGGCTCACACGCAAGAGAAAAGGATTACACAGGGCATGAAAATGAGAAGGCAAGGGTCATCGGGAGGCATATTTGAGACAACCTAAGAAACAACCTAAGTAGACACACTAAGTAACACCAAGTAGTTACAATAATGAAATAGAAGTCCCTCTCTGCCTCTTTGTGCTAAAAGTGGAGGAAGCAGCAGAGAGTGATGGAACAAGGCACGGGGTGGGGCAGGGAGAACAAACGGCAAGGGTCCCAGTCAAAGGATCGGCCTGCCACAGTGCACACATTTCTTGTTCAAATAAACAAAATCTTTTGTTGAAACTTGACATTCAACATGACCTTCTCAATGCTTTTCCCCTTTCCTCCCTAAATGGCCTCATAAAACAAGCAAAATAGTGAGGTTCCAGGTGGAACCATCTCATGGTCAACATGTGTCATTCAGTGAGTCTTTGTCTATATGTTTTTCATAATAAACCAATTAAATAATTTGCAGTGACTTAATACAAAGAAGATTCAAATCCTGAGAATCCTCTCCTTTGGAACGAAAGGCAGGAGATCCGGAACATCTGGCACCATTATTTATTCATGATTCCAACAACAACTGACCTTTTTTGTTTTAGTTCTCAGTGTTAAAAAAAAAAAAAAAGATCTAACTAGGCTAAAACATGAGTGAGAGATGGAAAACGGAATGAGCTTTCTTTAAATTATTGAGAGATGCCCAGAGCCATTCTGTAACACCAGTGTTTCTGAAGACCGGCTGAGGTGACTGTAAACAGTGAAGTGTTATGCTAGCTGATAAAAGTTCTTCAGATGAAAACTTGAAATGAAGGCTGATCCATAAAACAGATAAACCCAGAGCCATCTGATGAAAAGTTAGGCGGGGCACACAGGACGCCATCTGCTGCAGCCCCCTTCACTTTGCTCCAGTGGGCACTCACGGTGTTCCACAGAATGGATCTGAAACCCATGGACAGCACTCTTCCTTTATCTTTGGGGACATTTCATCTCCAAGGGAAATTTGATCTGCTTATCCACTCTGGAAAACCTGGCAGGCAGGTGCTTGCCGGATAACAGCTGCAAACTGAATTTGCAGAAGGGCATCTTGGAAGAGGCTGGATGTTTTGGAGCTCGGAGCCTATCGGCTCTGAAACCCAAACAGAATGGAAGCAGGGACTTCCTTAAGCTCTAAGAGGGCCGAGCAGGGAGAAGGATGAGGCGCAGAGAGAAATGCTTTCCGGGAGACTTTGGAAAACACAGTTCAAAATCGCTCCTGACCCAACCTTGGAAGTACTTCTCTCTGGTTTCCTGAGAGCCACTTTCTGAATCTAAGAGAGCAAATTAAGTTTAAAACCTTCAACTTCAGGAGGCTGCCTTGTTTGGGTTTGCATAATGGTGTGTCCGCATGCGGTCCACCAATTCACAGTCCTCCTTCTCTTTGAATTCACTTTGTTAATTTAAATTTATATACATTTAAAAATTTGTGGAGACTTCATATAATCACTGTAATTTGTTCAAGTGCCCCAAACTGAAAATAAATCATTTGGACAACAAATCCATGGAATCTTTACATACAGTGTTTCCTTATTTGTCACACATTTTTTGCCACATTAATGGTAATGACTATAAATTCTTGATTATGCCAGATTAAGCATTATTCAATACAAGAACTTTTCCAAAGAAAGAACTTTCATAGCAGAGTTTAACTCAAACGTTCGTCTGCTCTTTTTTTCCAGTTAATGATATTGACATTTTACTATCTTAGTTCATTAGAGCATGAAACGTCCTGTCTTATTTTTGAAAAGCTATTTCAGGGCTTCATATAGAAGTAACTCTACACCACTGGGACGTAGCAAATGCAGTGAAACAATCAACCACTCAATGGGAAAGAATCCATTGCAAGCCACTAATCATTATTTTAAATGGAACCCAGTTTAGACCTCTCACCTCGTACAGGCGGTCCCTACTTTTTACCACAATAGGTTCCTCGCAGTATCTCTGAACACCAGGGTGGGGAAAAGTCGATCTTTTTTTTTTTTTTTAACTCTTGCCCAGGCCCTGCAAACTCATCATGTTACTTAAAACCCATTCTTGCACTAACTAGTTTCCAAGCAGTCTCTCTCTGCTCAACTGTCAACTCCTGGGATGCAAAAGCCACCTCTCCTCTGTTTCCACATCTCTGGTACCCGTGACCTCTCTTTGTGGCCACTTGGGCTTCCTCACAGCATGGTGTCTGGGTTCCAAGAGTAAACATCCCCCAAATAACCACGGTTGGAAGTCACCACAGTCACAAGCTCAGTGAGGTTCGAACCATGAAGGGCCTCGGGCACATGACAGCGGACACCTCAGCTGGCATATCCAAGGGCCATTTGGACATTCTGCCCACAACTGTCCCCTTGGCCAGCTTTCAGGCCTGGGGACGTGCCCAGCAGCACTGTCTGCCCTCTGCTCTTGGATCCATGAGGGACACGGGGAAGAATCTATGCAGGCTGAGAAGCATCCCTGGGCTTTTGAGCAGGGAATTCCTAGGTCTTGGGTACAGGGCACATGGTCCAGAAGTGGGTACCACATCTACTTGGACCAACAGAATCCTGGGCTTGGGGAGAAGTGTAGACAGAGGAGGACTCTCACAGCATGAGGTCCAGGACTGGTGCAGTTTCCCCGTGTTTGGGGAGACACACTGGGGGGTACAAAGGAGAAGTGTTACTCTAACTCAGCCACTTAGAAAAGGCATCATGGACTAAATGGCCTTCGTACTGCCTCTTGAAAGATGCATTTGTCTGGAAGGATGGCTGTCGGTATTGATACAGATTTTGCTATTGGTATTATTCAGGTTAAATGGTAGACAGGGAACCCGTTAGCTGACCAAATATTTTCCTTTTACTTTGGTCTTACTGCAAGGTAGGAGTCCCAACTTCAAACACAAACGGTTGTCACAAGGGGCCTGGCTTTGAATTGTAAACCTGAGTTCTCCTCTGGGCTCCCACTACCATCTGTATGTACAACTTTACGAAGGCAAATTAACCTCTCTGAGTCTGGAAAAGGAGCTTATGAGCCTCGTACCAGATGTGCAAATCTATAAGCAAACAGACTTAAAATTCTTGAGTGGAAGGTATCACATAAATGGACTGAAAACCCGCCAATGGCTCTTTGCTCAAAAGGAAATGAGCACCATAAAGTAAAGTGAAATAAAATGAAATGAAATAATAAAGTCTAAGCTTTTATTTTATTTTTTAACTGTCCTTCAAGTTTAAGTGTGATGTCAGCAAACATTCTCTGTAAAGTGACAAAGAGAAGTATTTTTGGCTTTGCCAGCCGTGTAGTCTGGGTCACAAGTCCTCAGTGCTGCTGTTGTAGGGCCAAAGCAGCCACAGACAATACGTAAACAGACAAGCATGGTGGGGTCCCAATAAAACTTTATTTACAAATACAAGCAGAGGGCCGGGTGTGGCCTAAAGCTCTAGTTTGCCAACTCTTGCTCTAGGTTAGGAAATAGTATCTGGGGCCATTTCATTCTGTTAAGCAGTGTGAACACTTTCAGTCATGCTATTAAAAATAAAACTAAGCAATAGGACTCTAACCTTGGCTAGGACCTCCAGAATGTGCTACAAGTAATCAGCAATATTAATGGACACCTTCACCTTTTTTTGTGTGAGATGGTTTGTTTTTAACTGAAACACAACTATCATCATCGTTAGACACAGCCCAGGCCATTGGAACTCTGCGCTCATTGAGTTTGTCAGATAGGATAAACATAAAAGGAAGCCTTTTTTCTAAAAATAAAAGCTATTTTTACTTAGATGATTTTGGTATGTTGTTTTTCCTAAAGGCATTTCCATTTCCAAAGTAAGAACGATTGAAATTACAAGTGTTTCAGATTTTTTAAAAATTCAAATTATTTATGTGCAAGCTACACAAAGTCATTGACCTCAAAAAGGTTACAACCTAACGAGCGAAAATAAGACTGGAAAGGACCACAATACAAGACCAAGCAAGGAGAGCAAACATAGAGCCACAGCTTTTCAAAACAAAGAAGAGCCCTGACAATCCATCTGGTCCAACCACTGCCCTACGCTCCAGTTGCATTACTGCATCCCTGAAAAGGTGAATTCCCAGTTCTTTGTAGGAGGACGATGTCCCAGGGACCCATTCAGTTAGGAAAATGCAATTCTTGGCAGGGAAACCAAGGGTGCTTCCCAGACAAGCACGCTGTGCTTAACAGAGCTCGGGCAGAGAAGTCACCATGCGTTAATGGCCCAGCCCTGGCAAGGCAGAACCTGGGTCAAAGAAAGCAAAACCAGTTCCAGATCACACCAGAGGCTTGAGATTGATGAGACAGACACCCTCAGTCCCAGTTACAACTGGCCCAGAAACTGGTGAGGAAAGAACAGACAGTGGAAGCCCCAGGGGGGCTGGGGAAGGAAGGCAGGGGAGGCAATGGATGACAGTGACCCACCAGTACTGGATCAGTCACTTTAGTCAGTTCTTAAGACCCCTTATGTGGCTGCTTGGTATGGATGAGCAGTTTGCACAGAGAAGGTTCCCATTTAGTGCAGCACCTAAAGTCTCTAAAATCTGAAATTCCCTGAGATTACAAACTATGCAGAGACCAGGAAGCAGTCATATTTCATGCAACTTAAGGTTAGAATGTGCTCTACCAATGGCATATTTTACCCTATCCAGTCTCATTTTCCTCGTGCTGTTTTGATTTGCTGTGTGATTTTAAGCAGGTTGCTTAATTTTTCTCTGCTTTAATCTTCTCCCCTTGCAATAATAGGGGGAAATCAATTTTTACCCACCTCATAGGATTGTGGAGATAGTTAATGAACTCATGCATATAATGTACTGCTGGGGGTACCTATTGTTTTTGCTGCCCAGACTTCACCTACTTGTATTCATTATGTATTTTCTGTATTTTATGATGCTTTGATAATTGGGGGCCGCTGATCCTGGAAAAACACCCCCTCCAGAGCTAATTCCTAAATTAATCAAACCATTCAGTCTGCAGCCCATACCTGCCAACTGTTTCCTTGATAGAGCTTTCACATATTGAGCCACTATTTCTGTCATGATCTGAATATTTGCATCCCCCCAAATCCCTCTGTTGAAATCCTAACCCCTAAAGTGATATTGGGAGGTGGGGCTCTTGGGAGGTGATAAGGCCATGAGAGTGAGGCCCTCATGCATGGGATTAGTGCCCTTATAAAAGAGACCCCACAGAATTCTCTAGTCCCTTCTGCCATGTGAGTCTGCAACGCAGAAGGCCCTAACCAGAATCTGACTTACTGGCAACTCTGATCTCAGCCTTCCAGCTTCTAGAACTGTGAGAAATAAATTCCTGTTGTTCATAAGTCACCCAGTCTGTGTCATCCTGTTACAGTAGTCAGGATGGACTAAGACAACCGCCCTGCCCAAACATCAGCCCAGACCCAACTACCGGGCAACTATGGGCAGTCCTTACATCTTGAAATTCACTGAAATTGTTCAAACTAGCCAATCCTAAGTCTATCATGCCTTGACCCTTCCTTGTTGGGAAAACCATAATAAAGGCTTTTGCTCATGCTGTTTCCTTGGTCCTTCACCTCCTGACCAGCTCTGGTCCTTTCCAGTGTGTCCCTGTGTGGTTTATCGTAACTCCTGTTTCTAGATATGTGTGAGTATAAACCTTTTCCTTTGTGACCATCATTTGTGTCTGTGTATCTTACCACACCTGATTAAAACAAATCCCAGGTACATTTTAAAACACTACCTTTCTCCAGCAGCTGTATCCCCAATCTCTCAGGGGCAATGTATTGGTTGCCTACTGCTGCATTACAAATGACCACAAACTTGGCAGCATAAAACACACATTGATTATTACACAGTTTCTCTGAGTTAGGAGTTTGACTACAGATTGGCTGGGTCCTCTGCTTCAGGGTCTGTCACAAGTCTGAGTTATCATCTGAAGGCTTCACTGGGGAAGGACCTGCTTCCAAGTTCACATGGTTGAGGGCAGGATTCAGTTCCTAGAGGGTAGTTAGACTAATGGCCTCTATTCTCCTATGGCTATTGGCTGGAGGTTGCCCTGAGTTCTTTGCTACATGGGCTCCTCCAACATGGAACTTTGCTTCATCAAAGTGTGCAAGCTCAACTATTTACAATAGCCAAGACATGGAAACAACCCAAATGTCCATCGACAGATGACTGGATAAAGATGCAGTATACATCAACAAGAGAAAGGACAAAAACCACATGATCATCTCAATAGACACAGAAAAACCATTTGATAAAATTCAACACCAATTTATGATAAAAAAAAAAACCCTAACCAAAATGGGTATAGAGGGAACACATGTCAACATAATAAACGCTATTTATGACAAACCTACAGCCAGCATACTACTCAATGGTGAAAAACTGAAAACCTTCCCAGTGAAATCTGGGACAAAGTTGTCCACTCTCACCACTTTTATTCAACATAGTCTCGGAAGTCCTAGCCACAGCAATCAGGCAAGAAAAGAAAAGAAAAGGGATCCAAATTGGAAAAGAAGAGGTAAAATGGTCACTATACGCACATGACATGATACTAGATATAGAAAACCCTAAAAGGTCCACACAAAAACTACTAGAACTAATAAAAGAATTCGGCAAGATAGCAGGATACAAGATTAATGTACAAAAATCAGTTGCATTTCTTTACACTAATGATGAATCAACAGGAAAAGAAAGTAAAGAAACAATCCCTTTCAAAATAGCACCCAAAGTAATAAAATACCTAGGAATAAATCTAACCAAGGAGGTGAAAGACATACATGGAGAACTACAAAACACTGATTAAGGAAATTAAAGACAACTTTAAACAATGTAAAGATATCCCATGCTCCTGGATTGGAAGAATTAATATTGTTAAAATGGCCATACTGCCCAAGGCTATCTACAGGTTTAATGCAATCCCTATCAAATTATCCAGGACATATTTCATGGAACTAGAACAAATCATAATAAAATTTATATGGAATCACAAAAGACCCAGAATTGCCAAAGCATTACTAAAGAAAAAGAATGAGGCCAGAGGATTAACCCTCCCAGACTTCAGACAATACTACAGAGCTACAGTAATCAAAAGAGCATGGTATTGGTACAAAAACAGACATATGGCTCAATGGAACAGAATAGAGAGCCCAGAAATAAACCCACAAACTTTTGGTCAATTAATCTTTGACAAAGTAGGCAAGAACATACAATGGAGTAAAGACAGTCTCTTTAGCAAGTGGTGTTGGGAAAACTGGACAGTAGCATGTAAGTCAATGGAGCTAGAACACTCCCTCACACCATACACAAAAATAAACTCAAAATGGATCAAAGACTTAAACATAAGACAAGACATAGTAAACCTCCTAAAAGAAAACTATCTCACATACATCTCAGCAATGTTCTCCTAGGGCAGTCCACCCAAGCAATAGAAATAAAGGCAAAAATAAACAAATGGGACCTAATTAAACTTACAAGCTTTTGCACAACAAAGGAAACCATAAGCAAAACAAAACGACAACCTACGGAATGGTAGAAAATATTTGCAAATGATGTGACAGATAAGAGCTTACTTTCCAGAATATATAAACAGCTCTTATGACTTAACAATAAAAAAAAAAATCCAATCCAAAAACGGGCAGAAGACCTAAACAAGCAATTCTCCAATGAAAATATATGAATGACCAATAGCCACATGAAAAAATGCTCCACATCGCTAATTATCAGAGAAATACAAATCAAAACTACAATGAGGTATCACCTCACACCAGTCAGAATGGCCATCATTCAGAAGTCCACAAATGATAAATGCTGGAGAGGGTGTGGAGAAAAGGGAACCCTCCTACACTGTTGGTGGGAATGCAGTTTGGTGTACCCATTGTGGAAAACAGTATGGAGATTCCTTAAAAGACTAAAAATAGACATCCCGTATGACCCAGCAATCCCACTCCTGGGCATACATCCAGAGGGAACCCTAATTCAAAAAGACACCTGCACCCCAATGTTCATAGCAGCACTATTTACAATAGTCAAGATATGGAAACAACCTAAATGTTCATCAACAGATGACTGGATAAAGAAGTTGTAGTATATTTATATGATGGAATACTACTCAGCCATAAAAAATAATAATATAATGCCATTTGCAGCAACATGGATGGATCTGGAGAATGTCATTCCAAGTGAAGTAAGCCAGAAAGGGAAAGAAAAATACCATCTGATATCATTCCTATGTGGAATCTAAAAAAAAAAGACAAATGAACTTATATATAAAACAGAAACAGACTCACAGGCATAGAATAAAGACTTGTGGTTGCCAGAGGGGAAGAGGATGGGAAGGGATAAACTGGGAATCTGAGATTTGCAGATACTGACTGGTATATATAAAATAGATAAACAAGTTTATACTGTATAGCACAGGGAAATACATTCAGTATCTTCTAGTAGCTCATGGTGAAAAAGAATATTAAAAGAATGTTCGTATATTCATGCATGACTAAAGAATAGTACTGTACACCAGAAATTGACACAACATTGTAAACTGACTATACCTCAATAAAAAAGTGGTATATTTATACAATGGAATACTACTCAGCCATAAAAAATACTAAAATAATACCACTTGCAGCAACATGGATGGACCGGGAGAATGTCATTCTAAGTGAAGTAAGCCAGACAGAGAAAGAAAAATACCATACGATATCACTCCTATGTGCAATCTAAAAAAAAAAACAAACAGAATTTATTTACAAAACAGAAATAGACTTACAGACATAGAAAACAAACTTATGGTTACCAGTGGGTAAAGGGGGTGGGAAGAGATAAATTGGGCATTTGAAATTTGCACCTCCTGGGGAGTGATGGAAACGTTAGCTGTCTTGATTGTGGTAGTGGTTTCATTGGTGTATATGTATCGATCAAAATTTATCAAACTGTACATCTGAAATACGTATAGTTTACTGTACAGCAAACATATCACAATAAAAGCGTTCAAAAAACAAGAACTGAATTCTTAGTATTATAACAGTTCCTCAAAAGTAAGGTAATTAGAGGCAGCTTAAAAAGAAAGTATGCAAGCTCAGAAGGCAGTTGAGAGTCTGAGATCAAGAAAGAAGTCACTATCTTATGTAATCAAATCACAGAAGTGACATCCCATCAGGAGGCAAGGACAGTTGGGAGCCATCTTAGAAACTGACTATTACAGGAATCATCGTTTCCCTATTCTTGGTCCATAAATTCTGGGTAGGACTCCCCAGATTCAGAAGTGGGGCATGTGATTAGGCCTTCGCCAATCAGAATACCAGATTTCCCAGGCTTTGAGATTAACGATTGGTTTCAGGATAGGCCCATTACCCATTCAGCATCAATAAGATTCTGAAAAGGCACCTCTCACTCTTCTGTATGAACTTGAATCTAAGAGGATGCAAGTCTAGATCTGCTGCCGCCATCTTGCTATCACATGAAATCTGAGGTTGAACCAATATCAAGCAGATGGAGCCAAGAAATGGAAAGTCAATAAAGGAGGAGGCCAAACAGATTGCTGGAAAATAAGTAAGTGAATGTGGCTAGAAACATTCCTCTCACATTGCTGAGGCCAAAGGATGTAGCTACAAACATACACCTTGCCATCCTCAGCCCTTTCTAAAAGCTGAGCTGAACATAGAGTCCCCTTACTTTTGATGCAAAAAAAGCACCAAATCTCCTGTTTGATGAGACATGTGCTCTATCATCTGAGCTATATCCTGGAGAGGCTGTGGAGAAAGGGGAACCCTCCTACACTGCTGGTGGGAATGCAGGTTGGTGCAGCCACTATGGAAAACAGTGTGGAGATTCCTCAAAAGACTAGGAATAGACTTACCGTATGACCCAGGAATCCCACTCCTGGGCTTATACCCAGAAGGAACCCTACTTCAGGATGACACCTGCACCCCAATGTTCACAGCAGCACTATTTACAATAGCCAAAACATGGAAACAGCCTAAATGTCCATCAACAGGTGACTGGATAAAGAAGAAGTGGTATATTTATACAATGGAATACTATTCAGCCATAAAAACCGACAACATAATGCCATTTGCAGCAACATGGATGCTCCTGGAGAATGTCATTCTAAGTGAAGTAAGCCAGAAAGAGAAAGAAAAATACCATATGAGATCGCTCGTATGTGGAATCTAAAAAACAAAAACAAAAACAAACAAACAAACAAAAACAAAGCGTAAATACAGGACAGAAATAGACTCACAGAGAATACAAACTTGTGGTTACCAGGGGGGTGGAGGGTGGGAAGGGATAGACTGGGATTTCAAAATTGTAGAATAGATAAACAAGATTACACTGTATAGCACAGGGAAATATACACAAAATGTTATGATAACTCACAGAGAAAAAAATGTGACAATGAGTGTGTATATGTCCATGAATGACTGAAAAATTGTGCTGAACACTGGAATTTGACACAACATTGTAAAATGATTATAAATCAATAAAAAATGTTTAAAAAAAAATCTCCTGTTTGACAAATAAAAAAGCAATGTGCATTACTTCGCTAAAGTAGAGAGTAAAGTATTTTAATTTCTAAAAATAAAGTCACATACAATCCTGAGGTGTTCGCCACTTAATATTTAGAACTGAGGATTTAAAAATAATCAGCATCCACGAAAAGCAATCTCTCTCCCTTTTTTCTTAATGCTTTTTTGACCAAAAGTGTTTCATAGACTGAACACTCTAATGAGGGAATATTTATATGACATACCAAAGCAGATGTGAGTCTCATTTTATGAAATCCAAACCCAGATGGTCTTTTCTTTCCATTGTCTTGTGTAATTTGTATGAAAGCAGAACATGAAAAAAATTCAAATGTAATTTCTTTTCCACCATTTATGCTTAATGGCCCTGTAATCACTTTCATGGCCTCAGTTTCTCTGCCGAGTCTCCAGAGGGTCTGTGGATTAGCTCATGTCACAGAGGTGCGCTCCAGCAATTGGAAATGCCCAGCAAGAGTGGAAATGTCTGTTATCATGAAACATGCATTTCCAATTTAGGTTACTCCACCATGTGTCCTCCGTAGAGAGTCCAAAATACTCTTCTAATTCGAATCAGCCCAGAGAGTATAAACTAAAAGAAAGGCTTGTAGATGGAAAAATAAAATAAAATAAAATAAAAGAATGACCCTGCACTCAACTTCTTTAAATGAGTTTTCTTGGGGAACATTCTATTTCGTTTGGTCATCTGTGGGGAAATGGAAAAGACAGTTGAGGGATGAAAGGGAGGAGAGCACAAAAGGGCTCCGAGAGATGTCCAGGAATTTCTTTTTGCTGGAGAATTCCTGGAATATGACGGAGAGAGGGTTTAATTTTTCCACTTGGCTTAATGACAGTTTCTGCCACCTTCCCAGACATTACCTTGACAACCAATTCATGCTACGTTCTTGAGAATTCGTTAGCAGGCTCAGAACAGAATAACAACACCCATTTAGTTATCCTGTATTTAAAATTGTATTTGTAAATGTTGGCTTCAAACACTCTGAAGGGCATTTGGAGTTCCATGGATTGCATTAAATTGGACTGTGTAATGTAGTATATTTTCCAGCACCTCATAAATTGTACAGTATTCATATATTCACAGTGTAGAGATATCTCGGATTCTCTTTGAAATTAAAAATTATTTTCTTCTCATTTCTCCTTGAATCCAGTCCCCCGCATTCCCAAGCATTTGAGTAACCGAGCTCCTCCACCCAACAGTGATCAGATACCTGGTCAGTTTCAAGGGCAGGCGGGGAGCCAGGACTTTGGGAGTCTGAACCGCTCGAGGCAGGTGCCAGGAGGGAGATCTGAGCAGCCAAAAGAAAACTAGGATCAGGGCCCTGGGCATCTGGGGTCTAGAAATTTCCACAAGCCAAAGACAGCTGGCTTTTGGACTTTTTTTGAGCACAAAATTCTCCATACCTTTAACTCGGGCATTGAGTGCTTTGTATTTGTGCTTCTAAAACTAAATTAAAAAAACAAAAAAAGCTTTACCACATTTGCAGGCAGCAGCTAAGAAGCAACAAGAAAGTTTTTAAAAATTGACACACTGTTACATTTAGAGTCCCTCCTAACACTGTGAGATTTTATGATAGATACTTAAAAAAATCTGCCGCCCCAATGCACTTGGAGGCTTGGGTCAGGCCTTCCATCCTTTCACTTTCTTTTAAGTTTATTTTTTCAGCAGATGGACCTTAAAACGTCTTGTATTTCCCATTCATCAGGTCTGTCCTTCCGCCAGTGTCTTAATTCCCCAGAGATCATCCTGTCAGCAAGTATCAGTCAGTGGGAGCCAGTCTATCCTGCAGCCCTGTGACTCCTTCTGACTCGGAGCTTTCCCCGCCTCAGACACTCCCATTGGACTTGACTGTGAACACGGAGTCCCAGGGAAAACTGATGTGGATGAAGATTATGAAATCAAAACTGCTGACTACACCCAGCACGCGGCTGCCTTTCCCACGTGCTCCCCGGGCAAAGGCCTGGTCCTGAGGGCCCCGTGAGAGTCTGTGGAAAGCGTACAAGGCAGCCCAGGTCACCAACTGGACTTTCATCCTTGTCAACCTCAGCGAAATCTTCATGTCCCTGATGCAGTGTCCGTCCAACAGGTCAGAAGTCCCTGCCCAACTGCGAGTTAACCATGCACAACTAACATCCCACCTGCGCTATTTACTGAGCTGCAGTGGCGCGCTGCGGTTTCCACCTGGACGTCCCGATGTCACCGCAGCACTCCAGCCCACCATGAGACAGAAACTACCTCTTCCAATTGGAGAAGAAACGAGGCCATTTGGCGGCCAAACGATTTATATCTGAGGCAGCTTCACATACTTTTAGAGTTATATCAGTGACTAAAACCACACAGTAAATACCTCCAGATTCAGAGAACTCTTAATTAAAAAAAAAAAAAAACACAAACCTTCCAATCTAAGCAATGTTTGAGTCATTTCCATAAAACACAATTGATTTTAATAACTAAATTACCCCAAAGAGAGCTTTAACGAGCACCACTGCTCCCCCTAACTGGAAATGGTTCTGAATTTTAAGATCTTATGAACATAAAGGTATATTATTTGATCACTTTTATGCAAATAATGTCTCATCCATTTCAGCAGCCTGCCATTTCCACAGCGTATGCAGTTTCGGTAGTGCAGCCGTATTTTCCCCATTAGAAATTTTGTCTTAAATGAAGGTTCGCCCATAAAAGAGAAGACAAGCGTCTAATTGGAGAACCCTGGGAGTTTCTAGTTAGAATTTTGATCACGCAGCTGACTGCCATATCTGGCTGAAAATGTCTGGATATCTACACACAAAAGCACACTGCTCTCTGCTTGTCATGTTTTTAACTCTAATCTCTGCTATAAAAAAAATTGCATTGTTGGCCCTTGAAAAGCTTCGACTGTCAAAAGGAAATATAATAACCTTCCCTGCATAGAGGCCAGGTGTCCCGCAGTAACAAGCCTGGTGAAAGAGCGGCGAGTCATCTCTGACGGCTGTGCGTTGGTCATCTTGCTTGGTTGCACTCAAGACGCTAACAACCCTGGGTGGAGGGACAGCTGGGCAAACTGCACCATCTCACACAATGGAGTTGTGCTGCAGGGAGGGCCTGCTGGGAGACTTGGGAAATACAATAAGCTTGATCTCTCATGTGGGAAAATCCATGGTGTTTAATAGCTTCATAAAGTGGCATGCTTTTGTCTCTGTATATAAAGTTCCCAGTAAATTCTTACATTACCACCATTATAAAATGCAGCAACGGAAACGTTGAGCTGTGCTATGTGATCCCCAGTGGCAAAGGTTAGGAGGAACCCAAATTCATAATGACTTCCAAGAAAATACTATTAGAGTGTAATTTAAGGAGGCTTTGCGGCCATAATTTTCAGTGTGATGCAGAACGTGCTTTCGTGACATACACACCCCCACTAAAATGGTAAAGCTTCACGAGAAAAACTGACAAGAATGAAAAAGATGAAAGGTCAGTAGGAAAATGAAGAGTGACAATTGGCTGTGTTCAGGAAGAGAGACCACGTTTTGTTAGATACGATCCCATGATAATGCGAAGGTTCCGCCTTCCCTTCTCCAAGGACACTGTTAATTTCAGTGGGTACCGTGAGCCTGTGAGTTGAGGCTGAGACAGGCATTTCCATTTCATCCTCACAGCTGTGGCTCACACAGTGGACACTTTTCCTGACATGGAGCTCTGCAAGTCACTCAGCCTTATACGAAAGTGTCACCTAGGTTTTCTCCAGAAACAGTCTTCAATTCATGAGCATGTATTAACTTCACTGCGTGGCAGTGAACATCAGTGAGGAAGGGAGTATGGACTCTCTCTGAAGGATACTGGCATGATAAGCTAACAGAGAAAATCCTCTGCTACACACTAATTTGGGCAGTGGGGTGTCATGGATAATTTATGACCCAACTTAATATAGGATTAGCCAAAATGCATCAATTTTCTGTGAAATGAAAGACCATAATATATATTTAATACTCAATTAAAAATTCAGTAACTTCCACAAATTTAGCAAAGGCATTTTAAAGATACATGCACTATTTACAATTGCCAAGATATGGAAGCAACTTAAGTGTCCATCAACAGATGAATGAAGATGTGATATTCTCTCTCTCTCTCACACACACACACACACACACACCCCAAAATACTACCCAGCCATAAAAAAGAATGAAATTTTTGCCATATGCAACAACATGGATGGACTCAGAGGGTATTATGCTAACTAAAGTCAGTCAGAGGAAGACAACTATGTATCACTTACATACAACAAACTCGTGAATGTAACAAAAAAGAAGCAGAATCACAGATATAGAGAACAAACTAGTGGCTGCCAGTGCGGAGAGGGAAGCAGGGAGGGGCAACATAGAAGTAGTGGAGTAAGAGGTACAAACTATTAGGTAAAAAATAAGCTACAAGGATGTATTGTGAAGCACAGGGAATATTTCACAATAACGAGAAGTAGAGTATAACTTTTAAAAATTGTAACTCATTTTATATCTGTAACTTAGATAATTTTTGTTGAAGTATAATTGATGTATAATATCAAAAATATCAAATACAATCAATATATAAGTTATTACTGAGACCTTTTATATTCTGGATGTTTAGTCATCGAATCCAGTGTGTATTTTACCAACACATTGACAGCACATTTCAATGCAGACTAGCCACATATCAAGGGCTCAAGAGCCTAAGCATTAGTGGCTCCTGTTTGGGACAGTGACAATTTAGAAGCTTTGTCACAATTGTAACCAGTTCCCTAATATTAAGATTTTGTCTGAGAGAAAATATCTGCTGAGACCAACAAGGGATTAATCTCCAAACTATATAAACAGCTCATACAGCTTAATATATAAAAAAAAAAAGCCAATCAAAAAATGGGCAGAAGACCTACACAGACACTTCTCCAAAGACATACAGATGGCCTAGAGGTACATGAAAAGATGTTCAATATAACTAATTATTAGAGAAATGTAAATTGAAACTACAGTAAGGTATCATCTCAGTCAGAACAGGCATCATGAAAAAGTCTACAAATAATAAATGCTGGAGAGGGTGTGGAGAACAGGGAGCCCTCCTACACTGCTGGTGGGAATGTAAATTGGTGCAGCCACTATGGAGTACAGTGTGGAGGTTCCTTAAAAAACTAAAACTAGAGTTACCCTATGACCCAGCAATCCCACTCCTGGACATACATCTGGAGAAAACTCTAATTCAAAAAGATACATGCACCCCAGTGTTCACAGCAGCACTATATACAATAGCCAAGACATAGAAGCAACCTAAATGTCCATCGACGGATGACTGGATAAAGATGTGGTGTATTTATACAATGGAATACTACTCATAAAAGAAAATGAAATGTCATTTGCAGCAACATGCATGGGCCTATAGATTATCATATTAAATGAAGTCAGATAGACAGAGAAAGACAAATACATGATACCACTTATATGTATAATCTAAAAAAAATGATAAAAATGAATTTACAAACCAAAGTATGGTTACCAAAGGGGAAAGGGGTGGAGGGGAGGGATAAATTAGGAGCTAGGGATTAACATATACACACTAGAGTGTATAAAATAGAAAAATAATAAGGTCCTACTGTGCAGCACAGGGAAGTATATTCAGTATCTTGTAGTAACATAATGGAAAAGAATCTCAAAAAAAATATATGTATATGTGTAACTGAATCACTTTCCTGTACACCAGAAACTAACACAACATTGTACATCTGTTATACGTCAATATAAAATAAAAGATCTTTGTCCTCTACAAGTGCTGACTGATGAAATGAGCATTACCGGTGTGAAGTACTGCATGGCATCCCTCCCCAGAACTGAGAAAAGGCACCAGGTTTCCACAACCGAAGCTCAGGGGGGACCACCAACTGCTGGCAGCCACCTATCCCTCTAGAGGAGGCACTGCGAGGGGCCTGTCAGCACAACACGCATAACAGGTCTGCCCCAGGAGACATCAAAAGGTCATTATGAGAGATGCTAGTTTAAAAACAAGATGCGCTCCCCTCCAGCAAGCGGCAGAGCTCCTAGGCCCGATTCCTTCCCAAACTAGAGGAGAGAGCTCCCTGCAAACTCTCAACTACCTACAGGGAGAGCAGCCCATTCTGTGGTCAGATGCTTCCTTGTCCACCACACCTGCGGTCCCGCCCCAGAGGTCAGGAGTGGAAAGAGGAGCCCCGGGAATAGGTGGAATATTCAAGTGAACAGAGAAGGGGCAGCTCCTGGTGGGTTTGGAAGATGGATCCCACCTGTGCCTGCTGGCCTGAGCTGGTGCTGCCTGAGGTACGTGGGCTTTGGGATTTCAGGGTTACCCAGAGTGAAAGGCAAAGAGGCGTGCCCATCAGAGGGCTGGATGCCTGAGTTGCTGCAGGCTGGAGTCCAAAAGTGCTGGGTAGCTGCCTGCAGAGATGGCTCAAGTCGCAGCCCTAGTCTTGGGCTTCAGGGAAGGGGAGCTGTGAATGGATCCACAGAGTGCTGTCTGAAAACACACAGGACTGCATCTTTAACTCAAGACTGTTGAGATAACCACCAGTGACCAAAGTCGTGCCATTAGATCTAGCCACGTATTAGGAGAGTCTGCTGTCCAGAGGGGGCAGCTGTATGCTGGTCAGCACTTGTTATAAAGAGCAAAATCATTTGAACTGTAACCTGTGGGTCGAGACTCCTCCAGTATCATGCTCTCCATTGGTAGGATATTCACTCAATGGATACAGGCAATTTGAGGTCTCTTGTAATTATAAAGACTTAAACCATTGTGGGGACATTTTTTCATAGAGGCAAAAGCTGTGGCCTTACAGATGAGACCATTTCAGACTGAATTATTGTTGAGAAAAAGAAAAGGAGTCCCTGACAAGAGGAGCTAGCAGACACTCTCAGCCAGGCCTGGGTGTCCTCCTGTTGCACAGACACAGCCACCCTGTGACCACGATGGACCAAGGAAAGAGTCCTCTGGAATCACATCTGAACACAGACAAAACACCAGCATTCCCCAAGGCTCGAACTACAGAACTGCCCCCATCCCGGCTAATGTGATAGCTGCTGCTTTGTCAATTATAGCTTTGTAATTGACAAAGAATGTAATCTTCCCTCCTCCTGGGTGAGACTGAATGCCGTACCCAAGCCCAGAGTGACCCCTACTTCCTCAGATCATGGCATCCAGAGCCAAGTCCTGCTTCCTTACATCCTCCCCCAAAGTCACCTACCTTGAGTTCAAATCCTGTAGTGTGTCAGGGATCCCCAAGACCACTCTCAAGTTTAGGGATTCACTAGGAAGACTTAGAGTATAGTCATACTCATGGCTAAGACTGGTTACAGTGCAAAGATGCAAAGCAAAATAAGCAAAGGGAAAAAGTGTGTGCGTGAAGTCCAGAGGAAACCAGGCTACAACTTTCAGAGTCCTCTCCCAGTGGCTCACCCAGGACGTGCTTAATTCCTCCAGTATCGACCTGTGCCAGTAACTGTAAAATGTCATCACTGGGAAATCTCATTAGAGAGTCAGTACCCAGTATTTTTACTGGGGGTTGATTACACAGGCACTCCCTGCCTGGCATGTACCAAAATTCCAGACTCCTAGAAGAAACACAGGTGCTCAACACAAACCTCATGGCTGGCACAGTTGAAGCACAGTGAGCCACTCTTGGCAGTTTGGGAGTGGTGGGAACATTCTCAAAATCCAGATTCCCAGATGAAGGCCAAGGGCCAGCCTGGCAAACAGGCCTTTGGAAGAATAGCAGTCTCATGCCTGCTTTGTTAACTATTTTCTGCACAGGTCTTTCCTCTCACTGAGATGCCCTACTCGGCCCCAATATGTGCATTCTCCCTGTCGGTGAGTAAGGAACCCAACTTGTTCAACTCGAAGTGTCTTCCTAGAGGTCTTTGGCTAGAGGCCAGTAACATTGTCTAGTGCCGGTTTGTAAGGATTTTCCAGGGAAACTGACATCAGTCCTTATCTGTCTAGTGTTAGCCATAGAAGCCCCTCCAGGAGTGAGTCTGTAAATCTGACCAGTCAGTAAGACCACATACAACAGGCAGCACAACGCTAAACAACAAAGCAGGACAAGCCCACCTTCAGCTACAAATATGCCTCCCAAGCAGTCACTCAGTCCACGTGTATATTCTGTGCACCTGCTGTGGACAGCACATCCTCCAGGGACTGGGGGAGGTCCGGCTTTTCCCCTGCAATGAGGGAAACAAGGCATCACTACCTAAGAAGATAAATATGGGATTTAAATGGTCACAGTATCCAAAATAGACATTGCAATGACTGAACTATTGCTGCTAGAGGGAAGGGAACAGGGGAGGTGGGTACCCAGGACAGAGCTGTATGCCTGGTGTATATTCTCTGCCTTGATCCTCACAGCAATTTTCTGACACAGACACTATGACCACTTCACCCAGGGTATCTGGATGTCAGGAAAGAGAAATCACTCCCCCAAGATCCAACAGGAGGTGGCCTAGCTGCAGTTTGATCCCAGGGACAAATGGCCGGAAATCTCATGCTTGGGAGTTTTCATTGGCTCTTAGATTACATGACTCTCATCCTCATCCCGTATCATAGACGAAGTATGGTGAGGGGGACAAAGGCATGAAAGGAGAAAAGGCCAGGTATTTGCGGAAGGATATCCCAGGCAGGAGGCTTGGTTTTAAAACTGTGGGTCATTATTAGTCAAATCCATTTCACCTGCCTTCACTAATCAAGGTTGTTTTAAGACTCTACATGCACCTTGGAGGACACGTTGCCTAAACAATAAAACATTTGCCCGAGTTGTTTGCCAGGAGCGTGGAGTGAGCTGTGTCTAGTTTGAGCTGAGCTGGTTAAGACGACATGACCACTGACCCTTCAACTGGGCATGTGCGAGTGTCCATGCCTTGACATCAGAGGGCAGAAAACTCCACCTAAGCGCCTCCAGTTTTGAAGGCGCAGAGGCCCGTGGTTTCATTACGCCTGCGCAGTGACGGTTACTATACCTATCTCCTAATCCTCACCCCTCACACCACCCTTCTTCATTCATTATCCTACAAATACCCCAAGCCCCTTGCTTTTCAGGGAGGTGGATCTCAAATTTTTTCTTCCATCTCCATGCTGAGCTGCACTGTGGATAAACTAGACCCTCTCTTTACTGCAACCCTTGGCATCTCAGCATTTCGGCTTGCTCTGTGATGGGCAAACCAACCCAGTTGGGTGACAGTGTCAAGCAAGGGAAACTCAACTCTGCGTATTTTAAAGTGAAGAGGAATTTACTTGCAAGTTCAAAGTGTAGCTGATAGAGTCAATGGCACAGGTGTAGAAATGAGCCCAGAAAGCCCGGGGCCCGTGGCAGAGGTGGGTGGCGGGCAGCTAGGGAACAAGAGGGTCCTGGTAACAGAGCCAAGTCTAGTATGTACACCGTGTTCTTCTGGTTTCCCTTCTGATAACCCTCCTCTTCATTTTGTCAGTGAAGGCAACCTCAGCTCAGTAAGCAGTCTGGGCTCCCAGGGCTCCGAAGGCAACCGAGTGCAGTCAGTACCCTGGAGGGCGTCACAGACTAACAGGGGAGCAATGATTGTGTGAGAACAACCATAAAAGCAGTAGTCCTGTAACAGCGCCCATAAAATGCTAATGGAAGTAACAAACAGGGAGCAATTAGTCCCACAAGGGGGCTGCAGGAGAGCTTTATAGGAGTGCCTATAATGCCTGAGAAATCTTCTATTTTCTCACCTTTTGGTGTTTCAATTCCCAAACCAGACTGGAAGCTACTCAAACCTAGAGAATGTAATTTCTAATCAGTTCACAAAAAAAAGAGCCCCTAGCACAACTTGGGAATTCGAGCCGGTGCCTAGGACAGACATCCTTCATTTGATTATAGGTAGCCCTCTTTCCCCTGGTCAAGGGTTCATCTCAGCATCCCTCCCAATGCAGTGACAGAAATCACCTGCATTTGACACAAGACAAAGTTTATTCTTCGTGGCTAGCTTTTTAGGCACATTACAGAAAAAGTTTGCTTTGAATCACTGACGTTTCACAGCATTTACTGAATTCCCTGGTTAATAAAACACAAAATAGCTCTCGTCAAGTTTACTATTTTCACTGACAACACTAATCTCCTTCAGTAGTTTAACTGAATTTGGCGGAACTGTTACCTACACCAAGAAACTAGGGACTTTGGAGTATAGCCTGTGAGATGATTTAACTTTCCACTTTTATCACTTAAATCGTCATGTCTCATTCTAGATTCTTTAGGATTGTATGTAAAGCTCCTTTTGGTAAATAGGTAACTTTGTGCTATTTCATGGAGTAGTACTTTTCCTTGTTATGCCCTTGCTATTGAGAAAGTTAATGAGAAGTGTCTTTTTTTTTAATGGAGGTACTGGATATCGAACTGAGGATCTCAAGCATGCTAAGCATGTGCTCTGTCATTGACCTATATCCTCCCCCAAGAAGCATGATTCTTTTATTAATTTTACTTTTTTGTGGGGGGGAGTAATTAGGTCTATTTATTTATTTTTAGAGGAGGTACTGAGGACTGAACCCCAGACCTCACACATGCTAAGCACGTGCTCTACCACTTGAGCTATACCCTATCCCTTCCCAGAAGTGTGATTCTTGACAGGGGTAGTTGTAGTCAGCTCCTCCGAGGTAGACAGGGCTTAGAATCACTGGGGCAGGGCAGGAGGAGCTTCCACCTGGTACACGTGTCCCCAGGAAATTCTAATTCCTCTGCTTCCAGTGGGGTCCCTTGCCAGAATGAACTTCTATTGCTTTAAGGTGTGTGGCTATTCCCCCCAAAGAAAGGTTGGAACCCCTGGTTTAGGGAGAGAGACCAGACTGCAGCTCAGACCAAGTACCGAGGCGTGCACACCCTGATGGTGTGCCTGCAACAAAGCCCAGCTCTTGACCTTCCCTGAAGTAGTATCTCTGATGGATGCTGAAAAGAGAACATCGCCTCCCCCAACAGCACTCATGACACACGGGCAAAATCCTGACATTTTTCAATAGACAATCTCCATGCAGCCCATCCATTCTGTTCTGCCAACACCATCCTGGTGCTACCACCCTAATACTCTTTTAACTCAACTTTCTTGATGAGGGCAGGGGAAGTATATGGGCAGTTTATTTACAAAAACCCTCTTAAACCAACACTCCCTTGTGTAATAAAATATAGAATGCAATATCTGCTTGTCATTTTATTTTTTATTATGATCTCCTTTGGGGTACTTTATATTAATTGTTCCCCTTTTCAGTATTCATCATGGACTCAGCCTTCCAGAGACTCAACTGTGTTGGGAAAGTATTTCATACCCACCTTGTTTTTCTCTCCAGCAAGATAGAAAATCCAATACTCACAAAATGCTCTTTTAATGGAAATAGAATTAGAAGCCCAACTCTGGGCAGTCAAGGCACACAGTAAGGACTTCTTACATATGAACTGGCAGTTAGTTTCCACATCACTTTAGTGACAGAGCTAGAGTGATTTTTCTAATTAAGGTTGTGACTTCACATGCTTACTTCCATTATGATGCTAACATGAATAAATCCCTTTTAAAATTTTCGTTTCCAAGTGTTTACTCCCTATATTCTGTACAATGCAACTTACAATTTAACTCCTTTCCCAAGTTGTAATCATAACGCCTCTCTCTCAAATTCTCCACATGTCTTTTTAACCACTATTTTCTAATCATTTTTGGCCTGTATATGCCCACTGGGAAATAGCCACCTCACTAGGTTGTTTTAAGGACTCAATGATGTAAGTGAAAATTTTGTGGTAAATTGTCTTTTTTTGATGAGCACAGTGAAATATACAAATAAAACAGCTTTCACAAAAGCAAAACTGGTCAACAGGCACATGAAAAAATGCTCAATATCACTAATTATCAGAGAACTGCAAATCAAAACTACGATGAGCTATCACCTCACACCAGCCAGAATGGCCATCATTCAAAAGTCCACAAATGACAAATGCTGGAGAGGCTGTGGAGAAAAGGGAACCCTCCTACACTGCTGGTGGGAATGCGGGTTGATGCAGCCACTGTGGAAAACAGTATGGAGATTCCTCAAAAGACTAGGAATAGACTTACCATATGACCCAGGAATCCCACTCCTGGGCATATATCCAGAAGGAACCCTACTTCAAAAAGACACCTGCACCCCAGTGTTCATAGCAGCACTATTTACAGTAGCCAAGACATGGAAACAGCCTAAATGTCCATCAACAGATGACTGGATAAAGAAGAAGTGGTATATTTATACAATGGAATACTATTCAGCCACAAAAACCGACAACATAATGCCATTTGCAGCAACATGGCTGTTACTGGAGAATGTCATTCTAAGTGAAGTAAGCCAAAAAGAGAAAGAAAAGTACCATATGAGATCGCTCATATGTGGAATCTTAAAAAAAAAAAGAACATAAATACAAAACAGAAACAGATTCATAGACATAGAATACAAACTTGTGGTTGCCAAGGGGGACGGGGGTAGGAAGGGACAGACTGGGATTTCAAAATTTGTAGATACTGACAGGCATATGCAGAATAGATAAACAAGATTATACTGTATAGCACAGGGAAATATATACAAGATCTGGTGGTGGCTCACAGTGAAAAAAAATGTGGCAATGAATATATGCATGTTCATGTATAAGTGAAAAATCGTGCTCTACACTGGAATTTGACACAACATTGTAAAATGACTATAACTCAATAAAAAAAAACAGGAAAAAAAACCAAAAGCAAAACTGGGAAGATATATTTCTAGTTGAAGTGGAATAGTTTTCCATCTACTCACAGCTAGCCCCATACATGTAACTACTTTTCTCTGTTGTCAGGTATGTACCAAGCCCCAAACGCACAATGAAATCTGAAACTGGACTGTTGAAATACACTTCAATAGCATATTTTATTTTTTTAAAGCAAGCTCTGTGCCCTTGTGACAGGTAGACAAAAACTCTGAAGCCATTTTCAATTTTAACCATCTATGATTCTAGGGTTGTTTCTCTCTCAAGAAGGAAATACTCCTATACTTAAAAATATTTTCATGAGGAGGAAAGTGAGGAGCAAAAGACAGAAGCCTAAGAAAGGGGACTTTTTAGAAGGAAAAGTGGAGACGCCTCGTCTATGTGCACAGATGGCACTGAGACAACACATCAAAGCTTCCTTTAGCTTGGGTTTTATTTCAAAAATTTGTAACCCTATGTTTTAAAAAGATATGGCATCAATGTAATACACCACATTAAAGAGTGAAAAGAATCACATGATCATCTCAATTGATGCAGAAAGAGCATTTACCAAAATTTGTACTTTTATGATAAAAACGCTTTAAAAAAGACTAGAAATAGAAGGAAATTTTTCAATACAATGACGCCCACATATTCAAACCTCACAGCTAACATTATACACAACAGTGAAAGATGGAAAACATTTCCTCTAAGATCAGAAACAAGGCAAGGATGCCCACTTTTACCACTTCTATACAATTCTATTCAGAGTACTGGAACTTGCTTTGCAGAGCAATTGGGGGGGTTGGAGACAGACAAGTTGGAAAGAAAAAACATTGTGTCTGTTCACAGATGACATGATCTTATATATGAAAAACCCCGAACATTCCCCTCAAAATTGTTAAGACTAATAAACAAATTCAGTGAAGTTGTCCAATACAGGATCTGCGTGCAAAAATCAGTTCTTTTTCTATACACTACCAATGAACAATCAAAAAAGGAAACTGAAAAAAACAATTCCACCTATAATAGCAAAAACAATTAAATACTTAAGAATAAACTTAACCAAAGAGGTAAAAAGACTTTTACACTGAAAATTACAGAACAATGAAGAAAGAAATTAAAGCACACACAAATAAATCGAAATGTATCCTGTGTTCATGAATTGGAAGACTTAACACCGTTAAGATGTCCATGCTACCCAAAGTTATCAACATATTCAATGCAAGCCCTATCAAAATTCCACTGGTTTTTTTCTGTAGAATAGGAAAATCGATTCTAAAATGAGTATGAAATCGCAAGGAGCCCCCAACAGCCAAAACAATCTTCAAAAAGACGAACAAATTTGTAAGTCTCACACTTGCTGATTTCAAAACTTATTAAAGTTCCAGTAATCAGAGAAGTGTGATATGGGCATAAAGACAAACATGCATATAATGGAATAGATGAGAAAGCCTAGAAGTAAACCATTGCATATATGGCAAAGTGAATTTTGAAAAGAGTGCTGAGACCATTCAACGGGGAAAGGACAGACTTTAAACAAACGTTGTTAGAAAAACTGGATATCCATATACAAAAGAATGAAGTTGAACCCTTGTCTTATATCAATACAAAAATTAACTCAGAATACATCAAAGACTTAAACGTAAGAGCTAAAGCTATAAAGCTCTTAGAAGAAAACATGGGAGAAAAGTTTCATGACTTTGGATTTGGAAATGATTTCTTGGATAGGACACCCAAAAAAATTGGACTACAAAATTGAAAACTCCTGTGCACAGGACACTAAGTGAAAAGGCAACCCATGGAATGGGAGAAAATATTTGAAAATCATCTATCTGATAAAGGGTTAATATCCACAATACATGAAGAACCCTACAACTCAACAACAACAACAACAAACCCATTAAAAAGATGGGCAAAGAACTTGAACAGACATTTCTCCAAAACTTTAAAAAAAAAAAAGGCCAATAAAGGACACGAAATGATGTTCAACATCACTAAGCATTAAGGAAAAGCAAATCAAAACCATGATGGGGTACCACTTCACAGCCGTTAGGATGGCAATTATCAAAAAACAGAAAGTAAGTGTTGGCAGGCATATGGAGAAACCCTTGTGCACTGCTGATGGGATTGTTAAACGGTGCAGCTGCTATGGAAAGTAGCGTGGCAGTTCCTCAACAATTTAAAACAGAATTACCACATGTTCCATCAAAGCCACTTTCAGATATACATTGAAAAGAATCAAAAGCAGGGACTTGAATACATAATAGTACACCCATGTTTACAACCCATTATCCACAATAGGTTAAAGGCAGAAGCAACTGAAATGTTTATCAACAGATGTATGGATAAACAAAGTGTGGTCTATACGCTCAATAGAATACTATTCAGCCTTAAAAAGGGAAAATTCTGACACGTACAACAGGAATAAACCTGGAAGGCACTATGCTAAGTGAAATCAGCCAGTCACAAAAGGACAAATAACTGTATGATGCCACATGCCTCCATTTGTTTTAAATTTTCTACATCCATAAAAAATATAATAGAATTAACTAATTCTGCCATTTGAGATGCTCTTGAAATATTAACCAGATGTCAATCTATTAAATATAGTGCCCTATTTTACTCACAGTTCAATGCAGTCAAAAAATATACACATCTTGAAGAGGTCAAATTCATTCTGGGCAAATCTGGAGAACTATTTGATCATGATTTCTTAAGCTGGGGTTCAGGCAGGCCTTAAAATTCCTGCACTATGATGCATATATTAAGTGTGTGGATGTGATTTTCTTTCTGGAATCCATAGTTTAATTCATATTCTCAAAGGACTAGGACACCCTAACATTTGAGGATGCCTGAGATCAGAGACCTTTCCCTCTGACTGAAAAGTCATGCTGACATGGAGACAAGGACTCTGGTGAGGCGGAGAAGATGGAAACAGACCCAGGGCAGGACAAAGCAACATGGCATCTCCCAGTGCCCCTACTGATATTCAGTCCTGTTCTCAAAGTTCTGTTGCATATGGTGATGCAAGCACATAACCCTGTCTTCAGACTGAACCCACGTGTATGTGATTACAGTAACATTCACTGGGAAAAGATTCCCATTGTTTTAGTTTTTATTTCATTTGCCTGATTATAATTAGTTTTAGCTCATTATTTAGCAGTTATGGAGTAGATTTTTCACATTGCTGTTAGATAAAAAGGAAGCCTAAAACTTATGGTGAAAATGTCTTGATACTCACTTTGGAGTCTTAAGTAATGGTTTTCTAACTGTCTCCTGGCAAGATTGTGAAAAGTTGTTTCAGGAGTACACAGGGAGGGAAGGAGAGGCCAAGCTGGGTCTCCAGACTCCCAACCCAGCTTTAAACAAAGTAGTTTTGCTTCTGTCTAATACACATACATACTCACACACATATTTCACTGGAAAATATTATGAACATTTCTAAATTATACACACTCCACCAAGTATCAGTTAGTAGACACTAGATTATGCTACAGTAACAAACAGCTCCCAAATCTTAGTGCTTCACTTAACAAGAATCTCATTCTTTCTTGTATTACATATCCAACAGAAGTTTACGCAGGTTTATGCTCACTGCAAATCAGTTGGGGAACCAGGCTCCATCCGGACTTTTTTCCATAATAAACAAGGTAGGCAAAGAGTAAATGTTAAATTACATACTGACCCTTAAAGCATCTCCTCCCTTTTTTTTTTTTTTTTAAACCAAAGCAAGTCATCTACTCATGCCTACCTTCAGGATAATCAGAGGAGTGACATCCAATGTATGCCAGGAAAAGAAGAGAATTAGAGTATTTGTGACAGCACTAAAAACCTCCACATTGTTTGTATGTATACTTAAGCTACAATCACATGAGAAATGTTTTATAAAACGACTAGTGGTTTAAAGTTCTGTTTGGGATTATCTAACCTTAGAGGAGGAAAGTGTATATTAGGAATTTTCCCACAAAATATTGGGGTATTTTTGGGAAGAAGAAAGGTTAAGAAGTCAAATGAAACATAGTTATGATTCAGGCAGTAACTACATTTTGGCGTAAAGTGTATTTCATACCAGTGGTAACTTTGTACCAGTTGGCATAACCTCATCACAAGACTGCTATGATTTGTTGAATTTGTCTCCCTAAATTAGATAAAGCAGTTGAGCCACAGGAGACACACCCTTCCACCCCGGCCTACTCTGATTCGGCCTGAGGAGAAAGTAAACCCATGAGAAGACAGACTCTGGAGCTGTGGAAGGAAGGGGCCAGTGAAGAACCACCCCACACTTCCTGTAATTGATGAGAGTTGGGGCAGGGCATGCACAGCAGGATAACGCCGGAAGCTAAGACCACTGGAACTGAAGTGTCCCATCCACCATATTCACATTTCCCTGAGACTCAAATCTCCTTCTCAGCTTTTCTCAGACAGGAAAGATGAAGACAGACTCTCGTGACCCAACCATGGAATATGAGGGAATTAACATCACACCACTGTGAGCCACATCCTAAAGGAAAAAACAACTCATCCATCAAGGAATACTATCATGGAGCCAAGCACAGAATAGTCGTCTTCCCCACACCCACCTCCCTTTTAAGTGCTTTGTGTGCCCAAAGCATAATTGAGTGGAAACACGACATATTAGCTGGTCTTGAGAGTGCTGACTCAGATGGACTTTAAATTACTCAAGCTACTACAAAAGTATGATGCAAAATAAACATTCACTCATTGAGTCATTCAATATATACCCACTGAGTGCTCACTTGTACTTAAACATGGTGGATCGAATGCACATATTACCCACTGCTCCTTCCTACAATTCTCATATAAGGCAACTCCCCACCCATTCCCCCTCCAAAATTTTTATTATAGATAATATTTCTACAACTTGCAAATGATTGATTCCTCTTCCCATTAATGCATACTCAGACCTCTACCTATTCCTGAAATCCTTTCCTCAACTCTCATGACTGTAAATACAGTCACAAAACAAAAGGCAGAAACCCAAGACAAAGAAAAAGAGAGGAGGAAATAGGAACAAAATTCCAGCAGCTGGTGAGCAGATGGATATGGTAATGGACTTAGCAGGCCCAAGAAAGTGGGAACCTACAACAGCAATGGGGGAAGCCAAGAGGCAACCAGTATTATGGAACCCCCAAAGCCTCAGGAATTGATTGGCCCAGATACTGCAGCAAAAAGTGTAAATGTGAAGCTAACGACAGAATTACTGGAATTTTTTATTTAAGAAACAGTTAAACTCTGAGATCCTCTGAACAACTTAAGGATCTCATGTCCACAAAACCCAGCAAAAATGGGTGTTTATTCTTAGGAAAAAGACAAACAGGAAGTCTCTAGCCTCGGAAAGCGCTTCTCAACTTGGGTGATTTTTGTCCCACAGGGGACATATGACAATGTGTGGAGACATCTTTGTCACAACTAGGGAGGTGGATGCTACTAGCATCAAATGGGTAGAGACCGAGGATGCTGTTAAATTTCCAACACTGCACAGAGCAGCCCCCGCAACAAAGAATCACTTCATCCAAAATATCGATGGTGCCAAGGCTGAGCAACTCTAGGTTAGGGCGAGGATTCCATATTGGAGAGAATGGAATTAATCAATATACATATTCTAAATACTGGGACACCAACACTACAACTTCTCTCAGCTTCCCAAACTCAAGTCCCACAAGGCTCAGAGCTCTGCGTGTTCCGACCAGGTAAGACTGTAGAAGTCCTCTCGGAGAAATCTTACCCGCTTCAGAGAAAGATGTCTGAAGAGACTGACATCAGAAGATTCCTGATCAAACAGGCCAGTTGCCTTAGAACTAGGCCCATAGTTAATGGCTCCATCCATGAGCTCAGAGCTTCCCATGAATCTTAGTGCCCCACTCTTATACAGACAGACAAGGAATGCCAAACGTTTGAGGGACGTGGCATGTAATAGAAGATAAAAAAAAATTAAAATTTAGACAGGAGTTCGAGATTTACAGATACTAACTGATATATAAAATAGATAAACAACAATTTTCTACTGTATAGCACAGGGAACTACATTCAATGCCTTGTAATAACCTACAATGAAAAAGAATATGAAAAGGAATGTATGTATGTATGTATATGTATGACTGACACATGATGCTGTAACCTGGAACTGACAACATTGTAAACTGACTATTATACTTCAATAAAAAAAGAAAATTGTTGAGAAAAATTTTTTAATTTGAAAGATAAAAAATCAATCAGGGAAGAAATAGAGAAAAAACAATTTGGAGCAAAAAGAGGCTATGCAAGAAGGAGGAAAATTATTATCTTTGGAGAACAGACAGTATCACATGCATGAAATAAGGACAGATGCTATGAAAAAGGAACAGTCAGAATAAAAATAACAGCTGTTAGAAAATTATTGACTATAGGAGCAGAAATGAAATATTTTAAGGATTGGAAGGAAAGTTGAGGAAACCTGTCAGAGAATTGCCTTAAACACTGTTAAGGAAAATGGGAGAAGAAAAAATAAGGAGACACAAAATGTCTGAAAACACAGAACTCAAAAAAGGGGGAGGGGGTTAAGCAGAGAACAATGAAAACAGGGAGTTGGAAATTGTCAGGTAATTTAAGAAAATGTCCCAAAACGAGAGACTTGATTTTCCCATTTGGAAAGGTACCCCGCAGTGTGTCCAGTGCAATGCTTGACAATAGACTCACATCAAGTCATCTCATTATGAAATGTAAGACTACTATGCACCAGGAGAAGATGCTCACAGGGTCTAGAGAGGGAGGAAAATGGAACAATTTTGACACAGAGGATCAGGAATCAGTGGCATTGATCTTCTCAAGAGCAACCAGGCAGAAGGTGAAAGAAACTAAAACAATGCCCTCCAATTGCTGAGGGAAAATGACACGTGGCACAGAAGGACAAAGCCTGATAAAACTACCAATTCAGGGTCAAGACATTTGCAGCCATGCAATGTCTCAAAAAAAAAAAATCTATGTCCCATATGTACCCTTTCTCAGGAAATCAGCCAAGGGACATACTCTACCACAGAAAGGAGTAAATCAGAAGGAAGAGGAAAGGAAACAGGACAGCTGGGGCAAGAAGTCAACCTGAAGATTATGGGGACAGGAAACGTCAGGGTGGTGGAGAGACCAAGCAGGCGGAAGCTCTGGGAGAGATTTTCCGAAGAAGATGAAATCGACAGACTTCCCGGTGTGTTTGAACGCACAGAGGAGAGAGGAAAGCAAAGTGAGGCTTGCGAATGCATCGGCTACGTGCCTAGGTAACTAAGCCAACCAGAAAAACTGAAAGACTCCCTCCCTCCAGAGAGAATGAACAGCAGTTGGGATGGCTCCGTTGTCAGCAGCACTGCCTCGTTACAACTATGCAAACTCTGAATCCTGATCTGACCCAAATTATAAAATGACTTTATTTCCAGGATGGGAGGATAGGAGGTGTGCATGTGGGTGGCGAGGGCAATGAGCTGGTGACCAAAAAGAGAGCTCAGTCTTCAACCTCCAAAATGAGGAGCCAATGGGTAACACAGAAAGCAAAACATTAGCAAGCAGCAATATAAGCCTGAGGAATTAGCTAACTTTACAAAGTGTGTGCATCGTAACTTGCAGAATAATAATGACTCGTTTGCAGAAGAAAGGCTACTGAGTGTGGATTTTGTGCCAGCCCGTCTGCTGAGCTGTTTGGGGAACCCAGTGATTAATAACACATAGTCCCAAAACTCAAGGAGTTTACATCACAGGGTAAAAGATGTGCAATTAAGTGAACGTGAGTGTGAACCACCACAAAAGGAGACCTTCCTACTCGGGCTGGGAGGTTAAAGAAGGGCTATCAGCGGCGACTTTGTGGGGGAGCTGGAAGGATAAGCTGGACTTTCCTTCATCCTCCAGCTGGGATGGGGGGAGCGGGGAGGACCTCTGGGAAGCGTACAGGGATTTGGTAATAAGATGGATGTCCCTGCCCCTCCATGGTATGGGGACTCACCACCCATCTCAAGGTTCTCATGACCAAGTTGGATTGTCATCTAAATACATTCAGTCTGGCAATGTGACCTGAGTTTGTGGTTTGGGATTCAGTTCATGAATGTCAAACTGGACACCAAGAAACCAATCAACAAGCTTCCCAGTTGAAACCTTGACCCCTGTAGGTCAAAGGTGAATCTGACAGTTTCATTATACACACAGAAGATTCCAGTCCTGAGGCCCTGCCAATCACAGAACCAACACACACACTGTATTGACCCAAACATCTTCAGGGCTTTTCGTCCTGAAGCTATTTTGTTTTGGCAAATTATTTTCCCCAAAAGTATTTTTTTTGAACTCACCGTTGTCTTTTTCACACGACAGAGATGATGGATGACAGGTAAGAGAACTTGCCCAGATTCCAAAGGCCGGTAATTGCTGTCCTTCTTCAGGCTCTCGCTGAAATCAGAGGATGGAAAGCTGACATAACAAAAGCTAAAAACACACAGCCCTCTTTCCTATATTCTGTCAAAATGTGCCTTATTCCTTAAAATGAAAGCAAGCTCCCAACATCAAAAAGCATAAACTAGGTAGACAAGGGACCCCCTAGAAACCGACAAGAACAGTAACATGCGACATTTTTCCAGCCACTTTTACAGACAGGCGAGAGTATCTTTTTTTTATAACAAAACTGGAATCATTTAATATATTCTGTGTTTAAACAGCAGGGAGCCCTGCTCTTTTCAGAGTAAACATTTTCCCTTCTCAGTTCACCCCTGGTTTTTTGAAGAAAGTATGTAGAGGCAGGACTTTTTCTGTTAATTTTTCATGTTTCCCCTGATTTATCTGATTGCTGACTCTTCTGTTCCCTGCTCCCCACCCACCTCCACTCCCACCAAAAATGGAAAGATGGTGTGATGGCAAAGGTTCTTAGCTGGAAATCAAGCAACTTCCCTTTTACCTCTGGGTTCATTTGCTTCTATGGAAAATGAGGGATTGGAAGAAAGTGTCTCTAAGATACAGTTTGGGAGGGGGAGAGTCGGGACTTGGCATCTGAGGTGTCGATCATCAGTTTCCCCGACTAGTCGAGGGACCTTGTGGTAGTCACTTAGCTTCACTAAGTGCCGCTGTTCTACTCGGTGGGAAGGGACTGGAATTAATTCATTTCACAGGCTGCTGCGGGGGCACTCCCCTGGCTAGGACCTGAAGCTGAAGATAACAGATGATGTAAGACTGTCCAAGAAGGATTTGGTAAGTGGCTCCAAACTGACCTTGTGACCCCTCCTCGTTGCCCACCGCCTGGCTGCACACGAGAGGAGCCCAGGGAGGAGAGAAAGGAGCTACACATGGTGAGAGAGGGTCAGTTTGCCCTCATGCCTTCAGGAGAGCCATCAAAGTGCTCTCCGCCTCCTGCAAAGGTAGCAGCCAGCCGCAGGGACTGTGATCTCCCCCGGTGTCCCAGCGTTGGGGCCGTGGAGACTGGCACCTGTCCCCGCTCTTGCTGGCACGTTTAAAGACGACGAGAGAAGTCAGAGGCGGAGACTGGCGCAGCCCACACCTCCAGAGCTTGGCAGGGCTGCATTTTTCTGAGGCCAAGAGTGATGCTGAAGGTGCCTGGTCCAGGGTGACCTGCCCAGTGACACCCCTGCCACAACACAGGTCGAGACTGAGGTTGCATGGGAGGAGAGGACCCCACACAAGCACTGCACATGACCAAGAGCGGGCTTTGGGAGAGCTGCCCAAACAGGGTCCCAACATCTGATTGTGAGAGTATCAGACCTGCAGACGGCTTTGCTCCTGGATCTCCTGCCTCCTCCAGCTGGCACTGCGGGGAGAAGGGCAAGGCTGAGATGGATGTGATAGACAGAGAGAGACTCCATGCCTCTTCTTCACTGAGGCTTCCAAGCTGGGCAGACTGCACAAGGGAAAAGCCAAAAACTTCTGAATTGCTTTTGCTGTCAAAACAGGAATTTAGATTGGACCAGGCTTCTTAAAAGCTATAAATAAGACTGTTCTAATGCCCATAAGGCACGAGAAAACCCAGCCTGAGATACAATCTGATGGGCCGGGGTGGGGAAGACAGATGCACACCAGTAGATGTTAGGGGCGATGAGGGGAGGAAAATAGAACCGTTCCCTTTGGAAACCCTATGCCATTCAGCTCAATGCTGCTCACCTGGGTCTTGTTAAAATACAGATACTGATTTAAGAGACCTGGAACCAGGATTCTGCACTGCTTAGAAGCTCCCAGGTGAGGCTGGTACTGCTACCCACAGAGCAGAATTTAAATAGCACGAGTCTAGACCGAAGGTCCGCCAACTCCAGCCCATGGGCCAACTCTGACCCGCTGCCTATTTTCACCAATAAAACTTTATTGGAAGGGAGCCTCACTCATTCTTTTCTGCATTGTCAGTGGCTGCTTTCACGCCACAATGCAGAGTTGAATAGTCACGATGGAGATGTATAGCCCGCAGAGGTGACAACATTTACAATCCGGCCCTTTATAGGAAAGGTTTACAGACTCAGTTATATGATCACGCTAGTCTGTTGAGCATCTGATGTGGTGATGGCAATGAAAGCATTTGGAAATCCTTAAAGAGTCTCACCCAGATTGCAGGGTAATGTTTTGCAGTCCCAAACGTGTTTTTAAAAGGATTTGACAAAAGGCAAGGTAAGCCAAGAGGACTAATAAAGGAGGACAAGGTGGTTAAATACAGATCAATCATCTGCTAGAACAGCCGCTTCACCTCCTCTAGAGAGCAAGGGAATTTTTTTGTTTTGCCATAAATGATGTATTTCTTTTAAAAGAACTATGAGTGTCTCGGTGGCCCAACCAAGATGGTGACCCGGTGAAATCCTCTGCCCGTATCCTTATAAATACCCTCTCGTCCTAGTTTCCACTCTAACTTGGCCATTTGGGGGAGAAAACGGCTCCTTTCCTGCTGCGCGGAGATTTGGGTGGTGGTGGGCTCCACGCCCTGTGCTGGCCCAAACTCAACACCGAAGAGCCTGGAGTCAGTGACAGAGACACCAAAAGTTTAAGAGATGGGGAAGCTTACACACCTGAAGCAAGGTCCTGGAGAGACACCCCACTCCATCAAATGACAGGCAGGAGAAACAGCAATCCCCGCTCGTGACGCGGAAGGGAAGGCGGCTGCCATTTATAGGAGGAACTGACGTCAGCGAGGCTCGTCAGTTACCAGGGAAACCAGCCGCTGGGGCACGCCCCCTCAGCCCTGCCGTTAACGACCATCACCAGGGCAGGTGTTTCCCTTTAATAAATCAGGTAAAGCTGCTCTGGCCTAAGGGGTGGGGGGAAAGCACATTCACGCGAGGAGGGTGTAGCTGAAGCAGGGGCTGGTTGAGCACAGGATGGACAGAGAGCAAGAGAACAGCCATCTTGAGTGACCCGACCATACAGATGGGTCTTGTTTTTCCCATTGAGTTCAGTGTAACCTACATCAGGCATCCATGGTCATCAGCTCCCATGCCCAAGGTCACTCTGAGAGCTGCTCACATTCTAGAGGGAACAATGCCCTTTATTTCTTGATCTCAGGATGAGACACTACCCTGACAAACACCAGAATCCTAATCCAGAAGTCCCCCAGGAGTCTGATCACACAATTTCTCTGCCTTAGAGCCTCCCTCCCTCCACCCAAAGATTGGAGCTGAGACCCTGCAGAAGCTCCTGTCTTCTCTTCTTTGATCCTTCCTGATTGATTTGGAAACAAAATCCTCTAACGGTCACACATCTTTCACACCCCTACCTGCGACCAAACAGCTACATCCCTGTCCAACGTGCCTTCAAGTAACCATCCTTTCTACAAAGTATTTATGAAGCACTGCTGTATTCTGGGCACTGTCTGACATGCTGGGATTTCTGCTGTGAACAGGACAAAATGCCTGGTCCTGCCTTCAGTGACCTTCCAGTCTCTAGATCTATTTAATAGTCTCAGGGGCCACTTGGAGCCCAATGGCCGTCTCCATAAGATCTTTAAATGGAAGCATCTTTTATTTATTACAGTTCCACATCAGTTGCTCTCTAAATTCACATATGATTTGGGGAGACACATGACTTTGAGAGCCTACCAACGGAATGCACCAAATTTGGAATGAATTATGATGCTAACAAAGGGGATTTAGGCCTAACCAAGAGCTAGGAGATAGGAATTCGAATAGGATAGAGAAGCCAAGTATTTGTCCACAACTGCGTTGGAATGGCAAGTCTCCCAAAATGGAAGGGATCCCTCCCGGTGAAATGTGGCTGGTGCTCTCTGCAGCTGACACCCTCTCATTATTACAGCTAACAGACATGCCCTTCCTAGTTATTGGCAAATCCTCCAGTCGCTTAACTTTTTTATAAGGTGAATTTCAAAGACCTATTGAAGGTGTCAACCACAGGCTCCACTGATTTCAAAGGCTCATGTTTGATTAAAGCCAGGTGGGTAGGATTTCAACAGGAGTTTCCTAAAAGATACCCCAGTGTCCATATACCTGGATATGGGATAGGGACTATATGGCATATATATATATACACACACACATATATACCATACACCCCCCTCCCATATGTACCACTTCATTCTATAGATAAGAAGGTGGCCCTTCCTAGTCTCTGAACATTCTGGCATCAATAAGTAACAGGCTGGAAGGTGTCCATGCCTCTAGGACCTCATTATGCTCTTGCCCCAGTCTGCCCCTGCTGAAACCCTTAGGGACTCTTGACTGTCCTGATGCTAATAGTATTACCATGCACACCTTCTAGCCAATCTGTTAAGCATCCACATTTTTCAGGTCCTCCGCCCCCTCCTTTATTTTGCAGTGTTTGAGGTGCTCCAAATGTATTCATAATCCTGTTTTATTGTAGTTGGAAATAAGAGACAGCGCTCCAGTGACTTGCTCTAAGTCAGCCATCAAAGCAGATACTCAATTAGAACGTGGGTCTCCAAGGTGTTTTGTTAAACTCTTCCCTTTATTAAATGTTACACATAATAAATTTCTAAGGCAGCACCATTCCCGGAATGTACAGTATACATTACCCAGGGAGCGTTGGAGTTAACATTGCCACAGATGCCTTAAGACTCATTTCTGTGTTTGTTTCTCTGTCGGTGGGTTTTTAGAAGAAATATTAAGCTTTTCACCCACATAAGACAGAGAACGTCATTTCCCAAAACTGATCTTTGAATGTGCCCGCTCCTTTTCCAAGTTTACCATCTTAGAGGTGATTCTTTTGCAAAGAGTCGGTCAGCCCATTGGAAACACAATAAATTACCCAAATATAGAGACCATTTATCTAAATAGTAAACAGGTTATTCCCCTGCCTATGGGTTTCTATGGGCCATTGTAGTTAATAAAAACAGATGAAATGTTTTTAGTGTGAACCCTGTGACAAGCGGCGTGCTAGGTAATTTACATGAATTTATTTACACTTCACAACTCAAAGATACTATTTCATCATCACCCACATTTTACAGGTAAGAAGCTGAAGTTTTGAGAGGGCAAGTAATTACCCAAGGTGATGGGGCCAGAATCTGAACCCAGGAGCCAACCCCAGGCAGCCTGGCAGCCCACCTCTGTATCTTACTTCCCTGGTTAACACCAAATTGGCAAGTTGATGTCATTTTCAGGGACTGCTCCAATTATTTACTACTGCCCAACAAACCACCCAATGCTTCCTGACTTTTCAAACATGTGTTATCTCAATGATTCTGTGGATGGATCAGGCTCACAGCAGTTGATGGTTCTTGCTCGAAGTCTCTTCTCAGGTGGTGGTTGTCAGATGGAGGTTGGGGCTGAGATCATCTGAAAGCTTTGTGCTCAGATGTAGGGGGCCTGGCATGGCTGTGATCGTTGGAGCTGGTCAGTCCTCGTGTCTCCACGTGGTTAGCTCAGACTTCCTCACAACATGCTGGCAGGCTTCCCCCAGAGCAAGTATTCTGAAAGAATCTGGCAAGTCTAATGCCCTAGCCTTGGAAATGGCAGAATGTCAACTCTACCATATCAATTAGAAATGGTCTCTTTTCACTATTGTTTCCTTCTATTTTGAGGAAAAAATTTTTTTATCTAATAATTTCTTTTCTTTTTAATGGAAATAAAATCGAATCCAATTCTGAGAAGAGACATAAGTTTTTAAAGATGATTTTGAGAAAAAACATTTTTCTAATAATTTCTTTTCTTTTTAATGGAAATAAAATGGAATCCAATTCTGAAAAGAGATGAGTTTTTAAAGATGACTGGTTTCCTTCTTACTGCTCTTTGTGTGTGTAGATCTTCATTTTCTCTCTCCTTAATCTTCTTAGTTTACTTTTTTTTTTTAATGGATGCACTGTGGATCAAATGCAGGACCTCACGTGTGCTAAGCACGCGCTCTACCACTGAGCTACACCCCCACTCTTGAGCAAGTTGAAGACATTTATCCAAACAGAGCTCTAAATTTCATTCCATCCCCAGAAACATCAACAACACCCCCACTGCCAACAATGAAACAAACAAAAAGTTTTAAATTGAGCCCATCACAAAAAGAATGCAACACCAGCTTGGATTTTATTGTATGTAGAATCATCTGTCACTGATTCCTCAGCTCCAACCTGGCCTCCGGCTCTTGGCCATCTAAAGACCACTCTATTGTTTATCTGAGGGAATGAGCCTCTGCAACTGAACATTTCAAACAGCAATGGAAAGAGAAGAACCAGGGGACTTGGCTCCCCTCAACTTTTCCCCAAAAAGGTGGATGAGGGGCTCTCAGCCAAAATTCAAATCCTTTGGTGAAAATTCGGATAGCATCACATTTTTCTTCCTCTAGCCACTTTGGGGTGGTGAGATCTGCCTCTACCTTTGTTTTTCCTTTGTTTCATAAAGCAGCTTTTCTCTAGAGGAACCCAGAGGGTAAATCTGACAGCAAAGGTGCTTTTAAACCAAAAGCCTTGTCTCTGTGGAAACACCTGTGACAAGAGACTCCAGGCTGTAACCCATGGCCATGTCATTGTGTTAGCAGCGTTCTTTTGTCTCTCTGACAATGGTTGGGGGGGAGGGGTTCAGCTGGTCTGGAAAAAGCAACTATTGGATTTTTATCTGAATGATCAACTATCCTTTTATAAAAAACGAAACTTTCAGAGAGGTGAAGTTGACTGAAAGAGGGACGTAGTTTGTTTGCTTGTTTTAATGAGACTTCAAAATGCTGTTGACTTAGTTGGGAAAGAAGGCTTGGCCCCACAAGGAAAATTACTAACTTCCATGGATGAGTCAGCCCCGTCCTGACTTGATTGGGATTAAGTCCTTAGGGACTTAATTGTTGTCTCAAGAATGCAAGAGCAGACCTTCTCTTTCTGGTTTGTTCTCTCGATGTTGACTAAACAACAGTGGCCATGGCTTATACCAAAACCAAGCCCTCCCGGCTCGTGGGAAGAGTGGAAGCTATTCAGAAGCTGAAATGTAAAACCTGATTTTGTTCAAGTAAATTGAATCATTGTGCTGAGCTCAACTCTAATTGCTGAAACAGCTGGCATTAATGAGCCGATTCTGCCTCATCTAAGGTCCTTAAAGCCCTTATCAACTTCTCTTCCATCTTCTCTAGGACTGGTTTGAAAAAGGCATTTGTTTTTAAGCAACTATTTTTCCAGTGGATGTCAAACATTCCAACCTAGCCACCTAAATCTGTGTTTAAGGGATAAGAGCATAACAATGCCTTAAATAGACACTTAGCGCCTCTAGGATGTACCCCTGAGTCTCAGCCTTGGAACCCAGTCCATCTACAATCTGCCTTTGCATTTTACCCCTGAATGTTCTCTTGCCTAAACCTTCCATCACAATGGAAGCCCCACCCCACCATTGTCAGCGAGAGACAAAAGAACGCTGCTAACACAATGACACAGCCATGAGTTAGAGCCTGGAGTCTCTTGTCACAGGTGTTTCCACAGAGACAAGGCTTTTGGTTTAAAAGCATCTTTGTTGTCAGATTTACCCTCTGGGTTCCTCTAGAGAAAACCTGCCTGAGCATGGCCACATCTTTGACCCTTTGCCCAAGTGACTTTCTCCATCCAAAAAAATTCTTCCTTCATCCTCTCCATCCTTCCAGGCTCAATGCTAGTTCCAAAGCTTCCATGAAGTCATGCTTGACAGATCCCACTCATCTCTTTTCAGTCTCAACTTCTATCACTCATCGCCCATACCTGTCAAAAAGACACATCCTTACCCTGTATAAATTTAATTTATTGTCCAAATGAGGCTGTTTTTGAGAGCGAGGGTGCTATTAATAGTTCCCTTGGGATGACAGGCACAAATTGGGACGCCATGGGACATATGGTCCTTCCTTCTAAATGGCAAATGATACTGATCTGATGTTCTCCAATGACATTTGAAATACAAAGAGATTACAGAGGATAACAGAAATGCTAACTGCATTTATAAATGCTTAGATGAGACATGTACAATTAATTACAGCACTCTTGTCATTAGCTTTGCCCTTTGCCACTCACTCTTTGTTCAACAATTGTTTACTGAGCTGCTATGATGTACCTGGCTCTCTTCTAGGCCATGAAAATGTAGACAGAGGCAAGTAAATAACCCTGTAAACATATATTCAATTTAAAAGCAAGCACAAAAGTATTAATGTGCGTCAATGAAGAGAATGAATAAATAGATAAAATATAGCATAAACAATGATGAATGCTATAAAAAGTTGAACACAATAAGAGGCAAAAGTGTAAGTTTTGCAAGGGGTTGCTCATTGGCTACTTGGATGTGGTGGTCGGGTGAAATTAGTGGTAGATTCCAGGAGGTAACATTTAAGCAGAGACCTCATGGAGAATCTCCTAGGCAGGGGGAACCGTGTGGACAAAGGCCCTGGGGTGGGACCAGCAACCAGGCCAGTTGAGGCCACAGGGTAGTGATCAAAGTGGCGATCTGGGTGGCGTGAAGACAGGGAGGGCGGAAGGGTCAGATCAGGCAGGTCCTGGCAAGTCAGTCATGCGGAAGAGGTGGGGTTTAGCCTGAGTGTAGCAGGAAGCCACTGGAGGCTCTTATGCAGGGTGTCATGAGGTCCGGTTTCTGTTTTTTAAAAGACCACCCTGGCAGCTGGATGGAGAGGAGACGGCAGCAGATACAGGCAGAAGCAGGAAGATGAGTTAGAGGCTCTGAGGTTCATTTCTCAGAGCAGTGAACAGCCTCTCTTCAAGCTGCCCCCTATGTCCTTGGAGATGCTGTGGGCTAGGCTGCCATTTCTCAGGGGCACAGCAGGCGGTGAGGGTGACGGGTAGGTGGGGGGCTTCCTGAGCAAATAACTCAATGGTGACCTTTTGCTGAGACTTTGCTCCCCTGCCGCAAATCCTTGCCTGCCCCGTTTGTTTCTCGGGTACATCTTCTCATTCTGTTCTTGGCTCTCAGTTCCTTGGCCTCTCTCTCCATAGGACAGAGATTCTTAATCTGAGGCCATGTTGCCCACCAGGGGACATTTGGCAATGGCTGGAGACATTAGTTGGTTGTCCCAACTGGGGGAGGGGAGTGCTACTGGCATCTAGTGAACCAAGGCCTGAGGTGATGCTAAACATCCTACAACGTACAAGACAGCCCCCATCCCATGACAATTACCAAGTCAAAAACGTTAATAGCGCCGAGGTTGCAAAAATCTGCCATAGGGTGCCCAGCCGGTGCCCCATCCTTCCGTAGGCATCTCTTGGGGAGGCTACTTCCTGCCTCTAGGCTCTGACTCATGGGGACTCACTCTCAGCTCAACCCATCCCTTCTGTGTGTTCCAGGCCCTTCAGCCTGGACGAGGGTCAGGGCTCTTCACCTCCCCCTCAACTAGAAAACCATTCCTTTGGGCTATAAAGAACTGGCCTCCAGTGCCACCAACAAGACTGGTCCCTTCTGGGAAACCAAACAATCATTTCTTTCCATGGTGCCTTTTTTTTTTGTTAACTGAAGTACAGTTAGTTTACAATGTTGTGTCAATTTCCGGTGTGCAGTGTAACAGTTCAGTCATACATGTACATACATATATTCCTTTTCATATTCTTTTTCATTATAGGTTACTACAAGATATTGAATATAGTTCCCTGTGCTACACAGAAGAAACTTGTCATTTATTTTATATATAGCAGTTAGTATCTGCAAATCTCAAACTCCCAATTTATCCCTTCCTACCTCTTCCCCCTGCCCTGGTAACCATAAGTTTGTTTTCCATGTCTGTGAGTCTGTTTCTGTTTTGTAAATAAGTTCATTTGTATCTTTTTTTTTTAAGATTCTGCATATAAGTGATATCAGATGGTATCTGTCTTTCTTTCTCTGATTTCACTTAATGATATTCTGATTCTCTTTTGACCAAATCTGCAGCTCTATCTTCTGTATATTCAGGCCAGTATCAAGTATGAGTCTCTGAGTTCCTTCTCCCTCTGGGGGCTTTTTCCCACTTTTCTCTTCCCTTCCTTTGACTTCCCAACTCCTCCTCCTAAGGTAGGTACAAACTCTCCCTGAGGCACTCTAGACCACGCTCCTGAGTAACTCTGACACATGTTTTAATCCCCGTTTCTACAAAAAGCAGATAAAGTTGAGGAGTGGCTGTGGGATAGGCATCCGAAACCTTATTCTGAAAAGCCCTATATTACGTAAATGAAATGAACTGAAAATGAATGTAAACACGTTACTATTCAAATCTGGTTTTTAAAAAGGTCTGCTTTACAAAAAATATGAATCAATTAATGATTGCCTTCTTCATACAATTCCTTTATATAGAAAACTTCCCTTGGCCATTCAACATCTGATTTAATTTACTAATTGAATGATCTAATTTTTAAAAAATACAGATTCAGAATGTTGGGTAAATAAGTATGGAAGAAAAGATGGGAAAAAGAAATCTGGGACAAGTAAAATCTTTTAGAGCAAAAAAATAAATAAATAAAAGACTTAAGCAGTAAATGCTTCAAAGAAAGCTCAGCGCTTGAAAGGGATTATTTGTAAGTAGTACAAAATGAATTTAGAGGAATCTGCAAACTTTTTTTCCCAAAGGAATTAAATAGATCATGGCGTTCAATAAATGTTTGTTGAACTGGGTTAAAGACTTCGTCTCCATCCTCAAGGAGCTCTCAAACATTTAAAAGAAGAAAAAAATGCAAGTGGAGAAATTAAATTATCATGTGTGATCTCTGTAATCAGACAATAAAGTCCTTACGAATGAACAGCAGAAGCCAGCATACGAGCAATTATAGGCTACCCTACTTACAGTGTCTAGAATTCCAATGTCTTCTACTGTTTGCCGTTCTCTGTGTTTTGCCCAAAAGGGATACACTATGCTTCATAAACTGATCAACACCCTGATGATTCATGCAAAGGAAAGGTGAGTCTCAGAAATGATATCATAAGACTAATGGTTCAGAAAATAGACTCGTGAAGGCAGGGACTGGATCTGTCACAGTTACCTCTTTTCCCCTAGTACCTAGAACAGCACTTAGGCAAAAACAGATGCTTGAATGGTTATGGAAGCACAATCATTATATTATGTAACCTTGCCTTTATCTCCACTATGAAGTGAATGATGACAAAGCATTCCTTGTGTAATAAACAGAGTAGATGACGGCATTGAAGGACACGTGGCTAATTTCTCCCCACACCTTCAGTTACCACTGACCCCAATCCATCCTCAAGGGCCACAGTGCCTGAAATTCTCCCATTTGTGATGCCTTCTTTTCAAGGAGGGGTGACATCTACCAAGATTTACTGAGCATCTTTCTGCTCTGGGCAAGGCACTGCAGTAGGCACTAGTATACAAAGTTGCTATCTTTAAGAAAGAAGAGTCAGAGGTAAAATATTAGTTTCAACTCAGAGAATTGCAGAAACTGTGTGCCCTTATAGCTAATTAAGGTGCCCTAGAAGCTCACAGAAGGAAGATTCCATAGAGGGGATGACGATTGAACTGAATCTTGAAGGTCATTTATGAGATCACTGCAATAGTCAACAGAGGCAAACTTCTGTGACAAACAGCCCAAAATCTCAGTGGCTTAACACAGTAGATGTGTTTGTGCCAACACAAAATCCAAGGCAGATGTCCCTCATCACACGGCTGTCCAGGGGAAGCTCTCTTTCAATCAGGCTCCTTCTATTTTGGGGTTCTGCCAACCCCTACAGCCTCAGAGACCTCCAGAGCTTTGAACCAGACTGCCAGATTCTCTCTAACTGACCAATCCATCGAAGGAGGATGAAGGTGGAAGATACTGCAGTTCTTTCAAAAGGCCAGGGCTGGACGGGGCAAACATCACCACTGCCCTCGATCCATCATGTAGACATCATCTCATGGCCCCCTCAATGCAAGGAGGAAATGGAAACAATTTTGTGACCCTTACATTGATGCCACCACAAGCACCAGAAACAGAAAAGTAAATGAGACAGAGGAAACTAACAGTCCAGAGAAAATGAAAATGGAGGGAAACCAAGAGGGAAATTTAAGGTAAGAGACAAATGGAAGGTGACAAGGAGTTCTATGGTACAATATCAGGAGGGAAAGCCTTTATTAAAAATAAAGGCTGAGGGGAAGAAGTGTGTAATGACCAGAGAGACAGGAGTGACCCATGGATATTTCCAGAAAGAGAGACGGAGAAGGCTACTCTTTCCCCAACTGCCTTCCAGAGTTCAGTAATGCATTTACTTGTTACATCTTCGTAAGATTATACGAACACAGCCCTGATTTATACAAATCTAAGACTTCTTTATATTTCAGACTTTCTCCTTTCTGCAAGTTATAACAAGAAGAAGCTTTGAAAGTGGCTAATAAATATACAGGAATGCAGTCCTTCTGGAAAAGCCACAGGGAAGAGACTGAGCATACCTAATATTTATGTAAATTTTAACCACAAAATGGGCAACTCAGGAAATAATCATGTGAGCGCTGGGACCAATCTCTTGAACTGCAAAAGCGTTTGATTCATGAGGAACAGGGATGGTTACTGCCCCCTTGCACCTCTGTCAACCGTGTAGTTTCCACATGTAGATCACTTTTGGTGGGAACAGAAAATTGCAAACCTAAATATTAATGAACTTAGTGATGTTTAGAAGAAACATGCAGTTTAAAAATGGATGTATAGCGTGAAGAATTTTGAGTTTCATTGAGTTCTAAAAGTGCCAATAAGACTGTTACAGGAATACAAAAGAAGTTGACCTTTGAGATGCCAGATTTATATGTTTTCTTTTGCTATGGTGCCCTTTTTTGTTGAATCAAAGAGTTAAAGAAATGTATGTGAAAATATAAAATTTCTCTCCTTACTGGACAGTTCTTTGAAAAATGAAAAACTTTCTGAGACAGTAAGATGAATGCTTTAATACTTTTACACAAGGCTGGAAAGGAAGCAAGCAGGGGGTTCATTTACTTCCCTCCTTTTATTTTCCAATAATTTTCTTCCTCCCTCTCACACTTATATTTACTGATACTGTTTACTCTTTGGTGTATGCAGTGGTTTTGCATCTATTCTAATTATGCTCCTAGATTTCAACATTAACAGAGTGCCCCTATGTTTCCTCACATTCTGTCCAGAACTAAGAATTTATTTGCATCATTATAACGTAATCCTCAGTTTTATTACCGTCTTCAACTCTTGGCAAATGGCTTATAGATCTTCTCCGACCAGAAGTCCCATTTAAAATTTAAATTCTCCTAAGAAGCGCTTGCATATCCCAGACAACTCCTAAGTTATAATTTTCTGTTTCCTCAAAGGAGACACAGATATTATTTTAAGAGTAGAGACTGGTCGATACAAGAGTTCTCTGCCGCCCGGGCTCCCAGTTTGGGTTGGTGCCTCCCCCTAGTCAGCTTAATTCCTGCAACGGACAATAACTGTAAATAGCAAGTAGCACAAAGTGCTCCTTGGTGTATCAGCCTAACACTTAGCTAGTCAGTCCCACTTGGCTTGAAAACAGCAATGTTTGTTTCTGCCAATGAATATGATTTAAGAGAAAAACCTAAAGTATTTTTAATGGTACATTTATTACCACTCTCCTGCTCTCATTACAAATATAAAAGGTCATTAAAATGTAGAAGACTTTTGTCAGATTACTCAGCTCTCAGGACAAGAAAAAGCATTTCGTAGCTGGTGGAAATTAACAACTGGATCCCTTACCAGGAAACACGTCAGTTCCTCTCTCTAATTCCTCTTAAACATCATAACTAGTCAAAATCAATTTACACTTGAGAAGGTCACGCATATTCCCCTGGGAAACGCTCGCCTGTTCAACTACAATTCTGAGGCAGACGTTACAAAGAACAGTGCCTAGTTTACAGCACATCCGACTGCCCTTTCTCGACCTAGGAACTCAAAGGCATGAACAACAATGGGAGCTGTCTTTTCTTGTCATTTAAAGCAAAGACAGTTGAATTTGGTTTCGTTTAGAGTTAATTGTACATTTTGAGTGATTCGGATTTGGCAAAATCCAAAGCATATTTTGCAAATCGCTTTTCCCACTAAATGTTAAAACCCTTCATTTTTAAAAGGAAATGTAATCCATATGCTTGGAATTTGTTTACACTAAAATTATAAAAAATACATATATATATTTTTATTCCTGTTCAGAAGCTTTCTGCACCATTTTGTACCTCTTTCAAAAATCAAGAAGTTGTGTACTGCCAAAAACTAATGAAAGCAAGTCCATAAATGCTAGAAATATTGACTTTATGATTCCTTATGGTCTGACCTTATAAAAACAAGTCTTTGGTTTTCAATCACTCGTTGTACCAAAAAACTTCCTTTCTATGGAGAAACCTGTACCAAATAGACCTTTTAGGGGACTGAGTGCTCATTGCATAGGATGGTTTATTTTGCCTATACTTAACCAAGCTGCTTGACCAAATTAAATTTTGCAAATGATTTAATTCATTTAAAAAAAACTAAGATATTGAAAATTTATGAAATGCTTGCTTATTAAAAACCACATCCAAAATTGTCAACTTCAACTCTTGGAGTTCATTAAAGATGGGGAGGTTCCACACAGTCAAAAATCTCCCACTTGAAAATAAGGAAGACAGAGAGAAGATAAAGACCCCAGAAGTTCCTCCATAATGAAGCTGAACATGAAGACAAATTTATTTTTGCCTAGGAGCATGAAACTGTCATCAGCTTAGAGCAATGAGCAGCCAACTGTTTATGAAAAGGACTGGACAGTCAATATTTTAGGCTTTACAAATCACATGGCTTCTGTTGCAGCTACTCAAATTCTGCCAGCGAAGCACAAATGCAGTCACACGCAATACATAAATGAGTGGATGTGGTTGTATACCAATAAAACTTTATTAACAGAAACAGATGGCAGGAGGAATTTGGCTCATGGGCGACAGTTTACTAACTTAGAGCTTCTTAACAAAATACACCCCACTAAAATCTGCACTCTTACCACTTCTATTCAACGCAGTATTCGAAGTCCTAGCCATAGCAATCAAAAAAGAAAAAGAAATAAAAGGGATCCAAGTTGGAAGAGAAAGGTAAAATTGTTAATATATGCAGATGACATGATAATATATATAGAAAACCCTAGAGGCTCCACACAAAAACTACTAGAACTAATAAAAGAATTCGGCAAAGTAGCAGGATACAACATTAACATACAGAAATCAGTGGCATTTCTTTACACTAACAATGAAATATCAGAAAAGGAAAGTAAAAAAAAAAAAAATCCCTTTTAAAATCGCATCCAAAAAAGCAAAATACCTAGGAATAAATCTGACCAAGAGGTGAAAGACTTATACATGGAGAACTATAAAACATTGATTAAGGAAATTAAAGATGATTTAAAGAAATGGAAAGATGCCCATGCTCTTGGATTGGAACAATCAATATTGTTAAAATGGCCATACTGCCCAAGGCAATCTACAGATTTAATGCAAAACCTATCAAATTACCCAGGACATTTTTCACAGAATTAGAACAAATAATCCTAAAATTTATATGGAATCACAAAAGACCCAGAACGGCCAAAGCATTACTGAAGAAAAAGAATGAAGCTGAAGTAATAACCCTCCCAGACTTCAGACACTACTACAGAGCTACAGTCATCAAGACAGAATGGTACTGGCACAGAAACAGACATATGGATCAATGGAACAGAATAGAGAGCCCAGAAATAAACCCATAAACTTTTGGTCAATTCATCTTTGACAAAGAGGGCAAGAACATACAATGGAGAAAAGACAGTCTCTTCAACAAGTGGTGTTGGGAGAGCTGGACAGTCACATGTAAGTCAATGAAGTTAAAACACTCCTTCACACCACACACAAAAATAAACTCAGAATGGCTTAAAGACTTAAATATAAGACAAGACACAATAAACCTCCTAGAAGAAAACATAGGCAAAACAGTCTCTGACATAAATATTAGCAATGTTCTCCTAGGGCACTCTACCCAGGCAACAGAAAAAAAAGCAAAAATAAACAAATGGGACCTAATTAAACTTATACGCTTTTTCACAGCAAAGGAAACCATAAGCAAAACAAAAAGACAACCTACAATGGAATGGGAGAAAATATTTGCATATGATGCGACTGACAAGGGCTTGATTTCCACAATATATAAATAGCTCATACAGATTAATAACAAGAAAACAAATAACCTAACCCCAAAATGGACAGAAGATCTAAATAAGCAATTCTCCAATGAAGACACACAAATGGCCAATAGGCACATGAAAAAATGCTCAGTACCACTAATTATCAGAGAAATGCAAATGTAAACTACAATGAGGTATCCCCTCACACCAGTCAGAATGGCCATCATTCAAAAGTCCACAAACGATAAATGCTGGAGAGGGTGTGGAGAAAAGAGAACCCTCCTACACTGCTGGTGGGAATGTAGTTTGGTACAGTCATTATGGGAAACACTGTGGAGATTCCTTAAAAAACTAAAAGTAGACTTACCATATGACATAGCAATCCCACTCCTGGGCATATATCCGGGGGAACTCTAACTTGAAAAGACACATGCACCCCAATGTTCATAGCAGCACTATTTACAATAGCCAAGTCATGAAAACAGCCTAAATGTCCATCAACATATGACTGATAAAGAAGCTGTGGGGTATGTGTGTGTGTATGTATGTGTATGTGTGTATGTGTGTGTGTGTGTGTGTGTGTGTGTGTGTCTGTGTCTGTGTGTGTCTGTGTGTGTGTAATGGAATACTACTCAGCCATAAAAAATAAAACAATGCCATTTGCAGCAACATGGATGGACCTAGAGAGCATTATTCTAAATGAAGTAAGCCAGAAAGAGAAAAATATATATGATATCACTTATGTGTGGAATCTAAAAAAAAAAAAAAAGACACAAATGAACTTATTTATAAAACAGAAACAGACTTACAGACATAGAGGACAAATTTATGGTTACCAGTGGGGAAAGGGGGTGAAAAGCGATAAAATGGGAATTTGGAATTTGCTGATACTAACTACTATATACAAAATAGATAAAAAACAAGTTTATACTGTATAGCACAGGCAACTATATTAAATATCTTGTAGTAACCTATAATGAAAAAGAATATGAAAATGACTATCTATGTACATGTATGACAAACATTATGCTGTACACCAGAAATTGACACAACATTGTAAACTGACTATACTTCAATTAAAAAAAAAGAAAAAACAACAACAACAAAAGAGCAAAAACAATCTGATTAATCCTCGATCTCTCATAGTTATATTCCAGCTAATAAAGGTGAATTTCTCTACACCAAAAAAAGAGTGTTTGTGCATTTCTTCTTGTCCTATTGATCGCTCAGACACCCATGCCTCTACCATGGGAAAATGCCTGAGCTAGCCTGCAGAGGGGATGTGAGAGACAGGGAGGAGGGTCACTAAATAGTGAAGTCAACCCGGCAGGGGCTACCCTAGATCAACTCTCAGGTGACCTGCAGCTGACTGTGGATGAATGAGCAAATCCCCCAGCTGACCCATACCCTCAAGAGAGTAACCTAAATGTCCATCGACAGATGACTGGATAAAGAAGATGTGGTAGATATAAACAATGGAATACTACTCAGCCATAAATAAGAATAAAATAATGCCATTTGCAGCAACATGGATGGACATGGAGATCATCATTCTGGGTGAAGTCAGCCAGAAAAAGAAAGAAAAATACCATATTATCATTCATATGTAGAATCTAAAAAAAGACACAAACAAACTTATCTACAAAACAGAAAGAGGCTCTCAGACATAGAAAACAAACTGATGGTTACCAAAGGGGAAAGGAGGAGGAGGGATAAATTAGGACTTTGGGATTAGCAGATACAAACTGCTATATATAAAATGATAAACAACAAGGTCCTACTTTATACAGCACAGGGAAGTACATTCAATATCTTGTAATAACCTAATATGAAAAAGAATATACATATGTAGTACTGGAAAACTATGCTATACACCTGAAACTAACACAACATTGTCAATCAACTATACTTCAATTTTAAGAAGAGTCATAATAAATGGTGGTTGTTAAAAACCACCAAGTTGGGGGGAGCTTTGTCACACAGCATTAAGTGTGAGAAGAGCTAATGATTACATGGAGATACTTATAATACCTCATAGGTTTATTTTTAGACTTAAATGAGTTATTTTAAGTATGCTTCCTTAGAAGAGTCACTGGTACATAGTAAGCACTCAAGAAGTATTGTCTACTCATATTAAAACTATCGTTATTATTACTGTAACTATTACAGAGACCCACGATTCCTCCAAGCCAGCAATTTCAGTGATTAGAGGCTATAACTGACTCCAATGTCTAAATTACCAACATTTCCTACGACATTGATATTCCCTTTGCCCTACACCCCTTCTTCCTTCTTATAAAATCTCACCTCTCATATTTATTGCCTCAAGGATCATTTTGTTGGCTCTTTTGAGCATCACATAGATGAAGCCTCTGGATGCTTGGGTGAGTTCTTGGCTGTTTACCTCTGATCTGGCATAGGAAAGAAACTGTCTGGGGGGCAGATTGTGGAACCAGGAGTCATGAGGCAAGGACTACAGGGAGGAGGGTCACCAAGTAGTGAAGTCAACCCAGCAGAGGCCACCCTAGATCAACTCCCAGGTGACCTGCAGCTTAGTCCTGCTTTCTCTACTGATTAGCTGTAGGACTCACATAAGTCACCTCAGATCTCCAGCTTAAGTATTTTCACACAGGACTGAGGTATTGGATGGCAGACTGGATCTTACTTATTGCATCTGCATGGTTGATACATTACAGACACTCAGTGAATGTTTGTTGATTTTATAAAATGGAATTGAACCAAACTGTGAATTGAATTAGGGAAATTGGCTAAACCTCAGAAACTTCCTTTTCAGCTTATTCTTTCTGTAATTTTACATTTTTCTTTTAATTCTCTTTTACACACCACCTCTCCATCACAAACAAGTGAAATAAAATCAAGTTGGCTTGTGGTAGAAATCACTTTCATCCTGCCTTCCCAGTTGATGTCGTTCAGAAAAGATGTTAATATCAGTCATTTTCTGTGTATCCATAGACTTTGTTTTCCTGAAGTGACAGGCTAATTTTTCCCCTTATCTCCTCAACCTTTCACCAGTGACTGCGCTGTGGGAACAAGATGGGCAAGACTCCAAGATCAAGAAATAGAAATGACTTTTTCTGTTTGTGTTTTAATGAAATAATACATTTTAATAATTATGGAGAAATCATGACATGTGAAAACACGAGGGCCATGAGTTTTCCACCTTGGAACTTCAAACCACAGGAAACAAGCCTGCAATTTCATCTTAAACAGGCCTCCTTCAAAATATTTCTCTTCAATACGTTGACTACAGCTTGTCAGTATGTGTTTCCTAGTCATTGTTCTGTCTGAATTAAAAATAAAAGCAAATAGTTTACTGTAACTCTGTCTGTAAGTATGTTACTTTTGCAAATAAAATGCAATTGTCTTACTAAGATTGCAACAACTAAGATATACTATCTTAAGATTGTGAGGAGGTGGGCACGAGGTTAATGGGGTGACAATGGCAGGATAACTATAAAGATGGCAGCTTTGTCTTTGAGGGGAGAGGGAATATGTACAATTCTGTTTCTATCTATATTTCCTAAAGCCAACATTGGAAAGTGCCAGGTCTGAATTGTCAAAATGTCAGGTCTGCTCTTTTTGGAGAGTTTTCTTTTTTTTTTTTTTAATTGAAATAGAGTCGATTTACAACGTTGTGTTAATTTCTGGTGTAAGGAGAATTTTCAGCAGTAACCTGATGAGGCTTTGAAATTAATATAGGCAAGATGCATCTGTCAAGAAATGAGATTGATTCCTCAGTGCTATAGCACCATGCCACTTACAGGAAGAGAACCAAGATCATGTTCCATCCACTAGAGGGAAAATAAGAGGAAAAACTATGGACAGCTATGGTGGATAATCCACTGAATCTTCTTTCTGGGCATATAAGGAGACTATTTTTCCCATCCTTCCTTTCAGTTAAATGATGCCATATGACTAAGTTCTGGCCAATAGAATATGACAGGAGGTGACATAAGCCATTTTCTTCTCTAGTCCTTGAAAACATCTCACCGAACCCTTTAGCCTTCTCTTCCTTGCTAGGAATATCAAATTTCTTGGAAGCTGTATCAGTTGATCCATGTTACATAATAAATACCCCAAAACATAGTGGCTTAAAACAAAAACAGCTATTTGATTTGCTCATGGTTCTATAGTTCAGCATTTTGAGAAGGGCTCAGCTGGGCCATTCTTCCCTAGACCTTGTTTAGAATCACTCATGTGGCTGGTGGATTGGTCAAGAGGGCCTCAGCTGGCGTGACTCATCTCTGCTCCATGGGGTCTCTAATTAATAACAGGAGGATGACATTTCCATCAAGTGTGTGAAATATGTCAATTATTACTTCATTCAGAATGTAATCTTAGTATAAACCATAAATTGCTTTCCCGGGACCCTGAATACTCCCTTAGTTTTACCATTTATATAGTTGTTACATATATATGAACTCATTTAATTCAGATAGCAACCAAAGAATTAGATAAGAGGAACAGATGTTCTTCAGAGACAAAAAAAAAAACCAAAAAAAAAAAAAAAAAAAAAAACAAAACGTTCAGGCTCAGTGTTAAATGACGCACAAAGACCACAAAGGTAGGATGAGCAAGGATGATACTGAAGTTTTCCATCCTTTATTCCAGCAGACCCATTAAGTTTACAATGGGAACTCCTGGGTTGTAACCTACACTGTGCTTGGTGTAGGTCAGGCATTGACAGAGACTGACATTATCCTACGAACTAACATTTCTTGGAGAAGGAACAGTAACTTAATGAGGGCCCCAATATGAAAAGAAAACTAGGAATTCTGTGACAGCACTGACTCCAAGAGAAATGGGACATATTGAGTGTCTGTCTGTCCATCTGTCTGCTATCAAGGCTGATAGATTCAAAACCCAAAGGCTGGCTGAGGTGTCACCAAAGAGGAGGGCCAAGCGTAATACTAGCTACAGAAGGGGCTTCAGTCATGAAGCACCCGTGGAGAGAAAGGAAGCTTCTGGAAGGTCAGTTCTAAAGCCTACAAAGTACAGGGGAAGATGTTTTAGATAGATGTGGGGCCTCCTTCCAAGCCTGGAGAGCCAGAAACAGGACAGGACCCAAGAGAGTATGTGTAGCTACAGGGGTGAAACGAAGGGGCCTGTCCAGAGTTGGACCATGTGGCTACGGTGTCTGCTCACAGAGGAGACTTGGAAACAGGTTCCAGGCAAAGTCAGAGTCTACCATGTAGCGGGGTCTGAATGGGGCAGAGCAGGGCTGAGCAAAATACAGCCCTTGGGCCAAACCCAGCAGCTACCTGGTTTGGGAGGGGAGTTTGTGTTTAACGTTTTATACTGAGTTAGAATTCAAAATTCACGTAATATAAAAGAAACCATTTTAAAGTGAACGATTCAGTGGCATTTAGCACATTCACACTGTCATACAACCACCATCTGTATGTAGTTCCAAAACATTTTCATCACTTCAAAATAAAATCCTGTGCACATTAAGCAGTTACTCCCCCATCCCCCCTTTCCTCAACTCCTGGCAACCACCAATCTGAGTCCTGTTTCTATAGATTCACCTATTCTGGATATTTCGTATAAATGGAATCATACAATATGTGACCTTTTGTGTCTGTTCCTTTCACTCAAGCATGCTGATTCTGAGGTTCACCCACATTGAAGCATGTATCAGTACTTCACTCCTTTTTATGGCTGAATACTATTTCATCATATGGATAGACCACAGTCTGTTTATGCATTCATTCATTGATGGGCCTTTGGGTTGCTTCCACCATCGGGCTATTGTGAGTAGTGCCACCACGAGCATTTGTATCTAAGGATTTGAGTACCTGTTTCCAATTCTTTTTGGTATATACCCCCAAACAGAGGAACTGCCTGTTTTTGAAAATAAATTTTATTGGAGCATAGCCACGCCCATTCATTTACATATTGCCTACAGCTCCTTTCACAATACAATGGCAGAGTTGAAGGGTTACAACAGAGAAAATATGGCCACAAAACCAAAAATATTTACTATCTGGCCCTTCATAGAAAAAGTTTGTTGTGTCCTAGGATAGAAGAAACACTACCCCTACCCTTCAGACCTGGATATGGTGCACACCTTAAGCTACTTTTCTCCTGGTCATTGGTGAAAGGAACTGATTACCTTTAGTTTTGTGACAGCCAAGACTTGATGGACAAGTTTTGAGTTAAAATAAGAAATACATGCCAGTGACTGTTCCTCTCATTCTCTCTGCCTCTCCCTCTTCCTTCCTTCTTTCCCTCTCTTTGAAAAATGCCAATCTTCGCTCAGTAAACAAAGGGAGAAGGAACGCTCTGCACCTGTCAGCACAGGGGAGGGAATCAGTACTCTGCCCACTGCCAGTTTCAGGGCTGGCAGCACAGGCCACTTGGCTTGGAAGTCAGGAGCAGTCCACCCAGCTGGGGCTCCCGGCCAGCGGAAACCTGGTGCTGGGCTGTGTGGCTTTGATCCACATTTAAATGTGCCAGCAAATCACCTGGGACCTTGTTCAAAAGTAGATTCTGATTCAGTACTTCAGGGGTGGAGCGTGACATTCTGCATTTCTAATGAACTTCCATGAGATGGTGATACTCTGAACAGGACACTCTGAACAGCAAGGTGAACCCTGGTTCCCAAACATGGCTGCTCTTTGCAATCCCTGGGGAATTTAAACATCTTAATGCCTGACTAAGTCTTGCCCCCAGGGATTCTGATGAACTTGGTCTGGGGTACTGCCTGGGCATCTGGATGTACAAAGTTACCCAGTTGATTCTAACACACGGTGAAGTTTGTCCTAGAGTTCAGGAGGCGAGGATTAGGGTTGGATCTGCAATGACTGCTTCCAAAATAGATTATTAGTAAATACATGTAAGATAGTATTAATTCAAAAATCAAACTGACTATCTATCCATCACCTATCAAGTGATGTCTATAAACTGTCCTCCATTATATGACTAATTTGGGCTGTCAGGGGAATCCATGTAATTCAAAGCTGGACGCATTTTACAAATAAGCGATCTGATTTCATTACCCTTCTTCCTGGGAATTGCGCCTGGCCGAGCTGTGATCAGCTTCCTGCCTCTCATTGTATCAATAAATACGTCAGCATCAGGCCACTGGGACCTCATCTACACCAACAGCAGAACGTGCAAGACGATCCAACAGTTAATGTTTTAGACTTGTCTCTTCCCATTTCCAAATTACACACTTATTGTATTCAGGCAAAATCAACATGAAGCCAAGTCTGCAGATGTTTGAAAACTTCCAGATGATCCCTTAAGTTGTTCATTTTTCATCCTGATGTAAAAAGGCCTACATTCGTGGTCTTTATTGTCTATTTTTAAAGTGTTTCAATAAACCCAAACATTCTAGTCTGGTCTTCCATGTCTCCAGACTAGGCGAGAAGACACATAAATGTTTATTAACAAGACTAAAATGCTAGCTGATGCATCCCCACCCCCAATCTGGCCACTTGGTGCTTGGGTTTATCTGGGCTACTCGCCATAGATTATTGTCTTCAGAGCCTTGGATTTCAATCCATAAGGGATTAAAGTCCATTTCTAAGACAAGTCCTCCTCCCACAACCGCCCCACCAATACTGTTTGGATTCTCCTCCTTGCAGTCTATCTCCTCTGGGTACTGATCCCATTCCCAGCTTACTTCACATCAAAAAATGGCTACATCAGAAGAACTCACCCACTTCTACCTGTGCAGCACAATCTGCCAAATATCATTAATCCAGTTCACATTCAATGCTTTATATCCATGGTTCTCAAAGTGGATCCTTGGACCAGTAGCACCTAGAAGCTTGATACAAATGCAAAGTCTTGGACCCCAACCCAAATGACTCAGGTTCTCTGGGGGGTGGGAATCTCTGTTTCACAAGCCCTCCAAGGGTCTCTGATGTGAGCTCAAGCCTGCGAAGGGCTGGAGTCGATTCACTGCAGTTTTCCTGGAACTTTCGCACTCTGCTACCATCAGGTGTATTTGATAGACTATGAAATATGCCACCACCCAAGCTCGGGGGCACACAACTACAGCCAGGACTTTCTCACTCATGGCTTACTCCCGGCTCCTGTAGGCTGGCTGTGGGGCTCTGCTTCAGAGAGCGTACTGAGTCCAGGCATACTCCATGCATTGTTCTGAGGCTCAGGCTGGAGAAATGGCAAACACTTGGGCATCCAATTCTCATGGTGGAAGTCAGAAACTCCCAGAGGGCCGATCTACTCAAGGCTTCGCCTCACAACTGAGACATTATCTCTTCTGCCCTCATTTCATTGGCCCAGCTGGTCACACAGTCGAACCCAGTGGGGTAGAGAAATATTCTCCACACAAGTGATTGGATGGGTAGGTAAGCCAAGTGAGTACCTACAGAACAAAAATCTAATAGACCACATTGGGACAACGAGTAAATAAACCCAGTGTAGACCTTGCCAGCTTTTAAATGCAATTAAATTGTATTAGGCTAACAATGGCAATCAAATGAGAACAGCAGATATTTCAAGAGAGTAGCAGTCAGCCTATAGACAGTTTTTGTCATTCTTTTGAATTCATGTGATAAACACTAGACAAAGAATTTCCATCCAGATTTCCTTTCTGGTTCTACTTCTAAAGAACATTTGCTGTATGAACTTGAAAAACAAATCAAGGGAAATACGTGCTGCAGCATTTCCCCCCATGGTTATTTCCACTTTGAAAAGCTGACCAAATATTTGTCTCTCCTGCTGTGTTTTTTAAGAGAAAACACTCTTAAATTCCCATCATTGAATTTCTAACCACATTCAACAGGCAAGACCCAAGCAGAAAAGTATCTTCCCTGAAGACACAGTGAAGACTGCCATGACTAACAGAATTAACCAGGTGCCAGGCATGGAATCATTCTGGGATTGGGGACAACACTGTCCTACTCCGGGAGGTTGAGAAGGCAACTTAAAATCCCCTGACGACAGAGCTGAGACAGCCTTCATTTCCTGAGCTCAGTCGCTGGGACATTGGGCCCAATAAACATTTGCTGAAGTGAAAACTCATGGATTCTGCTCAAGATGCCAAATAAATGGCAATGTCATGTTAAAAGGGGAGCAAAAGGAAGCCGATTCCAGAAAGATCATCGTCACCCACCTGCCACGAGCCAGACACTCAAAGATGAATTTGTTACCATGTAATGGGCGTGGAGAAGAAACCAGGAGCTTCTCATCCAAGGGTGCAGGGTAGATTCCCAAAGACTTTTCGGTGGATTAGGGTTAGTTGAAGAATTTCTAACAGTGTGAGAGATTCTAACAGTGCAGGCTGTGTGCATGATCCTGATTTATCTGGGGAAGAGCTCTGGGAAGGGCAGATTTAAAAAAAAAAAAAACAGCCCTGGAAAGAGTAAAGTGGAACTCTCTGGGAAAAGTGGGGCACTGTGTTCAAATTCTTGGTCTTGAGTTGCAGCCCTGGCCCTGTTTCTTACACCATTAGACACCAGGCAAGCTATGCAAACCCTCTCAGCCTCGGTTTCCTCATCAGTAGAATCAAGATAATATGCCCGGGTGGCTCTGAAGCTCAGCTGCATTTCTAAGTGAAATGGTCCTTTGATATGTACAACATCCTTACTAGGAATAATATTGACACTGGGGAGAATTGGGTGATGGGCCCTCTTCCTTCAGAGGGACTGGCTGGAATAGACATTGTGGTCTATGTAAACGGCACCCCTGGGCTTGTACAGTACACAACCTGTACAACTGTATGCTGGGCTGCCTCACTTCCCATGCCTTGCTGTGGTGGCATCTAAAGGCCATAGTGATGAAAAGATTTTCAAAGACGGTACAAATAGACCAAGAGTCACCCCCATATTTACTGAGTTCTTGATTGAGGTTGGTAGAAAAAATGCTATGTGTCACCTTTAATAATTTTTTAAAAATCTTCAGACACTAATAGAATGATTCCCCAGATCAATGAGGTGATGAAAGCTGTGGAGTTGGCATCCTTCTTATGATTGTGAAGGTTTCATAGAACTTTATAGGTATGGTTATTTTTCAGGATTTCATTTGGGAAGCAGCATGGAAAGCATCTTCCCTTTCACTCTCTTTCTGTTTGCCTCCAGCATCACCTTTCAGAGAGGGGAGCAAAAGGGGCACCATTCTAGAAGGATCACTATCCCTCAGTTCATTCCACACCTGCTATGAGATAGGCACTTAAAGGTAAATGAGGCACCATGTAGAATGAAGCAGAAGCCCTCAAACAAAAACAGTAATTCAGTGTCCCATATTTTGCCCCACTTCTCACTAGTTGTGGTAGACGGACCCTGAGGTGACCCTCCGATGCATCATACTGTTGTATAATTCTCTCCTTTTGAGTGTGAGTGGAATCTATGATTTGTTTCTAACCAGTAGAATATGGCAAAGGTGATGGGATGTCACTCTCATGATCAGGCCGTTACATGACAAAGGTGACAGGATGTCTTTCCTATGGTTACCTTATAGAAGACTCAATCTTAGCAGACAAGAGATAATTTCCTGCTGGCCTTGCAGAAGCACACACTCATGTGAACTATCTATGGAAAGAGCCACACAGTGGAACACTGCTGGCAGCCTCTAGGACCTTAGAGCAGCCTCAGCCAAAAGCCAGGAAGAGGCTAGGACATCATTCCTACAACTACAAGGAAGCAAAGTCGACCAACAACCTGAGAGACCATAGAAACAGAACCTTCCCCAGTCAAGCCTCTGATGAGAATGCAACCTGGTCTGCACGTTGATTGCAGCTTGGTGAAGCCTCTAAGTTTGAGACAAGTTGTTATTCAGCAATAGGAAACGTATACATATGCTACATATACTATTATATTGGATTCTATTATTACTAAAATTAACCATCAGTTTAATTTTCTAATATATCAGAATTTGGCATAGTCCTATTCAGAGAGAGAAAACTGCTATGGACTTTAAACATTGAGTGAAAAGGAGAAGCTGAACTTTTCCAAATCACAGCTCTTTCCCTATAAACAACATGCACACTGCTCAGGTCACCTCAGCAGAGTGGGAAATCTTTCTGGGTTGTCTCCTCACCTGCAGCTCAAGGCCAGAAGCTCACTGATTTTTTTGGATAACATAAATCCACACAGACTCTTCTATGATTATCTAATTTGATTATGATTGCACTAAAGTTACCCTCAAGCACACACTCACCTGTCAACTCTCATAACATTCAAGGAGTTTATAGTTAGAAAATATTCTCCTTTTTCCAGGTAGGAGAGAGACTGTGCAGGTATGAATTTTAATGGGAGAAAATATTTGCAAATGATGCGACTGACAAGGGCTTAACTTCCAGAATATATAAATAGCTCATACAACTTAATAATAAAAAACAAACAATTCAATGCAAAAATGGGCAGAAGACCTAAATAAGCAATTCTCCAATTAAGACATACAAATGGGCATTAGGCACATGAAAAAATGCTCAATATCGCTAACTATCAGAGAAATGCAAATCAAAACTACAAAGAGGTATCACCTCACACCAGTCAGAATGATCATCATTAAAAAGTCCACAAACAAAAACAGTATGGAGATTCCTCAAAAGACTAGGAATAGACTTACCATATGACCCAGGAATTCTGCTCCTGGGCATATATCCAGAAGGAACCCTACTGCAAAAAGACACCTGCACCCCAATGTTCACAGCAGCACTATTTACAATAGCCAAGACATGGAAACAGCCTAAATGTCCATCAACAGATGACTGGATAAAGAAGAAGTGGTATATTTATACAATGGAATACTATTCAGTCATAAAAAATGACAACATAACGCCATGTGCAGCAACATGGATGTTACTGGAGAATGTCATTCTAAGTGAAGTAAGCCAGAAAGAGAAAGAAAAATACCATATGAGATTGCTCATTTGTGGAATCTAAAAAAAAGAAGAAAAAAAGAACATAAATACAAAACAGAAACAGACTCAAAGACATAGAATACAAACTTGTGGTTGCCAAGGGGGCAGGGGGTAGGAAGGGACAGACGGGGATTTCAAATTTTGTAGATACTGACAGGCATATGCAGAATAGATAAACAAGATTATACTGTATAGCACAGGGAAATATATACAAGACCTGGTGGTAGCTCATAGTGAAAAAAATGTGACAATGAATATATGTATGTTCATGTATAAGTGAAAAATTGTGCTCTACACTGGAATTTGACACAACATTATAAAATGACTATAACTTAATAAAAAAAAAGTTAAATAAAAAAAGACACAAGCACCCCAATATTCATACCAGCACTATTTATAATAGCCAAGACATGGAAATAACCTAAATGCCCATTGACAGATGACTAGATAAAGAAGTTGTGGTGTAGCTTTACAATGGAATACTACTCAGCCCTAAAAATGCCACTTGCAGCAACATGGATGGACCTAGAGATCATCATTCTAAGTGAAGTAAGCCAGAGAGAGAGCGAGAAATACTATAATGATATCACTTATATGCGGAATCCAAAAAAAAAAAAAAAGGAAAATGAACTTATTTACAAAAGAGAAACAGACTCACAGACATAGAAAACAAACTTATGGTTATTGGGGGGGAAAGAGGTAGGAAGGGATACATTGGGAGTTCAATATTTGCATATACTAACTACTATATATAAAACAGATAAACAATAAGTTTATACTGTGTAGCACAGGGAACTATAGTCAATATCTTGTAGTAACCTATAATGAAAAAAGAATATGAAATTGAATATATGTATGTATGATGGGACATTGTGCTGTACACCAGAAATTGACACAACATTGTAAACTGACTATACTTCAATAAAAAAGCATGTAAAAAATAAAATAAAATAAATTGTAGCCTTCTGCATGTTTTGTGGCATTTGACTTATTTTTCAACATAGATTCCCGGTTCCTTGGTTTGGTATCTAATAAATAGCTTATAGAAAATAGAAATGTTGCATATGGTTGTATAATTTGGTCCTTTAGAATAAAGTGCACATAAGCACAAAAAGATGATTCTTTTATTCCTAAACTTAAATCACATTTTTAGATCATGAGTAGCAATTTCTATTTTAAATCTCATGAGCTGTTTTTAGTCAAATTTTTAATCTGGTTTAGAAATTCTAAAACAGTAGTAAGATCCATTCTTTTGGCTACACTGAGAACTGGTCTGATTTGTAAGTCTCCTCAAATACCCTGTTCTCCCTCTCTGCTCTACTGTCACAGGGTCATGGATTCCCTAAATAAATGGCCTCTGAGTATTATCAAACTACATGAAAGACTTCAATGAAATGTCAGGTAGGGTCCTAATTCAAAATAATTAATTCCATTCCATGTTTTGTCCCTAACGTGGTGTGTGACAGTGGAGGATATTTTCAACTCTGACATTCAACAAACCTGTAAAAGTTTCCAACATCTCCCAAGTCCCATGGTAAACTCTCCATAAATCTTAGTTTTACCCTTCTCTAGGATCTTAGCATCTGAACTTAAATGGTCATAATTGGTAGTCTAAATCTATCACATTTTTTGTAATATTTAACTGTTTTCAGAGACTGCTCATATATGAAGAGAAATATACAAGCCTCTGATGCAAATCCATGCTACAAAAAAGTCAATGACACTTTGATTTTCACTTGACTCTGGCCTTGGGCTTAGCACCAACCATGGCATGAGCCATAAAACACAGTCTCTATGGCCTTGCTCCTCAAAGTGTGGTCCATGGACCAGAAGCATGAGCATCACCGGGGGCTTGTTAGAAATGCAGAATCTCAGCCCCTACCCAAGACGTGCTGAATCAGCATCTACATCCAAGCAAGAGCCTCTCGTGTGCAATAATGTTGGAGAAGCTCCATTCTGTGGCAGACTGTAAGCCCAGGTGCATTGGACATCTAGCCTTTATTGCCAGCTCTCCTCTTTCCCCAGTCTGTATAAACTGGCTGTTGAGATGCAGAGCTTACATTGGTAATGGGCTTATCTCCAACAAAGTCTATCCTTGGGTGGTTCTCCGAGTTCTAGCTATGATCTTCACACACCATCCAAGGACGCACTGGTGCTAATAAGGAACAGCATGGCCAGAATGAGATCTACATGGAGCAAAGTCCACTGGCAGCAGCGGCTTCCACATTCAAATGTATAGCAAGAAGGGCTGCAAAGAATAAAGGAAGCTACTGATGCTAAAATCCAAATGCCCTCTGTTTATTTATGAGAAGCTGCTCTCAAGGTACCAAGAGTATGTGATCTTTCAAGGGCCAACATTTCTTTATGCTTTAGGTATCGTGGAAGCTTAAGAGCAATGCCATGATTATGGAAGATAGTAACATTAGGGGAAGCTGGGTGAAGGGTATGTGGAAACTCTCTGTACTATTGTTGCAACTTTTCATAAATAGAAAATTATGCCAAAATTGAAAGCTTATTTTTTAATATAAAATTTGGCTTGCGATTTCAGAAAATGAGCCTCCCAAAAAAACTTCCAATGATATTAAACAGCTAAATACCCTAAAAGTGAGAAAAATTAGAGCAATGGAAATAAACACCCTTCTTACATATTCACTACATTTTTTCACCCTATGTCATAATAGCATATACCTATTTGCTTAGCAAACCCAATGGGGCACAAGGGTATGAAAAAACCAAAATAGGAACAAAGATTATAACTACAGTGCCAGAGATTTAATAAATATATGTTAGGAATATGAAATGATGGCAGAATCTCCCTGAAGCAGTTTGTCTCACCTTTCTCTCCAAATATTTACCAAAAAAAATTTTTTTTTAATTATTTCATTTTTTATTTTATTATTTGGGGGGGGTAATTAGGTTTACTTATTTATTTTTAGAGGAGGTGCTGGGGATTGAACCCCAGACTTCGTGTATGCTAAACATGCGCTCTACCACTTGAGCTACACTCTCCCCCCAAAAAAAAAAATTTTTAGTGGAAAAATACACACTTAAAAAGAGCTAAAGTCATCATCACATATATGAAGTACTCAAATTTTATTTTATTGGTCAGGATTCTGACTAGCAAACAATGGAATCCATTCTCTGGTGAGTTTAAGCAGGAAAAGGGTTTACTGGAAGATATTCAGTAGCTCCGGAATCACTTGGAGGGCTGAAGAAACAAATCCAAGGTGTAGCTTCCAGGAAAAATGCCAAAACCATGTTGCAAATTAGCCTGATTTGGGGGGAGACGCCACCGCTGCCTTACTGTTGCCACCACCAAGCCCCTAGTGCCAGGACTTCAGCTTGATTGCAAATGATAGAGCTTCTAGCCTTTGGCTCTTCTGCATCAGGAACTCAGACTTGCAGCCACTGCCCCCACCCCTGAAAAGCAGCCAGAGGGGAGCGGCATCCCTGCCAGCAAGATGGAAGCTCACTGCAAGACCATTTCCTTCCTAGCTCAGCTCTGAATCCAGGTCTCTGGTGGTTTTTAAATTCTAAGTGGCGGAACCTTGGTTATATGCCACATCCTAGAGCCCAAAGAGCCTGGGAATTTGAGCTCTGATTGTACATCTGGGAGATAAGACCTATGGTCACCAACTAATCCCAACTTGGTAGGATTTTCCTGATTTAGCAATTAAAGTCCTACATCCTGGGAAACCCCTCATCCCAGGCAAACCGGGACAACTGGTCACTCTACTGAGAACTCATAACCTGTGGACTTCCGCATATATAGAAAGGCTTTGAAAAGGATGATGGGTGGTCACAACTATGATGCATATGACAGTAATTAATACACGTTGATGAGAATATAAATGTGTGGCAATCGCATCTGTAGTCCCATTGGTCACTGGCTGACTGCCCCACATTCATGATGAATTGACTCACCTCCCTTTCTCCTCACTCTTCCCCAACTCACGTGTCCGAGTTTGTTGCTGTTCACACATAGTTATGGTATAAAGTGCAAACAGTTTCCCTGGTCACTTGCATTTCTCATATAGGCTGTCTGTACCTGACAATTACTAAACTGGATTTAAAGTGGCTTTTACATTTTAAACAATCCCTTCACTACCACCTACCCACGCACACACATACTGGGCTAGTATTCACAGCAGGTACTGAAAACTGTCTCCAGCGCTCACTCCATTTAATTTCCAGAATGGCTTTCTGTAACACTGAAGCTGGAAAGCTGAAAACCTTTCCAGACTCCTTTGCAGCTCAGGTTTTGCATGAAACCCAGAGTCCTTTGAATTGCTAACAGTCCCGGAACATGGCGACCCTTATTTCTCAGCATCATCTCAATCCCTCTTGCCCTTGTCTGTTCCACTCCAGCCATACTGCCGCCTTGTTTTCCCTTGAACAGCCCAGAGATGCTAGACACTTAGACCTTTCACACTGGCTATTACCTGTGCCTGGAATGCTCTTTGCAAATTCTCCAACGCACCTTCACACTGAAGCCATCTTTGGCCATGCTTCCTAAAATTACAACCCACTTCCCCGTACTCCCAATAAATCACCTCAGCTTTAATCTCCTCTTTAGCACCTATTACTATCTAACGCAATATATATTTTACTTCATTTTTCTTGTTTATTATCTCTTACTCTACCTAAAACAATGTCCTCTAGAGCACTTCTTGTTTTATTCACTGTTCTATCCCTGCACCTAGACCACCACAGACACACAGCAGGCGCATAATAAATAATTGTCGAATCAATGATTGAAGATGTCAAGTTGCCCTTGATTAAAACCAAAATATAAAACTACCTCAAGAGAAATGCCAATTTTTTGTAACAGAAAAGCTAAAGTTGATATCGAAAACTAAGTAAGAAAAAATAGCCAGGAAACTTCTCTGAAAAAAAATAGAATGATAAAGGGGGACTAGCCCTATGGCATATTAAAACAGATTATAAAATCATAACACCTTAAACTGAGTTTAGCATGGAAATATAATGAGACCACCGAGTCAGAATAGGAAGCCCAGAAACAGACGCAAATATATCCAAGAATTTCAGTATCTGATAAAAGTGACATCTCAAATCAGTGGAAAAAAGATTAGTCAATAAATAGGGTATGGTATAACAGGTTAAAAAGAGGGGAAAAAATAAAAATACAAAAAGTTTTAGAACTCACCCATCATAAAAGGATAAACATCAGAAAAATAAATGAAATATATACTTTCATGTTTGTATATATAACATATATATATACATACATGTATATATATGTAGTATAAAAAAAGACACAAGGCAATTTATGAAGTCTCAGAGTGTCAACGACCTTTCAAAGCATCTATCAATATGATCATGGGATTGATCTTCCTTAGCCTATTGATGTGAGGGATTACATTCGTTGAATTTCAAATGGTGAACCAGCTTTGCATACCTGAGATAAATCCCACTTGGTTGTGGTATGGTATATAATTCAATTTATACACTGTTGAACTAAATTTACTAATATTGTGTTGAGGATTTTTGCATCTATGTTCATGAGAGATATTGGTCTGTAGTCTTCTCTTCTAATGTCTTTGTCTGGTCTTGTATTAGTGTAATGCCAGCTGCCTATGTTTGAGTTTTTTAAAATTTCATTTTCTCTTCTACTGGGTTAGATGTTAAAGCCTTAAAATTTTACCATGCATACTTAACATGGTATAAAATTAACCTATAACTGAACTCTTCTTTCTCAACAAATTCAAAGACCTTAGAACACTTAATTCTAACTCCTTCCCAGCTGACACACTACTTTTCTGAAGTATTTTAGGCAATATTTTCATATTGTTAACTTATAAATATAATATTCATTTACATTTCCATCTGCTTTTATAAATGTATATGCTCATCATTTGTTCTCGCCTCTCAAATGTTTATTCTGAATTTATTTTCCTTCATCCTAAAATAAATCTCCTAGGTGCTCCTCTAATTTACCCTTGTTCCTGAAGGAATATAATGCTACGCTGAGGGCTATTTTCTGCCAACATTTAAAAGATATTCCCCATTATTTGGCTCATTCCTTTGAAGATGAAAATGTCTTTTCTCAATGGCTGCAGTTTTATAACTATATGTTTAGGAGTAGGTTTCTTTTGACTTACAATTCTTGGTATACATGGTGTTTCTTCCATCTGGGATTTCATAATTTTCATCAGTTCTGGCAAATCTCAGCCATTATTTCTTTAAATATTTCCTGTCCCTCTTGTAGCCGTTCCCTCTTTATGGAACTCCAGTTAGATATATATTAGCCCTTCTCTCTATTTTTCATGTCTCTTCACTCCTATTTTCCAGTTCCTTATTACTCACTGCTTCATTCTGGGTAATTTCTTCAGATTTTTATTCAGTTTCACTAAATCTTTCTTCATCTATGTCTAATCTGCTGTTTAAACATAGCTGACTTTAACTACTTTTATTTTGAAGTACCACACATATATGGAAAAGTGTCTGTCTTAGACCCTTTGGGCTGATACAACAAAAATACCACAGCCTGGGTGGCTTTTACACAACAGAAACCTATTTCTCACAGTTCAGGAGGCTGGGAAGTCCAAGATCAAGGTGCTGGTAGATTCAATGCCTGGTAAGAGTCCACTTCCTAGTTCATAGCTGGCTGTCTTTCTGCTGTGTCCTTACATGACAGAAGGCGCAAGGGGGCTCTCTGGGCTCTTTTTTATTAAGGGCACTAATCCCATTCATGAGGACCCTGCCCTTATAACCAAATTACCTCCCCAAAGACCACACCTCCTAATACCATCACACTGTGCATTAGATTTCAACATATGAATTTTGAGGGAACAGATACATTCAGTTTATGGCAGTGCATAAAACATAAAATTCAGCAAATTATATAACCATCAGTCAACCGGCTGTGTAACTCCCACCCAGGTCAAGAATTAAGACATGAGTACCCGGAAATCTCCACATACCCACTCAATCACCCCCTTGCTCGTTCCTCACTACAGGACACTTACTTGCCATATCCTGCAATCTTTTCCTCACTTTTATTTATAGTTTTACTACCGATGCATGCATATATCCAGAGTTTCTAATTGCGATGATTTTTTTTCATTTCTAAAAGTTTAATTTAGTTCTTTTGAAAACCTGCCTGGATATTTGTTGTTTCTTGCTCCTTGCTCATTGTTATTCCATCTGTAAACATTTTGGAGACATACAGTCATCGCATAGTCTTTATCTGATAATCCTAATATCTTAAGTCCTGATAGTCAACATCTTCTAGTTGTTTTTGCTGACTCACTGGTATTGGCTTGTTTCCTCGTGTATTTAGTATTTTTTTTTTGTGGTGAGCTCATATTTATTGTTCTTTCCTCTAGCAAAGATTTGTATTGACTTCTGATGGACTCCAGGAGCCACTTATCTGGAACTACTTTAATTTAATTTATCCGCATTCATGACTAGCATAAATCTGAACATCAGAACATTAAGTGATATCAGGTCTGTGGCTGCAGATTAACAAAGGAAGACCTCGTTAAAGCCGTCACCATCATTATCCTTATTAATATCTTCATGATGTTATCCTTCACCCAGAATCCCTCCCAGGGTCCTGGCTCAGCACAGGAGTTTCAGGGCCAGCATCTCCACTTTCCAGAAGCCCAAGATTTCGTATCCAATTTTCTCCTCCCCCCTCCACTCAGCCCTGCCTGCCCTAATAGTGGCATTTGTGCAACTTCCGTTTGCTTCCTCCTGCCCCCTTTCTGGTCTGATCACGCTTGTTGTTTTTATTATTATCATCATCATTTTTCCTTTATAATTTTCCTTCCCCTGACTGGATACTCAGAAAAAGTATGTGGTAATTTATCCAGAATCTGGACGTGTTATACCAATAGGGCTTTTAGAGTTTCTAGCACCCCAGAAAGCAAATTTCCCATGTCAAAAATGATCTTTAATGAGTGAAAAAGTAATGAAAGAAATGCAAATTAAATACACACTGAGATATCATTTCTTATGTATTAATGCAGCAAATATAAAAAGAAGCTTAACAGGTTGTTGCTGAGAATTTGGGGAACTAAGCACTCCTGTACATTCCTAGTGGGAGTAGAAAACTGGTCCCAGTTGCGGGGAGAGCAACCCAGCCATTTCTATCATAATTATAAATACACATACCTTTTGACCCAGACATTCTACTTTCAGGAATTTATTCTACACGTAATAGTGCCTGTGAAGCTTATTCACTGCACCATGACTTGTAATAGCCAAATATTTGAAAGAATTTATATGCCTATTAAGAGGGAACTATTTCAGTAAATTACAGTACATCCATACAATAGAATATTATGCATTATTTTTACAAATGAGAACATTTTCATATACTGACATGAGGCAATATCCAAGAGACATGTTCAGGGGAAAGCGTGCAGTGTAGAAACGTATGTACATTTTATGCTGTTTTTTTTCAATAACATATTCACGTGTTTATTTCTATAGCCCTAAAATATTATTGGAAGAGTATATAAAACATCCTGGGTGGTATATTTATACAATGGAATACTACTCAGTCATAAAAACCAACAACATAACACCATAACTCCAGCAGCAACATGGATGCTCCTGGAGAATGCCATTCTAAGTGAAGTAAGCCAGAAAGAGAAAGAAAAATACCATATGAGATCGCTCATATGTGGAATCTAAAAAACAAACAAAACAAAACAAAAAAAAACCAAAGCATAAATACAGAACAGAAATAGACTCATAGACATAGAATACAGGCTTGTGGTTGCCAAGGGGGTGGGGGATGGGAAGAGATAGACTGGGATTTCAAAATTGTAGAATAGATAAACAAGATTATACTGTATAGCACAGGGAAATATATACAAGATCTTATGGTAGCTGACAGAGAAAGGAATGTGACAATGAATATAAATATGTTCATGTATAATTGAAAAATTGTGCTCTACATTGGAATTTGACACAACATTGTAAAATGATTATAAATCAATAAAAAATGTTTAAATAAATAAATAAAACATCCTGGGGGAGGGGCGGAGGGCGCAGTTCAGTGGTAGAGCGCATGTCTGGCATGCATGAGGTCCAGGGTTCAATTTCTAGTGCCTCCATTAAGGGAAAAAAAATGAAATATAAATTTTATAAAAACTATTATGACATTAAAAAATAAAAACAAAAACATCCTGTCAGTGTTGGCTGCCTCCAGGATGGGGACCTGAGCGCTTGGAGAAGGAAGGTAAGAGGGAGACTCACCATTGTAAAAAGCATTTTGTACTTTTTGCATTGTAAACTAGTGGACATATTATCTATTTTTAAAAGGATCTGTCAAGCTTGTGGTTGGCCTTACACGGAAGTGCCGAAGAGGGAGTGCCCAAGACAAGCTGTGCTTTTTTTCCCCTCAGTTTTGCCTAAGGCTGTTCTCAGCCAGGCAGAGAGGGAGTGTGGAAAAATCTGGAAGCCAGGTTGTCCAAGAAAGACTGGGCGAGCCAGTGCTGATTCACGGTCCATGCAGGCTGCCTCCTGACCTCGTCAGGTAACTAGTGACAAACCCACTGGCTCTTTGTTTTATTGCTTTTCACGCAGAAATTTGGACCGTCACAGATGGTTGTTTTGACAGGAATTTAATGCACACTGAAATGTACAAAATTCCACAATCTACGTCTTTAACTTTTTTGGGGGGGAGGAGGGGAGGTCATTAGGTTGGTTAGTTAGTTGGTTGGTTGGTTGACTGATTAGCAGTATTTCCCTCTCTCTTGCTCAGGGCCTGTGTTTTATGTTTGGAGCTCCTGACGGACAGCTTGGACTTGAGACATACTACCAGGTGATATTTCCAGACATCTCACTGGAGGAGCTCCATCACTTGGTCCAAAAACTTGAGTACAGAAAGAAAATAATTAGGTTTCTTCAGTGAAGGAAAAAATCCACATTCTGCCACTCGATTGTACAATTTTGTTTCCCTCCAAATGGTAAAAATATGAATGCCACAAAAAACCTCATCTTTCTTTGTTTTTAGTTTTTCTTAGTATGAAATGTTTCAGGTATACAGAAAAATAGAATGTTCTAAAGAACATCCATGCACCTACCAGAAAACTTTGTCAAATCTTAAACATTCACCATATTTGCTTCAGATACTTGTTCTAAAAAAATAAATAACTTTGGGTGCGATTCAAGGCTCCCGTGTCCCTCTTCCCTCATCCCAACTGCTTCTCTCCCTCCCAGGAAGTAAGTCCCTCTCAGAATTTGGTGTTTATCATTCCCACACATGCCTTATGCTTTTACAGCCTGTGCAGGTCTATGTAATAACAATATGTAATGCTGCCTTTCAAGTTTTAAACATATACATGATACTCTGAATCCACCATCCAATCGCTTGCTTTTTGCATTCAGCTTTTCCTGTTGAAGGACACGTGGGTTATTTCCATTCTCTCCCCTTTATGAAAAATGGTGCCGTAGAAATGTACTTGCCTCTCCTTTCACACGTGAGGCTTTCTCTGAGCTAGGAAACAAGAGATGGGAATATACGATACGCCTCTCCTCATCATTCCTAGATAACAAATGACCCTCATATGTGGTCATACTTCAGCCTCTTCAAAATAGCCTTCCAGTTTTCTAGGTATGCTTCCTAGCTCTGAAGAACAGGAAGAGAAAATACGTTGTGGCTCCAAATACTACTCTGGCAAATGGAACAGTAGCAGATGCTGTCAGCACCGCACCCCTATCTCCTCACTCTTACCACTTGGATGAATACCAGCCAACTCCCAACTGCCAGCACCTGCGTTATTTTTTGCCTGAGAACATTCTCTGGCTGCCAGACATAATACTGCTGTTGGGGCAGCAGTAATGATTGGGACAAACTGGGGAATTTACATCCCTTGGGAGTGGCCTCAAGCAATGACTGATGGAAGTTGGTGTATCAATACCTCAGGCGGGATAACACTGAGGCATGTGTTTTATCCAGATTTTTCGAATACCCAGCATGATTAAACCACAGTTGCCCACAGTGAGATGCTTGATATCAAATCCTATATTCAGCAATTCTCTGTCTTACTTCCCCTCTCCCCTCCCCCACCCCCAGTGTCCTGGGACCACCTCCCAAACAAACTACTTGTGCTCACATCCTGGGCTCAGAGTGTTTCTGGGGGAACCCAACTGGATTCCAACTAGCTCCCATACGAATGCATTCAGATGCTGGTAACACTCATTGGTTTCAGGGAAATTGTCACCAGTTGTATAGTTTGCCCACAACGCCATCACAAAAAAAAAAAAAGAAGCAGCAGCAGCAAGAGTTTGCTTATTATTCAGCAATAAGATACAAGAACGCTTTGCAGCTTGGTTCTTGGAGAAGATCAGGCAATTCCATAAATGAAGGGTTTGTTTCCATTCTAAGTATCTCCCAGGGCCAAAGGGCAGGGCTTTGCATATAAAAATCACCTGATTTGCCTGAGTTTGAAGACAAGGTCTTTGTGGCGCCTAGGTTTTGGTGTAGCTCTCTGTGGCCTTTTCTTCTCTGTTGCTCTCCATTCCCAACCTGACAAACACCAGCAGCCCCAGGCACAGACATTAGGCGGCAGTTGTATAACGTCTTCAAACATTGCACCTTGATCTTCGTTTGGGGGAACACCAAAATTGTTGATTTTTCTAAACCTTCAGCAAATTTAAAATAAAAAGAGTATTTGCTGCCATGGGCCCTGCAGAGATAATGCGTACTGTTGGTTTTGGGGGTTTGGGGTTTTTTTAGCTACCAATTGTGAAGTGAGGAGAAGGATGTAGTCATGTGGTTGCAGAACCGCACATCTCACTGCAGTGCTGGATTAACTGACTTGTGAAGACCTGTCTTCAAATTCAAGGTTTTGTGTCCATGGTTAATGTTCTTTCACTGCCTTTACTAACATACATGTCACATTGATAGGTATTAGAAAATTTATACTTAAAAGCTCACTTTTGGAGGGGAGGTTATAGCTCAGTGACAGAGTGCGTGCTTAGCATGTACAAGGTCCTGGGTTCAATCCTCGGTCCCTCTGTTCAAAATAAATACAAAAATAAATAAACCTAATTACACCCCCCCCAAAAAAAACCTCACTTCCTAAATTAAGTGTGAGTGGAGTTTTGTATACCTGGCTTCATAGACCCAGCTCTGAGTCCCAACTTGGCCACTTTTTGGCAGGGGGGTATGTATGATGGGAAAATCACTTAACTTCTCTAGATTTAGCGTCCTCATATGCAAAATAGGAACAAATCATAGTACCTATGTCATAGAGCTGATGGGGCAGTAAATGATGTTCTCATAGAATTCTATACCTTATCCTTCTGGAAAGGGCAGGAGACTGCTATAATTTGTGAATCTTATAATCAAAAGCAAAGAGGCAAAGTTGAGTTTGGAAAGCATTTTTTTCTAGCCACCTTAGCTCACACTAATGGAAAGAAAAAAACTGAGGGATATATAAGTACAAAAAAATAAAAATGAAGCATTCTTCTATCACCTAGAGGGAAGCACCAATAATCACTTTACCATGTACATGTTATGGCCTCCAATTTTTACACAAAAAAATGGAATTTATTAAGTATACCATTTTATAAGCTCCATCATCACTAAACTTTCATGAAAAGTGCCCCACATCTTTGAATGGTCTTAAAAATGTTTGCTTATATGCTAGTTGCCTCTACAGCTAATGAAGGTACATGATTTATTGTAAACAATTTAGCCAATTTCCTAGACCTTTGGATTTGTCTTTTCTCAACTTTCAATGCTTAAATGACATTCTTTGATGATACACCTTTATGTATGTACATCTCTTTCCTTCGCTTGAATTCCTAGTCAAGCAATCACTTGTTCTAACGAAACAATAAGAGCACTTTTAAAGCTCCTGATACTTGTGCCAAATGGTCCTCCCGAAAGGTTGCTCCAATCTGCAGTGATTCATGGTGTGAGGGCGTGTTTGACATGAAATATTTTATCACACGACAAGAGTTACTGCAGATGCTCTGAGGGAAACAAGGCCTCCAGGCCTGATCACACATCCCAGCCTAATTTTCAGCATGGTTCAAGTGTGCAGTTCAGCACAATTAGAAATTCCGGCATGTCTTGGTGGTCTTGGAGGCTACAGGACACAGCAAGAAGGCTAAGTCATGAATATCAAGGTTGGCTCTGCAGATATTGTTAAAATCTGTGATGACTGTCAGATTCTAAAGGACACAAGACACTGTGATTTGTCCCTTCATCTTGAGGACCTGCCGCCTAGCTGGTGTGTCTTCTGTCCTGGCTTCGCTGAATGAACCCCTCTGCTCTACTTCTGGGTTGCACTACTCCCGCTCTGGTTGTAAGGTGCGATCCAAGGTGCTGAATTAATCTCCAACAAGATGGTTTTTGTTTTGTTTTGGGGGGGCATTATTAGGTATTTATTTATTTAACGGAGATACTGGGGATTGAACCTAGGACCTCATGCATTCTAAGCACACGCTTTACCACTGAGCTATACCCTCCCCACCACAAGGTGCTTTCTTTCACTCAACACTTAATAGGCACCTATTATGTGCCAAAGGACTCTGTCAGGAACAAAGATGCAAAGTTAATTGCTTAAAAATGCTGTTAATTGCTTAACAATGATGACTTCTCGTGTTTAACTCAAAAACTATCATAGCACAACGGAAGAAATACGAATGGCCAAAAAAAAAAAGTCCAAAAGGCTGAGCATTTCTGAAAGGGATGGCAGGCTGATCAGCTGCCCCAAACCACCTGTGCTCCCAGCTCTCAGAACATGTTTCCCTGCGCCAGCCAGTTGACAGCGAGCGCTCAGGTCCTGGTCCCTCCAGCCTTCTCCCCACCTCCACGCCTTCTCCTTAGAAGCTCCCTGAAAGCGCTCCTTTCCACCATGAACAAAGCCACATTGGTTTCAGCTGCTTGAGTGTTTACGTTTCACAGGATCTGACAAGATGCCCTGCCTGCAGTTGCCTGGGCAGCAGAAGCCCTTCAGTTTCCTGCAAGACGAAGGATGTGTCATCATTCCTGCTGCCAGCTTCGCTGCCCCTCCCCAGTGCCCTCAGGGCCTGGTCCAGGACACTTCTGACAATCCCGCACTTCCAGCAATGACATCCCTGATTCCCACCCTTTTACCCCATCTCTGCCGCCAAACTTTCACGCTCTTTCTGCTTGCCTGTGTTGAGCCACATTTCCCTCTTCTAACCCATAAAAGTACCTACAGAAACATCCAGAGAGAAGCTGAGTCGCTGGGTTTCAGGAAGACCTCAAACAGAGAGGATCACTGTTGCCTATGGAAACCTTAAAGGGGCTTCAGGAAAAAAAATCCCAGACATGTTATCCTGCAGAATGACCCTATTTTTCAGCTGGGGTGCACGTGACATGAGGATTTTTGCCATTGATTTTGAGGCCACACTGGTTTGTAGCCATTTGCAGCTTCCAAGAAGTTAAAGATCAGGAGCCTGAGGCTACTGGCTGGCTTCTCTCCCTGTCCCTCCAGAAGCAGCTTCTTGGAGCAACTGACTGCTTTAATTTCCATGGAGGAAGGAGAATTACCAGGTCCCTAATTCAATGGTGTTTGTCTTCTACAAATTATAAAATGCCTTTCCACTCTGCTCCTTTCCATATCTCTCATCCTTCTTCCTACCAGCATAGAGATTTGTATTTTCTACCAAAGAAGTTGACTGAAAGAGTCCTTTTTTCATACTTAATAACATCAGGAAAGGAAAATAAGTGCCTCTACATTATGCTAGGATCTACCAGCATCAAAATCACACGATCTACACCAGGGTTTGCCAGCCCCGGCACTGCTGACATGTTGAGCTGCACAAGTAATTCTTTGTTGTGGGGGATGGACCTATACACTGAAAGATGTTTAGCAGCATCCTTGGCCTCTGTCTACTAGATGCTACGAGTACCTCCCCAACAGTCATGACAATGAAAAACGTCTCCAGACTCCAAATATCCCCTGGGGGACAGCATCATCCTAAGTTGGAGACCGTTGGTCTATACAACATGGAATTGAATGTCCCCAAAGTGTCATAAGCTTGAATAAAGCCACACTTTGTTTACTCACCAGGAGCTATCTGAGTGCCAATTATCTTGACTCTAAAAATCAGTAAGGCAGGGGGAAGGTATAGGTCAGTGGTAGAGTGTGTGCTTAGCATGCATGAGGTCCTGGGTTCAATCCCATCCCTCCATTAAATAAATAAATAAATAAAACCTAATTACCTCCTCCCCTCCAAAAAAAAAAAAAAAAGAAATAAAAATTTAATAAAATTAAAATCAATAAGGTTAAGTAAGCTAAGATATCTATGTATGGTATCTTATAAGTATCAGGCTATTTATAACCTTATGAATAACTTGGGTCTTTGAGGAGAACCAAGTGATGATTTGAGAATGACTGACCTCACCATGAAATGGAATGACAGAATAGTACACAGAGATGGACATCATCGCCTCTGGGTGTTTGAACTCATGGGACCTATCTAGTCCCAGAGAAAACAAGGAAAGAGTGATCAATGAATTGGGCCAGAATTTGCTGCAAAGTTTGGTCATAGTGGTCAGGATGCTGGTACCAAGTAGACATCCAAGGGAATGAGACTAATGTTGACATATCAGGCTCCGCCCAAATGAATCAGGGGCATTTTGGTAGACATGGAGATGGCGGTTAAGAGGCCACTGGAGTAGTTCAGATAAGGGGCGATGGTGCCCCAGACCGGAGGGCTCTCGGTGTATGGCATCTCCTAACGAGAGTAGCTAAAGAATCAGAATGCACAGGTGAGCATAAGATCTAGAATTACTTAGCTCTATAGTCATTTGGAGTGAGACATTTCATCTCTCAGGCGTTGGTTTGCTGCTTTATCAGATTAAGGAGCTAGCTCCATACTGTCTAAGAGCCTTTCTAATCACCCTCCCTCCTCTCCTCCCTCCCAAAAAAGCTGTGGGTATCAAAAACAAGCCAGTGCAAGTAATTCGAGGACTAATCACTGCTCCTCACCCCTACTGTCTCATAGCAGAACGAGAAGAATCGGGAACATGAGCCAACCTCAGTATATATTAGCAAGTCACTCCAGGTCTGTGCAGTGAGCAGGAGCAGGCCAGCAGAGTGCCTTCCTGCCTGCTTTGGAACCACAAGCAAGAGGCCAGTGTCTCTGAGGCTGACAAAGCTGTGAAAGAAGGTTCCAGTCATCTCCGACAGCCAAGTCAGGAGCAGGTGGGCAAACATCCCCCCAGATACGTAGACAGCTCATTTATACCAGACCAGTGAGCTCCCTGGATGATCAGCAAAACTCTTCAGCTTCCTTCTGATGGGCCAATGTCTGAGCCTGTCTCTGTGGTTAGGAATTGCCCTGATCCGATTGACTTAGGCTTGAGCGACCTAAACCAATGACTGAGGTCCCGGGGATTGAGATGGGTTTAATCTACCCAGAGGTCCACACTGAAGCTTGAAGTGGAAAGTCAGTGCTGCCCACTGAAAGCTCCTACCCGATGGAGTAGGTGGAATGGATACTGGGGAGTCCACCACCATCCTCCCCATAAATGTCTCATATACAGAGTAAAAGAGAGACTGTCCTACAAACCAGCACAGAACAGTGTTCAGGGCTGACCCTGAAGGGGCATTTAAATTCTAATCCAGAGCTCTTTCCATGGTCCTAACATGGCTCATGTGGTGGTGCACCTGCAGTGAGTGTCCAAATGGAATTCATGTAGTTACCATTAGCTCACAATACCCAACACTCCGATATCCACAAACGCATGATTTATTTCACCTCCACCAAGGGTGCAAGCACTACTGTAATGTTAGCCCCAAACCCAACCACACACCTCTGAGTGTGTTTGAGGCCAGGTCTCTCAGGCAGAACCTCACTGGGTTACAATTTTTTAATTTATATGATGATCTCATCCATTACCCGTGAATGTTTCATACTTTATAACCAGAAGGTGTTCTTAACATCAAATAAATCACAATGTTCCATGAAGCAAACAGCAACTTTGAGACTATTTTATACTTATATATTAAGATTATCCTATCAAAAAAGGATATTTGAACAAAAAGGTCCTACTGTATAGCACAGGGAACCATATTCAGTATCTTGTAATAAACTCTAATGGAAAAGAATCTGAAAAAGAGTATATATGTATAACTGAATCACTTTGCTGTACTCCAGAAATGAACACAACACTGCAAATTAACTATACTTCAACAAAAAAAAGGATATCTGAAACTTTTAAAAAAGCAATCTTCTAAAACCCCCAGTTCTCCTAATTATTTAACTATCTGACTATGTAAGAATAAAACATGCAGTCATCTGTTTTTTCAGAAAACACATGCAGGAACTGATAACCATCCCTGCAATGGCCTAACATAGACTTTTCTCATCTAAGTCAGTGTTTCCCAACCTTGCTTACTCATCATACTGGCTAGAGAACTTTTAAAAATACAGTTCCTCGGGCCCCATCCTGAAATTCTTACTTAACAGATCTGAAGTCAATCAAGGAAATTTGCATTCCTTAAATGTCCCTGTGAGAGATGGTATTATTATTCACAAAAATTCTCTGAGGCTCCCTGGGGAGAACCATACTTCATGGAACCCCTGGTTAACCTGGGCCACGTGACTTGCCCTGGCCAGTGAAACTGAGCACTCGTGGGAAGAGCCAGCTGGCACTTGGCCAGGTTCTCTTTTCCCTCTGCCATGACATCTGGTAGTATACCAGCTAGAGGCTACTCTGTCACCTTGGTATCACAGTAAACACAAGAGGGAGTAGAGCCATGGGTGACCCACAATGACGACACATCTTGAGCAAGAAGTAAGCATTTGCTGTAGTATGCCATGAGATTTGGGGACCATTTGTTACATCAGTATCGCCAATTCTATTAGGACTCAATCATTGCCAGAAGTGATTCTAATACACAAGTATGACTGAGAATCACAAATTTAAATGTACTCAAACATCATATATATATATACACATATATACATGTTTGTATGAGTTGCGTTCATAAGACAAAACATGTCAGTCCTGAGATGGTGATCTTTCTCCAGGCTTGGAGATTCCTGGGGGATATAAAAAATTCTCATGAATGAACTTTCTAAGAAAAACTCGACTCATCACTAGTTATCTCTCCCCACCCGACTCCACCCCACAAATATCTGTGAAAACACAATGGCTTCCTCTGAGGCTTTGGTACTTTTTGACTATGAATTAATTTCTCGTGGTTTTACAAGGAATTTTAAAATGAATGGAACCAATTATTCCCTGCATTTTCGCCATCACACCCCTGCAGAGATGGGCTTTTCTAGACTCCCAAATCTCCTGGAAGGAGATAGGAGAGCTCCAGGTGGAAAGTTACTTTTTTAAAAGATAATCTCTTTCAGTTATTTCATAACTGTATCTTAATGAATGCTTCATTAAAGTCATCGAAAAACTGAACTGTACTTGGTGAAATCACGAATAGACTTCTATCTCTTGAGCAGAACAAAAGCACTTTACCTTCACGATTGTTTTAGACAGAGACAAATGTATTGATTAAAAATCATCAGCACGCTTGGAAACACATGAACTCAGATCCTCTGTGGGGCCATCTCTCAGCAACGGCACACCGGGCAGGGCGTCAGGGTCGATGCCGCAGCAGAGGGCAGAGGAAAGAGCGGTTCTGCCAGCAAAAACACAACTCGAGGCAGCAGGAATCATACTATCTCACCGGCTTCCTTCCTCCTTCCTCCCTCCCCACCAGTGACCCTGACTCTTTCACTTCCCTATTTCGCTCTTGTGAGAGCTCCCGGACACGCTCAGCCTGCGACCAGCAGCTTTGCCCACTAACGTTTACAGATCTCCATTGAATGGTTCTGCATCTTGACAACTAAACAGAAGGGCAGGCTGGGGCTGAAGCGGGGTGAGGAGCTGGGAGGACCAGTGGGACCCAAGACATGATTAATTCTGGGCTGCAGAGAAGGGTCCCCAGTGGAAGACCTGATTCTAGCAAATCCTTTAAAAGGCACCAAACGACTGATCAGATCCTAAGTGGACATAGTTTCTATAGCAAATAGTGCAGCAGAGGATTTCAATTGCAAATGAAACAACTTTTACCTTTTCTCATAAGACTGGTACTCCCCGTAAATATACAGATTTACACCCTAAAACATGGAGCCAGAGGCATTTATTCTTAGAACACAAACTGGAAAGGGGCCCTTTCCTAGCGCAGTATCCGTACAACCACCCACATGCGATTCGTTTCATGAATTCCAGAACCCCTTCTGCTCTGTGGTCCATGTCAACCTACTGCACCAAATTCTGAATCTCATTCATTATACTGAAAATATATCTGAGAAGTCTTTATGGATTTTGTATATGGTTCGGCCTGAAAACAACTCTTATTTGTTCCAATTTCAGCAATTCTCTGCCTCTCACCCTAATCTGGGTTGGATGAATCAACCCTGACACGCTTGAGATAAAATAAACATAAATTGACTGATTGAGCCTCTGGTTTGTGCTTCACTTAACACAGGAAAGAAAGAAAGAAAGAAAGAAAAGAAAGAAAGAAAAGAAAGAAAAGAAAGAAAGAAAGGAAAGAAAGGAAAGAAAGGAAAGAAAGGAAAGAAAGGAAAGAAAGGAAGAAAGAAAGAAAGAAAGAAAGAAAGAAAGAAAGAAAGAAAGAAAGAAAGAAAGAAAGAAAGAAAGAAAGAAAGAAAGAAAGAAAGAAAGAAAGGAAAAAAAAAGATTCTACCCTTCCAAAGGTCAGAGGTTCCCTGACCACTTAAGCAGTGGGGAGGATCATCATAAATTCATTATTTGAAGCTTCTACCGAGAAATGCACGGTAAATTTAAGCACAATTTAAACATTAAAGGGAAAGAAGGAAATGGAAAAAGAAAGGAGTAATGAATCATAATGAATCACTTGTGCAAAAAAAAAGACAGAATTACTTTTCTTCACATTTCTACGTATTATTTCTAAAATAGTATTTGATGCTGTATCTCTTTGCTGTTCTCTCTCAGGTCAAAATCTGATGGTTTTAAATAAATGTGTGTTTTTATTCTTAAGATTCTTTCCAGGGACTCTGTGAATTGCTTGGAGTTAAATATTTGTGGCAAAGGAAGGGGGCCTTTCTCATTTTTCTTCTCTGGAGCTAGTTACAAAGCAGAGAGAATCCTACAGTTGTTTCTGGGCAGTTCTTATTTCCAAGCATGATGGACACAGAAACAAGAAAGGAAAACATCACTGTCTTTACATTTCAAGGAATTTCCATTATATGAAATTTAAACCAATATAAAAAGCAGGTTAGCAGGATTAGTATTTGTCTTTACCTTCCTTGTAAAAGAAGTATGCTAATTACATGCTAATTACATGCTAATTAGGCGACCTTTATCAGCACTTGGGTGCCCTTCCATAATTAAATAATAAGAGGTCTGTTTCTACCCGCAAATAACATTCGTGTATAAAAAATACACAGAAATTTATATCATCAAAGGTTTCACTGGACATGGAGGACTCTAAAGGGGAGGAAATGTGGTCCATAAATATTAGAGTTTCTAAACTTGAAACAAATTGGAGTTACGGATTTCCAGCTCTGGGGCAGGAACGTGAGAGATGGGGTGTTTGAGTGATTTTCCTGCACAGCACACTCGGCGTTGTTTTGCATCGTTGTAACCCAGCACCAGGGCTAGTGAGCAAAGTGAAAACTGAGGCATTGGGTTTCTGCGAAGAAATTTAATCATAAGAGACACTGTATGCTAAGCACATCATCCTTCAAGCTCTCCTAATATAATACATCAGACAAAATACATCAATTAAAATAATGTAACAAAACACGGAGGAAAGTAGGAAAGAGAAAATTGCTTGTGGTACTTCAAAGGTACCACATGGACCCCGAATTCCCTGGAGGATTTCCTGCATGGGAAAAATGCAACGCGCGCAAACATGTTTTCCAGCTGCAAAGGCCAAATGCAGAGCCTGATTAAGAAGACTCGGGTTCTAGCTCCTCACATAAAACACCAGGTGTTTACCTCAAAGATTGCCTGGAAGAAACAAGTACAACTGGACGCCTAGAAATGAGACTAAAGGAACTTAAATATGAAGCAAAACGTACCCATCCAGAATTGACCTAAGACCCCAGCACAGGGGACGCGAGTTGGACATGGTGTCTGGCTCCAACCATCCAGCACCCAACAGGCATGACAAAGGCCCCTGTGGAACAGCAGCCCCAGTCCATGACAAGGGAGAAAGAGCCCCGTTCTCACCCTACCCTGCGCCTCCAAATCTGGCTCTTTGGCAATTCAGTTATGCATACTTCAGAAAAAAAGGGAACTCTTAAGTCACATGTGATGGTGATGAAATATTCTTCCACAGAAAAGACTTTTCTGAGTGTGCTATTAATTTAAAGGGCATCTGGCCAAGCCATTTATAAAAGTGCAGCCTCCAAGAAAAGAAAGGGATTCACTTTTCTTGAAGGTTTCTAGAAGGAAATGGTTTCTCTTTGCTTACAAAGTTGGGGATTTGAGTCTTCAAAAAAAAAAAACTGTTCTGCCCATTTTTTAAGCCTATCCAAGAGAATGTGCCAAAAAGAATATGAAGTTGTGGGGATGACAAGATCCTGGAAATGAGAACTCCAAAAACTGTGACTTTCCACACACTGGCTATGAATGCTGCAGTAATTTCATCTCATGTTGAAAGGTTACGGAGATACAACCAAAACAGCAAGGTGGGGAGATATGAGCATCTAGTTTTATGAGTGGGGTAATTAATCTAGGTGTTGGGATCACTGCCAAATCAGGCTGATATGTGGTGTGAAAATGAATCCTTATTAAATATTTCCGCAAGCACGTAAACTGACCAAGTCATTGTGAACCTAATGGCTGCATTCTAAACTGTGGTGTTCCAATACATTCACATTTGAGGCTACTGATTTCTTCCAAATGAAAAATGAAAAACAGGCTTTTCTTTTGATCACTAAAGATGGTCAGGATCATAATTCAGATAATTCAACTTTCAACTAGGGATGTGACGGTGGACATGCCAACAGAACTTTCAGAGAGCACTAGAGCAACCCTGAGGTCCAATCCTCTGCCTGGAGGAAATAAATGTCTAACATCTTTCAACACCTTCTTTCTTTCCTGCTGGTTTTATTTTGGGTTTTTTTTTTTTTTGTCTCCTTTATGTTTCCTTGGGGCTCATTTTCCAAACTTTAGATGGTCATTTTGATAGTTTCTTTGTATTTGGCATTAATTTTTTGGTCCGCACAAGGTTGATGTTTAAGATCATTTTTGTGATATTTAACAGACACTGCTTGAGCTCTTATTCGCTGGTCCCTGCCCTCAAGCTCCCTATGGTTCTAAAGTATATTTCTATTTCCGACTCCACTAATAGACAAAAAAGCCCACAAGGACAGAGACAGTGTTATACTCATCTCTGAATTACAATGCCGGTGTAATGCCTGCCTTATACCAGAACTTCAACAAAGTTTTTCCATCAATTTTTCGAACAAAAATTTTCAAAGAAATTTTGCAGGAAGGAATAAAGGATGCACCAACACATAATGCAGTGTTAAGTGAAACACTTTGGAAATTGATCTTTTCACCGTTTTGTTTCTCTTAGTCAAAAATTCCACAGCATTTAAAAAATATAATCTATAAGAAGAAGCAGATTCTCTCACTTCTAGTAAAAGAAACTGAGGTGATATTAGCTGTTTGTAATCCATAGCAGCGTATCTGAAAAGTGAAAAATGCAGCAAACCCTGGATCCTGGGGGGAGACAGAGGAGACCCTTATGGAGAATGATTTGAAAATACATAAATGAAGTCCCTGGAGCAACGATATTTTTCACGGGTCACTACAGAGATGTGTAAAAAAAGGAAGGGAAATATATGAAACAAAGGGGAGAGGAAACTCAGATCTGTGCCCCCAAGGAGAGCTGGACAGAGAGAAGAGCAAGGGCTCTGAGCACCAGGATGTGGAGCCACCAGGACCAGATGGCCATTGAAAGCAAACATGGCCCCACTTCATGTTGCCTGTTGGCCCTTTGTCTAGTGATGTCACTGAGAGGATTACACAGTGCTCCAAAATTGTTTGGTACCTTTCATGCCTTTTCGTTTTCTTTTATAGTCATGTTGAATTTCATGGAGGCATTACAAAAAGATACTAGAACAAAGAGTGACCTTAATGAATCTCCACTACCATTCCCTAACACCTATAGCTATGAAAATCCATCACTTTCTGGATGCATTTGGAGGTTGATTGGTTTGGGCTGAAATTGACTCAGTCACTTCTAGTACCCAGGTGTTTGATTGTGGCTTCCCTTCCCACCACTCTACCTTCATCCAATGAGTAAATTTGCAATTTGTTTCAGTTTTCTGAATCCATCTGTGAACTTAGCAGTCTGTGGGCAAAACCATAACAATCTAACCTCAAAAACAGAATGAATTCTGTCAAATAAGAAGGGAAGAATATCAAAGAAGAAAGGAGAAGAGGAGAAAGGCAGGGAAGAGGGGAGGAAGAGAGGGAGGAAAAGAGAAAGAATCATTTCATCCACTTTTGTTCCCAGGAAGCACTGTTTTTGGAAGTGGACATTATTAGGGAAAATACATTAAGTAATTGCTGTGATTTACAAAACCATAGAGTTTAGATGCTGACTTAAAACACATCTCTACTGTCAAAAAATATACCATAAGATTTGGAAGATACATATAAAATTCACATTCCACTCTACTTGGTCAAATAAAGGCCTGGATCTCAACGTTGGTCTTGTTGGAGTGGCCAGTCTTATTATGTGTAACCAATGAGGGTGCAGTGTCCCCAAGTTTCCACCTCTCCTTTCTCTGTTTGCAGGGGGTGTGCATGATGCGGAGAGGCTGAGACCACAGTAAAAACCCTAGTATTTACAGACTGGATGAAGAAGGCCCCCTCTCTGGGTGATCTTCAAATAGCTGTTGTTTGTAGCCGTCAATGGAGAGGCTGCCGATGAGCTCCCTTCTAGGTCCCCTCAGGTCACTGTTTCTGGAGACAAGCAGTGAACTGTCTTTGCTTTTAGTAGCTGGGGGAGACTTGAGTAGTGTAGAGCCTTGTCTTTCTCTGATTCAGAAGCAGGTGCTTGCCAACAAGCACTGCAGGGATCTAGTTGTGTAACCTGACTGAACAGTTGATTCTGATCAAAATTATATTTGATAAGAATGCTTTCTTTTGTTTTGTTTATTTATTTATTTATTTATTTTACATTTTTTGAACCCAGCTGTGAGCACTAGTTGAGACAGATGAAGTATACCCCCAGGAAGTTTTCACTTTAATAGTGGAGATGGGTAAACCCGCAACACTGCCTCCCTCCAGATCCCTTACAGAGCCACAGGTCCAGCTTCAGCTAGCTTTGCAGTCTAAAGCAGTGGTCCTCAACCAGGGGCAGTTTTGCCCCCAGGGGACGTCTGACAATGTCTGGAGGAAGCTTTGTTTGTCAAACTGGGAGGGAGCAATATTGAAGAAAAAGAACAAAGCTAGAAGAATAACCCTCCTAGACTGCAGACGGTACTACAGAGCTACAGTAATGAAAACAGCATGATACTGGCACAAAAACAAACATATGGATCAATGGAACAGAACAGAGAGTCCAGAAACAACCCATAAACCTACAGTCAATTAATCTTAGACAAAAGAGGCAAGAATATATAATGGAGAAAAGACAGTCTCTTCAGCAAGTGGTGCTGGGAAAACTGGACAGCAGAATGTAAATCAATGAAGTTAGAACATTCCCTCATACCATACAGAAAAATAAACTCAAAATGCCTTAAAGACTTAAACATAAGCTAAAACATGATAAACTTCTCAGAAGAAAACACAGGCAAAACATTTTCTGACATAAATCTTAGCAATGTTCTCCTAGGGCAGTCTACCCAGGCAATAGAAATAAAAGCAAAAATAAACAAATGAGACCTAATTAAACTCACAAGCTTTTGCACAGCAAAGGAAACCATAAGTAAAATAAAACAAAAGCCTACAGAATGGGAGAAAATATTTGCAAATGATGCAACTGACAAGGGCTTAATTTTCAGAATATATAAACAGCTCATACAACTTAATAAGAAAAAAACAAACAACCCAATCCAAAAATGGGCAGAAGACCCAAACAAGGAATTCTCCAATGAAGACATACAAATGGCCAACAGGCACATGAAAAAATGTTCAGTATTGCTAATTATCAGAGAAATGTAAATCAAAACTACAATGAGGTATCACCTCACACCAGTGAGAATGGCCATCATTCAAAAGTCTGCAAATGATAAAATGCTGGAGAGGCTATGGAGAAAAGGGAACCCTCCTACACTGTTGGTGGGAATGTAGTTTGGTGCAGCCATAATGGAAAACAGTACGGAGATTCCTCAAAAGACTAAAAGTAGACTTATCATATGATCCAGCAATCCCACTTCTGGACATATATCCAGAGGGAACCTTAATTCAAAAAGATATAAGCACTCCAATGTTCATAGCAGCACTATTTACAATTGCCAAGACATGGAAACAACCTAAATGTCCATCAACAGATGACTGGATAAAGAAGCTGTGGTATATTTACACAGTGGAATACTACTCAGCCCTAAAAAAGAATAAAATAATGACATTAGCAGCAACATGGATGGACCTAGAGATCATCATTCACAGTGAAGTAAGCCAGAAAGAGAAAAAAAAATACCATATGATATCAATTATATATGGAATCTTAAAAAAAAAAAAAGACAAATAAACTTATCTACAAAACAGAAACAGACTCACAGACATAGAAAACAAACCTATCATTACCAGGTCAGGAAGGGGGTGGGAAGGGATAAATTGGGAGTTCAAGATTTGCAGATACCAACTACTATATATAAAACAGATAAACAGCAAGTTTATACTGTATAGCACAGGGAACTATATTTAGTATCTTATAATAACTTTTAATGAAAAAGATATGAAAACAAATAAATGTATGTATATGCATGACTGGGATATTGTGCTGTACACCAGAAATTGACACATTGTAACTGATTGTACAATAAAAAAATTAAAAATTAAAAAATTGGGAAAAAATCCAAACAACTGGGAGGGGGCGCTCCTGGAATCTGGTGGGAAGAGGCTGGGGATGCTACTAAACATTTTACAATGCAGGGTGTCCAAGAATTCAACTCAATTCTGACACTATCTACCTGGAGATAGTATCAGATTCCACAGGTAAAGGATTCAGTCCCACAAGACCATGCCCTCCACCTTCAAACACCAATTGCAAGCCCAGGTTGTTACCTGTGCTTCTGAACACATGGCTACAACTGGAAGTTCCAATGAGCCCCTCAACTCAGGATGCGAATCTCAAGTCCAGGTTATCACCTATATGTCTGACCAACTGGCTATACATCAGAGGTTCCCACAACCCCTTCCTTGGGTTCAATTAATTTGCTAGAATGACTCAGAGAATTTAAGAAACTCATTTACTCACTAGATTACCGATTTATTACAAAGAATATTAATAGATACGAATCAACAGCCAGATTCAGAAACACAAAGGGCAAGTTCCCGAACAAAGGCGCATCTGTCCTCGTGGAGTTTGGAGTCTGCCAGGGTGCCACATGGTTCTCCAACCTGAAAGCTCTCTGAACCCCCTCCTCTGGGGTTTTCATGAATCCCTAGGCTTCATTACCTAGGGATTGTAAAAAAGAATAATAATAAACAGAAAACTCAATTAAATAGAGCTAGGAGACCAGAAGGGGGAGCTCTCCTTCCCTGAGAACTTTTGAAAACCCCAAACTTAACTTCCTTAAAAGCGAATTAGACTCAGTAGTTCAAATTTCCAGAACTGAGTGGAATGCTTATATCAGTTGATATTCCCAATGTCATCAGGAATCTAAAACTTCTTGTCTGCAAAATAAGATTTGTAAGATCAATGGAAGCAAACAAAGGACTAAAGAAAGAGAAAATGGTTCCCGAAGCCTCAGGCTCCACTTCCCTGGCTTCTTCGTTGCAGGCTCTGCCCCCAGCGCCGTCTTCCTCCTTCCCTTCGCGCCGCCTGTGCCTCCACCATACGCCCAAGTCACCCATACTCTCTTGCCGGACTTCCCTTTTCCCCTGAAACTGTCCTCACTCTCTCTTCCTCTGAACTTGTCAGAACCTGTCCCTTTAAACTTTAGATTTCTGAGGATCCAGAGGCCAAACCCTTAATTTCTCATACTCCCTGAACTAAAACTCAACTGCGAACCATAGTCAAAGATTTTCCCAAGGTAACTGGAGATCCTCAGAGATTTGCTGAGGAATTTAATATAGTCATTCAAACTTATCAACCTGGTTTCTCTGACTTATATGACCTGGTTCATATGCTTGTCATTGAAGGACAGGCTCAGCATTGGACAAAAATCTCTAACTGGGAAAGTGCAGAAAGGTCTCTAGAATTACAACTGGAAGACCAACTTAGCATATAATCAGGCTCAGGCAATCACTAGGCAACTTCATGGAGCAATTTCTAGGGCTTTTCCAAACCTGCTGATTGGAACAAAATTCAGACTTGCACACAGAAATCTGGTGAACCTGTTCATGACTACTACAATCAACTCCAGACTGCCTTTAGAGAAAATTCTGGTCTTCCTTCTGATGTTGATTCTACCCAGGTAGCTTTTAACTCTATGTTTATTAATGAGCTGAACCGGAACCTTTCCCTTCTAGTACAAAGAACCAGGATGGAATGGGAACTTATGTCCACTTCAGAGTTCATCTGGCAAACCAGCTCTCTCAGACTGTAGATGAGTCATCTCCAAGAAAGACTGCCAAAATTCATCTTCAACTCCAGCAAATGAAGGCTGTTAAATGAAACCCAAACCCTCCTGGTTTCTGCTACTGTTGCAAAGAGTTAGGGCTTTGGAAAAGAGATTTAAGTGCTTTAGACATCTTCAGCTCTCTAACCAGCCTTTTCAACGTCCTCCCAATTCTCAGCGATGGGGGTAGGGGTGGGGGTGTCTTGCCAGTCCTCCCTCTTAATTGCCTTGGAGAAATATTTCTGCAGATTTGGGATGAATCACCCAGTCCTAACTGACACTGGGGCCATGCTCTCAGTGCTCAACCCCCCTACTATAAATCAGCCCCTGCCTCAGAGTACTGAAATAGCTCAAATAGTACAGATCTCTAATGAGCTCCAAGAAGTTCCTGTCTCTGAACGTATTCTCTTGTGTTTAGGCCCTTTGAGAGATACACACCCTTTTCTTAGTTCCTCAGCCCCTGTGCATTTATTAGACTGAGACGTCTTAGAGAAGAACTATTATGCTGGAATTTCATTCCCCAAAAGGGGGAAATAATTATAAAACTTGACAATAGTCATCAAAGTAACCCACCAGATGAATTAAATGACCCTTGGGCATCTTTTATTTGTTCCATCACTGATGGAACTAGAGCAGATTCTGGAAACACTGATCATTTGTCCCTATGGAATCAGCAATCACTTTTTTGTGGGCAAAATCTCCAGCTAATGTGGGCAAAATCCACAGCACAACTCCAATCAAAATTAAAATAGACCCCTCAAAATCTCTTCCCAGAATTAATCAATACTCTCTAAATAAAGATCCCTTCAAGACATAAAACCTGTAAGAGAAAATGTACAAGGCTCAAGGCCTCATTATCTCTTCTACTAGCACCTGTAATACTCCTATTTTACTGGTGAGAAAACATAAGGTGCCAAGGGTAGAGGTTTGTCCAGGACCTCTGAGCAATAAACATTATTAGCCCTTGACAACCAGTTGTTCCTAACCCTCATACATTACTAACAGCCACTGCCACTGAATCAATTCTCTGATTTATGCAATGCATCCTTTAGTATTGCAGTTGAGGAAACTTAGCCAATACCCTCTTGCCTTTACTTGTGAAGAAAAACAATTCACCCGGACAGTACTGCCTCAGGGTCACACTTAGAGTCCCAATTTCTGGATAATCCTGAAGGTGGACCCTGGATGACACAAAGTCCCCTAGAGGCTCTACTTGTTGCACTATGTGGATGATTTGCTTCTTTGCTCTCCTTCTCAAGCCTCCTCACAGGAAGGCAGCATCCACTTGCTAAAGCTTTTAGCTTTATTTTTTTATTTTACTTTTTTAATTCAAAAAAAAGTTTTTTGTTCTTGCTGTTTTGTTGGTTTGGGGAGGGGAAGTAACTAAATTTACTTCTTTGTTTTTAGAGGAGGCACTGGGGATTGAACCCAAGACCTTGTGCATGCTAAGCATGCATTCTACCACTTGAGCTATACCCTCCCCTGCCAAAGCTTTTAGCTTTAAAGGGACATAAGGTTGCCAAAGAAAAATTGCAGTTTGCTCCAACCCAGGTTTGATATTTAGGGCATCTGGTATCAGAACAAGGGCTACACCTAGATACAGATAGACTTCATGGGGTCCCAAGTTTCCCAAACTGCAAAACTAAGCACCAACTGCAAGGTTTTCTCTAGTTAGTTGGTTATTACCAAAAGTGAATTCCAAATTTCTCTCTTAGGGCTAAACCTCTGTATGTTTTACTCAACAATAACAACCTTAACCCAATTTTGGGGGGAAAATCGGATGGCGTAGACTTCAAGGCCTTAAAGGAGAGTTTGATGAACCCGCCTGCCCTTGGGCATCCCAATGATCAGATTCCTTTTTTTTTTTTTTTTTTAATAAGAAGGAAAGGAATGCCCTTGGAGTACTCACCCAAAAACACAGGGACCACCATTGACCCATAAGGCCAGCAACTAGACTCCGTGGCACAGGGATACCCCTCTTGCCTTAGAGGTATTAGGGCTACTGTCCTTTTGGTTAAAGCCACCCAGAAAATCATTGTGGGATCCTCCTTTGACCATTTTTGTGCCTCATACAGGAGAGCTCCTGAATTCTCACCACACTCAACATTTCTCAGCCAGGCGCCTCACCTCCAACGAAGTCCTTTTGTCAACTGCTCCTCACATAACTCCTTGACATTGTAATAACCTTAACCCAATTACTTTTCTCCCGTCTGTCACCGATGAGTACCTCACTACCGCTTAATGCTGCTGGGCCACCACCTGACTCCTCTTGATGACTTATAGGAAATTCCACTGTGGAACACTGACTTCTAGTGCTTCACTGATGGTTCTTGTTTAAAAGGTGACAACAGTCAACATTGTGCTGGGTATGTTATTACAATTCCCATGTCATTGGGGCAGCATCTTCACCTATGGTTACTTTGGCCCAACAAGCTGAATTACACACTCTTACATGGGCTTGTACTCTAGCCAAGGACAAAACTGCCAATATTTATACTAATAGTAGATATGCTTTCGGAGTAGCTCATGATTTCAGAATGTTGTGGAAGCAACGTGGTTTCTTTACTTCCGGTGGAAATAAAATGGCCTCCGTGTCCAGGAATTATTGAATGCAATATCTGTATCTGCTGTTTAGCTATTCTTAGGATTCCAGGGCGTTCTAAACCTAACTCTCTGGAAACTAACGGAAATCACCTTGCTGATATTTCTGCAAGGAATGCTGCCCTTAAAAGAACTAACAGCAGTCAAACCTCTGTCATGGTCCAAAGTGACATTTCTCCAAATGACAATTTAAAAACACTGGCTAGAGAGGCCCAGCAATTGGCTTCAAAAAAGGAAAAGCAAGATTGGAAATTTAGCAATTGTTGGTTTGATAAAAAGAGAAAGCTCTGTTTTGAACAAAATAACTACCCAGTCCTACCAGAAACTATAAAATTCCCACTCCTCGCCATCATTCATGCATTAAACCATTGGTCTACTGACAAAATGATAGCCTTCATGGCTCAGTACTGGTAGGGAAGCATTAACAAGGCTGCAAAAAGTGCCTGCCTCACTTGTCTCACTTGTCCGAACTACAACCCAAGGAAGCCTGTTCGTACTGTTCCCAGACATTTTAAACTGCCTGATGGACCATCTGAGGTCTGGCAAATGGATTTCAGATAACTTCCTCCATCTAATGGATATAAATGTTTTAGCTGTGGTCTGTATGTTTTCACACTGGACTGAAGTCTCCCTTGCAGAAAGGCTACTTACTGCCTCTTCTGTGGCTAAAGTCCTTTTGGAAAAGATTATCCCTACCTAGGGAACTCCTCTCAAATTTCATGGTGATCAAGGAACCTATTTTTACTGGCCAGGTGCTTCAACAAGGCTGTGCTGTTTGACTGGTTTTACAACACTTTCACTGTCACCATCCTCAGTCCTCTGGCTTTGTCGACCACACTAATGGCATTATTAAGACTCAAACTGGCAAAATTTGTAGAGGCCCTCCAAATACCCACTGGCCCTTCTTTTGGAGCTCCACCTCTTTTGGAGCTCATAAACTCTCATCCTTTGAGACAGTCACAGGACGCCCAACACACTTGGCTCCTATTTTGACTCACAACTGATAAAAGAAGAGATACTCCCGGTACATACACACAATGGAACACTACTCAGCCATAAAAAAGAATAAAATAACGCCATTTGCAGCAACATGGACGGACCTGAAGATCGTCATTCTAAGTGAAGTGGGCCAGAAAGTGAAAGAAAAATGCCATATGATATCACTTATAGGTGAAATCTAAAAAAATAAAAATTAAAAAATAAGGACAAATGAATTACTTTTTATAACTTAGATGATTGATTTCTTGAATATGTGTAAGCATATTTGACTATCCTTTATGATTGGATTTACCACATTCTGTTGATTCTTATTTTGTGGTTAGCTTTATTCCTTTGATAACTATGTTAAGTTTAAAAAGCTGAAGCTCTAATCTGTTCTTAGAAATAATGATCAGGACATATACGTAAACTGAAAAAAATATGTGCAGTGTGTTGTATATATGTATTTACATGCAATATAATGTATACATGCAGTCAAGGTGTAATAATTCTACCTAATAAAACTGAAAAAGAGTAAAATAAAATACATGAGGATGAAAAAACAAAAAATGTATTATTTTGCCAAAACTAAAAACTAAAAAAAAGATAGAGATACTCCAATATTGAAAAGGCCTAATTGCTTCTATTAAAAATAACAATGCTGTGGTAGAGTAATCATTTCACAGTGTGCCCTCAGGAGAAGACCTTAAGCATCACACTTGGCAACCTGGAGATTTTGTCTGTTAGAAAGGATATAACCGGAAGAAATCTTTTTAACCTCACTAGAAAGGCCCTTATCAAGTGTGGCTAACCAACTCTTGTGCCACCAAACTCCAGGGAATAGACTCTTAGGTTCTCGTGACACACCTACAGAAAGTGCCAAACCCCGACTGGATCTGCACATCACCTGTGACCTGAAAGTAAAGATTTCCCAGAGTTTAAGCAGATACCATCTGGTGAGACAGCTTTCCCAAGATATCTGGACCAGGCTTGTTGGAAGTTTGTCACCAAACCTTGACAATGACATAACGCTTCAGATGATCACCGATGTCCATGATCTTGATAACATATGGACTTTGGACAAAAAGTATCTGAGAGTTCTCCCTCCTACCCCTCCACGTAACTCAAGTGTGAATTTAATAAGTTTCCAGTCTGTGCACTTTCCCTCCAATGTGAGACTCTACCTCCAGGAAAGGTCCTTCCTGACACTGAGGGAAAAAAGCCTCTAAAGCTACAAAGCCTGAATTTGATCAGCAATGCTTTTAAGCAAAAGATCTTGATCAAAAGGAATAGAAAAAATTATCAAACAGAAACCTCCATTAAATACTTGGGAGACCAGAAGAGATCTCATGTGACCACAGCAGAGCCCAACAGGAAGAAGACTCCTTTCCCAGCATGGACTCAGCCAATGAAAAGCCATGGACCCTATCTACTGCAGCCATTCCAACTTCTCTTTCCTCCCTATAAAAGTGTTCTCTTTCCTTTGCCTTGCAGATAGCTTGCTATGGTTACAGATCTCGAATTGTAATTCTCTGCCGGTCCTGAATAAATCCATTTTTGCTAGAGAAATACCTGGCAGTCTATTTGTTTCAGGTCAACAGCATGATTGATTAAGTCACTGGCCACTGGTGATTGATTCGACCCCCAGCCTCTTGCTCCTCCCCAGAAATCACAGTGAGGGACTGAAATTTCCAACCCTCTAATCAAGGTTGGTTCCCCTGGCAACCAGCCCCCATATTTAGGTGCTTTCCAAAAGTCACACCTCATTAACATAAACCCAATTGTGGTGGAAAGGGGCTTGCTTTGAATAACAAGACACCCACTTCTCCTCTATGGCTCTGAAGTCTTTTCTGGAACTGAGGACAAGCGACCAAATATTTTAACAAAAGATGCTCTCATTGTTCTTTTCACTCAGGAAATTCTATAGGTTTTAGGAGCTGTGAGCCAGGAACTGTGGATGAAGACCAAATGTATAGGAGAAAAATATTTTAATCATCTGAATGACCAAATACATGTATTTCTTATAAACCACGGTATCACAAATGCACAGAACAGCTCCCACCACAAAGAATTAACTGGGCATAAATGTCAATAGTGCTAAGGTTGCAAAATCTTGACCTACAGAGTAAGTTAGAATTCATGCATGAGGGAAAATTAAATATGGGTTTAGAGAGATATGCGAAGTTGGGCAATCAATATCTAGGCAGGTAATTGTCAGGGCTGAGGCAGAAAACAGAAGGTCAACTGAAATGCTGAAATTCGGGGAGATTTTCATCAGGGTGATGCTATCACACACACCCTGCGATTTCTGCACCATATTCTGTGCACACCAGCTCCCCCAGTCTCTTTACTCACAAGTAGTACCTACCTCTCTTTGTTGAAAAACTGCCCTGAGACTACTGGAACTTGCTTGGCCCACAGAAAGGAGAGTGGGGAGCATGGGAGAATTCACATTACCTTGGAGCTGCTCTTCACCAAAGACTCATGGATGCAGGAATAGAAGGCCCTCCGGTCACTTGCCCTGCATGTAACTCCTCTAAGGTGTGGAGGCTCCAGATCTGGCTCCAGAGCTTCCCTCCCTGGGGCCTGGCTGGATACCACACCTTCGCTGGACCCCCTAGCCTGGGCCCACATCCCCTCTGCCCTATGATGGGTTTTTCCACAAAACCACCTTTACATGAATCCTCATCTCTGACTCCACCTCTGGGGAATCCAAGACAGAGATGATTTATAAGAGTGGACTGGGTCTAGAGAAGTCTCAAAGGCCAGTGCCATGTCCCCAACTCCCCACCCTGATCACCACCCCAGCAGAGGTTCTGGAAAAGATGATGAGAAAGCTGCCGGATGGACGCTGGGGAAGCGAGTCAGTGATGAGCAGGAGCAGTTCCGCTACAGCTGGCAAACAGGAGGTGTTGCCAGATTTGGAGGTCATCCGGAGATTGCACACTGAAGGCAAAGGGGCCCCCAGCCAGCCCAGCAGCCTTGAGTGGAGGGGAGCACTGAACACAGGCTCAGCCCCAGCTGCCATGTGCTGGGAAGAATCACCGTGCACAGGACAGCAGTACTGAACTGTGGGAGAAAGCCAACACCACCCCCACCCCTACTTCATCTGGGTGCTCCCAGGGTCAGAAACCATAGCAATTTTTTTTTTTTTTTTGCATGCTCTAGCACCCAACACAGGGTAAAGCTATGGTAAATGGCCAGTGGATGTCTGTTGAGTGAACTAATCAACTAACAGGGAACAACCTGGGAATAGCTGATGTTGCGGCCCCCAGGATCCCTACCTCCTGATGTTCATGCTTTGTGTGGTCCCCTCTGGTTGAGTGTGGGCAGGACCTGTGACTGGCATCGAATTAATGGAAAGGTTAGCTTCACTGTGGCAAAGGTGACGGGAGGTATGTGATTACATAATTGGAGTCTCCCTGTCTCTTCTTTCATGGCAAGCTGCCATGTTGAGAGGTACCAATGGAAAGGGTCAATTGGGTGGATGTCCAACTGCCAGGAAGAAACTGGGGCCTTGGTCTGACACCCTGGGAGGAACTGAATGCTGTCAACAATTTGAGTGAGCTGGGAAGGAGACCCTGAACCTCAGGTAAGACTGGTAGCCTCTCTAACACCCTGACTGCAGCCTTGCAGAGGACCAGCTAAGCCATGCCAAGAGATAAGAAAAGTGCGCTGTTTTCAGTTGCTAAGTTTGTGATAATACGGTTGCATGCGATAAATAACTAATATAACTAGGCAATGATGAAGTTCAGCTGTGCCTGCTTGACATGCACCGTAAACACCCACGGAGTGGTTTGCTGTCCTGAGCCCGGCACAAAGTACACGTGCAGTTTTGTCTTTGCAGAAGCCAGGGAAAGATGATCTTATTCATCCACCCATTTCTGTGTACACTGACTGGTCACTAAATACAAAAGAGGAACAAACTCTCCCATCATGTCTTCCATCTTCATCACCACTTCTCATTTCTGAGTGTCAATAACCCACACCAAAATGTGCCAAGACTCATTTCAGCCATTTCACCCAGATTGGGCTAACTCAGCACAATTTACAGGGAGTAAGCTTTATAAATACAATTTTTACAGTTTCATATAGACTTTAAGACATAAGAAAAGTGGGAGAAAGAATATTCTGGCAGATAAAACCTTATTAGCTGTTCAAATCATGGTGTGCTAGAAGCAGACTGGATTCCAGAGATGATGAGTCTAAAACTCTCATCTCACAAAACAGGAAACTGGATCAAAAGAGAAGAAGTGAGAGATTCGGGATCACACAGGTGGGTAACTGGTGGGACATGGGTTTTTCATTCCATCACATTCCTGCCCTTCAAATTCAGGGTAGAGACCTCCTCAATCTCTATATAACCCAAGAATTTCCCCAAGTATTATGCCTACTTCTGACAGTAAGACCATGGGTAATCATTAAGCAAATCCATTTCACTTGCCTTCACTAATCAAGGTTGTTTAGGTTAAAAAAAAAAAAAAGACTTGCATGTCCTCCAAGCGGCATGTAGCCTAAAGCATAAAGTGTTTGCCTGAGTTGTTGCCCAGGAATTTGGAGTCAGCTGTGTCTAGTTTGAGCCGAGATGGTTAAGACTGGATAGGACGATACTGGCCAAGACGGCAGAGTAGAGACTCACAGCTCACCCTCTCCCACAAATACACCAGGAATTACAACTACAAACCCATCAAATCGCACAGAACACCTACTGAACTCTGGCAGAGTGTCTCTCATTTCGAAATACAGGTGGATTCTCATAAAATCCGACAAACAACAAGTTCACACTGTATAGCACAGGGGCTGTATTCAATATCTTATAGTAGCTCATGGTGAAAAATATGAAAACAAACATATGTGTGTTCATGTATGACTGAAGCGTTGTGCTGTACACCAGAAATTGACACAACATTGTAAAGTGACTGCACTTCAATAAAAATACACACACACACACACAAAAGACTGGATGGGACCACTGACCCTCCAACTGGGCATGCATGAGCGTCTGTTTGGTGACCTTTTGACGTCAAAAAGCCAAAAACTCCACCCCCAGATTGTGCTAAGCACCTCCATTTTCTAAAGTTTACTCACACCTGTGCTGAACAATTACTCCACATTCTTCCAAAACCTTTCCAGCGCTCCCCACACCTCAGACCGCTCTGCTTCTTTATTGGTTATCCCATTAGTACCCCAAGCCCCTCACCTTTGGAGAAAAATGGATCTGAGACTTGTTTTCCTGTTTCCTCGCTTGGCTGCCTTGCGAATAAACCCCCTCTTGGCTACAAACCTCGGCATTTTCGTTTGCTTTGAGGCCAAATGAACCTGGTTCAATAACAAAAGGAATCTTTCCTTCTTTTTTAATTTTTTATATATTCAGCATTCCAAAACTCTGCTGAAATCCTGGAGCAGAACCATATGCCATGACAGCCATAGCTGCTGCCTTTACCCGGAGAATTTACTCAGTCAAGGGTCCCATTTTAAAATATGCTTAAAACGGCAAAAGTTGAAAATGGGACTAACGCTAGCTAAGCACCATCTTTTGTTGGGCTGGTTTTGACTCCACCTCTGGATTCACAACATGTCATCCTTCTTTGCCCAAAGCTAGCATTTGGCAGGTTTTTTTCACACCAAAACTGGGGGTTCTCTGAGATTGGACAGCATTTCACATTTCCGTAATGGGGGTCATTACACACTTTTAAGGCTTGAATAGCCCCACTGCCTCCTGGTTGGCTGTTTAAAAACACAAAGGGTTGGCAGAGTTTAGGCGAATTGCTCACATTTGGAGTTTTTATGTGTAATTTTTAGACATATGAAACACAAAATAAGGTGCAAAACCTCTTTCATAAAAGGCCCCATCTGCTGCAGGGGAAAATACTGTTATCATGTGTGAAAATTCAACGACATGGTTAAGGGGGAAATCAGAGCATAATCTAAAAGTAAAAAAGATCACATGTTACCTTAAATTCCATCTCTTATTCTGTCTCCTCCAGTTCATTCCAGTGTTAAGATACACATAGCAGGCTCTCAGCTCTCTGCAACTGTGGCACAAACATAGCATTTGTTTCTAATCACGGGAGACTTGATTTTCACTCATTTAAAGTTGAAGGTAACCACGAACTCGTGTACGAGTTCAGAGGGAGGCTAGAGATGCCCTAGGCCCGCCCCCTAGAGAATCTGATTGGTCTGGGCTTTGGGCTCACAGTGAATTGCTTTCACCTGCCCAGTGTCCACTGACTGCCGCTGACGCAGGCTGCCAGCGAGTTCTGCCAGGGCGCTGAAGACAGCTCACCCGGCACCTGAGCTGTGACATCTTGGAGGCCTCTGGTCACTTGATGTTTCCAATGCTAAAAGGTCTCTGCTTCACTGTTCAATTTATTTTTTTGACCCTCCCCGAAAGGAGGTGGAACAATGACTTATGGCCAGCAGGATTTGAAAAGACAAACACTGATTTAGAAATTGCCAAAAGGTTTGTCAGAGTTCGCAAGTGCAGCCTGCGTTTAAGGCTCTCTTCAAAATATGATTAATGTTGAAGAGCTGTTTTCGATCTCAATAAAAGGCTGAGTCTAGAGAGATGTTCTGAGCAGGCTTTTATCTTAGGGAAAAAAAATGTAGCATGAAATGGTACAACCATTTATGCAATCATTCAAAACAGGAAGTTCCCAAGCCTTCCAAGCCCAATGAGTCTAAAGTTTTGTTGGTTCAACAACTTTTTGTGTGTGTGTGTTTATTACTAAGTGAATACAAAATAATATTTATGTTACATGTTTTTTATTTGTTTTGTTTTTAGGGTTGGGGAAGGTAATTAGGTTTAGTTATTTATTTCATGGAGGTACTGGGGATGGAACCAAGGACCTCATGCATGTGCTCTACCACTGAGCTATACCCTCCCTTCCCCATGTTTTTGGAATCATTATAAAATATACCGATGTTAGCATCGCTGCATTAATTCAAGAAAAATGAACATTACTATTATTTTTCCCCTACGTGCCCCACCTCAAACCTACTCCCTTTCCCTCCCAAGGTATCTCAATCTCAGCACTACTGATACTTGGGACTGGATAACTGGTTGCTGTGGGAGGCTGCCCTGTGCATTGTAGAATGTTCATCAGCATCCCTGGCTTCTACGCATTAAAATCCCCAGACAAGAAAACCAAAAATGTTTCCAGATACTGCCAAAGGTCCCCTGGAAGCCAAATCACCCCTGTTTGAGAACCACTGCTCTAGAGGTAAATCTCATCCCCAATTTTGTGTTTATCGTTTGTGGCCTAGAGTTTTTATCACCTGTATTTGTAAAAATGTTATTTAGGTTTGCATTTTTAAAAATTCTTATAAACCTAAGTGTTTAGGAAAATGTATACAAAGCTTACAATTAAGGAAAAGGAATGCACTGAATCTATTGATCAATTGGTAGACAAATGGTATTTTTATAATACTGAGGTTTTTGGCAGTTTAAAATATGTCCAAAAACTCTTGCACATTATCTTCAAAAGGTAGGAACTATTTCTCTTCCCCTTGAGTGTGGTCTTGATTCAGTGACTTGTTTCAAATAAATAGAAATAAGCAGCAGAGACAGTATGACTTCAGAGACTCTCTCTTAATTGGCTCTCTCTCTGGGGAAGTCAGCTGTCAGGTTGCCATCTGGAAAGACCCATGTGGTAACTGATGCTTCCTGCAAACAGCCACATACGTTTCTTGGTAGTGGATCCTCTACCCCAACCAAGCTCTCAGATCACTATGTTCCCCTACTGACATCTTGATTATAACCTCACAAAAGACTCCAAGCCAGAACCACACAGCTAATCTGTTTCTGAACAACTGAACTACAGGAACTGTGAGATAACAAAGGTTTGTTTTTCTACCCCTTATTTTTATACCACTTATACTAAGTGTGGGGTAATATAGCTAATACATGTGTTCATTTCTATGAATATGGTGTGATGCTCCATATTATTAATCTTCTTTTGTAACATTCAATAACTATTATTTCCATAAAGCTCTGGGGCAATTATTCCTAAATACTTTAAAATTTTGACGCTGTTGTAATGTTTTTTCTTTTCTGTTTGTTACTGGTGGAATGAAACAGTGTTAATTTTGCAGGTTTATTTTGTATTTGGCATTTCCAAACACTTACCTGCAAATAAAATGATTATCTATGTGGAAAACTCCAGATTATCTGTGAATAATGAGTGTTCTTTTTCCTTCCTTTTCAATTCCTATAATAATTTTGCTGGCCAGTATTTTCAATACAATGATGAATAGAACTACCGACAGCAAGACATTTTCTTACCCATGATTTTAAAAGGAATATATTTAACATGTCATCATTATGTGAGAAATTTGCTATAATCTCTTGGTAAATATTCTTTATAAAACATTAAGGAAGTTTTGTCCTACTCCTTATTTACCAAGATAGTTTATCGTGAATATTGAATTTTATTACAAGCATTTTATGCATCCATTGTTGTGATTATATATTTCTCCTTCAATTGCTTAACAGTAATTTTTTCTCTGATTAAAAAAATCTTATATTCCTGAACTAGACATCCATTTCTAAATCAACTGTGTCTTAATTCTGGAAGCAGAAATGAGGGTTTAAGACTTAACCCCTACCATAGTGGCTCACCTATCCATTACGATGGTAACCTTTAGCAAGCAGAGAAATATAAGTGATTTTTGGTTTTATGGATATCCATAAAACAATTGTATTTATCATTGTGATCCTGAGTTACTTTAAAAGGGAGTTAGCGATAAGACATTCTAGAAAAGGCAAAACTGTGGAGATAGTAAAAAGATCAGTGGTTTCCAGGGCTAGTTGGGGAGGGAGAAATAAGTAGGTGAGGCACAGAAGACTTCTAGGGCAGAGAAAATAGTCTGTATGATATTATAAAGGTGGATACACGCCGTTACACATTTGTCAGAACCAAAGAATGTACCGCACCAAGAATGAACTCTAATGTAAACTATGGACTTTGGGTTGTAATGATTTGTCAATAGATTCATCATTGGTAACAAATGTACCACTCTGGTGAGAATGTTCATAGTCCAGGAGGCTGTGGAAGCAGTGGGGATATGGGAATTCTCTGTCATTTATGCTCAAAATTTGCTGTGACCTAAAATTTCTCTAAACAATAAAGTCAATTTTTTTTTTAAGGCGGAGGGTGGATTTGGTTTTCGTTTCATATGGGAGTGATTAATGGGCCCTGGGTTTATCCCTAGAATTGACACACACCGAAGTATGCTTGAAAAGTGTTTTTACACTTTTTTTTTTTTTTTTTTTTTTTTGCAGAGGATGGAAGGGGGTAGAGGGGAAGGGGAAGGAAAGAGAATGTAAACAATTTTGACTCTCACATTTCCATGATTTGTAACTTTAGCACTACATTATTATTGTAAAATATTCATGTTTGCAAAAGCCTTGATTTGATTAAATTTCTACTGCTTTGTTTCTCAAGAAAACAGAAACAACTGTAAATAACCCACTCAATGCCACAGATGAGTGGATGTTGCCAGATTTTGTGATACTGTGTGCTTGAAATTATTTCTTGAGAGTACAAGTATAAAATAAGTCTTTCTGACTCTCTTGGTTTTTCACTTGTTCACTATCATGCCTCCTGCTCTTAGTGAAAGTGAGCTATCTTCACCCACTATTTACGGGATTCCGGTCGTTCATTTATTGACTGGTTCATGCATGTCAAGTACTTTGCTGAATGCTGTGTTCGACCCTTCAAGAATGGACTAGAAGCCCTCCCCAGAAGTGTAACAACCTGAGCTACCATCTGAATCATATTTTACTCACAGTCTCAAATCAAATAAAATATCTGGCAATACTAACAACCATGCCAGATTGTGTTCTTTGTAGAGATGTCAATTATAAAAACAGGAAGAATATGGCTTTTTTCTAAGGTAACAAACATGAGTATTTTTCTTCTAGAGGAAAACTAGGCAAGAACCATTTTTAAAGGCATTTTGGCTCAAAGGAGGATGAATTCGATACCCATTTTCGAGAAACCCAGCTAAATTAAAAGTATGTAGCTTCTTTCTGATTTAAGATTGGGACCATCATTTTGGTGTCCAATTGTGAAATTTATTGGCCCTTTAGGATTCAAGGGGTTTCATGAGAGTCTCAGAATGGTAGTCTCCTTTCCAGAGGGGGCAAAAAAAATTTTTTTTGGTTTAAAAAAAAAAACCCATGAAACAGAAACCTTACTTGTCTGATTTGAAACTTAGAGTGCTTTCATGAGATGGCTGTGGAACCCTGTCCCCGCGCTGTGGAAATGTCTACAGCTTGGGTGGCTTTCACATCAAGGCAGGCAAGCAGCAAAAGCCTGGTGCCATCACAGGGAGTGTTTAATGTCTTGATCCACTGAGGCTTCCCTTCCTGCTAGTAGGTAAATATTATATTGTATCTAAAGAAAGGACAGAAACTAAATGTGATAGATCTAAGATTTTTTCTTTTCTAGCATATTTGCCTAAGTGTGAAGAAACTAATCAAGAAACAATGCAAAATGCTTGGTAAATTTTCACCACAATTTTTCTTAAGTAGAGAAAAAAAACAATGGAAAGAATTCCTTGTCAAAGGATATTCAGAAAGATGTGGAAGAAAGACTGTGATTTGAAGGAGACAGTCCAAGATTCATTAAAACACGTTGGGCTTCAGCTGCATCCTCTGTGTATTAGGTATAATAAGGACATCTTTGAGAGGCAGGATGAAATAGTGGCATATATGAAAACATCTAGCGTAGTGTCTGCCTTACAACAGAAGTTTTGAAAATGTTATTTTTTTTTGAAAGAACACAATACCCGTAAGAAATGCCAGCTGCCATTCCCATTGCCATTAGAAGGAGAGCCTGGGGAAAATCTGAACATTCTTGGATTTATAGCTTTAATATTAGTTTACCCGGTTAGTCTATGTCTAGTTTCCTAACAGCAACAAGTTATATTTACTAGGACCTTTTCCATGGCAAGTAAGAGAAACCCAGCACCATTTAGGTTACGTAAGAAAGAGATAACTGGCTCACATAACTGACCTGTCCATGGATGCGTCTGGCTTCAGGCACAGCCACGGGGTCTCAAATGTGGTCAATTCTTTGCTTCCCCATTTCTCAGCTTCAGTGAGTTCTGTTAGTCCCTGTTAAACAAACAAAAAAAAAATCCTGACATTAAAATTGTAAGGAAGACTTAAGTCAAGATTACTGCAATAGGGGTGAGAGATTGGGCTTAACTCCTAATACAAGGACAAGTGGGGATTTATAGCTAAGGAGCAGGGTGAGGGGGTCAGTAGACGGAAAATTACTCAGAAGAAACATGAAGGGTAGACGGATTCTTGCTAAAGGCAGGCCAAAGACATGAAAGTCGGGGAGGAGAAACTTGATCAGATATCAAAGGTGATCAGATATCAAGCGTTGGTGGGTCCTGATAAACTGACTTAGCAGGATGCTTACTAAGATTGGGCTATGCAAGCCCAGCAAGGAAAGAATGGACATAGAAGGCCAAGGTTGAGGCCTAGTTGACAAGAAGGCTCAGAGGAGCCTACCTAAAGTTTGATCAAGGAGAGAATATTTGTCACCCTCTATGTGCCAGTCAAGATTTACACCCTTCTGTTATAGCAAATTCAAGAGCAAACATTGATTGCTCCTAAGACCTCTGGTTGAAAATGACTCTTGATTTGTCTAGTACGGTCCCCGTGCTCATCTCTGAACCAATCACTGTGTCTACTGTAATGTACCATGATGGGTCAAGCCTGGTTTATGTTTCCTCCCCTGTAAGTGACCTTACAGAAGAGAGGAGAAGATTCTTAAAGGAACCAGAGAAAGGAAGATGGACAAAAATGCCAGGCACTCAAAATCTGTGGTTGCCACAGTCCATTATATTTAGAGTATATGTTTCTATAAGACTTTGAATTCATAATAACAAATAGAAATAGTGATAATAGAAAGTATCTTACATGTGGTTCAACTATCTAGAACACATAATGGAATATGCTTTGAATGACTGTATTTGCCTTACCTCCCAGAATGCCCCAATAAAAGCCCGGCTGCCCTGCTTGCCCTCCCAAGCCAGGCAACTCTTCCATCGGCACGCAATGGACCGATCGTAGCTGTCACCTCTATTTGAGAAAGCCCTGCGCATCATCCAAGGCCTCATTAAATGCCATCCCCACCCTCTTGCTTTTCTAAGCGATATGGTGCATGTTTCATCCCTCCTCATCAGTCACAACCCCTCCACACTCTTAGGTTGTGAGTTTTCTAAGAGCCATGTTTCCTATGACATGGTATATATCTTAGACAGCTTCAACATGGTTCCATAATTATAGCAAAAGTTCAAATTAAATGTGCTTAATGAACTAATATATTGATTTCCAGTTCTTAGGAATGCATTCTGAGTATATAAACCCTTAGATGTTGTCTTTTTCCAAAGCTTTACCTTAAACTGAATAGTTATTTATTTAGAGGTTCACATACATGACCATCTGTAGATATATTAAGAGGATAGTTCAAAGTACTCTGTGTTAATCCTTTGGAATGCTATCTTACCACAGAGCAAGAATTTGACTGGGAATGAGAAGACCTGGCTTCTAGAACCAGCGTTGTCACCTATGAAGTGCAGGTAAAATGTAGTGCCTGAATCTTATCTGTAACTTGGGGATACTCCAAGAATTGTTATGGCTCTAAAACAATTGAATAGTTTCTTATTGTTCCCTATGACCCTGTCATTCTAGGGACTCTCTCCACACTAATTACTTTTCATGCTGTAGGTCCCCCAAACTGCCCAGTTCCTTCCTGATGTAACAAATATTTACATCTGTATTGCACTAAGTACTTTATCAAGAGTTTTCACAATTGCATTTGATTTTCATAACAATGCTTCCTCATTGGTATTATTTTCCTCATTTTAATGATGAGAACACTGAAATTCAGGGAGGTCTCATGAGTAGTAAGTAGAATATCAAGTCTTGGACCCACATCTTTCGACTCCAAGTCCAGTGCTGTTTTCACTGCTCTACAATGTCGGGAAAGGACCCAGGATGACTTCTTGCACGTGTGATTTTGTACAAAATGAACAAGACTATAAATTAGAATATTCATTACCAGGCTTTGGCCTGATCTCCAGAGAAAGGCAAGGAGGACTCAGATCACATGGCCTCAGTTCTCAAGATGACTTGGAGTAAAAGCTGGTCTCTGTAAGTGAAAAGGAGATTATGTGTGGACTCTCTTAGTCCACATTTAATTATGTTTTCAATGAAATTAGAGATAATGTGCAAATATGCAGATCAAAAAAAAATGCACTTGAAGGAATCTCCAGGCAAGAGGACACTGATGTACAAAGACCTGAGCCTGTTTATGGTAACATCATGACGCTGATCTGGAACCCAAGGACGTTTTCCTCTGCCTGAGCCCCTCTACCTCATCTCTCCTCCTTCCCAGGCAGCCTGTCAAAACAGAAGCCTGACATTTCTTTCAGAATTGCTCTCCCTGGGGGCACTCCCCTAGGGATTATCAATGTTCCTGGAGCTCTGAGAGAAACACGGCTACCCCTTTTACATCTCTATTTTTGAGGCTATTTATCTTCATCATTGTTACTGATGACCCCTGGGATTTGAGTTGAGTAAGACCTAAGACCACAAACCTGGCCCCTGATGCTACCCAGCAGACCCCCCCACTTGCTACTGTTTACTGTCACCCAACTGGTGGCACCTTCCAGCTATTTCTTTCAAATTGATATGTTGAATATGAGCCAGTGGCAGGATGTTGAGAGAGAGCTTTTCTTAGTAGGTTGAAAAAGGAAAGGCAATGAGGAGAAGTTACCACCATCTGTGAGGAATCACTGAGGAAATAAATTTAGTAGCAAATTTATACACCAGTAATGATGCTTAAGCGGTTTCAGCTACAAGAACTGAGCCAACTTGAAGATGAAGTGAAATGAAAAAAAAGAGGGACATAATGAAGATGAGCTATGTTTCCAGTATCTAATGTTCAGATGCTTTGTGTTTTCAATATTGGACTGGTTAACTCTCATTCCAATCTGATCTTGCACAGGCCTCTAAAAAAATGAGGGAACTCAAATTTCCCAAACATCTACAATGTGTCAGCCAAAGGAAAGAACACAGGAATTTGTTGGGAATGGGACGTTCCTCACATGCAGTCTTCAGAAAGAACAGTAGGTGTCTGTCTCAAGATTGCAACTAACTAATGCTTTGGCCTTGAGCAAGTTACTTATTCTTTGATTCTCAGGCACCTCTATATAAAATCAATGTAGTTATACAGTGTCAGAAATTTTTGGTAAGTAGTAAGTGAGATATGTGCAGAAAACACCCAGTCTAGTTCCAAGCAGAATGGGTGATCAATTACAGAGAGTTGTCACATTTTTATTGCTGTTATTGAAAGCTCTGTATGTTACTATCTAGATGCATATCAATATTTAGAACCAAGTCTAGTTATGTATGTCAATATTTGAATATCTGTACATCAATACTTAGATATCTGTAGGTCAGTGTCAACAACCGAGGACCCTGCCATCATTCCTCCATCCATGCACTGAAATATTATTATGAGAAAGAAAGTAGCTGCATTTGTTAATTTTTGGCATTTCCCTATAGCCTTGGGGACCAGGAGCAGGAGGTTACTGCTGCCCCCAATTATCTCTGTGTTTCTTATCAATTGCGACCCAATCTGTTCTATTAAACTGCTCATCTGAATTGCAAACAAGAGATTAGGCAGATGATGACAGATGAGGAGAGAACTATTCTCTTAATAGATCTTCCAGCATCTTCGTTAATAAATTGCACATCAATAAATTAGGAAAACATGATATATAACAGCTCTGTTATCTGGACTATATATTACCTGCCTTTCAGCTGGAGAACCAAGGCCCAAATGACATTAAAACAGTTATAATAAGTGTTAAAGAAGATATATATTTTTGCATCAAATACACGGGACATTAATACATATATATACGGTTGTAATTGTCATATATGTTCATACACCTTACATTTTAATATGCTGCTCTCACTTAAAACCACATGTGGTACTGAATAACGACCCCCAAAATGTTCACATCCTAATCCCCTGAACCTCTGACTATCTTACCTAACACAGCAAAAGGGACTTCACTGATTTGATGAAGTTAAGGATTTGACATGGCGAGATTACCCTGAATTATTCAAGTGGCTCAGTATAATCACAAGGGTCCTTAGGAGAGAGAGGAAGATATCAGGATGGAAGCAGAGCTCAGAGAGGAGAGAAGATGCTTCACTGCTGGCTTTGAAGATGGACGAAGGAACCACGAGCCAAGGAATGGGAGCAGCTTCCAAAAGCTGGGAAAGATAGAGAAACAGATACTCCCGTGGAGCCTCCAGGAGGAATGCAGCCCCATGGGCCTGTTTTAGACTTCCAGAACTGTACAATACTAAATCTGTATTGCATTAAGCCACTAAATTTGTGGTATTTTGTTACAGCAGCCAGAGGAAACTAATACACTGCAGAAATCTGATGTGACTCACGCCTCTCAAGGAGCACCCTGGAAACCGTAAATTGCCATGCCTTGGACTTCTCTGTTTGGACAAGGGCAGGAAGTTTGTCATCCATTCGGACTTCAGTAGTTTGGGAGCTGTGATGATGTACTGGCCAGTTGTCTAGCAAGCACCATTGCAGCACTACTCTGTCGTTGTATTTACCACACTGTATGCAAATAAAGGTATCTTGAAACAAAGATTCCATGTAAATATGACCTGGACTTTTTGATGTCTATCACCATCTGCAAAATTTTGTTTGCAATTCAGATGAGCAGTTTAACAGAACAGATTGGGTCACAACTGATAAGAAACACAGAGATAATTGGGGGCAGCTGTAACCTCCTGCTCCTGGTCCCCAGGGCAAAAGGAAAATGTCAGAAATTAACAAATGCTGCTATCTCCTTTCTCTTGATAATATTTAATATTTCAGGTCCCTGTAACTCATGATCACTCAGTTTTCCTCTGCTTGGGCTATTTTTCCAGAACATCCACGCACTTCCCTTTGCCCACAGTGTCTCTCTCCCTCTCCCATTTTCTTTTCATACTGGGTGTTATTTGACTGAAGAATCATCTTCTGGCAAATTTGGGGTCCAGAAGAAATTGTGCCTGGCGCAATAGAAAACACTTTGCTGATTTCTTTGGGGGCAAATGGGATCCTAAAAGAAAATTTCCCAGGCTTTTTTTGCAGGCTTTTCTGAAACATTTTCTGGCACTGAAAGTAAACTTATGGATTCCAGGCCCTTCTGTGAGATCTTTGATCTAGGACAGTTCCAGAAAGTGCATTCTCTATGCATTATGCATTTCCTAATTTGCTGTCCCCTGGTCCATTTCCTCAAATCCTCAATCAGTGCAGACTTTCCCTGGCCCTGCTGATTTAACCTCCTGTCAGCTCCCTCCCTCCCCACTTCCCTCCTTCCTGTCTTGCCTTTCCTCCTCTCTTTCGTGTTCTCTTTTTCTGTTATCTTTTTCACTTGATCTCTCTCTTTCCCCCTCTCTGTCCTCCTCTCTGCTTTGACCCAGGCCATATAAACCAGGTTTTCTTAACCTTCAAAGGCAGAGGGCTTATGGTGATACTTTGTGAGACCAAGTCGATTTTCCAAGGGCACACAGTGGGTCATGAGTGTTGGTAGCTTCGAGAGGATCCTGGAGAATTTTTAACAGAATCTCTAGTTGGAATCTGTTTTTCGCAAGTTGGTAGCACACTCAGCAGGGAGGCCCACAGATGGTGATTCTGAGGGATTTACACCCCTATTAACTTCACAGACTAGATTCCAGGTAAAGAAATGCTCAAGTACACCAGAGAAAATCAACTACTGAATAAGGTGGCATCAAATGTCTAGGCTGGTTGTTTTGTAATCTTACGTGTATCACGTCATGTCCTACAAACTTAAGGGAAAATCAGCCACTGTGTCCGGCTCGTCGTGGGAATGGAGAGATTTCTGACTCGGGTCTGCCTCCTCAGGGCCGGAGTTGAATTACTCTTTTGCCACTGATGAGCCTTGCGACTTTGAACAAGTTAGTTCAGTTCTGTGAGCCTTAATATCCTCATCTAAAAAAATCCAGGTAGTGGTTTACCGGCCTCAGTGTGCTGTCCTGAGAAATACATAAGAAAGTGCATGGAAAACGCCGAAGCCGCTGTCTGCCCAATAATAAGACAGAGTATTCATTAGCCACTACTGGTTTATCCCTTAGGGCATGGCTTGGTCCATGGCTTCAGGCTGCTGTGACGAAATATCCCAGGCTTATAAACACCAAAGACTCATTTCTCACTGTTCTGGAGGCTGGAAGTCCAAGATCAGAGGACCACAATGATCAGGGGGTGAAGACTTCTGAGATGCATACTGCTGACTTCAGCCAAGTCCTCACTTGGTGGAAGGGGCCAGGGGCCTCTTTTACAGGAACATTAGTCCCATTCATGAGGGTGCCACCCTCACGACCTGATCACCTCCCAAAGGCCCACCTCTTCACGCCACCACACTGGGGATTAAGATTTCAACGTAAGAATTTGGGGAGACACAAACATTCAGATCGTAGCAGAGAAGTGAAAAGAAACCATTGTTTAGCTCTTCCATGCTTATGTGGTCTAATTTAATACCCATCATAACTCCACCCGGCACATCATGTTAAGTCAGAAACTCTGAAAAGTCTGAGACCTTATCCTACCTGATCTGATGGGAGGCACGCGGCTTCCTGGCCTGGAGAACAATTTACTACTCAAGGCAAAAAGAGAGCAGCATCCTAGCACCACTTCCCTCAAGCCCTCCTCCCCATGGGGCAATGGAATACAAGCCCGATGTTACCTGCACATGCAGTGGGGTCACAGCCTCTAAGAGGAACTCCCAAATTAGGAGACCTGAAGCTTATAGAGCCTGCCATCCTCCCCTCCAGAAAAGAGAAAGATGACTCAGGAAGCCAATCTCATCCTTCTGGGCGTTGGGGGAGGTCTATGGCTTCACTACTCTGATTGCAAGGCAAATGGCTCAGAGGTCGGGCTATAAGTCTCTCCAACATTAGGGAGATGCTATTTCTAGCTTTCAAGGCCTGTGGAAACATGAAAACAGTCATGGAGAACTGCCTCCCAGCTGGTACCATCCACATTATACAGACATAACACTGGTGTCCCCCGGGGGTCAGGAGTAGGAGACACTGAGGCTGAGTAGTGATGCCAACCCTGCTTCCTTAATTTGTCCTCACAGCCAATAAATAGCATTATTTATTGTATGCGTAAGAGCCAAGTCTTGAAGTGCTTAATTCAGCTGAACCATCTGGGGGTGCTGGGGAAAGTAAACGAGGCTATACAGTCAGGAAGTCAGTCCGTGGAGAATTTCCTGCTACAGACCCCTAACTTTTGGACTTAACTACTTCCTTATTCAACCCGAAATTGACTTTTTATCTGTTATGTTTCTTCAGAGGCATTTTAAAATAATACTAAAAATAAACTTTTTTCACTTTGTTTTCTGTTAAGTGCCAGAGTTGAGGTGAGTCTGAAATCACTGCATTTTAGAATTGGCAGACACTTTAGGGAAGTGTCTCATACTTTTTATTTTTTAAATTGTAGTTGATGTACAATATTATATAAGTTACAGGTGTACAGGAGAGTGACTCACAGTTTTTAAAGGTTGTACTCCATTGGTAGTTATTATAAAATATTAGCTACTTTATATGTGTTGTACAATATATTCTCATAGCTTATTTTATACATAAGTTTGTACCTCTTAATCCCCTACCCTTATATTGCCCCTCCCCTTTCCATCCTCCCACTGGTAACCATTAGTGTGCTCTCTATATCTGTGAATCTGCTTCGTTTTTGTTATACTCAATAGTATGTTGTATTTCTTAGATTTCATATATAAGTGATATCATACAGTATTTGTCTTTCTCTAATTTCACTTAGCATAATACCCTCCAGGTCCATCCATATCGTAGCAAAAGGCAAAATTTCATTCTTTTTTATGGTTGAGTAGTATTCCATTATATATATATATATATCTGACACCTCTTCTTCATCCATTCATCTGTTGATGGACACTTAGGTTGCTTCCATATCTTGGCTACTGTAAATAATGCTGCTGTGAACATTGGGGTGCATTTATCTTTTCAAATTAGTGTTTCTGTTTTTTTCAGATATATACCCAAGAGTGGAATATCTGGGTGATATGGGAGTTCTATTTTTAGTTTTCTGAGAAACCTCCATACTGTTTTCCACAGTGGCTGCACCAATTGACATTCCTATCAACAGTGTACAAGGGTTCCCTTTTCGCCACATCTTCACCAACATTTGTTATTTGTGTTATTTTGATGATAGCCATTCTGACAGGTGTGAAGTGATATCTCATTGTGATTTTGATTTGCATTTCCCCGATGATCAGCGATGTTGAGCATCTTTTCCTGTGCCTGTTGGCCATCTGCATTCCCCCTTTGAAAAATGTCTATTCAGGTCTTCTGCCCATTTTTTAACCAGGCTATATGTTTTTTTGATGTTGAGTCATATGAGCTATTTATATATGTTGGATAATAACCTCTTAGCAGTCATATCATTTGCAAACATTTTCTTCCATTCAGTAGGTTGCCTTTTCGTTTTGTCAGTGGATTCCTTTGCCTTTCCTACAAAAGCTTTTAAGTTTAATTAGGTCTCATTTTTTATTTTTGCTTATTTCCTTTGCTTTAAGAGACAAATCCAAAAAAGAATTGCTGTAATTTATGTCAAAGAGGGTTCTGCCTATGTTTTCCTCTAAGAGTTTTATGGTTTTCAGTCTTACATTTAAGTCTTTAACCCATTTTGAGTTCACTTTTGTATATGGTGTTAGAGAATGCTCTAATTTCATTTTCTTATATGTAGCTGTCCAGTTTTCCCAGCACCAATTATTGAAGAGACTGTCTTTTGTCCGTTGTATATTCTTGCCGCCTTTGTCATAGATTAGTTGACCATAAGTGTGTGGGTTTATTTCTGGGCTGTCTATTCTGTTCCATTGATCTATGTGTCTGTTTCTGTGCCAATATCATGCTATTTTGACAACTGTAGCTTTGTAGTACAGTTTGAAGTCAAGGAGCATGATTCCCTCAGCACTATTCTTCCTTCTCAAGGTTATTATGGCTATTTGGGGTCTTTTGTGTTTCTATATACATTTTAGAATTATTGCTTCTAGTACTGTGAAAAAATGCCATTGATACTCTGTTAAGGATTGAACTGAATCTGTAGATTGCCTTGGGTAGTATGTTCATTTTAACAATATTAATTCTTCCAATCCAAGAACATGGTAAATCTTTGCATCTGTGTGTGTCATCTTCAATTTCTTTCATCAATGTCTTATAGTTTTCTGAGTGCAGGTCTTTTACCTCCTTAGGTAGGCATATTCCTAGGTTTTTGATGTGATGGTAAATGGGATTGTTTCCTTGATTTCTCTTTCTGATACCTCAATGTTAGTGTATAGAAATGCAACAGTTTTCTGCATACTAATTTTGTACCCTGTGACTTTACCAAATTCATTCACAAGTTCTAGTAGTTTTCTGGTGGCATCTTTAGGTTTTTCTATGTACAGTATCATGTCATCTGCAAACAGTGACAGCCTTACTTCTTCCTTTCCAATGTGGATTCCTTTTACTTCTTTTTCCTGTCTGCTCTGGCTAGGACTTCCAATACCATGTTGAATAAAGTGGTAAGAGTGGGCATCCCTGTCCTCAATTTTAGAGGAAATGTTTTCAGCTTTTCACCATTGAGTATGATGTTAGCTGCGGGTTCGTCATATTTGGCCTTTGTTATGTTGAGGTATGTTCCCTCTATGCCCACTTTCTGGAGAGTTTTTATCATAAATAAATGTTAAATTTTATCAAAAGCTTTTTCTGCATCTATTGAAATGATCATATGATTTTTATTCTTCAATTTGTTAATGTGGTGTATCACACTGATTGATTTACAGATATTAAAAAATCCTTACATCCCTGAGATAAATCCCACTTGATCATGATGTATGATCCTTTTAATGTATTGTTGGTTTTGGTTTGCTTATATTTTGTTGACGATTTTTGCATTTATGTTCAACAGTGATAACAACCTGTAATTTTCTTTTTTGTGATAACTTTGTCTGGTTTTACTATCAGGGTGATGCTGGCCTCATAGAATGAGTTTGGAAGTGTTCCTTCCTCTGCAATTCTTTGGAATAGTTTGAAAAGGATAGGGAGAACCCCTATAATGCGCGTATCAGTGTGTTTGATGTTGTCCTAGAGGTCTCTTAAACTGTCCTCATTTCTTTTGATTCTTTTCTCTGTTCAGCACCAGTGATTTCCACTACTCTGTTTTCCAACTTGTTGATCCATTCCTCTCTATCATTTAGCCTACTGGTGATTCCTTCTAGTGTATTTCACATTTCAATTATTGTAATCTTCATCTCTGTTTGGTTGCTCTTTATATTTTCTAATTCTTTGTTTAAAATGTCTAGTTTCACACTCTGTGCATCAATTCTCCTCCCGAGTTCTTTGATCATCTTTACGATCATTATCCTGAACTCTTTCTTGGGTACATTGCCTGTCCCCACTTCACTTTGTTTCTCTTCTGCGATTTTATCTTGTTCCTTCATCTAAAACATGTTAATGCTGGACAACTGTCAGGCAGAGCCAGGTCCTGGAGTCTGGCTTCAGGGCCCAGGGATCCCAAGCTAGTGTCAGATCCTAGTGGGGGAGAGGTGGGTACAGTTCCTGACACAGTTGGGTACAGGGTCCAAGGTGTCCCAAAACTTGCATTGGCCTGCTAGTGGGAGGGCCATGGCCCAGCTGGTCCCAGGGCTAGGTCTGGCCTGCTGTGGGAAGGCTGGGTCTGCAGGCTGTGTAACTGTGGTTTTCTTCTGTCTGGTGTCTGCCCCACGGTGGGTGAGGCTGGTCCAGAGGCTGGAGGAGGCTTCCTGGAGGACAGGACTGGGTCCTGCCCACTCGTGGTTAGAGCAGGGTCCTGGCCCTCTCGTGGGCAAGATAGTGTCTATGGGTGTGTCTAGAGGCAGCTGTGGGCTCAGGTAGTCTTTAGGCAACCTGACTACTGATGTAGGGGGGGCCTGTGTCCCCACCCAGTTGGTTGCCTGGCCTAAGGCATCCCAGCACTGGCGCCTCTAGGCTGCTGGGTGGGGCCAGGACTTGGTACTAATGAGCTAGAGGGAGGGTCCTACAACAGTGGCTGCCAGCACCAGTGTCCATGTGGTAGAAGTTCCTGAGAATGGCTGTCACCAGTGTCTATGTCCCCAGGGCGAGAACCTCTCTGGGAGACTCTCCAAGACCAGGAGGTAGGTCTGGCCTAGGCTCCTATCAAATTACTGCTTTTCTCCTGCACAGAGCAAGTGAAATTTCATGTGCACCTTTTAAGAGTGAAGTCTCTATTTCCTTCAGTTCTTTGGGACTCCCAGAATTAAGCCTTGCTGGCCTGCACAGCCAAATGCTCTGAGGCTCTTCTCAATGCAGGACCCCTGGGCTGGGGAGCCCAATGTTGAGCTCTAAACTCTCACTCCTGTGGGAGAACTCCTGCAATGTAATTATTCTTCGGTTTGTGAGTCCCCCACCTGGGAGTACAGGGCTTGATTATATTTTGAGTCCACCTCTCCTACCCTCCTCACTGTGGTTCCTTCTTTATGTCTTTAGTTGTTGAAGATCTTTTCTGGTATGTTCTGCAAATCGTTGTGATTTTGGTGTGCTCACATGAGGTGGTGAGCTCATGGTCCTTCTACTCCACCATGTTGGCCGATCTATATTAAAATAAAATCTACTTTGCATATTATTGAAAACTTCTAAAGAATTTGTATTTCACATGGAATAAAGAATTTAACCCAAACTTGCAAATCCTAAATAGAAGGTTTCAGATGGGTAGATCTTTTGCTGGAAGGGGATGTCTCAAACAAAACACATTTCCAATCGACAGCTACAAGCATAGTCATGTACATTGTTTTACTTAATCCAGTGAAGACCCAGGACAGAGGCACTTCAAAGGAGGAAACAAAGTTCAAGGTTAAATGTCTCTTAGCAGTTCAATATAGGTAAGTTTCAACATAGAGCCAAGTCTTCACAGTTGAAGGATGCTGGACTTTTGTCAGCTCCTGCACGTTCCAAACCAGTGATCCTCAACTATAGTGGAGGGGGTGAGAGTAGGCTGTTCTTTAGGAGGGTGGCCACATGAGATTCACCTGGATGGGGGTTCAAACTATAACTCCCTTCAGAGATTTTGCTATCCTCCCTGAGTGAAAGTCACACTGAGTTTGGAAGCCTTGCCACTGATAGGATAGTGCCCTAGCCCTGAGGATACAGAGAGAAAAATCCCTGAGAACTACTAATCCAAATTTCTAGTTAATCAACATAATTTCAAGTGGCTAATGGGAACCATTTCAGGCAGTTAATAGAGATTGGGTCATAAAATTAATAGAGCAATTGTTAGCGCCTTCTATTGCAGAACCAGCTCAGTGCCTTACGCAGCATGCCCAGAGATATTCATGCTACTCTCTTTGCATAAATATTTCTCATCCTTGGTCTCCTTTCATTTAACCAGATGTATAAAGTTTCACTTCTGTTTCTCTTTTCACAATGACAGCTAAAGGTTACAGCTCAGAATATAGAAATCTGACTATAGTGTGGTACTTAAATTCTAATAATAATGAAAAATAACTCATCAGTGAGAACCCTTTTGGAAAAGATCACTGAAGGAGAAAATTGTTCTTGACAGTGTGAAGAGCACCGCTCAGCTCCACCGCCGGGCAGTCATGAAGCACAGGAGAAAAATTAGCATTAGCATCAGATAACATTCTTCCAGATGCCATCAAAATTCTCTCTCATCTTCCCCAAGTACAGTACTCTGTTCCTCACCACCTGTTTCATTTGAATTAGCTGCCAGAGAGAGGAAAGGAATGGTGTTCATCTCACGGCTCTGTAATTGCCCAGAAGTCAGGCTTTATAATGCAAAGTATTTGAATTGTGTCTGTTTCTTGAAGTGGGAACATCAAAGGGAATGCAAGACAAACAACAGCCCTAGGTTTTATTCCACTTCTGCCTAATCTGATGCGCAGGCAGTGGTCCTTTGCGTGGCAGAAGAGGACTGTGAATGACCGTGCAAGCTGGGACTGTGCCAAGTAAGCCTACTCAATCAGGACAATGGTGACTGTACTGCAAATTACAAAATGAATGTTGGAGTGTTAAAAACCTTATTGTCAGTTATAAATGTATAGGGAAATAAAACATAGCAAAACTCATGTTTATTTGGTACACTGTAATTCTAATAAAACATTAAGAATCAAAGTGTTTTTATATATAAAAATTGATTTTAAAAAGTTTCTTCTATATAGCACAGAGAAGTGTGTTCAATATCTCGTAATAACATTTAATGAAAAAGAATATGAAAACGAATATATGTATGCATATGTATGACTGGAACATTGTACTGTACCCCAAAAATTGACACATTGTAACTGACTGTACTTCGATTAACAAAAAAGAATCTACAGATTTAATGCAATCCCTATCAAATTACCCAGGACATATTTCACAGGACTATAACAAATCATAATAAAATTTATATGGAACCACAAAAGACCTAGAATTGCCAAAGCATTACTGAAGAAAAAGAGGCTGGAGGAATAAATCTCCCAGACTTCAGACAATACTATAGAGCCACTGTAATCAAGACAGCATGGTGTTGGTACAAAAACAGACATATGGACCAATGGAACAGAATAGAGGGCCCAGAAATGAACCCACAAACTTTTGGTCAAATAATCTTCAACAAAGGAGGCAAGAATATACAATGGAATAGAGACAGTCTCTTCAGCAAATAATGTTAGGAAAACTGGACAGCAGCATGTAAATCAATGAAGCTGGAATACTCCCTTATACTATACACAAAAATAAACTCAAAATGGATCAAAGATAATGGATCAATCATAAGACAAGATACAATAAACCTCCTAGAAGAAAATATAGGCAAAACATCTTCTCACATACATCTCAAAAATGTTCTCCTAGGGCAGTCTACCCAAGCAATAGAAATAAAAGCAAAAATAAACACATGGGACCTAATAAAACTTACAAGCTTCTTCACAGCAAAGTTCACAGAAGCAAACTTACAAGCTTCTTTTACCATAAGTAAAACAAAACGACAACCTACGGAATGGGAGAAAATTTTTGCAAATGATGAAACCAACAAAGGCTTGATCTCCAGAATATATAAGCAGCTCATATGACATAATAAGAAAAAAACAAACAACCCAATCCAAAAATGGGCAGAAGACCTAAACAAGCAATTCTCCAAGGAAGAAATACAAACGATCAATAGGCACATAAAAAATGCTCAATATCACTAATTATCAGAGAAATGCAAATCAAAACTATGATGAGGTATCACCTCACACCAGTCAGAATGGCCATCATTCAAAAGTCCACAAATGACAAATGCTGGAGAGGCTGTGGAGAAAAGGGAACCCTCCTACACTGCTGGTGGGAATGCAGTTTAGTGCAGCCACTGTGGAAAAGTATGGAGATTCCTCAAAAGACTAGAAATAGACTTACCATATGACCCAGGAATCCTGCTCCTGGGCATATATCCAGAAGGAACCCTACTTCAAAAAGAAAAAAAGACACCTGCACCCCAATGTTCATAGCAGCACTATTTACAATAGCCAAGACATGGAAACAGCCTCAACGTCCATCAACAGATGACTGGATAAAGAAGAAGTGGTATATTTATACAATGGAATACTATTCAGCCATAAAAAATGACAACATAACACCACTTGCAGCAACACAGATGTCCCTGGAGAATGTCATTCTAAGTGAAGTAAGCCAGAAAGAGAAAGAAAAATACCATATCAGATCGCTCATATGTGGAATTAAAAAAAAAAAGAACATAAAAACAAAACAGAAACAGACTCATAGACATAGAATACAAACTTGTGGTTGCCAAGGGGGTGGAGGTGGGAAGGGACAGACTGGGATTTCAAAATTTGTAGATACTGACAGGCATATGCAGAATAGATGAACAAGATTATACTGTATAGCACAGGGAAATATAAACAAGATCTTGTGGTAGCTCACAGCAGAAAAAAAAATGTGACAATGAATATATGTACGTTCATGTGTAACTGAAAAATTGTGCTCTACACTGGAATTTGACACAACATTGTCAAATGACTATAACTCAATAAAAAATGTAATAAAAAAGGAATCAAGGTGTTTTATTTGTAAAACATTTTTCATGTAACTCACAATGGAGTATCTTTCCTACACCTTGGAAAATTGTCATACTCCTAAGTTTGGATCTGCTTCTAACATTGTACCCTTTGGACCTCCAATATGATAAACTACCTCTGAGTTCCTTCCGTTTGAACCTTCTTGCCAGCATTACCTCCTCTAAGGCATCTTCTTCCTTCTCATCACAACCACTTTCCTCATTTATGGTGCTAAGTTCCTCTTCACTAAGTTTCTCTAGCTGGGTATCTAGAGTCTCTTCAATGGTGGCAGCATCATTATTTCCACAGTCATCTTTTTCTTCTGAAACTCCATTTATGTGTGATTTGAATTTCACTTCCAGAGTTATCACTTTTTACTTCTTTGCTGCACTTCAATTTTTGCTGGCCAATTCCCCCTTTCAGTTGTCCATTTCGTATAGTATGTGGCTTTGTCACTGGGGGACAAGGAGACAACACAACTACATTGCTTGCTGTCTGTGTGTGAACTGAATGACAGCTGTGCAGAGGCACTCATCAGCAGAGTCTGAAAGAAGTGATGGCCAACTAACCAGACACCCAATATGCCAAATGACCAATTTGTTTAAGTCCAATTAACTAAAAGAGCAGTTTGCAAAAATGATTAATTTGCCAAATGACCAGTTGATTGAATGTGCCAAAATTACTCATTGTCTAAAATCTTCCTTTAAGGGATAGTCTTCTTGAATATATCTAATGAAATATTTCATTTTTAGGATCATATTCTTCTTAACTATAGTACATAAAAATATCTAACAACTGTATTTTACAATATATTCAAGAATATATTTATTAGTAACTCTAAATTATTCATAAAATATTCAATAAATAACTTCACTAACACAGTTTTCCACAAATATGAACATTAATGGAAAATACATTCATGAAGTCAAAACCACTCTAAAACCAAGAACTTTTGACAAGTTACTGTGTCTAGAGAAAATACATTATTTGACTAAACTCAAGAAGAATATTCTTAAAATAAGTATTTGGTAAACTTACAAACTTCGATGAATTGGCAATTAGACGTTAGGTGACTTGGCCATTGGGAAATTAGCTCTCAGCCAGTTGGTTCCTGGCCAACTGGTTTTTAGCAAATTGTCTCCAAGGCCACCTCTCTATCCCCTCCACCCTCTCTCAAGGCTGGTTTTGGTGTCCCAGCTGCATGCCCCCCGGTGCACTGTGCTCCTCTAGTGGAGTACTAATTGTGCTGTTTTTAACTTGCTGAAATGTCTGCCTTCCCCTTTCCAGTACAAGCTCCATCAGGTCAGAGACCAAGTCTGTTGTGTTTATTTTTGTGTCCTAGCACCAACCAAATTCCATTTCCATGGGTACCATTAGTGATTTCTTCCTCCCAGCCAGGCACCTGATCGGTGCTCCACGTGCATTATTTCATTTAGCCTTCATGCAATCCCCTGAGATGGGTGAAATTATTGTTCCCACTTTACAAATAAGGAAACAGCAAATACCTGATAAAACAGATCCCAGAATCTGCTTAGCAATCTCTCAGCATTAGGAATACCGTAAACATATGTTGACTTAATTAAGCACTTACTAATGTTCATTCATAGAGCAGCTGCTTGGAAAACTCTTATGTGCCAGGCATTTCTGTCTACAGAAATTCTCCACTGTCCCCATGGAACACAAGCAAAGTTCTTGTACTGCAAGCAGGGATCTTTGGGCCGGGCCCACAGCCATCATTTCTGGAACCCACTGCAGAACTAGATCAGCATGAGTGTTGCTGCTACCTCTTTCTTCACCAGGAAGGTGAAGTTCAAGAAGCAGCCTCTGAAACCTTTGCCTCTGTTCTCATCCCTGTTTTACAGTGATGGAAGCCAAGGCATGGACAAGTAACACACCTAAGGTCAAAGAGGCAGAGGGCATTGGAACCAGGTGACTTCCCTCTGATTCTGATCTTCAGCTTTAATCACTACCCTCTATTCATCACTCTGTCTTTTTTCAACAAACATACATGGAGCATCTTCTCAGGTGAAGCCCTATGCTAGGAGCTGAGGGGACAAAGCTAAGACCCAGATGCTAGTTTTACAGTGTGTGCCCTCCAGTCGAGGGATGGCAACGTAGAAATAAGCCACCTGGCCCTGGGTCTCCACTCTTGACTGTTATGAACCCTGCCACAAGAGATAACTCATTTGTTTTCATTTCTTTGGTTACTTCAAAGCTGTACTTCTCCATAGCAATGAGTAATACTTTGAGTTTATTTCTCAAACTTGTTAGTTTTTCTTCCCCTGTTGGGAAATGGTTTCCCAGGAAGACTCCAAGTGTTTCAAAGGCATAATTTATACACAGAGCTTAAGAGCGCACATCAGCTGGAGGTTCGTGGTTCCCTTTGCTTTGCTTTTCAAACAGTGGAAGGGGGCCAAGTAGGCATTTCAAAACAGCAAAAGTCCAGGGAAATGGAAATGAATTCAAATTAAGACAAATATTTACTAGGGTGATTTTCAAATTTTACAAATGTTGAAATATCAGAGAAGGCAAATGAATTATGGTGACAGTGTGTTTGCTAATAGTCCTTGGTTGCATGTGGCAAAAACTCAACTTGAGGTGGTTTAGGCAGAAGAAGGATTTATTATAAGGACACAGGGTGTCTCATAGAAGCAAGGGAAGGAATGAAGTTGGCCTCAGGGAGGAAATGTAAACAAGAACCAAAAAGGAGGCTAAAAAAAAAAAAGGCTGAAGGAGGTGTGTGTGTGTGTGTGTGTGTGTGTGTGTGTGTGTGTGTGTGTGTGTGTGTGTGTGTGTGTGTGTCTGCATCCACATGCATGCATATCCATGTTGACTGGCTTTTCCCGCTGCTCCATCCATGTGGTAGAATATGGCTAACCTGGCAGACCCTCAATTTAAATATTACCATTCCAAGGACATTCAGAGTTCACCTGTCCGTTAGTACCAATTTAAGTTTCCAGGAGAAAATCTTATTGGCCCCTCGGGTCATGTGTACCATCCTGATCCAATGAACTTCAGCCAGAGTGGGCTTGGTCACATGTCATAATCAGAGCTCCTAGAGGGTCATCCATCTATCCAATACTCCAACAAATATGTATCAAGTGGCTTCTAGACCAGATGCTGGAAAAAAGCAGTGATCACAAGGACATTTGCATTCTTGTGGACCGTTCTCAAAGGGAGAGGATAACTTATGATCTACATAAATTCCCCCCAAAATTTCTACCACACAGCCTCTAAGTTCTTAAAATTTGATATAAGTTGTGAAAACAGAGAGCCCAGAAATAGACTCACACCAATATAGTCAACTGATTTCGACAGAGGAGGCCAGACAATGGAGCAATGTCTTTTCAACAAATGGTGCTAGAACAACAGGACACTCACATGCAGAAACAAAACAAAACAATGAATCTAGACACAAACCTTACACCAGTCACAAAAATTAACTCAAAATGGGTCACAGACCTAAGCGTAAAATGCAAAACTACAAAGCTCCTAGAAGACAACACAGGAGAAAACCTAGATGACCTTGGGTATGGTGATGACTTTCTAGGTTTCACACCAAAGGCATGCTCCATGAAAGAAATAATTGATACACTGGACTTCACTAACATTAAAAATTTCCACTCTACACAAGACAACATCAAGAGAATGATACGACAAGACACAGACTGGGAGAAAATATTTGCAAAGATTCACCTGATAAAAAAAACTGTTGTCCAAAATATACAGAACTAAACTATATAAATATACATAAATACACATTAAAAAAAATTAAACTGAACAATGATAAACAACCTGATTAACTTGATTTTAAAATAAGCCAAAGACTTTTACAGAAACCTCACCAAAGAAGATATAAAGATAGCACATAAGCATATGAAAAGATGCTGTACATCATATGTTATCAGGGAAATGCAAATTAAAACAATAATGAGACACCACTACATACCTATTAGAATTGCCAAAGTTCAGAATAGTGACAACACCAAGTGCTGACAAGGATGTGGAGCAACAGGAACTCTCATTCCATTGCCAGTGGAAAAGCAAAATGGTACAGCCATTTTGGAAGACAGTTTGGTGGTTTCTATATGAAACTAAACATACTCTTCACATACCATCCAGCAATACCATCCAGCATTTATCCAAAGAAGTCAAAAACTTATATCCTCACAAAAACCTCCTGCACATGGATGTTTACAGCTGCTTTTTCACCATTGCCAAAACTTGAAAACAACCAAGATGTCCTTCAGTAGGTAAATGGATAGATACACGGGTCCAACTAGACAATGACACATTATTCAATGCTAAAAGGAAATGATCCTTCAAGCCAGGAAAGGACGTGGAGGAAATTTAAATGCATATCACCAAGTGAAAGAAGCCAATCAGAAAAGGCTACAAACTGTATAATTCAATTATATGACATTCTGGAAAAGGCAAAACTGTGAAGACAGGGAAAAGATTAGTGGTTGCCATGTGCTGGCAGGAGGAAGAGGATGAATAGGTGGAACACAGAGGATTTTTAGGGCACTCACAATACTCTATATGATATGATAATCATGGATACTTATCATCATACATTTGTCCAAACCCTTAGAATGTACAACACCTTAATGTAAACTACAGACTTGGATGACAATGATGTTTCATCCAGGTGTAACAAATGTACCACTCTGGTAGGAATGTGGATAACAGGAGAGGTTGGACATATACAGGGGGAGAGGTGTATGGGAAATCTCTATACATTCCTCTCAGTTTGGCTGTGAACCTAAAACTGCTTCAAAAAACAAAATCTTTAAAAAATTAAATACAGCATATCTATATGCATACATCTGTATTATGATAGGAGACAGGAGCAGTAATAAACAGCTTCAAAATGATGTACTTCATTTCAAAACTGGTGCTTTGAACTTACTGTCTTTAACAGCTTTAGGATTGGCAGCATACTTTTTAAATCATTTTAAATTGTGATAAGAGACACAACATAAAATGTATCATCCTAATCATTCTAAGCATACAGTTCAGTGATGTTAAGTATGTTCACATTACATACTTGCAACCATCACCGCTATCCGTTTCCAGAACTCTTGATCTTGCAACTCTGTGCCTATGAAACAACCCATTCCCCCTCCCTTTGCCCCTGGAAGCCACCATTCTGCTTTCTGTCTCTATGTATTTGCTAAAATTTCCTGAAGTGCCTAAGTGGATAAATGCAAACCAATTGAGACTTTAACATAGTATAAAGGTCTGTACCTATAAACCACTGGCAGGGGAAGAGAAGAGATGAAAAGACTGGGATTTATCAAAGCCAGTAACGAGGGCTGGCGCCAGTTTCCTAACAAGCCGTGTTGTTTCTAAGTAATCCTCCCTGACACCCTGTCGCCTTCTTCCCACACAACACATCTCATTTCTCACCAGATCCTACGTGGACTTTGTGCCACTCATCCCCGTAGACTTAAGAATTCTCATGATTGGGTAAAAGCAGTGGAATACCAAATTTTCTTTTTTTTTTTCTCCTTATTGTTGAAACCCGGATGTTACTGAAGCGTGAGAGCAGAATCATGTCTTCAGCATCGGGTGTAGGAAAAACCCAGCCCCAGGCCCAAGCTGGGTGATGACATGGGCCAGGTTTGCAAGGTCCTGACATGGGAATGAGCCAGCACTCCTCTGGGTGCTGAGTTCCAAGGAAACATCTAGCAAATTCGAACTGTAGTAAATCCCCAGGCCAAAGGTAGACTTTTCAATCAATTAATAATTCCTGAGTGACATCCGATGAGTTCTTTCCAAGACATTTCCCTTCGCCCTGCCCCAACCCCTGACCTACATTTCATTCCTTGCAGAATGAATGGAACTCCTCACAGTGATTTCTCCGTTCAGACTTGGCCTCCCCTCTCGCTAAGCAGAAACCTTGAGAATACCAGACAATCAATGTACACTTAGGCCCTTCTGCAGAAGCTGGGCGTTTGAGTGCCTTCCATTTTTGTACTATTGATTCTAGAGAAGTTAGCTTTAACAAAACAAAGTTTCAGGCAAGAAGCAAAAGAATATTTCATGAACACACTGTGTGTTTACCCAAAAAAAGCAGCTCCCACATCATGTTTTTAATGCTGGACTTTTCTTTCCCTAATAATATAGAAGATTAATTTTGTGAAAGTCCAAAGTGAAAAATAACAGGTAGTCTCTAAATGCACACCTGAAAGCTTAGTTCAGGGGTTAAGTTGTATGTTGCACTGTAATAAAAGAGGACATGCTAAGCTGGCATTATGGGAAAGAGAACTGACATTTACTGAGTCCCTACCATGTGTTAGAGACTCTGCCAGGTCTTATGCTGGACCCCATTTATGATCACCGTGACAGTTACTACCTCCACTTTTACAGCTGAAGAACTTACTCCAAGTCACCTAATCGGTAAGTGGCCAAATCAGAATTCAAATCATGTTCTTTTTATTCATTTCTTCAAAATTAGTTATTGGACACCTAGGAAGGGCCAGGTGTGGAGGGTTCCATCATTATTCTTCATGGAAGTCCTACTATACCCAAAGCACTCCTTTATATGGACAATCAAGGGTCCTCATACCAACCCTAACGGTCAGACGATATTACTATCTTTGTATCAAGTATGGACGCTAAAGAGAAAGAATAACTTGCCCAAAGTCACACGGCTAATAAGTAATGAAGCTAAGTTTTTTTAAACTTTTTTTTATTGAGTTATAGTTATTTTACAATGTTGTGTCAAATTCCAGTGTAGAGCACGCTTTTTCAGTTATACATGAATATACATGTATTGTCACATTTTTTTTCACTGTGAGCTACCATCAGATCTTGTACATATTTCCCTGTGCTATACAGTATAACCTTGTTCATCTATTCTGCACGTGCCTGTCAATATCTACAAATTCTGAACTCCCAATCTATCCCTTCCCACCCGCCTCCCCTTTGGCAACCACAAGTTTGTATTCTATGTCTATGAGTCTGTAATGAAGCTAAGTTTTGAATCTAGGTCTGTCTGGTTCAAAAAGCAATACTTTTAATTATTCTGTTTTAATTAATCCCTCTGAGCCTCAGTTTCTTTGCCTGTAAAATGGGGCTCACAACAGCTCTATTCATAATGGTCAAAACGTGGAAATGACCCCAATGTCCATCAGTGATGAATGCATAAACAAAATGTGACCTATCCATACGGTGCCCTATCATTCAGCCATAAAAAGGAATGAAGTACTGACCTAGGCTATGGCATGGATGGACCTTGAAAACATTATGCTAAGTGAAAGAAGCCAGACACAAAAGACCACATACTGTGTGATTTCATTTTTAGAAATGTCTAGAATCAAAGAGACAGAAAGATTAGTGATTGCCAGGTGCTGGGGGTAGGGTGCAATGGGGACTGAATGCTAATAGTGACCAAGTTTCTTTTGGAGGTAATGAGAATATTCTGGAATTAGTGGTGATGTTTGAACAACCATTGTGAATATCCTAAAAACTACTGAATTGTACATTTTAAAATGGTGAATTTTATAGACTGTGAATTATCATCTCATAAACAAATAAATAAATAGGGCTAATATGAGTACTAACTCTTCAGGTAGTTGTGAAGATTAAATGAAGCAAGTCCATGGAAGTGCTTGGCACAGGGTCTATATCTAGGGCTTTTAGGCACATAGAAGCCCTGGCCAAATGTTGGCCTTTGAAACATCATAGGGAAAGGGCTGGCTGGTGTGGGTGCCCATAGCCCCGCTGTGAGTAGCCTATTCTCTGCCCTCATCCCCTCCTCCAGGACAGCCCTTTGTCTGTCTATCTGTCTGTCCATAGGACCTCAGAACCTCCACCCTACCGCCACTTCTCCACCCTGTCCACCCTCCCTACTGCTTCCCCTCCGGCCAGTGAGAGGAAGGAGGAGTGGTCCCTTGTTTGGGGATGTGGGTCCCTCATTCTGGTCTCAGATGGACACAAGAACCCACAGCCTTGAGTAAGAACTCACAGGAAGGGGAGCGTTAAGAAATGCCCGGACTTGCGCAGTTCTTAACAAACAGGGAGAGGAAGAGAAAGGAAAGAGCTTTTTTCTGAGAGGAAATTTACAAGTGAAGTCAAACACTGCTAGCTCTGGAGATCCCTGGGGAGGGAGGAAAGAAAAGACAAGCACGGGTGGGAGGATGAGGGGTCCTGTCAGCCCTGCTATAATGTTTGGACTTCATCCAAAATCTCATGGGGCTCTGCTGACAGATTTGATGGAGGGAATGCCATAATCAGATTTCTGTTTTAGAAAAAATATTCTTGCAGTGTGAAACAAGTAACAAGGCCATCAGTAAAGAAAGGAATGCAAGGGGAAGGGCACGTGGGGAGAGAGGGTGGGCAATGCTGAATCCAGCTTGGGTCCTTTTGAACATGCCTGTGGGAACTGGAGATGGAACTTTCTAGAAGGGATCAAGTGGCTGAGTTTGGAGCATCAGAGCGAGCCCTAGGAGAGAGAATGTGATAATACAGGAAGCATGAGAATAGGTGAGGCCCCCAAAGGGAAAGGGACCGAGCAAGACACAAAAGAGGCCATGGATGGAGTGACCACAAGTGCTGACATTTACAGAAGGTGCAAGGTGAGCAGGGCTCTCAGTCCAGAGCGCATGTTAAAAGAAGCCATTGTTGCCAGAACGTGGTGTGCAAATCCCAGCACTTTCACTTCCCCAATATTTTTTGGGAAAGGTCTGTCTTTTCTTTTCCTATCTATAGTTCACCCTCAGAGGACTGAGAACATCACCAATTTTTAAGAGACCACTACACACATTTCCTGTGAACAAATGTTGAGAAGGACAGGTGGGCCTGGTGTTCCAGGCAAAAGTAGCCTGGCAACAGTGTAGTCTTCCGTTTAGCCCACCAAAGTAGTCACAGATTTCGTTTCTTTTTTTCATTTTGAGAGGTTCCTCATTTTCTATTTTTGCACTGTTGCAGAACAAGTAAGACAGCAACATAGCCTGAGCAATTTGCATGGCCAACTGCGCGCACTGGGGTCGTCCCATCCCATTTCTAAGGGCAAAAGGCTTTCACTTTTGTGAGGCTGGGGGTGAACAAGAACCCTTCAAGTGTGTTGAGGAAACTCTCCAGTCACCTCCCTCCCTGCTTCCTTCTCGCTAGTTTTAGCCCAGTGTTTTTTTTATTGAGCAAATGATTCTCTCGCAGCCTAAACAGTAAGGGAGCAAGAGTTGAAAACTGGCCGTATTTGGAACTGTCTTTCCAAGAAATTATTTGCTTTCCTTCAAACGTGTATGTTTCAAAAAGAAAAAATAGTTTAAAATATTGCTTGTCTCAACATATTCAAATTGAGCAGATGTAAAGGAATACATTAACTCTGTTTTTAAAGGATATGCCCATTACAGACACATTCAGACGTGATTGAGCACTTACACACTTTACCGTCAATGCGAGCCTTCCTTAAATACCACTGATTATCACCTCCAGTGGCCTGTCAGTTTCATCAGACCCAAATACAGCCCCAGATTCTTTCTTCCTTTTTGCCGGAGAATCCTGAACTGGGAAACATGCAGCCATCTGGTTCCCCTTTGGAATTGCTGCGTATTATAATATACAATCACATGTGATAAAAGAAAATGTAGGAAACATATGGTGCAAGGGCCCGAAGGCATTTGAATGATTACACCAAGGGCCACTTTTAGCTCATTTTATACATGGCCAGAATTAAAAAAAAATTGTTTTTTTTTTTTTTGCAAAGCCATTTGCAACAGTGTATTTGTTTGCCCAGCGTGATTGCATTCTTAATCTGTTCTTTTGATGTTAAATCAGAAAGTGACAGTGGAGTGAACTGATCATAAATCAACAGGTTTCAACTAGGTCTCTCTGGCATTCTTCTCCACTCGGGATGTCATGTCAGCCAGCACATATTGAGGCAATTCTATAAATTGGGTTATCTCGAGCAGGGGAGAAGTGAGCAAGAAGAAAAAGGATGGGGAAAGAGTCCAGTAAGCTCAAAGAAGCTCTAAATTTCTGATAAGCATCAAGATGGCTCAGCCCTGTGATTTACCACAGCCACAGTTCCATCTATTCTGTAGACAGCTTGGCTCCACATTTTTCAGGATCCATGTTTTTAGTTCCCTGGCACCCAATAACAGCCTCGTAGGACTGACTGACCTTGATCACAGAAGAAAAGAATGTATTTTGCCCAGTGAAATCTCTTACTTGCTTTCCAAAGCAGAATCTTCCTTTGTCCCCTCAATCCAAGACTCCTAAACATGGTCTTTTTTTTTTTCTCACTTAACAATTACTTATACAGTGCTTATGACAGGCCAGGCACTGTTCCAAGGGCTTACAAATGTATTAATCCTCTTGATATAAATATTGTAATATTCAAAACAATCCTATGACATAGACATCATTATTATTCTCATTTGCAGATGAGAAAACTGAAGCACAGAAGTAACTTGCCCAAGGATACAGAAACAGAAACAGTAGGTGGCATATCTGGGATTCAAATCCATCTCTTGAATCATTTTGTTAGAAAGAAAAGAGACACACTTGGTTATCTCAGGTAAAAAGGAGTATCTCGTAATACACATGGTCTAATTGGAATTAACGCTGGAACTGAGAGCCTCCAGTCAGCACTAAGGCCTGCAGCTCTCTATGGTTCTCTCAGCCATGGCCTGTGTCTCCCAGAACCTCCCATTCTCTCTCCATGTTTCCATGTCCTCTTGTCATTTCTTCGCTCTCTCTTTCTCCCTCCTTCTTCTTGCTCTTCTTCCTCTTCCTCCAGCAGTTCTTCCCACCCCAGTACGTGCACGCTGCAAGAGACGAGTCCACGTCCCCTCCGCTTGAATCTGAGCTGTCCTGTGATTTTCTTTGTCCAATAGTTTGTGGTGGCAGAGACATTCTGGGACTCCTGTGCTGAGGTCTTAATGATAATGACAGCTTCTATTTCTTTACTCCTGGAAATCAGCCACCATGTTTGAAGTCTGACCACCCTGTTGGAAAGAAGCCCAAGGCCTTACACCATGTTGCAAGGAAGACCAAACTAGGTACATGGAGATAGATTCAAAAAGAGAGACCAAGTGGCTTAGTGGAGCCACACCGAGGTCCCAGATCAATAAGCAAAGCTTTCTTGGACGTTCTGGCTCAGTCCAGCTGCCGGGAAATGCAGCCACATGAATGACCCTGTGGACATACATGGAGCAGAAGAACCATCCACCTGAGCGCTGCCCAAACTCCCGACCCACCACATTGTACCAAATAATAAATCAATGTTTCAAGCCTCTAAGTTCTAGGCTAGTTTGTTACACAGCAAGACATCACTGAAACAGTGGTCTAGTGTGATTTTTAATAACATTTCTTATAAGGTAAAACAGGGAAAGGGTAATAGCCAGATAGCCAGATGGATGTCTAGGTGATACCCACCAATGGGGCCATAAATGAAACCAGGGAGAAGCAGGGACCGCTGGCTCCAACAAGACCCACCTTTCCCTCTTGATGTCATTCTGGCCTCATCCCAACCCTATTAAGCCCGTTAGTCTTTTGCCGAAATGAGTGTTGATACAAATTCCATAAAGTCCTTTTCTGAGATTTAAACCCAACTTTTACACCCCTACTCTTCTCTCTACGTCACATGCCCTCCTTTTCACTGACAGAATTTAGACCCCGAAGCCACATGACCCAACTCTCCGGCCACCAGCGCTGAGCCTGGCTGGACACATGGGCACAGCTGACTGTCATCTGCCGTGTCTCATACTGCAGGCGGTAGCCTCGTCTGGAACTGCTTCACTGGGACCAAAACCAAGAGCCACTCTTAGGTCCCCTGAAGGTCCAAGTGGGAAATCTTTTACAGTTGACCTGCCACCGCCATCCCCAACATCAGCTGCAAACATTTATTGACCCCAACTACATGTGGAACCCTATGCTAGCTGCCCAGGATACAAAGAGGTTAAAACTCCAAGGTTGACATCAAGGAGGTTAATGGATGAGGCAGATAAATCCATCAACCACAGGGTGCATGCACAAGACGTCGGACTAATTGTTTAGGGAAAAACACTCAAATGAGACAGTAGGGTGAGTACTGGGACCCCTTGGAGAGGGCAGAAGAATAAACTAGAGTCTCAGGACCAGAACCTGGGTTTCTTTAGTGAGAAGGGGAATTTCAGAATTCTAAGATCTTATAAAAAGAAATCACTAAAATTATTTGAAACTAGTCATGGTAAAAAAGAGATTTGGGTTTAGAATAATTTAATTACATAGATAAAATTCCTCCAAATAATTATATGCTTTCAAAGTTAGTTGTGTGAACAGCTTGAAAAAGCTGAATAGTCAGTGAGCTGTGCCAACCAGAATCCAGCCAGCCTCTTGAGCCAGTCCCCGAAGAAGGTGGAGGGCCAGGTCTGACATACAGCCAGGGAGCTGGCCATCAGATGGCAAGCACTGTCGCCAGGCCAGGCTACCGTGGACCCATCTCCTCATCCCCACACGCACTGCTGGCCTCTCACCTCAACACTGGCCTGGGTCTCTCCACAGGGTTTGCTCAGGGTTTTCTCTGCAGAACCTGGAACCTACTAAATCCACCTGTGCAGGGACCATCCCCAAGTGCTGGGGGCTAATGTGCTTGGAATAACCCCCAACTACGGAGAGATGCAGTTAGTGGGTAAATGCCTCCCCCTCCCATGCTTCAGGTGGCAGTTCTGCATGGTTCTGTAGGATTCCCTAGTAGGACTGAGCCCCAGTCGTCCGCAGCTGTGACCCACCCATTAACGCACTCTTCAGTAGTTTTTCCAACCTCCTTTCCTCCCTCTCCCTACTTCCTCACTCACTCCTGCTTCCTGCCATCATCTCTCAAATAAAAAACCTGCATCTAAATCCTCATCACACGTGCTCATCTCAGGGGCTAAGACCAAGAGACAGCTGGAAATGAGTGAAAGAAAAGACGAGATGCTGAAGGAAGATTACATACCTCAGGTGAAAGGCAAGAGGTTGACTGAAGCCAGAAGCCTCTTCACAAAGGCAAACCTGCTAGATCCCAGGTTGCCCCACGGCTGACCTTGTCTAAAGGGGACCCTGCCAATTACACGCTGCAGAACTCAGCAACAGTTGGCTGAAATCCGAACACTCTAGGTAGATGACATTTTAAGGAAGTCTCATTTCAATATAGGATGCAAAAAATAACCAACTTGTGATATACCCAACTTGGATGGAGCTTAAGGGTATACTGAATGAAAAAGCCAATCTCAAAGGGTTACATATTGTATGATTACTTATATGACCACCTTCAAGTGACCAAATTACACTGAGGGAGAAGAGATCAGTGGCTACTAAGAGTTAGGGCTGGGGGAGAGCGTGACTATTAAGGGGTAACATGAGGGAGTTTCTTTGTGGTGTTGGAACAATTTGGTATCCTGATAGTCATGGTTCTTTGAATCTATACACATGATCAGATTTCACTGAAATACACCGCCCCACACACACACACAAGAATGCTTTAATAGCATTGAACCAATGTTAATTCCCTGGTCTTGACCATGTGCTATATTTATGTAAGGTATTATCCTTGGAGGAAGCCAGAGGACAGGAGTTCCCTGTACCATTTTTTTGGTAAGTTTTAAACTATTTCAAAATCAAAAGTTACAAAATCAAAAAAACAGCTTTAAATATTGGATGCCGAGAGAGAAAGAGAGAGAGAAATACAGCCAGCTTTCCATTTCGGCCATAAGACTGGCATCTGAGGATGAACTAATGAGATCATCCATGTCAAGACCCCACCCCCAGGATGTTCAGAGTAAACATTATCAGCTCTTATGATGACTGTGTTTATTGATAAATCCAGTACCAGTGATTACTCTGACCACCTAATTGGCCAATAGTCTAAGAATTTAGTGAAGCCATTTCTTTTACTGCTTAGATGAGGAATTGAAGAATTGTCTGAACATTTTTTTTATGCTACTCCCCCTTGGCCCCGACTGCAAAACAGAATTTCAACTTGGCTGAATGTGATTAAAACTGAAGTTGGGAAATGAAGGAGCTAATATCGGTGACCAGGAAACCAGTCTTTGTTCAGGGCATCATCCCATGAACTTTACGCAACCACTACATTGAACCTGATCCCAGTGAAAAGACTATCTGCCTACCATATGCATGGCTTCCAAACAGAAGGCTCTGGACTGCGAGGTAGGTGCACACATATGCGTCTGGGAGTGCCAGGGCACCAGCAACTATTTGGCTAAAAGCCATATGATGGGACGGAGAGTTGGGGCCAGGTGGCGAGGAAAAGTTTAGCAGCTACATGATGGGAGAATCAGTCACTGGCAGCAGATGTTAAAAACCAGAAGTAGGTTGTTGGAAGGAAGGCAGATTTGGCAGAGAGAGCCTGCAGAGTTTAAATCTTTTCACATAAGCAATCAAACAGATCATCGATGGGAAATGTTGAGCAGTATTCTTAAAATTATGTTAGTGTCCTAAATGTTAAAGAAACCTTAAATGCTAAGTTGTCAAGTTTTTAACCTAAATTCTTAAAGATACACATTCTATGGCCACCCCCCTTGGGCCATTTCTCTTTCCATAAACAAAGAGATGAAAGTTCACCGTAACTCATGAGAACAAGGCAGAGAGAAAATCCACAATGGAAATATAAACAGAGTTTATGTCTGACTTCAAAAGGGAAACCTTGCAACCTAGGTGACAAGAGCACCAGGAGCAACTCACTATTGGAGAGACAGAAAATCAGAGCCATGCCAAGAGATGTCTAGCCACCAAAAAAAAAAAAAATCAGAATTTAGAGCACTACTTCCTCCACCCAGTTTAAGCTCTAGACCTGCCTCCATACTTTAAACTCTCTCTGCTGAGTCCACCATGATTGCTAAGGCAAGGATGAAGAAAAGAAAAGTGGTAGGTTTGAAGTGGCAAAAAATATGCCAGGCTGGTCCAGGAACGAGATGTGAGAACAAATCAATTATGAAGGCAAATCGTTAGTGACTTGTCAACAGACGTGTTAGAAGGAGATTCCATTTTCAGAGCTCGGGCTGCAGGGGAGCTGAGAAGCTGTTACAAGGAGAAGGACCTAAGAGAGGACCAGCCCAAATTCTGACACAGAGTGGGCACTCAATGAATATTTCTAGAAAGGATAAATGGATGATTGGATGGATGGATAGATGGATGGACAGAAGAACACAGGTATGAAACATAGAACACTATATTTCTAACTCTGGGAGTATAAAGAATGATATTAGAGATACTCCTGCATTTTTTTAAACACATTTTTTTTTGTATTAGAGTAAGAAAAAGTGCAATGTCTTCTCCCAGAAACACATGAGAAAGGGCGAGGAAGCCCATGTCCATTCTCACAGTAGAGCTGCATGTCACATACCACCAAATCGTCTTCTCCAATGGTCCTTCCTGAGCCAAGTTCAACAGGCAAGCCTTATTGGTGATTAATAATGCTACAAGTTTAAGACAGTTATGAAGTGGATTACAGGATACAGCATTACAGGATACAGAAAAATGAATGCCAACAAATTACCTACCCTGGCTTTCCAGTAAAGCTCACAGAAGTCATTTTCCAAGGAATAATATTTCGTTTCAGCCTCCAAATAAGAAGATTCCACAAGTGCCTTCAATATTTGATCATTCTCAAGATTTCTGGAGAGGAAGTCTCATCTTCACCATCTTCTAAGGGACAACCATTCATATAAATCAAGATCACAAGTACGTTTTCTCTTCTCCAAGATCTACAAATCCTAGTCTTTGACCTATGCACACAGATCTTATCATTCCTTTTAAAGTTATTATCAGCCATCCTATCACTGAGAACGCTCTGTCAGCCCTTTAACAATCACAGATTCGAGTAAATGTTCCTGGTGAGCTAAGAGGTGCTTACTTCTGGCAGAGAGAAAGTTCTGCCTATCGGCATACTTACTATGTGCTCTGCCCATGGATTAAAACACTTTTTAGAACTTTTACTCCAAGTTCAAACTATATGCAAAGGTCACTGTTTTGTTTCTTTCCGCTACTTAGGTTTTAAGTCACTTTTAATCGTGTAAAACTAAAAGAATTCTACTTAGCTACAGACATGCACACTTTAGTTCCTTTCCCCAACACAATGATTTGTATTCACAATGTTGAGAGAGAAGGCGTTTGAAGTCTTAAGACGGAAACTGCTCAGCAAATTCTTCAGTGGACTGAACACAATGCCAGATTGCAACCCAGTTAAATTATAAGAAATATTTTCAAATAGTTTAGAAATATTAGAAAAATTCCAGTATTCTCTAGGTGTATACTTATGACAGTGATTCATTTGAGTTTTGAAGACCCATCGAACGCAGGGAGTGGATTTCCTCCGTGCTCTGCACTGTTCCCAGCGGACAGGAGAACTGTACTTTATCCCTCCTCGCAAGGCACCGCCATCTGATTTGCCTTGGCCAGTAGTGAGCAGATGTGTTGTGTGTCACTTTCAGGCAGAAGCTTCAAGAACCAAAGACGGCTCTCTGTTCCTCAGCCACGGTAACCAGCAAATTCCATATCATCCGCGTTTTCTCAGCCTGGGTATTAAATTCTCATCTGGCAGGTACTCATCTTTCCTGACTAGACCCTAATAAAAACACTGACCAGATTTAAAACCCTTGTCTGAAGAGTAGTTCTTCTGAACCAGAGGTTAGACAATTGGTTCTGTAAAGGCCTAGAAAGTATATATTTTCAGCTTTGCCATCTGTCACAACCAGTCAACCTTACCATGGTAGCTGAGAAGCAGCCATAGGCAATATGTAAATGAGTGGGCGGGACTGTTCGCCAATAAAACTGTATTTACACAAACAAGCAGCAGCCTGATTTGACCTGCAGGCTATCATTTGCCAACAATCTAACCTTCCAAGTAACTCAGTTTTAGAGTCTCTGTGTCTTTCCTCCAGGTACGGGAAGGGCTGATAGACATTCCAAGGAAGGAGGTCATCTAGCTGAGATGAAAAACCTATTCAGTCTTGTGTTTCCCAACTGCTGCAGGAGAAGCCTGCCAGAAGTAAAGGACCAGAGTATCCATCGGACTCAGAGTTTAGCAGAAGTGGAAGGGCAGAAACTGCTATGGAATTGAGTATTTTTGTTATAAGAAATCTGCTATACCATGATGTGCAGTTTTGTATTAAGTCAAAATCCCCAAAATCCCCAAAAGTAAAGGAAGAGAAGGAGAAGGAGGAAAAAAAACTCATTTCATGTAAGCATTTTTGAAGATTATTTCTGGGAATTAGTATAATTCATGGCTTTGTATTTGGCAAAATTCACATAAAAAGAACATTATGGCTGGAATCATGGCCAGTATTTTATCTCAGAAACAGCATATGCATTTTTTTTTAATGATTTCTCTGGTCCCTAAGAAACTGTAATGGGCTCAGCTGGCCCCTTAATCTATATGACATTTTTATGACAATTAAAATATCACCCTGAGGAGAGTCATTCCACTGTCAAATTTTACTGGGCTAACATAAGCTAACAAACCAGAGGAAAATAATACAGCTAATATTATATTTAAACCATCAATTTATTACATTTAAGGCTATACCAAGAAAATACACTGGCCTTTGGTGTCAATCAAACAAAATTAATCATACAGGTGTTTAATATCTGATTACAATTTTTCCTGAAGAGTAAGTTTCTTTGTTTGTACCACACTGAACAAGATTCATCCTCCCAAACATAATGAGAATTTTCACAGCAACTAAAAAATCATCTTATGTCCTTTTGTCAGCTTCTTGCAGTAGATGGATGTAAATTCACCTGTTTCCAAAGAAAATTTCTGTCTTGGCGGGGGGGGGGGGGGTGGTAAGAGGAACAACTTGCTCGCTCGCTCTCTTTGCTCCCCTTGGGCTTTGAACTGGAGTTACACAGACTTGGGGTCAAACCTTCACTCCAGCACTTGTAACTATGATTTGGAACAAATTGCCTAAGCTTTTTAAGTGTTAGTGTCCTCATCTGCTAAAAATAAAACAGCAAGTAAATAACTGCCCAGGATTCATCTCTATAAAGCTTTTCGCATGGTGGCTGACCCCTAATAAGTATTTAAGAATTGCAAGCCGTGTTCCTTTCTCTGAAACCACTAACTTTCCCCCGCCAAAGCCACTGCTCAATCATATTTGGCTGAAGATCCTCAGCTCAGCCCTAGGGCCTTGCATGTCCCAAGTAGCAGAGCAAGTACTAAATCCAGCCAAGCTGTAGAACAAGAGAGCTTTCAAAATACAATGTCAGCCTCAAGGACAATGCCCTGGAATCTACATTTTTAACAAGCCCCCTAGGCAGCTCTTCAACAAGTGGCCTGTGGTCATCCATACAGCTTATCTCGTTGTCACCCATAGGGCAGGGTTTAGAATCAATGTCATGATCCGTTTCCTCACCCACAATCCCTAGACGCTCCTCGCACCTCTTTTCAATATCCAAACTTCACTTCTTCAGAACACATAAGCCAAGAAATGCAAGAAAAACACGAGAACCACACCCAAAAAATGTTTTTGTGATGAACTGCCCTCAGTGTTATCGTCTTCAGGCTAATGTCACACTTTCTGGCCATGGGTTTACCTCTTTTTATACAATTAAAGCTGATATACAGTGTTGTGTTAGTTTCTAGTGGTTCCATTCTTAGCGCTTTTGCAGCAAATATCCCTTGGCGGCCCCTAAACCACAGTCCCAGATGCCCAAGGTTAATGTCAAAACCCTGGGGCTCAGTGACTGACAACAGCTGCCCTGTCAGTTGTGCCAAAGAGATGAAAAGTAATCAAAGTAATATAAAACCAACAAGACTCAAAATTACACATGGTTAAATTTCTTATTGGCTAAGAGTTCACAGAAAATCTTGACAGTATTTAGATTCGTAAGATTTGATTCAAGAAAAAAATAAATGGATTTGGTAGAAACAATGTGTGCAAAGGAAATCTCACAGACACTATCCTGGGCCCTCCACCTCAGTAGTGGGTTTCTGGAGGCAAACCTGCATGGGCTAGTGTTTTTCTCACTTTATTTTCCAGAGAATGCATTATTACAGTTCTCTAGCATCCTGTATGGCTTTCCAGCATCATACTTGCCTGCCTTCATCTTCTATGTTAAATTATACACAAGTAAAAAGTATGTATTTTCAGGTAGTGCTAACTGCAATGAGTGAAGTGTAAGAAAGTTTTCACATACAACTTTCAGTGTATCATCAAATGCCAAGAGCCCACAGGAAGGGAGATGGTAGGTGAGATCTCGGAAGCTAGTCATCTCCCCAGTAGAGGCAAGGGTAACATTGGAAGTTGTCTCCTTTCCATTTTCCCAATAATAATACCCTGCTACATTTTTGGGATGGAGGTTGTCATGGTGATAAGATGGGGCTGAACTGGCAGAGGGTTGTGAAAAGTTGCATTGTAAGAAGGAATTTTTGCTCCAGAAAAGTTTTAGAAAAGCTTTTGTCAAAATATGCACCCTGGGTGGACATCAAGAAGATAATAAAGTTGATGAAGTGTGGTGAAAAAAATAATAAAATAAAGTATTTTCAGGAAAATAGAGTATTGTTTTGCTATGGAACCCTCTGAGGTAGATTTACATAATCCACACCACCAGGAAGCCATCCGTTGTAACCAGCTGCTGTAGCAATTCATTCATCAGAAGAATTAACACTGCCATCTCTGTGAGTACAATTACATATCTATTCAGTGACATCAAAATGATGCTCCATCAATTCCCTATGCTATTCTGAGTATTCCATCAGGCTTGACAAACTTCATTAAAGATTTACTATACCTTTTGGTGTAGGTAACCATAGGTAGGCTTTTAGCCCATTAGTCAGAGTTGGGGCTTAACAGGGATCAGAAGTTAAACAGAATTTGAACTGAGTCGACCTAGTGATAAGCCCAGTGGAACCTCAAGTCCACCTGTGTTTAGTTCTTCCAAACCCTGAGTATATGCTTAGCCATGAGCTAAACACTAAGTGTGCTCCCAACCTGGGGTCAGAGGAAAGTGGAAGACTCCGGAATCCTCCATCCACAGCAAGAAAGGCAGTTATAACCAACACCATGAACCCAAGGGAATCGTTACCGACTGGAAGCACCACTGAAGGCTTAAAAGATGCAGAATTGGAATTCCCACTCATCTCCACCAACTGCTGCATTGTAAAGGGTCGAAAGAGAGATGCGTCGTGGAAAGTCGTGGATGATGATTCCAGCTGAGGCTGCTGTTCTAGATGCAGTCTCTTTACTGGGAAAAATCAAAATCCTACAGCAGCATCTTCCAGGTAGCTGCTGACTACCTCTTACAACATCGTGGTAACCAAGACATGGCTCCTTGTGCCACGTTGCAGCCCTACATCTAAGGGACACAACTGCAACCTCAGCTAGCACACAAGGAACTGCTCCTCATTCTTTCTGGAAGATCCAAGTTGTAATCTAGCATCATTTTCTTTCAGCCTGAAGAACTGCCATTAGCATTTCTCAGAGTACGGATCCGCTAGCAACGAATTTGCTCAGTTCATCTGAAAGCATTTCTAGTTCTCCTTAATTTGTTAGCATGACTCCTGGGTGATGTTTGTTTGTTTGTGGGGTTTTTTTGCAGTGTAGTTATTTCTGCTACAATCAGTGCCAACCTGTTTTTCCCTACATAAATTTAAGTTGTCAAAAGTGAGTCAATTCAAAAAAAAATTTAGTAAATAAAAATTTAGGGAGGACAGGGACGTGGCACAAGTCTGACATTTGTAGGAAATGACTGGTATTTGGGAAGTACATTATAATCTGTCAAGGGTTCTGAAATGAGGAATCGCACTATCCAGGTGTAGGAACCCTGAGCTATGGCTGCAAAATTCCAGACAAGCAGACCTTCTAGTCTGGGTGACCCCATACAGGTACAGGGTTAGAAACCAGAATCGTAGAAGTGATGGGCTCTTAGAAGACAAAGTCAATCCTTTTATTTTATGGAGGAAAAACTGTTTTAAGGGACCTGTCCAAAGTCACAAATTTAGCGATTACTGGCATTAGAACTAGGGTCTCCTGGCAGTTCACCACCCGCCACCACCTCCCTGGAGCCCGCCCTTCTAGATGAAGACTTCCCAGGTCTACACTGGTCTGTGGACATAGCTAGCATATCAACTCCCACATCAGGTTAGTGAGATGAAATTTCCAGCCTGGAGATGAGACCCGGAGCCAGCATGTCCAGGGTCTGTACAGGGCTGTAACATACAGGAAGCAGGAAGTGGAAAGAAATGTATGTAGTTTGTGAGCTGAAAACATTCATCAGCCCCGAAACAAAGACTAGTTTTGAAAGAATAAGCTTGTAGGTTACATTAGCTCAAGGAAAACTATTTTAACAAATATTAGCTAAGAATCAACTACAAAGATTTCTTTCATTTTTTAAGCTGTGTAAATTTTATGATGTCGCATTTGTCTGTTTCATGATTCATTTCTTATGGCAAATATAGGCCAAAAAAAAAAAAAAGAGGAAATCAGTTTATAGGACAGGTTTTCATGCACCCTAAGGGTCAAAATAAACTCTCTGGATGAGAGATCAGTGGACTCAACATCAGTAAATATTTTCATCTCTGAAACTGGGGACTTAAACAAACAGAGACCTGAGACACATCCTACAGAGAGAACGCAGAGAAAGACCTTTCGAACGGTGAACGGTTATGCCCAGCTCAGCTCTGGAGAGAGCCAGGCTGTGATGACCTTTTCTGTTTCGAGAAGGTCAGGCAGTCTGTAGCAGGCCACCTGCGGCTTAGCATGAATAGATGGTGCTGAACGGATAATGTATTCCAAGCGCGTACTGCCGTAAGGGAGACATCAGCCTCCATGGCCTCTGGTAGAAGACGGTACTATTCCTCCCATTATAGAGGCAGTGTCCGAATGAGCAGAACACGCTCTTGAGGCATGGTCAGGGACCAGCAGGTGTCGACACGTGTAATTTGGCAGCCGTACGTACCAGGAACTAGAAGGTGCTGTTTCCCATAAGGAAAATAATGGGTATTAGTCCCTGGCAAATGAAAACCTATTACATGGAATTTGTGTATTGATAGGTCTACTTATCTCAAGGATATGATGACTCATTGTTTTTTCTTTCTTGTGGTTTCCACTGAGCATGTTTTTGATCGCAAGGTCAACTGAAGAAGATGATTTCCTTTTTATCATCAAAGGTGTGTCTCACTTTACACAACAGGTTGAGGCCAGAAAAAGTATGACTGCATTACATTTCTGAACCTGGAGGTGGATTTTAAACCACCAGTGAGAAGGAACAACTTGAATGAAGCTTGGGGTGTGTGATTGTCTGCTTCAAGGCCAGGGCCTTGTTCTTGCTCACGGCTCACAGCAATGTTTCAGGGAGAGTTCCCATTTCTCACACGCTGCCTCCAATTCTTGTAAGGCAGAAGAAGGAAACACTGAACAGGGGCATTCATTCATTTTTTTTTTTAATCTCATACAGAAATGAAGACTCTAGCACAAGAACATATTGAGACAGGTGGGAAGGGGGCAGGGCACACAATAAAAGAATGACAGAGCAAGTAGCATGCAGATGGCAGAAGATTCAGCTCCAGGTAGACCTTGAGCTTCAATATCCACTCACTGAAATACAATAGCTGCCAAATGGTCCTCCCTCAGGTGCCAGGGCAGTTTCAAGGCCGACCGTTTAAGGGTAAAAAGGGGTGATGGCCCAATTCCTGGGACTCACTCTCTCTCTCCTTTTCTCTTGCCTTCTGAGATGGCCTGCACCCCCTCTATGGAGTGTGCATCTCTGAACAAATCTACCTTCACTCTACTATAGCTCGCTCTTGGATTTTTTCCTGCATGAAGCCAATGACCTACACTTGATGGGGCGCACCCCAGGGTCTCACGTGGGACCTGAGACACAGCCATCCTCTCGCCCCACATTTCTCCTATATCAGTATGACAAGTCACGACCGATTTTTTTTTAGTTTTGCAATTTTAAACATTTTGATTTTCTACAGTAAACACTGTGCTTTCTGGGCAAGGGGAAAGGCAGAAGTTGGTAAAACCATCCAATTAACTGTGCATTAAAATTCCCTGTGTGTGTTTGCAAAGCACCAGGATGAACTCCAGAGGGCTTCGGGGCCTGGGGCAAGCCACATGAGGTAACTGAATCCTCTAGTATAGAAATATATATCCTCAGGCAAAATTGGGTTAAAATGAACTTCAAAGCCCCCTCAGATCAAGAGAAACCAGAGCTTGAATGTCAGGATCAGAAGGAGATAAAATTGTGATTAAAATAAAAGAAGTCATCACAAGATAGGAAAAGTCACGAAGGTCAGTATTCAGCTATTTGTTTGCAAATGATCATTATGCCTCTCATCACTGTGCCAGTGGACAGGATTCAACAAGGAAACAGACACTGCCACAGTATCAAGAATCTCATCAAATACCAGTGGAAATGGATGCGCATGTAGGATGCAAACAGGTCTCTAATTAAGCGCTAAAAAACCTGGGGGCTCATGGAGGATTTCACAGCGGAGAGCATCCAAGTTTTTGTATCCTTTTAAAAAACAAAATAAAAATGTATGTATGCACTCCCTCACACCATACATAAAAATAAACTCAAAATGGCTTAAAGACTTAAACATAACACAAGACACTATAAAACTCTTAGAAGAAAACACAGGCAAAACATTCTCTGACATAAATCTTGGCAATGTTCTCCTAGGGCAGCCTACCCAAGCAACAGAAATAAAAGCAAAAATAAACAAATGAGACCTAATTAAACTTACAAGCTTTTGCACAGCAAAGGAAATCATAAGCAAAGCAAATGACAACCTACGATGGAATGGGAGAAAACATTTGCAAATGATGCAACTGACAAAGGCTTAATTTCCAGAATATATAAACAGCTTATTACAACTTCATAACAAAAAAATAAACAACCCAATCCAAAAACGGGCAGAAGACCTAAATAAGCAGTTCTCCAATGAAGACATACAAATGGCCAATAGGCACGTGAAAAAATGCTCAATATCACTAATTATCAGAGAAATGAAAATCAAAACTACAATGAGATACCACCTCACACCAGTCAGAATGGCCATCATTCAAAAGTCCACAAATGATAAATGCTGGAGAGGCTGTGGAGAAAAGGGAACCCTCCTACACTGCTGGTGGGAATGTAGTTTGATGCAGCTGTTATGGAAAAGAGTATGGACGTTCCTCAAAAAACTAAAAACAGACTTACCACATGATCCAGCAACCCAACTCCTCAGCATATATTTAGAGGGAACTCTAATTCAAAAAGATACTTGCACCCCAATGTTCATAGCAGCACTATATACAATAGCCAAGTCATGGAAACAACCTAAATGTCCATCCACAGAGGACTGGATAAAGAGATTGTGGTGTATTTATAGAATGGAATACTACTCAGCCATTAAAAAACAATAAAATAATGCCATTTGCAGGAACATGGATGGACCTGGATATTGTCATTCTCAGTGAGGTAAGCCAGAAAGAGAAAGAAAAATACCATATGATATCGCTTATATGTGGAATCTTAAAAAAAAAAAAACACAAGTGAATGTATTTACAAAACAGAAACAGACTCAAATAGAACAAACTTATGGTTACCAGGGGGGAGAACAGGGGTGGGAAGGGATAATTGGGAATTCAAGATTTACAGATACTATTATGTATAAAATAGATAAACAAGAAGTTTCTACTGTAGAGCACAGAGAACTATATTCAGTATCTTGTAATAACCCATAATGAAAAAGAATATGGAAAACAATATGTGTGTATATGTGTGACTGAAACATGATGCTGCACACCAGAAATTGACACAACAAGGTAAACTGACTATACTTCAATTAAAAAATACATAAATATTTTTAAATGTGTGTATGCATACATGTAGATGGATATACACACTTCTGATGCAGTGAGTTACAAAACCCTTGGATAAATCTGACTTCAGATCTGTTATTCTGAAGTCACACTCAGTTCTCATATCCCTTGGATCACATATTAGCAGCTCCTCTTAAAAATATGTATATATACATATAACTGAATCACTTTGCAGTACACCCTAAACTAATACAACACTGTAGATCAACTATACCTCAGTAAAAATAAATTTTTAAAAAATATATATATATTTCTGTTCTATGTTTACAACCACTCCAGGTTCTAAGTTCTGAGAGAGAAATCCAAGCTGAAGGGAACTGTGAAGTTCATGGGCACGTCATTATAACATGATAATCAAGTTTGGTTTTCTCTTTTAAAGTCACCTACCTTTTTAAACTGGGACTGGAGATAGGACGTTAAGCGGGTAGCTTCGTCCAGCTGCATAAGTAGACAGTTTCTTTTTTCCTGAAGTAGAATACTGTAGGGAAGAAAACAGTCCGTTGGTGGATTTCAAAGACAGCAAGTGTATTTTCCTAACAAGAAACTCAACTCTAAATTCCCCAGAACTCATTTAGATTTGAATGACTAGGTCATTAAACCAAGATAACAGAGACTGCTTTTGTCTTGCTTGAAAATGTACCATCAGCCCCCTGAACAATTCATGATACACGGCAGAAGATCAACACATGGAGGGTAGGTGGATGGATGGATGGGTGGGTGCACAGATGGAAGGGAGTAAATCCTGAGTACAACACCCTGGGTCCTTGTAGGAGCTCTGATCAGCTCCCTAAAAAAATAGTAGCTGGAAGTTATAACACAACCCTACAGCATATCCTTTGGAGTTTATGGTAAATATTTATTTAACAATATTAAAATGAATATAGTTCTCTTTCCGTAGCACAGTTCATCTCTTCTCAGCTAATCCTTTTCTTATCTTCATAAAGTCTCAAGTTAAGGAACCCCTCTGGCTTTGTTATAAATTGATACATAAATTGTACAAGTTCTACCTGGCTATTGAAGCAAAGATAACTATACCCAAAGTGTGAGGCAAAACACATAAGCAACAGCCATAAGGTTTATTTCTCCCTCAGGTGCTCCATTTCACATCTGCTCTTCCTAGCTCAGGGCCATCTTTGCTGTTATCTGTACCTGGAGGTCAGCACACTGTCTACGGTGAGTGGGAAATTATTACTCAAGAAAAGGACCCTAAGAGCAATAAGGAGAGTGTTTCAAATGCAATTTGATTGATCCGCATCCTCAGACAGTGGTTTCTGGCCTAATGATAAGAAACTTCTTTCTTTTCTTATTGAGTGGCAACTGAATTCTTTTTTTGCAAAACACAGTGGTATATTTATTGATTTACCACAACTGTCTAGATGCACTGAAGCTTTCTTCATGTAGCCGCATTCTTTGACCTTTGGGTGAGACACGAGGGGTAAGGCAAGGCTCCTCAAAGCTCTCTCATCCTCTGAAAGGATGAGCGACCCCCGCCCCACAACCAGCATTAACTCAGTCAATAAACCTTTAGAGCCTGCAACCTCGCAGAGGCTCTGTTCTATGCCCAGACAATGACCACCTCCTGAAAGAGCTCACGGTACAGAGAGGTAAGTGATAAGTACTTTTCATTCAAAAAACTTCTGTTAAAGAAATATTTGCCAAGGCTCAAATATGAGTGTGGGAAAGTGGCCACTGTCTGCTTCTGACCATCAGTCTTTCTCAGACCTTTTTTTTTTTTTCATTTTAAAAAATGCCATCATAGCTTGTTTATTTTTTTCTCTCCTTCTCGAGAACTTAGATGATGTCATTTTTTTTTTTAATTGAAGTACCTTCAGTTATAATGTGTCAATTTCTGGTGTACAGCACAATGTCCCAGTCATGCATATAAATACATATATTTATTTTTATGTTTTTTATTAAAGGTTATTATAAGATATTGAACACGGTTCCCTGTGCTATACAGCAGAAACTTTTTTTAAATGTGTTTTTATATAAAAATAAAATATGTATATATACATATAACTGAATCACTTTTATATATAGTGGCTAACATTCATAAATCTCAAACTCCCAAATTTAGCCCTTCTCACCCCCTTTCCCTGGTAACCATAAGATTGTTTACCATGTCTGCGAGTCTGTTTTTGTTTTGTAGATGAGTTCATAGTGTCCTTTTTCTTTTTTTTTGTTTTTAGATCCCACATATGAGTGATATCATACGGTATTTTTCTTTCTCTTTCTCTCAGACCTCTTTGAAAGCCAGGTTTCCACCTTCATGACTTAAAACATAACAATGAACAACAAGGACCTACTGTAGAGCACAGAGAACTATATTCAATACCTTGTAATAACCTGTAACAAAAAAGAATATATATATGTATGTATGACTGAATCACTATGCTGTACACCAGAAACTAACACAACATTGTAAATCAACTACACTTCAATTTAAAAAAAAAAAAGTTTTTAAAAAGGACAAAAGGAAAGTGAGGTTCCCATCACACCTAACGACAGTATCAAACATGAGTATGCATGTGGAGCAACAGGAACTCTTAGTTACTGTTGGTTAAAGTACAAACTAGCTCAAGCCCTTAGGAAGACAGCTGTCACCCAACCATTCCACTTCCAGGCATGTACTATGTTGGGAAGGTCATGCAAAAGCCTGCAAGAGATATATACAAGAACGTTCATAGCAGCATTGCTCATAATGTATCAAAAGGGGAAACAAACCAAACGTCTATCAACAGCAGAGCAGTTAATTGTGGAACGGTTATATGATGGAATGTTATACATGAATAAAGACATAACAAAGTACAACTCTAACTACACAAGTGAATCTTCAAAATGTGGCTGGGTAAGGAAAAAAGGCATAAGAATCTTAAGGTTCTATTTACATTAAGCTCCAAAATAGGCAAAACTAAACTATACTGTTCAGTTTTTAAAAAAACATGACGATGAACAAGTCCATGGGAGATTTCACAATTCCTTCTCTAACCAATCAGAACCTCACACCTCGAATCCCTCTTGTTTCAGTTATCTATTGCTGTGTAACAAGTCACTCCAAAACTTAGTGGCTTAAACCAGCAACGATATATTTTTTTCCTCCTGAGTCTGTGAGTTGACTGAGCTCAGCTGGTGATTTTTCTGATCCATTTGGCCTTGGCTGGAGTCACTCACTCAGCTGGATTTGGCTGTCATCTGAGCTGGCTGGACGGGTCAAGAAGCCTTCACACATCTCTGGTACCTAAATGGGCTATCCATGTGGTGGTGGCCTTGGGCTTTGTCACAGCATGGGGATCTCAGGATGGTCAGATCTCTCAAATGGCAGCTGGCTTCCCAGAGAGAGGATGTTAAAGCAGCCATTCCTTTTCAGGTTTGGGCTCAGAAGTCCTAGAATGTCATAACCTTGATACTCTGTTGGGCACAGCAAGTCACAAGGCCACAGTTCAGGTATCAGCGGAGGGGAAACAGACTCTACCCTTGATGGGTAGAGCAGCATGTGTGTACAGGGAGTAGAGGAATGGATGGTGCCCATCTTCAAAGACGATCTCCCCTCCTTCCTAACAGGAAATAAATTCCCCCATTTGCCTAAGGTTGTCAAGTTATACCATCAAAAGTAAATTTCTTTTTTTTCTTTTTTTATTAAGGTATAGTTGATTAACAATATTGTGTTAGTTTCTGGTGTACAGCATAGTGATTCATTTATACATATATTCTTTTTCATTATAGGTTATTACTAGCTATTGAATGTAGTTTCTTGTGCTACACAATAGGATCTTGTTGTTTCTCTATTTTATATACAGTAGTTTGCATCTGCTAATCCCAAACTCCTAATGTATCCCACCTTTCCTCTTTGGTAACCATCAGTTTGTTTTCTACGTCTGTGAACAGCAAACTTCAATATCATGTGACAGGTTACATCACAGGTGAAAACTGGTTATCTCGTTGTCAGGAAAGAGGAAATAATCAACACACACATAACCTCTGGGGGTTCCTGGGTAGCTTGGAAGAAGGGACTATTTGAGCAGAAAACTTAGGTTTGTATTTGTTTGTTTGTTTTTGCTTCCTTGTTTAGTTTGAGTCCTAAAGGAGTCTAACCAGAAGGCTTTTCCACTTAGCCCATTCTGATACTTCAAATATTTGAGGCTGAGATCTCCATACTTTTAGTATATTTGTAATCAGTTCAAAGAGAATATAGTGTATATTTTTACAAGAATAGGGAAATTAAGTTTAGTCAGTATAGGATGGGGTGTGTTACAGTAAGAAATATCTCAAAGGTTTAACACAAGTTTACTTCTCACTTACGTCATCAACCCAGAACATGGTGAGCCCTTGCACTGCCTGAACTGTCAGCCCATCACCTCATCTCATCTCTCTCATGTCTTTCACTGCACAGTGAAGACTCCTACCCTAGACACACCCACATTCCCTCATGGCCACAGGGACTCAGTACAACTCAGTCACTCATCTTTGTTGTAATTTATGATTTAACAGGAATAGACACAAAAAGAGCTCAACTCTTTAAACTACAAAATAGCAATTAAAAGAGGGTGGGAAGGGATAAATTGGGAGTTTGAGATTTGCAGATACTAACTACTATATAGAAAACAGATAAACAACAGCTTCTACTGTAGAGCACAGGGAACTATATTCAATATCTTATAATAACCTATAATGAAGAATCTGAAAAGGAATATATATATGTACATCAATGACTGAAACATGATGCTGTGGACCAGAAATTGACACAACATTGTAAACTGACTATACTTCAATTTTTAAAAATGGAAAAAACCAGAAGTAGCAATTATATAACCCTTTGCTTGTTAAATTTAGCCAGCTACAAACATGATCATAATAGCATTTGCCTTAAATTTGCCCCTTAGGGCCATGGGAAAAGTTTTCTGACACTGCCAGTGACGCACGCTGGATTTCCAGGGCGGAGGTACCACAGAAAACCATGGTGATTTGTATTCCTATCAGATCTCAGTGATGAGAAGTCAGATGGGTGAACTACACCTTCCATTTTGTTCCCTTGAATGCAGGTCATGAGGAGTCACTCTGGGAATGTATTATGATCCTTGTATACTCAGAAAAATGAGGATTTTGCTCCTTTTTGTATGCCTGCCAGCGAAAATAATAGCAATTGCAGCTTAGTTTCTTCATACCATGTGACTTGGAATTTGGGTCTTTTACTTGGCTGGCTTCTGATGGCCCTTTATAGACTCATAATTTTATGTGCCACCTTCCCATTAAACTCACTCTCCGTTTGTAAACCCAAGGCCAGTGAAGTGCAAGCCAGGTGTTTGGAGACACATTAGACAGAGTGGTCTTGGAGGACTGATGACACTCAAGTCTAAGTTAATGACCTGTTTCCTTACTCTTCCTTAGATTTCCAGTTTATCAAGGCTAAAGCCAACCCCAAACAAAAGAGCTCCACACCCTTCCATAATGTGCTGTCGGCAGAAGGCAACTCATAGGGCAGGTCGTCTTTGGAATCCATGTGGTCCTACATCAGGGTCTGCCCAGGGTCAAGGCCTCCATGAGAAGTGACCTTGGCTGCATGGGCTTGCCCATGTGTTGCGGAGCACGCCATCTCCCTGCTCTCTGTGTTCATCTCCCTGGCTTGGTGTAGCCCACTGCCTCCTGAAAGTGCAGTCCAAGCCATGCAGCTGGTAGGACATCCAAAGCTGAAGGCATAGATTTCAAATCCAGGTTTGCCTTTTCTTTCTAGGGCCAGTGTCACCTTTATGAGCCACTTCCAATCCCCTTGCCCTCTGCCCTTACTCTGGCCACTGCTCCCGAGATCAATTTCGTGCAGGCTCTGACCAGCCTCACGGGGGTACAGCCTGACAGTATGGGCCACCCTAGCACTTTTCTTTGAGGCTGCAGCGAGTTCACTTTCTACCCAGAGGCTTCTCTCTGGTAGGACAGCTGTGGAACCCGCTCAGCACTCGCAGATGCCACCCATCAACGTGGGAGGAGGAAACAGCCCGGGGCCACGCATGATGAATGAGACAGACAGCCGATGAATCAATGCTTCCCCCTTCTGTTTCCGGGAAGGACAGTCCTGAGATGTGCTCAAAGGCTCTCCTAAAGACCCTACAGCTCAAGCTCCAGTTTCCTATCCTGCCAGGCAAGTTCAAGTGTTTGGGCATCTTTTGCTTAGGTCCCCAGCGTTCCCTTTCCAATACTGCTCCCAAATAAACCAGAAGGACACTAGCCTTTGTTTTATGTTCTTTTATAGAGGAACCCAGTCTATAATAGATAACACTATTTGAGCACCTGGATCCAGCTGTTCCTGAAACCACTCCCTTGGAAATCCCAATTCCTTGAGCCAATAAAATTACAAAGTTTCTATTTTTTTCTTTCTTTGTTTTGCATGTTTGTGTGTGTATGTGTGTATTTAAGCTACTTTAAGTTGAGCCCTTGATTTGCAACCCAAAAAGAACTCACTCCCACAGTCCTATTCTCATCTAAGACACTCAGGACCCCCACTATATCACCATCACGCTGCCAGTCAGTGCCAGGAAGATGGAGTGTCATCAACGACTCCTTTCCATCCATCTCCTCCCACATACAACCAGACACCAAATCTTGCAACCTTCCAGTGTTTTGAATCTAAAACGTGTCTCTTATAGACAGCGTGTTGTTTTGAAATGCTGGGGAGGTGGGGATCTCCAGCTGTACCCAATCAGGAAGTGAACAAGGCCAATCTGGAGTTCTGGAGATAGGTCAAGGCCAGATACTGGCGGGAGATGGTCAAAACCAGGAGCCTGGATGAGGTCACTCAGAGAGCTTGGTAGACAGGAAGCCAAGGCTGGAGCCTGCAAGCCCTTTTTACAGGCTAGAGGAGAACAGGCCTTGCTGTTACTTTGCCCAACATTACAGGCATGTTAGTGTCGAGCTTCCCTCCAAGATATTTCCCTTGTCAGCACCAATCAGATCACCAAAGACTACTGACTGAGGCAGGAGTGCGGCTTCGGGGGCTGAGAACTAATTTCTGCCCTCTTTTCTAGGCTACAACCTCTCATTTGTTATCTTCGATTTCCCGTTCTGCCGTTAAAAACCTCTCTGTTTCTGGTGGTGGCAGATTCCTTCTACCATCGAGCGGCAAGCCTGAAATTTACTTAGTTTTGAATGTGTGCCCAATTAAAGGACTCAGGAAAGGTCCCCAGGCTTTGCAATCATGCTCAAAATGCAGCAAGAGGAATTTAAAAGGGGACGGGGAAAGAGCTGACATTCCAAAACCTGATTGAACTTGGCTGAGAGAGGCTTGGGAAGTGCGCATCGCAAGGAGAATACAGTATGAGGTTAGCTGAATAAAATAGGAGGTGACAGCTGATTGTTGAGAAGGCATCTTAATGAAGTTTCTAAGCGGGGAAAGAATACTTGCTGACAGACAGCGGTCGCTACTATGATCACAGACAATTTTCTGGGGCTTTAACCAGGAAGACATTTTCTCTTAACCAACGCGTCCACATTGCAAGTGCCAGGCGGTTGGCGCACGAGCACACAGTTCAGAATGACATTTGAAACTTCAGGTGACAGAGTTCTCTGCTCCTTTATTCTTTCCAAACTGTCCTGCTTCTAATATTTGCCTTTGAGGACTGTCTAGTAAAAGACAAGATCAATTCACTGCTCACCATGCCTAAAACATTAGTTGCCTAAATTAAACGACAGATCATAAGACCAAATAGAATCCGAGCCCTGGCGCCTGCATTTTTGCAGGAAGATGTACTTTAATAAGATGGCTGAGGGCGTAGGAGAGGTGAAGCTTCACTTCAAAATGCAAAAGACAAAAACATTCCATTCACCGCCCTGATTGTGGGGGTCTCCCAGGCCGCACACTCATTTGTGAAGAGAGGTTTTGTAGCCCCCATTTTCCAGAGGCTCCCTGTATTATCTATAAAAACCTGTGAACTAGGTTAGCACAGGGATGTCAGGTGGTCCCCACTGCTTTCAACATCATGATTTTACAAATGACGTACACAGCTTGTCAGCCAAAAAAGGACTCATTAAGTATCTGCCATAAGGTCAGACCAGGGACTGGCAAACTATGGCCCACGGGCCAAATCCAGCCCCCTCACCCCGCCCCCCACACAACCCTGTGTTGTGCAGCCCGCAGACGGGGCTGGAGCAACCAGGAGACCAGCCAGGGCGTCACCCTCCACCCCAAGTCCCACCTCTGTGCCCAGAACCTGCCTCTGGAGCCAGTGACCACTGCTCAGGGCCCATACTGGTCACCAACTACACACTGGGCTCTCTGCTGTGACCATCTGCTGGGCAGTGAACAGCCCGGGCCCTCCAGGCAGCCACCCAAGTTGAGACAACTCAGCCCTTCAGGAGGAGGAGTGTGGTGGGACTGGGGGTCACTGAGGCAGAGAGTGAAACTGATCAAGGTGGCATGCCCCCCTCCTCACCCCGAACTCTGCTCCCCACCCCCACCCCCACCATCCTCACCCTATCCAGCACCAGGTCCCAACCCTAGGGTGGGCCATTTTGCTGTAGGAAGTCTCCAGCAGGTGGCAACTTGGCACAAACTTGCCCACCACCCAAGACCTGAGCAAATGGCATGGTGGAACTCGCTCTTGTTCTATCAGAACCTACAGAATGTGCTCTGCTTTGCTTGACCTGCAAAATCAGGAAGATTTGCTATCCCTCTGCAGAAAAAGTTTAAGATCCCTGGTATCTATTTTCAGAAAATATTTTCCCCAAGAGATGAACCATGAAAGTAAGGAAGGGGGTGGAGAAGAGAGGCACAAAGTGACTGGATAAAGAAGATGTGGTATATTTACACAATAGAATACTATTCAGCCATAAAAAAGAATAAAATAATGCCATCTGCAGCAACATGGATGGAACTAGAGATTGTGATTCGAAGTGAAGTAAGCCAGAAAGAGAAAGAAAAATACCGTATGATATCACTTACACGTGGAATCTTAAAAGAAAAAAGAAAAAAAAAGACACTATGGACTCATCTACAAAACAGAACCAGACTTGCAGACATAGTAAACAATCTTATGGTTACCGGGGAAAGAGGGTGGGAAGGGATAAATTTGGGAGTTTAAGATTAGCAAATGTTAGCCACTATATGTAAAAATACATTTTTAAAAGTTTCTTCTATAGAGCACAGGGAACTATATTCAATATCTTGTAATAACCTTTAATGAAAAAGAATATGAAAATGAATATATGTATGTATATGCATGACTGGGACATTGTGCTGTACACCAGACATTGACACATTGTAACTGATTGTACTTCAATAATAAAAAAAGACACAGAAACCTAAATGTCCATCAACAGGTGAATGGATAAAGAAGATGTGGTATACACACAAACACACACACACACACACACACACACACACACACACACACACACAATGGAATACTACACAGCCATAAAAAAGTAATAAAATAATGTCATTTGCAGCAACATGAATGGACCTGGAGATCATCATTCTAAGTGAAGTAAGCCATAAAGAGAAAGAAAAATACCAGGATATTGCTTATATGTGGAATCTAAAAAAGAGACACAAATGAACTTATTTACAAAATAGGAACAGACTCACATAGAAAACAAACTTGTGGTTACCAGGGGGAAAAGGGGGTGAGAAGGGATAAATTGGCAGTTTGAGATTTGCAGATACTAACAACTGTATATAAAATAGATAAACAAGTCTCTACTGTGTAACACTGAGAACTCTATTCAATATCTTACAGTAACCTATAATGAAAAAGAATATATGTATGTACATGCACTACTGAAACATTATGCTGCACACCAGAAATTGACACAACACTGTAAACTGACTATACTCCAATAAAAAAGAAAGCAAATTAAGAAAAAAACCAGATAAGGTCACTCCTCTTTAACACTCAGAAGACAAATAGATGATCAGATAAAATACTACCTCTGGTAACTCATGATTCAAATACATGCCAACTTCCCTACCTACCCGTCTACCTACATATATACATAAAAGCACTATTTTAATCTTCGTGCTTCAGCCATCAAGGTTCACATATGAGTATGGACAAGCAATAAAAAATACATACCTGAATGAATTAAAGTTATATTAAAATTAAAATTTTAATTATCAATAAAAACCTTTCCACAAACAACAAGAGGGGGACAGTACCACTGCTGGTTACAAGTGTGGGCTCGAGAATCAGGCCACCTGATTCAAGCACATTCTTGAATTAGCCAGCCAATTTGGTGAGAATATAAGGCTATTGGTGCTTGGAAGGCACTACCCCAGGCGTGAAGCTGCAAAACCTTAGGATTCCAAGTGGCCACGAACAGTGTGTGTTTGGGCAGAGAAGTTTCAATTATCAGGATAAGGGATTATCCACAAATAGTTCAGGTAATCAAAAGCAACAGTTAATCCAAAAATAACTGGACCACCACCAGCAGCCCTCATCACCAGCAGATACTGTCTGGGCCATGGCTAACCTACCTGTGTGCCGGCTCAGGGTCTCCGCTCCGAGAAGCCCCAGCCAATGAGCAGACTTACGCCAACCCTGACTTTGATTTGATCACAGTTAACCCACAAAGCTAATTCCCCAAACTAACTGAAAATAGACTGCCAAACATCACAATTAGGTTGAATCTCCAAAAGGCAAGTTAAAATATGAATTAGTTTTCTCTTGCTGTTGTAACAAATTACCACAAATTTAGTGGCTTAAAACAACACAAATTTAGTATCTTAAAGTTCTGGAGGGCAGAAGTCCAAACGGGTCTTATGGGCTAAAGTCAAGATGTCAGCAGAGCTGCATTCCTTCTGGAGGCTCCGGGGAGAAACCACTCATCTTTTCCAGCTTCCAGGGCTGCCCACACTCCTTGGCTTCTCGCCCTGCTTAACTCCAGTCTGCTGCCATCATCCCATCTCCCTCTCTGACTCTGACACTCTGGTCTTCCTCTTACAAAAACCTTTATAAGCCCACTCCAATAATCAAGGATCGTCTCTGCATCTCAAGATCCTTAACTGAATCACACATGTAAAGTCCCTTTTGCCATGTAGGGTAAAATATTCATAGGTTCCAGGAATTAGGATGTGGACATCTTTGGGGGGGGCAATATTTTTAGAAAGAAATTTTATTTTATTTTTTATTGAAGTATAGTCAGTTTACAATGGCGTGTCAATTCCTAGTGTACAGCATGTTTCAGTCATACATATACATACATATATTCATTTTCATATTCTTTTTCATTATAGGTTACTACAAGATACTGAATATAGTTCTCTGTGCTATAGTGTAGAAACTTCTTGTTCTATCTATTTTATATATAGCAGTATTTTCAAATCTTGAACTCCCAATTTATCCTTTCCCATCCCCTTCCCCCACCCTGGTAACCACAAGTCAGTTTTTTATGTCTGTGAGTCTATTTCTGTTTTGTAAATAAGTTCCTTTGTGTCTTTTTTTTTTTTTTGATTCCACATATGAATGATATCATATGGTATTTTTCTCTTTCTGGCTTACTAAGAATGACAATCTCCAGGTCCATCCATGTTGCTGCAAATGGCATTTTTCATTCTTTTTTTATGTCTGAGTAGTATTCCATTGTATAAATATACCACAACTTCTTTACCCAGTCATCTCTCAATGGACTTTTAGGTTGTTTCCATGTCTTGACTATTGTAAATAGTGCTGCTATGAACATTGGGGTGCACGTGTCTTTTTGAATTAGAGTTCTGGGGGTCAATTTTTGTATCTAACACAGTGCAGAAATTCTAATGAAATATACATCTAATCCAAGACGGCTATAATCATGTTAGATTGTAAGAGAAGAACCCTCCAGTCCTGTCGTTTTTAAGATTGTGATTCAAATCATTCTTCTTATACATGAATGCACTGAAGGGATCTAACGCATACAGAGGTCAGGCCGCATATATGATCAAAGTTGCGGTCAAGGGCTGCCAAGAGAATATATGTGAGATCCAGACTGAGAGGTCAGAATAAGGGAGTCAGTTGACCTCTGATAAAGCAAAGAGAAAGGAGATTCTCAGGGGCCAGTTAGTGAAAGAACAGAGACTATCTGGCTGTCTGGATAGCTTACGGGCATCCTAGACACACAGGGATGCACCAGCCAATAACAGCAGAGAGCTGACAGATAGAAACCCCAGCCCTTGTCCCTATGGGGTGAAAGCTCTGAGATGCGTGTTCTGCAGTGTCTCCCATGTCTCCAATTGCCCACAGAGGCGACCTGCTGGATAACATACCCTTTGTTGGCTGTCTTTCCCCCTCTGACTCACTTCTTCCCACTTCCTATGCTATTTCCGGGATCACCTTCCAAACAAATGACTTGCACCTGAATACTCATCTCAGGGTCTGCTGTTGGGAGAATCCAGACTGAGACAGCCCCCTCTATACTGGCCTCAGCCTCCCTCGCAGGAGCACAAAGAGAATAAGACACATTCCCCGGTGCCTGTCATTACGGAATGCTTGATGGTGAGGGCAGGAACACTGTGCTTCAGAAGACACCCACTGGCCAGGTGGACCAGTGACAACTGGACAAGGCAGGGGAAGCAAAGGAAGTTGAAGATCTGAAATTTCTAAAGCAACCCAAGACACAAAAATGTATCCCTCAACTCAAATACCCTTATTTTCAAAAGGCAAAGATTAGACTGTTCGCTCCCCTTCCCTGTATGCTCCATCTAATCCTGGGTGTCAGATTTAATACTTTCATGATGTCTCTTCTGTTTACATTATTCAAACCTGATCATGATTCACAGCCACAAACACTTTCTGAGTTGTACACATACACAATGCACTAGGTTATGAGGCTTTGGGATGAGACAAAGAGGAAAAAGATACATTCCCAGTCAGTTGTGTTCTGGTAAATGTTCTCCAAAGCACCCCCCACCAAAAAAAAAAAAAGGCCAGCTTGTAATATCTGATTTCTATGGTGTAATATTCCCACCATGGTTGATTTCAAGCTAGGAATGCAACATTGATCTGCTGGGAAAACTCCAACAAATTTAACCATCAGTCTTGAGTGATGTACATGCTGACTTCATCACATCACTGCCCACCCTTCTCAGAATTTACACTGGTAATAATTGCATAGTCTAGGTAGACTATCTGCCTTAACAGAGTGACAGCTAAGTGGAAAATGACCGTATACCACAGAGCTTTGTTTCTTAGTCATGTGCCAGTGCTGCGCAGGTAAACAGGAAGCTGGAAGTCCTCTTCCACAGTCATTCAGAGGCTTCCAAAGTCACCCTGGGTCATCTCCATTCCATCCCGGCAGAATGGAAGATCACAGAGAATTGCACATGTGAAGTTTTATGAGCCCCACCTCTGCTTACACTCCATTGGCTAGAACTAGTACATGGCCACGCCTAACTACAAGGGATGCTAGGAAATGTAGTCTAGCTGTGTGCCCAGGAAGAAAAGAGAACACGGATTTGGTGAGCCTCAGCCGTCCCTGGGACAATTACATTTTTGAGCATTCGTGCTGTGTCAAGTACTGTGCTCAACAAGTTTACATGGATAGAAGAATTAGCATCTTTTATAGATGAGAACTGAAACGTTCAGACGCTGGCTTTTGTCTGACTGGTGAGCCTTAAGTAGGAGTGGATTCTTCTGTGTCCATGTGGGACCCCATGAGCCTTTGTGGCCATTCCAGGATGCAAGAGCAGACATCCACCAACACAGCTCTGCGTCAGCGGCTGCGAAGTAGGGTCCAAGCAGTTTATTAATAATATGAAGTACTCGTGTATGTACAGTATTTCTTCTTCTTATAAAATACAAATCAGTATGCTTATCGTTCTGATCATTCCCCAACATTTTCCGTGAGCCTCCTTCAATCCCCAAGAAAGGAGTCAGGTTGCAAACAGCATCCTGGGATTTGCCCACAAACTCAGAGTCTCACTGTGGGAGCATTTGGGCCGGTGAACTTCAGCCATGTTGAACGCCACAACTGCAAACAACTTTGGAATCACTTCTCTAAAGATTATGATGCTCTCTCTGTCTATCGACAGCTCTATTTTTATTCCCCTTCAGACATGGCTATTAGATGCACCTTTTGGATAATTTTCTACTAAGTAAACAAAGCTCTCACATTTAAAAGAGAGAATCTATTAACCAAACCCAGAAATACTGAAATTCAATCTCATTTCTATTCTCTCAACACTGAACACCAAAAGAACTCTCCAGTCAGTAGGGCATTTTTTCCCTTTGATGTGACATGTTCAGTAAAGCCAGGGGCATGGATTTCCTGAGCCATTAGTCTCTGCGGCATTTAGAACGTGCCACACTTCTTTGTAGGTTCAGGCTGATCAAAGATACACCAGGGCACAGAGAGTCTTGACTCCACTTTCATATTCATTCCTTGGAAGTCCAGGATCTCTCAACCCAGCAGCCCTTCTGAGGCCATGAAACGCCAATTACCATTTTCTTTTGACACAGAATGTTTTATGTGACATTTTACACAATGGCAGATGGGTCTCTTTGGGGGAAACACTCTGTGTCTCCGGAAAGTTCTGCCAGGATTATTCTCTTGACTTATTCTGAAAGGTCACCACTAAAGAACAGGCTTTCAGCACTTATCTCTTCTTCAAAAACAGGAGATGATTATCATCAATACACAAGATAGCAGAACTGACACTGAAGAAAGATAATGGAGACTAGCTCCTTGACCTTGACAAACTCATAGATTTGACCATGAAGGCCAACCCCATTTTTCACCTTCAAATTCCCACTTTCAGGATCAATACTCTGTGTTTGTTAGCCCTGGGCTGAAGAAACAAAACAGAACCACAAGTTACTGCCTCTGCTTCTAGAGCCTGTGTTTTGGAACTTAAAATTAAGCTACTATGCAGGCCTGCTCGTGTTAAGTCCTAGAGTCCAACATGAATGTCAAAGTGAGGACTTGAAACCATCATGAGCTCACACCATCCCACCCACCCTGGAAGCAGCATGCTACCCTCTCTAGGTCTGGTAATTGCAGATGATGTGATTTCAGCCCACGACAGCCCTTTCTCGGAGTCTGGAATCACTGTTTACACTTTCCCACTTCAGTCTGGGGGAGTCCCCTGCTCTGCTGTTCTTCTGCCACTGGCAGCTGGTGCTGCGAACGTTTGGTTGAAGCATTCCTTTCTGGGCACGAATGTCTGTCCCCTCGCTCTGGGCGACAAGGGCAGAGACGTGAATTATGTATGTCTTGGTACGGTTTTCAGATTGGGGATGGCAAAGCTTTGGAGGGGTGAGCTCTGAGAGGCACCGAGGGTGAGGCTGGATTCTTCCACCCCCGTGCCACACTGAGGTGTCCCTTCCCCTGGATGAGCCTGGACTGATGATGGCTCTGTGTTCCATCTCGGGGACAATTTGGAGCTCACATTATAATATGACTTCTGGGCCCTTTGAAGTCCCAGCTGCAGGAGCAAAAGCACCGGAGTGATTAGGGGGCCAGCCCTCTCTGGGAAGGGGATGGCAACACAGTTGAATACGAAATGCAATTAAAAAGGAGCACCTGGGCTGAAATTGAAGCAAAGAATGTGACTTTGGCTCCAAGCAGAAGGGGGCTCATTTAATCAGCCAAGAATGTTCATCTGGACAAAGTGCTTGATTCCGAAAAACCCAAAACTTTAAAAAAAAAAAAAAAAAAACCAAAATAACTTCTCCGACTGGAATGCAGGAATTTTTGCTAACACCTTCAGGGCTGCCCAGGGTAAAATTAAGTTAGCAGAGGCTCATCCTGGGACAACAGCGAGATCTAGTGAGATTTTCTTTTTCTCTTCACTGCCCTGGTGTCTTTATACTTCCCCAAATGCCTATAGTTTCTTCCTTTTTCCATCCCTTCTCACCTTCATCCTGCCTGTCTACACCCGGGGCTAACTTCCCAGAGGCAGTGCATGTTCCAGGTGTGTGTGCGCACGCACATGTGTATGTCCGTGTTATGGGTTTAGCATCTTACCTCCATTAAAAGTCTCACATTACTTTAGACGACTGGTTCTCAAACATCAGCTGCATCTGAATCAGCTGTGTTTTAAATGCAGAAAATTTGCATTTCTAACAAACTGCCCGAGGACCCTGCTGCTGCTGGTCCACGTACCACGCTTTGAGAACCACTGGGTTAGCTCAATTCAGCTAACTCAGAGACTTATCCGAGCTAAGGTGAGTTGTCTCGTTTAGGAAAAATTTCCTGGACATAACATCATCAAAAGCGCCAAGTTTGAGCACGAGTCAGACCACCGACGAACTATGCCAACTTGGACAAGTCCCTGGAGCCAGTTGACCACACTCTACAACACCACCCCCACCCCCGCGGCAGCCTTTTATCAAGTTAATACCAAGCATCACTCAAGGTAGACCGAATCAAAATCTTGGCACAGGGCATCGACATTGTTAAGCTCCAAAGGTGATTCCCCTATGCTTTAACCCCTCTGAGCCTCGGCTTCGTCTTCTGGAGAATGGGTATAATAATTTTTAGCCCACAGGACCGTTCAGATGAATAAACACAAATGAAAATGAAAACCCCTTCATAAATGACAAAGTGCCCATCAAATGTTAGGTGTTAATTTCCCTCGCAGAAAACATCTAAATTTTAAAGGTCACCAGTACCTCTGTTAATATCTAAGTCAGGACAGATATTTCTGGCACAAGTTAAACTGCTGGAAGAACGCGGAGGAGAGAAAAACATTTTAACACATTCACTTACTTCACCAACACACAGGCAACTCCTTGCTTCTGTTTTAACGGCATCTCTTCATATTTTCCACCCGGTGGAACAAAGTTACGTTACTCTTGGTGGCTCTGCAGTGGTTTAGTGACCCCAATTAAGTCTAAACTGGGAGTTGGCAAACTTCTTCGGTAAAGGGCCAAATAGTAAATATTTTAAGCTTTTCAGGCTACACAGTCTCTGTTGCGGCTACCGAACTCGGCCACCTTGGCTTGAGAGCAGCCGCAGACAACTAGGAAACGAATGCGTGGCTGTGCCGATTAAACTTAACTTACAAAGACAGAGGGCACGCTGGATTTGGCCCACGTGCTGTCATTGGCCAACCTTTGCTCTAAACTTTCGAGAAAAACGCCACAATGTTCGAAGCGGACTCCAGAAAGCCGCTTTCTAACGAAACAACGAGCCAAGAGCCGTTTTCTACTCAGGCTCACGTGTGTGGGCGGGAAGTGGGAGATGACGCAGGAAGGACGACCGGGCAGAGGACACAGCCGGCCGGTGGCTGCTACTGACATCTAGTGGGTGGAGGCCAGAGGTGCAGCTAAACATCCTACAGGGCACCGGCCAGCCCCACGCAAAGAATGATCCAGCCCCAAACACCACTAGTGCCGAGGGTGAGAACCCCTGAGCACCACACAGCAGTGCAGCTGTGACTGGGGAAGTTTGGAGGCTGAGAAATGAGACTTAGAGACCTCAGGCCAAGTTTCTTTCCACCTCGTTTCTCTGGACAGGTTCCTTCAGGAATCCAATCACTGCAGCCATCGCTGGTCTCTTCCTCTGGAAGTGAGAATCTTGGAGAACTCCAGATCTTCGAGCTGGAAGTCAACTCAGGAGATCACCTCATTCAGACTTGTCACCTAAGGTGGTGCTTCTCAAACTTTACTCTGCACGCAAATCCCCTGGGGATCTTGTCCAAATGCAGATTCTGCCTAAGCCGACCTGCGCGGGACTTGGAATTCTGCATTTCTAACCAGCTCTGGGGCTGCAGACACGGCCAGTCCCTGGACATCATCCTGGCTCTCAGGCACAAGGAAAGGTCCCTGCCTCACAGGTGATGTGCCTGAAGTTTGTTAAAGGTGACACACAGCTCCCAGGTCACTCAGAGAGAAATCCTGAAAAGAAACTGAAAAAGACTTCCTGGATTCTCCAGCTTTTGCCACCATAGCAGTGTCTCCCAAGAACTGGTCTTTGGAACTTTCCAATTTAGTTAAGCACAGAATCCACTCTTTTCCTTAGGTGCCCAGCAGCATCCGGCAGAAACACTGTATCCTGGAAACACTTTGGGAACCGCATGCCCACTGCATGCAGACCAGCTAGTTCTCCCCACTCTTTGAGACCCCTACCCCTTGGAGCAACTTGGCACTTGGCAACTCCCTAGAGAGAGTTCCTTGGTGATCATGTAAACCACCTACAGCCAGTCCTGGAAACACATTAGACTTTCCGGGGAAAGACTGAAGTTTGAGAAATGTCAAAAAAGGAAAACTGTTCAGCAGAAGGAAGCTAGCTCCAATTTCCGCTTGGGTCAGCAACAGTGGGAAACAGGTAGAAGCCCTGAGAGAGAGCATGAGGGCAAGAAGGGAACCTGGAGCCCCGCGGAAGGAAGGAATGTACCACTTCCAGCAAGCATCCTCCGGACTCAACCCGTCAGACGGCCTGCGGGACGAGCACGTACGGGTGTGTTTTCAATTTCTCTGACAGAATCTGTTTGGATTGAGGACGGCTGTTTAATCTTTGAAATATGTGTTCCATGACAAATGCTGGAATCACATAGAAATTGCTCCCTCCGTTCTGGAAGCCAAACCCTGACCAAAGGGGATTGGAAATCCCCGCAAGGTGCTCTTTGGTTATTGCTCATTCGGCAAGAAAAAGCCATTTCTCTAATGAAATGCAGCGTTGAGGAACTGCCAGAAATAGATGCTCCCTATTTGCCTTCACAGATGGTAGCTTCTTTCTAGCCAATTAACTACCAATGAACTGGGGAAGCACTGTAACAACAGGCCCGCCAGGCTCCCCTGTGCTCTGCCGGAGAGTGATGTCCCGGGAGGCCGTGGAAGTTTCTGGACCTGTCTCAACTCATAAAAGCCCCGGAAGACGCCCACCTGACCTGGACATGTATTTGCAAGGCCATTCTGGTTAGCTCTAGCTAAATCCCCAGAATTAAAACTGATGGATTGTGGCTTTTCAGGCAAATCCTGTTGGTTTTCTCTCTCCTTCTGGCTTTTAACTACATCATGTTGAAAGGACACAGCCAAGGCCCGTAAAAGGCGGGTCTTCATGAGTTTTGCTTAATGAGACTTATTTCCACATTAACACCAGGCTGGGGAGAGCTTTCTCTGTCTGGAAGTGTGGTGTCCATTGGGTTTTACGTTGTTGGAAAAAGAAGCAAGTTACACACAGTCTTGTGTTGCAGGAACTCTTGCTCCAAATCTGAAGCTAATCAATTATTTAGCATCCGTGCGTATTTGTGCTCCTCTGCTCAGATGTCCATATAAAGCCACTGAGAAATGGAATTTCCTACTAAGTGGTCTCTTTTCTAATAATTTCCCATTAATTTGGAGTCAGTGAGGGTTGTTTTTTTGTTTGTTTTGTTTTGTTTTACATCCCTTAAGAGATCTTAGATCTTCCTTATTTTGTTTGCTTTGTTTCATTTTGTTTTGGGTGGGGAATGACCACAGGAAGAGTCGGAGAGAAAGACGGTTGGCTCAACCTGGGTTATCTTTTAGGAGTCTGATCATTAAAGTATAGTACGTCCTTTAACAACACAAAGTTTAATTTCCAGTGAGGGGAGGCAGTGAGGGGAGACCCGTCTGACAGGGGAGGATGCCAGCCCCGGGGACAAGATGTATGGGCAGTCTTTATGCTGGTGTTTGGTTTTCAAATTTTCTGCAAAGTTGAAAATTTCTAAATAAAAAGCTGGTGAGGCAGGACATAATTCAAACCCAGCAGGCTAAGCAGGATGGATTTTAAAGCTGACTGAACAGATGTCACAATCTTGCATGACCATCTTGAGACTGTATCTTGAACTTTGCCGGGTACCTCAGCAGAACCCAGTCTCGAGGCTCCACTGGGTAGTGAGAGGCTGTGAAATCAGTCTCCCTTCCATTTACAACATGCTTCTTGAGGACTCTGTGTTCTCTTTTTAAAAATAGACTTCAAACATGTGTTTAGTAAGGTGCCAATGTTTACACGGAGTGTTACGATTAAAAAAAAAACCCACATTGCTCTGTGGTCGTTCCAACACCAAATGTGAATACGTCTCATAATAGTTGCACGCAGCCTCCTTTCCAGCCCAACTGGGACAGCAAATAGTTATGACCGCGCTGGTGAAAATGGAGTCTATTTAATGTTCCCCAAGTTAGATAAACAGCCTGCCCCCTCATATCAACCGTTTCAAAGGTTAGAAGCTGAGTCTGACAGAGCAGTGCCCACGTGGAATTAAAATGAAGACATAATATTACAATTACTTGAAATTCAATCGTTCTCCTCCTGGGGTTTCTCACCTTTTCCAGCTCAGCATCTGAATAATGAATACTGAACAGAATTCGCACATGTTGATAATTTAAAGTAACCAGTTCTCACCTAAGTGAAACAAACTGCTGGAAATGTTTCAGTTTCTGTGACTTATTAGGGCCGGAAAAAAAATATCTATTGGCATGTCATCTCCTTTGTAAGGTCGTCAGGAAGGACCGAATAGAGAACTTTGAGATTGCCTGGTTCTAACTAACAGCAAACACTGAATACTGCTTTGCTTCTAGCAAGCCTGCTTTTCCATCAAAGCCACATGCCCATCTCCATTCCCACGGGATGCGCTGAAAAACACAAGAAATTCACATGTCACTTTCGGGAGGCTGTTTATTTGCTGTCTGTCCTTCCACAACACATTTCCTCAGTAATAGAAAAGGAGAGCAAGAAGTAGATTGATGTGCCTTGTTACAGAACTCCTTTTCCATGATGTATTTATATTTATTCACATTAAAAAACCGATTCCGAAAGAATCCAGAAAGTTCTACAAATTTCTACGACCTTTGGTTCTGGAAAAAGAAAAAAACCAGTATTCTGAGAAAGGCTTGTTTCGCCTCCACATCCCGGTTCTACTTGTCTTGTTCATCACATCACCAGGTATCGCGGATGAAGCTCTACATTCGGATACAGCGAACACCTTCGGAATCCCCCCCCCCCCCCCCCCGCATACTCCAAGGAAGTGACAGAGGGGCCCAGCAGCACATTCTCCAGCAAGTTTGTCTGAGGCTGGCGCGGGTGGCTGAGTCAGGGCTCCAGGAGAGGCGGGCGGCTGGCTCTGGTAGTCACTCTGCAAGCCCCCTACCCTGGCCTCAACCTGCCTGCCTGACGCTGGGCTCTGTTAAGAAGAGCCTGAACCCCGCGGGCATCTCCACGCTAATACTGGGGAGAGGATGCAAGTCCCCTCCATGACCTTGGCCCAGAGTCAACCCCCGCCTCCCTCTCCCCAGCCTCAGCTGGAGGAGGGGGGATTCTGCAGTTTCACTGACCTTTGGCTATCTGTTCCCTGTTTCGTGTCTCCTCTGAAGCTCCCTGTTTCAGCTCACGGGGTGTCCTGGATTGTAGAAAGCCAGGCTATGACTAAGACTCTTCAGGAAGCCAGCGCAGGAGAGCTCAGTGAAGACTTTTTAGGACTGAAAGTCCAGGAGACTCCAGCTTCATTCACATTGTTCCATGGAAACCCCAAAAGCAACACTAATATTAGGATCCGTTACTCAGTACTTACGTGCTGTGAACCAGACAACAAAATTTCATTCTATTACAGGGCCAAAGATTATATTCTGTACTATACGCTGATCTTTCCACATGGAAGTGGCTACCTGATATTATTTTGGAGGCCAATTGATTACAGAAACAGATTTTCCATCATTTGTCAGCCTGATCTGACTTACACTTCTTTAAGTCAGGTGAAGCATTTCAGTATATTTCCTTCTATCAACTAGAAGTCTCATCAAAATTCTGATAGCTAGATTTTTATCCAAAATGAACATTCTTACAAGGGTTAAGAAATGATGGATTCTGATTGGGAATTCTACATCAAATGCAAGAGAAGTGAGGAACTATAATGTTATAAGAGAGCATCTGGAGGAGGTCAGCAAGAGAGTGAAGAGGGCAGGCAGGACAAGGACAGGGACACAGTCACAGCATCCAACAGAGCAGACAAGTATTCTCCTCCCAAGGACCAATCCCCCTCCCTTACTCAGAGAATCTCCATTTCACTCAGAGTAATACGGCTACTTAGCTAAATATTTTCCTTCCCAGACTCACGTGCAGCTAGGGGAGCCACGTGATGGAATTCTAGCCAATGGATGTAAGCTGAGCGTCTCTGGGAAAGCTCTGCTTTCCCGATATAGACATTTGCACCTTGTCACTTGCCTTTTCCTCCTTCTTTTTGCTTAGAAAGCAGACATCAGACCTGTTGGTGCAGTAACCATCTTATGACTATGAGGCAATAAGCCAAAGGACAACGGGTAAGGCTGGTGGGAAAAAATACCAGTGTGGGTCCTCAGTGATCTAGAAGGAAGACAGTCCTGAGTGCCCACCTCCCGGTTTCTTATTCAGCTCTTCATTGTGTGATCAGTTTCCTATTATTTGCAGCCAAATGCACACCTGATATATCGGTATCCAATGATGAGATTGAAAGGGATAAGGATGACTCAGTGAAAAGGGAAGAACAAAGACGAAAGTGCAAGGGCCAATGGGATCACACAATGGACCTGAAAACCACAGCTTAATTCTTTCCCACGGACAGGACAGAAGTCCTGACTAAAAGAATAAATGTATCATTACATTCAATACAGAGATGCCCCATGCTCAAATTGGCTGTCTAGAATTTAACTCTGTCCTTCTGCGCTTTGATTGCTAGTATGAAAGGGCATGCTTATAAAGCTGGCTGTTTTGCATCCTACAGAGAAGAGAATGGAACAGATTTAGAATCAATTTTGGTACTTCTCTTGCAATCCATTTGGAGGAGTTCCCACTGAGAAATCGTATGCCTCTTCCTCTCTGCAGCCGTATTTAATAAGATCTGAGAGGAAAAATAAGTAGTAACAAAACAGGGTAGCCTGTTTTGACTCTTGTATACGCTGTTTGGAGATTAAAGCCACTATGGCACGCTGGCAGAATATAGGCTATGGCCCATGGAAAGTGCTACACTGATCCATATTTAAGATGCACAGGCAACAGCAATAAATAGAGGAAGCAAATGCAGTGGGGGATGCAAATCAATGATGGGTACGTATACCCTCAAAATAAGGATGAAGCCCTTTTCATGGCAGGAAACAAAGTGCAGCACGAAAGGCTCCAACAGTTCATCATGCAGTCCCAAGATGCTGGGCTTGCAGACAGAGATGATTTCTTCATATTCAACGTGGCAGGTGGCCTGACATTGGTTCAGAAACTGATGGATAAGCAAAATAATACACTGAGAACAGGAGCCAGCAATGGACGGTCATGAGTGAACCTACTGGCATACTTGTAGCTTTCACATTTAATTTCTTTTTCTTCTCCAACAAAGGAAGTGCAGATATCTTTAGTCTGATTCAGTAACATAGCAGCAAAACCTCAGGAACCAATAAATAAGGAGGCTGACACACCAGTACCCCTTGGCCTTTCAGGCTCAAAGCTTCATCAACATCAGTCTTCAGCAGAAGGGGCAAATGTTTCTTGACTCAGCCATTGTGTTCCGTGTTCCTGGACAAACCACATCATTTGTACCCACCCACATGCCCCCATGGCAGTTACTCAACTCATTAAGAAACACAGCTTGAAACTCATAAGGGGTTAAAGCTATAAAATGCCTACTCATTGATGTCTTTTTTTTTAAGTTTCATTCTTCTTCCCCGCCTATCAAACCAAGCTTTTTTCCGCTGCCCCCAGTGCATGATTGTTCATTAGGGTAATAACATATCATTTGTTTTATTTCTTTTAAAATGACACTGTTGTGTTTTTCTTAAAATAACTGCCATCTTGTTTCTAATTAAACATGATGGATTCAGGGTCCTGGTTTGCCATCTGGGCCATATGTCTCAGAACATCCTTTTTCGTGATGATGCCAAGAAGTCTCCTGGAAAAGAAACAAAATAGAACAAAGAGGTCAGCCTTGCAATACTGACTCATGCCTGTCCCTAATCCCCAGTGCCCCGCCCACCCGGACACACAGAGAGACATTTCCCAGTGTCCCCCTGTGGATGGGTGGAGCCAATGGAGTGAGCTCTGGCCAATGGCATGTGGGTAGAGGGGAGAGATGCCCCTCCCAGGCACCTGCACATTTCCTCACTCTCTCTCATCTGCCAGCCGGAGGCAGAGGAGCCAGAGAAGGACTCTGAGGTCACAGAGGGCTGAATTAGGAGCCATCAGATTCAAAGACCTGGGTCCGTGAATGACCGTGTGGGACAGAGCCCATGCCTGCTGCAACCCACGCTGGATGTGAGTGACAGGGGAGAAAAATTAACCTTTACTGTGTTAGGCCACTAAGACTGTAGGCTTGTTTATTACAACAGTAAGCCTACGATGACTAATACACTCCCCTAAATTTCAAGACTATAATCAATTAAAAAGGGCTTATGAAAGCCATTGTCAAAACTTAACCACACTGCAGAAATTCCAAGTATCAGATATTTTAGGTATAATATGTTTTAAGTATTACTGGAAGGGTAAAGTTTGACATTCACTTCTGACCATATATGTAAATTACTTCCTCTTCCAAAATTCCATGGCTTTCAACTTACAAAAACAATGCCAGGGTCCCTGGTATAGGGCCACCTAGACTGTACACTGCTCAACTCCAGGGAGCACCGTTGACAAACATGACAAGGTAAACGTACCCCTAGATCACACATACACACTTGCACAACTGTTCACAGCAGCCCTTGACTCACTCTCGATTTTATTAAATACTTCAGTGATCACCTGCTGGGGTCAAATCATGCCCCTTGGGGAAAGCAAAAGGTTTTAAAGAAGGGGATGTACATAAATTCTTTGGAGGAAAAAAGTTCCACTGCCAAATTAGTTTGCAAGATGCTGCTCACCATAACTCCAGGAAGAGGGGAATAGAGGAGTAAAGCTATTACAATGACAGGTGTCCACCCTGTATCTGTGTAAAATGATGACATACCAACAAAGCAGAAAACAATTGCAATACACTGTCATTTATTTAATTAAAGCCAAACTGTTAAACTCATCTCTTACTAATAGAAAGTGAGAGGAAAGTAGCAAAAGGGGCCTTGAAAAGCATGCTGAATGAAAAGAATAATGACAATACAGATGACAAAACACTGAAAGAAAGTGACATGACTAACCTGATAATCACACACACACAAAAAGATTGAGGGGAATGTAACAAGCAGGACAGAATTAGAAAGTCAGTATCTTGCAACCCCCAGTGCTAAAAATTAGTTTAGTCAATAATTATCAATGGATTCCAAAACCACTGGGTAAATGGTTGCTGGAAAACAGAAAATTCCCATGGTCTCAAAGTATCCCTCCACTGATTACATACAAAGAGAAAAATGTCCCTTTACAATGGAGGGCTCCGGCCATCCCCACCTCATCTCAGTGACGGAGCTTATCACCAACAAAGTCGGAAAAGCTGACACTATGACATCATCTACACTGGCATGTTGCCCAAAACTACTTAAACCAAATCAAACCATGAGGAAGCAATCAAACAAATTCAGAATGTGGGACTACTGATCTGGACTCTTTTTTAAAAGATGTCATAAATAACAAACTAAAAAAGGTAGGGAACTGTTCTAGAACAAAAGACTAAAGAGGCAAAACAACCAAATCCAATGTGTGAACCTTGAATGAATTCTGGATTGAAATTTGAGCTCGATATTGAATGATACGTTATTATTAATATTGTGCAATTACAGCTTAGCAGTTATGTAAGACTGTCCTTACTCTTAGAAGATGTATGCTTCATACGTAATGGCCAAAACTTGGAAGGAACCAAGATGTCCTTTAATAGGTGAATGAATAAACAAACCGGTACTTCCAGACAATGGAATATTACTCAGCATTAAAAAGAAATGAGCCAGGAAAAGGCACGGCACAAGTTGAAATGCACATCACTAAATGAAAAAAGCCCATCTGAGAAGATCACACACTGTGTGATTCTAACTCTACGACATTCTGGAAAAGGCAAAACTATGGAGACAGTCAAAGGATCAGTGGTTCCCCTGGGCTCGGGGGAGGGAGGGACAAGTAGGTGGTCACAGAGGATTCTTAGGGCAGGCAAACTATTCTTCATGATACCGCAATGGTGGATACATGTCATTATACACCTGTCCAAACCCACAGGATGTACCACACCAAGAGTAAATCTTAATGTAAATGATGGATGGTAGTCAATAATAACATATCATTTCTGCCTCATCAACAGCAACAAATATATCACACAAATGCAAGGCATTAACAGTAAGAGAAACTGTGAGGGGATAAGAGAACTCTTTGCACCTTCTCCTCCATTTTTCTGTAAACCTAAAACTACTCAAAAAATAAAGTCTATTAAAGAAAATGAGATTCTTAAGTGAGAAGAAAGTGGTTGCCTGATGGGAGGGGGTGGTGGAGAAGGACAGAGCCAGGAATTGTTCTCGTTCCAGCTGTTTAGAGAGACCTGACTTTAACCAAGCTCATATACTCTTTTAAATACATTTCTCTTCTTATTCTTTTAAAATTTTTAAAGATTTTTTATTGAAGTGTAGTTGATTTACCGTGTTAGTTTCAGGTGTACAGCAAAGCGATTCAGTTATACATATATGTACATATATTTTCTTTTTTTTTAATTGAAGCATATAGTCAGTTACAATGTGTCAATGTCTGGTGTACAGCACAACGTCCCAGTCATTCATATGCATACATATATTCATTTTCATATTCTTTTTCATTAAAGGTTGTTACAAGAAATGGAATATAGTTCCCTGTGCTATACAGTAGGACCTTGTTGATCTATTTTATATATAGTAATGTGTATCTGTTTATCCCAAACTCCTAATTTATCCTTCCCCACCCTTTCCCCTTTGGTAGCCACAGTTTGTTTTCTATGTCTGTGAGTCTGTTTTTGGTTTGTAAATAGAACTTGCATCATTTTTCTTAGATTCCACACATAAGTGCTATCATATGATATTTGTCTTTCTCTGTCTAACTGACTTCACTTAATATGATCATCTCTAGGTCCATCCATGTTGCTGCAAATGGCATTAATTTCATTCTTGTTTATGGCTGAGTAAATATATTTCTAAAATTTATAGAAATACAGTAAAATCTAAGATGTTCCATAAAACAAGATGCTATTGTACTAAATCCTCCAAGCTGAGTCTGAGCAGTCAGCCTGGACTGCCCTAACACAGCACCACAGATGAGGTGACTTAGCAACAGAAATGCATGTTCTCACAGTTCTGGATGCTGGAAGGCCAAGATCAAGGTGCTGGCGGCTTTGGTTTCTCCAGAGGCCTCTCTCCTTGGCTTGCAGACAGCCGCCATTTTGCCATGTCCTCACATGGCCTTTTTCTCTGTTCAAGCATTCCTGGTGTCTCCTCTTTAGCTAAGGACACCAGTCCTATCAGATTTGGGCCCCACTGTTATGACCTCACTTAACCTTAATTACCTCCTTAAGGACCCCATCTCCAAATACAATCACAATGGAGGTTAGGGCTTCACCTGATGAATTGGGGGGGTGCACAACTCAGTCCACAACAGTTCTTCAACTAACTCCCTTTATAATCAAAAAGGAATAGTTATACGGAAAGCAGCTCACGTCTATAAGATGCTAAGAAAGCTGTGATCATCAGAGAAGTAGCAGTGTGTGTGAGCAGTATGGGCCACAAAGGTGGAACACCTTTCCATCCACAGTGGGAGGACTTCCGCTGCTGGCGGCTGCCAACAGTAGACAGTCCCTCAGCTTAAAACACTCTTTTGTCCTTTCAGACATTTATTTTCTACTTGAAAGCCTGGCTTAGGACACTGCCCTCTGGAATACCTGGGGAACATCACTCAAATTGGATTACATCCCTGTTCCTTGGTAGATAACAAGCTCCTTGATTTTTTTTTACACTTTTGGAGCCTTCTCCAGTTCTCACTCAGAGATGCTCAGTAAGATGCTGATTAAACCAATGTTGCTTTGAAAAAAATACAACTTGTTAGCACCTGCAAAGTGATAAGAACTTTACTGTAACACACACACAGATACTCCTCCCATATCAGTAAAGCCTGTTTTTTGCTTCCTTCTATTCATCCTGGAGACAACAGCAAAAGATCAAGCATCTGCAGTCCTGACAAGCCCATCTTAAAGCTTGGTAACTACAGCATCTGGAAGTCAAGCTGGTTACAATGGTTCTGGGGAAATCTGAATTCAGGAGCTGCCTTGGGTTCGGGCATAAACTGTGCCCTAGCCTGCAACAATAATTATCAAAAAAGAAGAAAGCTGAATATCCTTCCAGAAGGAGGGAGCATTAAACCCAGCAGGGTTCGTTCGAGGTGTGAATGTCCTACTTGATATAAATCAAGTGTTTAAACTTCCAGCCCCTTTGGATAGCAGTTCAATTGAACCTGGGGAATGATGAACGCTGATCTGTGACCATGAACATAATTCATATTAGAGACGCTGGGCTCTGGTGAGGCCACCCCATCCAGGTCCCCGAGGCCCACCTAGCAGGGCGTGGGGAAAGCTGACACCATCTCCCCTGCTCACTGCTTCTTTCTAGATCCTCTGTGGGGAAAATGCCAAATTCACTCTTGGCCACTGGAGGTTTCTAGACTCCGGCCTTATGGAGACCAAGATTTCTCTGGCCCCTGGTCTGGTTCCACGACTACCTTGGAGCCCAGGCCCTGAGAAGTCCTGCAGACAACACAAGTCAAGGGTACGAGCTGGGCTTCTCAGCAGAGAGCAGGGAAGGCACATGGCGACGGAATTCATCAAAAACACGAGCTGGCTTGAGCCGGGTCTGCCCTGGCTGAAAGCCCGAGGAGATGAAAGGCCCCGCAAACAAGGATCTCTTGCCAGCACTAACGTATCAGCATCTGTGTTTGTTTAAAATATGTAGAGCGAGAGAGAGAGTGCGATTGTGTTTTCTCACAGAACATTCGGAGCCAATTTCGGCACCCAGATCTTCACAGGAAAACCTCATGGGGCTCCGTGAGGTGTGAGCGGGCGTCAAGGGCAGAATTTCCTGCCAGAACTAGAAATTCCAATGATAACTGACGTTTGGATTATTATTTTAAAGGAAAAGAGAAACTGCTATACACTTGAGACGACACGGGTGATCACAGCAGCATTGATGCCGAGGCGCTGGAAATTCAAGTACAGAAATGGGCTTCAGCAGTTGGCAAAGTGGGGACACCGACCAGCAGCAGCACCTGGGAGCTGGTTAGAAATACACATTCTCGGGCCCCCCCAGACTGGAGGGATCAGTAACCACGGGCTGGAGGTGGGGCGGGCACTCTGGGTTTAACCTGGAGGTTTACTCCTCCAGGGGATTCCGATGCCTGCTCAAGTTGGAGGAACACTGAGTTCATTTTAAAACTACCAGCAGAAATGATCTCTAGCTTCGAACACTTGCTGATTTGTTCTTTGTTGATTGCCCCCTCCATGTGCGACACACCCCCAGCTGCAGTCAGAGCTAACCATGACAGTCATCTTGTTGGCTAGGAGTTCTCAGGGTCCGTGTGCACAGTCAGCCCAGTGCAGAGCTCTAAACCGCCGTGGGAAGAGAGCCGAGTGAGGAGTGCTTTTCACGGGCATCAGTCCAGGGAGCACTAGTGGCATCTGGGCCAGATGGTTCTTTGTTTTGATGAGGGCTGTCCTGTGCACTGAAGGGTGTTAAACAGCATCCCTGGCCTCTACCCACAGGATGCCGGCAGTAGCATCCCCTCTCTCTCCACTTACAACACCCCAAATCTCTGGGGGAGCCAATCATCCTGGTTGAGACCTGCTGGGTCAAGTGGAGTGTGCTAGCTTGGAACCATAAACTACATCAGAGAGTTAAGCCTCGAGACTCTACAAAGGCCAAAATTCAATGTCTCCACGGCCCATACCCCACCTCCCACCCTAGCCCATAAAGGAATAACCTGAGCAGAAAATCCTTAGTACCAGGCTACCTGGACTGAGCCAATCTCTTCCTCTGCCCAAGTTTTTGAGGCCCTGGAATTTAGCGCGAGCCCTTGAGCCCAAAGAATGGCTACACTGCACTATAGCCCTCACATTGCCAAGCCTTTGATGGCTGCAGGGCTGGTTTCCTGGTTCGTGGTAACACAAGGTGAAAGCAATATTGCTATGGCAGGGACGATGCTGTGGGCCACCCAATCTCCCAGCTCTGCCATGATGTTTGAAAATATGAAGTTGTTTGCAATGGACTGACCTATAGGGTGAACTTCACATTCGCTTATGGGTGATTTCATCCACAAGAAAGTCCAGGAGAACGCAGCACACTACACCCGGGTGGGAACACCCAGGGGCAGGGGGATACCCAGCCACTCCCACAAGCCAACCACAGGGCTCTCTCAAGGTGCAGTGACATCTTTATTGTCATGGGGATATATTTCTCAGCCATAACACGAGTAAAATGTCCTACCGTGTTTTGCTAGGTTCCTGTCTCTTTTTTGAAACGTGTCACTGATGAAGCAGTTGAGTGCTGTGCGCCAAACCCTATTTTTCTCATCAGCCCTGAGAGTCTCATGGCTCATTTCTGCAGAGCGCTGTGATTTGGAGGGACGCGTGTGTCACATTCCAGCAGGACCGGCTGAACCTTCTCTGGCACCAGGACCATAGTGGGCAGGAGGGGACAAGGAAAAGAGCCCCAGCCCCTCCCCTTTTGCTCCTCCTCTTTTGACTCAACCTTCAGCTTCAGGGCAGAGCCAGCAGCCCCACCTGGAACCTGAGTCCCAAGCTCGCTGGCATCCCCTCCTCCTGGGCCCGCCACAGCCTACTGACATCTCTTTCAAGCCCTGCACCCTGATCCCAGTCTCCGCCAGTCCCTCAAGGGCTGAGCCCACATCCCCCTCATCGTGCCTCCCCCCCCCGGTCCAGCCACTCACCCGCTCCGTGTCACCAGGCACTGGCGGAGCCCCAGCTTCCGGAAGATGTCCACCACCGTCTCCATGGGGGTGTGGTCCGTGACCGTGAAAGGGCTGAGGTTCAGGACGCGCCGCAGCTTCAGGGGCTGCGGGCTGTTGGCCGGCAGCTCGGGGGGCTCCTCCGTGAAGTACATGACCGAGTCGCTCACGATGCCCTCCTGCCTCTGTCTGGCATTCTCTGGAATGGGTGAGCAGGACGACAAGGCACGTGAGTCTCCCCTGTGGAGTCACTCTCCGACCCCAACCCCACAGCGACACACAACTTCCCCAGAATTCCAAGGAGAAGGGTTTAAGAGGGCAAACTCTATGTTCCAAATGAGAGGCTTCGGCCAAACATCTGTGAAATTGGCATCTCTCTCTCTCTTAAGCTAATGCTATGCGAGGCACCCCCTGCTGTGCCACGATCACTCACTGCCAAAGTCTTACACCATGGGTCTGACCAGGCTGGCTCCTGGAGGGGAAAGCACTGCTTCTGCCCAGAATCCGGAGCACCCACTGGCCCAGGACCCTCTCCCGTGCTGTCCTGACACACCTTCACCTCATCGGGGCTGAAGTTTGACATGAAAGGAAGCCTCACTTAGCTGCCCCATGAGCTTAATGCATTGTGGGGTGTTTTTTTTTTTAACAAACAAACATATAACTGGCCCAAATGGCATTATAAATCCTGAAAGGAACAAGAAACCAATAGGACCATGCCAGGCTCACAGCCCAGAAATACAGCTCAATCCCAAATGTGACCCTTGGGACCAAAGAAATAGCCCTAGAAAAGCTGCATCCCCACCCTTGGAAGTCCTCTCTTAAAAATAGGCCATTCTGTGGATTTCTCAAGGCAAGACAGTAAAACTGTTATGGTAACAATTAGCCTGTTTCTATCTGTAGGCAAGCCCGTGTGAGAGCAAGCTGCAGAAAAGGAGGGTAACAGGAACTCATTAGAAATACAGCTTTATGCAGTACTCGAAACCCAGGCTATTTTAAGTCACACATGAAATAAATCCATCGGTCTCAAGATATTTCTCCAAGGCGATTTTCCTTCTGTTGGAATTTTAATCTTTCTTTTGGTTCATGGGAAAAGGTTAGGAAAAATGTACAGCAAGGCTTGCTTTAAAATGGATCCTGGTTTCTATAATACATTTTTTTTTGCCTTCTCAAAGACTACCATTCACCTATATTGTTCTTTGAAAAATAAAATTCTAACTGCTGGCTCTAAGGCCATTTATTGCAATATAGTACTCTAATGGAAAACTGGCAGTGTTCGGGGTCAGACTGAGTTTGAAAAGGGGTCTCTGTTTAAAAGGGGAACAGAGGGCCTGCTGGGCAAATGCCTGCACAGTTATGTGGGTCAGGTTCAATCGAGTTACATCAAATGGAGTATGATTCAACCACAAATACCAGATGACAGTGATGCACAACCTGTTTTCAAATGTAGATGCGCACTTGTCTCCTAAATCAAGATGGCTTTGTCCTGAAGCACTAAGGTGGCAACAGTCAGCACGTACTTAGTGCTCATCTTCATAGACCAATTGATTCTCTAAAAGTCCCATGTAATGGGAAACCCATCTATTTCAACAATCCGGTTGAACATCAGGATTGGATCAAGCCACAAACTCCCATCAAGAACTGATCACACAGATTTGCTGAACCCCTCAAAAAACCAAAGAGAGCTTAGCAAACTGTCAGTTCTCGTGCTGAAATAAATAACAAGCTTCTATTTCCTCTGAATCTACTGATTGGGTTAGAAGCTGTGATAACAGCACCTAGCTCCATCAATTCTTGTCCCTGGTGCATTCCCAGTGCCTGGACAACACCTAGAATTCAGTCAACACAAAAGAGATATTTGCCAAATACACACATGCGTCAATCAATCAACAAGTGAATAGGTCTACTGAGCGTCAGCGTACTTGGCTCTGCCTGCCATGTAGAACAGAGCCTATTTCACGGAGGAGGCATTAGGAAGGAAAGTCTTGGGCTGTCCGCTGCCGAATAAGAATCGAAAGCATCAGCTGGGGTCAGAGCCGGAGACAGAGTTGCATTTCTTGCTAGTCCAAGAGCGGGAGTGCGGCTCTCTCCACACGGGCTCAGCCACGCCAATTTGGAGCTGTATTACAAGGACCTATCTTAAAGCCTTGAACTTTGGGGGTACAGGCCAAAAGCTGATGAATGGAAGAAACAGCAAGACAGTTCTTCTCAACCAGGGTGAACTGTCTTCTCCCAGTTTGAACAAGAAATCGTCAGTCACCAAAATGCCTGCAACAGACTATACAGCGTGTAAGTTCACAGACGGCAGAGCCTGGCTTCTGTCATCCCTGCGCTCCCAGCTCCCAGGACAGCGCCTGCACACGGTGGGTGCTCCGTGAGAGAAGCAGTTCCTGTGTGAAAGGATCAAGCAAACCGCACAGATTCCCAGACCCCAGGGACTCATGGGAGCCTGTGTTAGAAAAGAAGCCCTCCCAAAAAAAACAAAACAAAACAGAAAGAAAGGAAGAAAGAAGCTAGCCCAACGATTACATGTGTAAAAGGCCTAAAAGACAAGAAGGAAATGTACTCAATATTAACCATGGCCTTCTTCAGTGTTGAGAATGCAGGTACCTTTTTTATTTTCCCTTTTGCTTCTCATTTCCCCCAACATTCTATAAGTATGTAGTACTTTCACTTTTGAAAAGCTAAAAACTTCATTTCTGTTGTAAAGATCATGTGGTTAAATTGTTTTTACAACCATTTTTAGTATAGGAGGTTTGTTGTTGTATTCTACCAGGACTATTATCAGTGGCTACAGCTCCTGAAGAAGAATGACCATTTTAGGATCACCTGCGAGGGTCATTCAACTTGACATTCCACTTTCTCGCAGTACTACGATCACAATGCCAGGTGCAGAGAGGGTAATTAGGAAAGTGTTGATCAAGTCAATTTCACAAACTATGATAGGCCAAGAAATTTTAAAAGACTGGAAATAATCACATATCCAGTAAGTTATTATAACAGCTTGAGAGCAATGGTTCTCAACTGGGAGTAATCCATCCCCATCCTCAGGGGACGTAAGGCAGTATCTGGAGACATTTTTGGTTGTCATAACTGGGGGACGGGGTTGCTACAGGCACCTAGTGGGTAGAGAGCAGGGGTGATCCTACAATGCACAGGATAGCCCCTCTCAACAAAGAATGATCCTGCCCCAAGGTCAATACTGTTCAGGTTGAGAAATTCTAACTGTTTTTAGGGAGGTAATGATCTATCATCCTGTTCATTTAAAACGTTTCCATAAAACAGATGTAAATTGACAAGAAAGGTTAAAATGGACAATTGGAAGCAACTATAGTGGTGGTTAGTACACAGGTGATATGATAAAAAAAAATCTATTTAGAAGAAAAAGCAGATTATTTTATCAAGTTATAGTTTACTGAGGCATGGACAGGTCATGTACGTTTTCATCACCAGCAGAAATATGCAGATGACAGCACTGTTCCCCAGGGCCTGTCCCAGTAATCAGCGGCTCTCCCAGGAAGAAGCCTCTTTATCCCTAAAGAGCCCATCCAACAATCTGACACGTATCTTCTTGTTCAGTCCTCGATGGAGACCCCTTCTGCAAGTAAGCATCTTCCACATGCTGGAGAATTACCATTAAATTATCCACCAGACCAAAAAAATGAGAGTTCCCTTGACTGTCGTCTGTAACTCTAACTTTCCATCCCTTTAATCATCTTTGCGGCTTCCCGCTGAGTCCTCTCTGAATCCATCCTCACTTAACTGTGGAACTCAAGACTAGAGGAGCCTACGCCTGCATAGCACAGAAAGGGCCTCCTATTTGCAAAGCGCCCCAAGAGGTAAAGTTCCATCTACGAGGAATTTGAACAAAGACCACATCTGGCCCCATGTGTTAGTATGTGATGGTGAAGAGGGCCATGTTTCCTAGGCGGTGCTAACTAATCGCTTTCGAACAAAGACAGTGGCTATGGTTTGGCATTCCAGAGAGGGACAGAAAATAACAAAACTTTTCAGCTTCATGTGAGCAACTGATACCATTTTAAACATGATGTGTAAGAGAAAATCTTCATTTGCTTCACTGACCGTTCTTTTCTTATCTTGGGTCTATCGCCAGTCTTTACGCCTGAGTCCCCAGAAAGTGAAATTGACAAGGGATGGTTACCAGCTAAAAGCTCAGGTCATATTTCTATATTCACGAAGGGGCATATAATTCCGCACATACAGGTCATGAATTCCTCCACCAGAGTACAGGACAGAGCAGGAAAACAGCTTTTCTGACTGCTCATGGCAAAACACTCCTTGCCTTTCCAGAAACCATGTAAATAGCAGCTTCTATACTATTATCAGTCTGATTGAAAGCATATAGGTATTATTTACACCGCGTGTTGCCTCTTCAGACATTCCAAACATAGCTTCTAGGAGAGCGCTCGGTTGGCAAGCTTAAATTTCTTCTCCAACCGGTTGATGACAATTACTGCTTCCCACTTGATTACAGTAATGGGTTTCAGGAAAATTAGTGAGCTGTCTCTTAGCAGGTGTCCCTGGAGCTACACAATAGGTAATAGATTCTGTGACATTTATTACTTGAGTTTTTAAATTTCAACCTTTGCTTAAAAGATTTTAGGGACTGAATAAATTTTTTAAAGGCTGCTGATTACATTAATTTAAAACAAACCCAACCATACTATAGAGCATTTTTTTTTAAAACTCATTATTTATAAGGCAATAGTTATGCCTCAAGGCACCTACCTGTTAAGCGATAGGACCTATAATAAAGAGATGTTTTCATGTCTAAAATATAAAATCAACTGTTGCTTTGAGGGAGGTAAATATGTTTGGGCAACAAGCTAAAATTAGAGGCTATGGCTTATTTAAGCTTATTTTTATAAAGCCTTTGAAGAAGATCGGATACACCATACAATCACCAAGGGCACGCTGGAGCCATGTCGTGGGCCCCAGCCTACTGTGAGATGCAAGGATGCCGTGCAGGAGGGCATTCATGTTTTGCCATGTGCCGCCGCGGATGTGCTCTGCTGCTCCTCGTCCCTGCTGCATCAGGTCCTCCAAGCAGGACCACTTGGAGGGAGCCCTCTGAGGCTCATTGCTCCTTCCTCCTCCAAAGACTCACACCCAGGCCTCTGCCTCTGCAGTCCTTCAACCTCCTGCTCCCCTTCCAAGGCGGACATCCCTAGGCTTGCTTCTCGGAGCCGCCCGTCTCTGGGACATCCCACCTGGGCATCACCCCCTCTCACCTCTGCCGACTCAACAACCTGCCCCTCAGCCCATCTGATTCACTTAGCACACGATAAGGAAAAGCATCCCACGGAACCGACTTGACCCACATGGGCCCCTAAGTGATGGAAGCAGATATAAAATCATGAAGTGAAGCAAAGGGCTTGAGCAGTGCCGCAGGAGGTGTCTGCTGCAAAAAGCTCAGCATCTCAGTCAGTTTGCTTGCCTGGAAGCCTGTCTCTGTGACCAGCTGGCCTGGCCGGCCCAGCCTCTCCCATCTCTTCCTTCTCAGCTTCACCCAACAAGTCCCTAAAAGACAGCTCACCTCCCAGCAGGAAGGACCCAGGTGGCTGCTTGCAAACCTGGTGGTCGTTTTCCAGCCAAGAATGCCTCTCCCAAGACACTGCTCCCCACAGTGTGACTCAGGTCCAGTAGCAACGGCATTAATGGGGAGCTTGGGAGAAACACAGAGTGTCAGGTACCCCAACCCCAGATCTGCCGACTCAGATTCTGCGTCTTAGCCGCATCCCAGGTGATACGAAAGGGCATTAAAGCGTGAGAGCCCCTGGCTTAAAGCCCTCCTACCCATGTCCACTCTCTCTAACCATTTTGAGAATCTGGGGACACAGAGGCTGAGTGAAACAAGGCTTCCCTCGCCTTACTCACTTATTGCAAGAATCAGCTCCCTCCTCTGGGCAAACCCGATGAGGCGCTCTGAGTCCCTGGAGACGACCACTGGGAAGCCATTGTAGTCGGTCTCCTTAATGAGCGTCTCCACGTCCTCGACGGTCATGCTGTCCTGGGTGAGCACGGACAGCGGCGGCTCCCCCCGCCGTGGTCGCATAACATCGGTGGCCAGTGTGCGGTGGGTGAACTCGTCCTTCACATCCAGAAACGGGTACCCATTCAAGTGGATGTGGGCCTCGTAGATGCCTTCCTTCCCAAAGGCATCGGCCACCCACTTGCTGGTTACGGCTGCTGCCATCAGGGGCACGATGTACTCGAGACCGCCCGTCAATTCAAACATGATGACCACCAACGACACCGTCATCCTGGTAACTCCACCTGCAACCCAAGAGAGGAACGAAATTCCAGGGCTCCACTCCACACCCTCGAGGGGACATCAATTGTGGAAACTGACAAGCTGGCCGTATTCTCCTGGTGCCTGTTCTAAGGAGAGGGTCCTGCAAGGCACCAGAACTCAGACCTCTGGGACCGAGGCCAGGCTCGGTTAAACACAGCCTTGCATCACGAGCCATAAGGCACATCTGCCTGGGGGGTCTCTTCTCCAGTGATGGACACTGAGTTGTCCATTCACCCTCAGGACCACACACCTTGCTTTTTAGTGAGTGGATCCCAAGTGGGCCCTGCAGGTTTCTGACTCAGCAATGTGGCTCTCTTCCAGAATCCCAGAAGCTGGAAAAGTGTCAAGATTTTTAGGGGCTACAGACAAGAGGGGGACCCACCACCCTTGTGTCCCTTGGTATTCAAAGGAAGATCTTCCAGTGAGCTTAAACCAGGGTTTCCGGACCTCAGCATGAGAAACATCTAGAGCTGGATTATTCTTTGTAGGGGAAGGGGTGTCTCTGCACTACAGGATGCTGAGTAGCACCCCTGACCCCCACCTACTAGACATCAGTAGCACCCACCAGGTGTGCCAACCAAAAATGTCTCCTCCACTGCCCGGTGCCCCTCATAGGCACAACTGCCCCCAGTTGAAAACCACTATTCTAGATGGTACAGCTGCAAGATGCTGGAGACCCCATCAGCCTGGGTCCCTGGATGACTGAGTGGAGATAAGCCCACTGCTACTCACATTACACACACACACACACACACACACACACACACAGAGTTGATTCTCATTATTCATGGTAGTTGTGCTCTATAAAGTTGCCACAAACACTGAATTAGCAAATACTGAATCACAGCCCCAGGGGAGATATCAAGTTAGGTTTCTGAGAACCTCTGGTCACACCATTTTTGTCAACCAATCAATATAAAAACTTATTTGATGTGTGTTTCTGTTTAAAGACACCTTATTTATTTAATACATGTAGCTGGTTCATTAACACTGAACTCACAGCCAACAGCACTGTAACTCATGCCTGAATGAAGCCTCTCTAACTCACGTATTTTCTCCAAAAGGCTCATCTCAGATGTCTTGCGTTTAAGAACACAAGACAGCACTGCCGCACTGCACTTGAGGCCACTGTAAATAGCAAAATCTTTTTAAAAAGCACACACATAGCCCCCCAAAAAACCTTGGCACTAAAAAGACCAGGAAAAGGACACCTGTGTACAGGAGAAGAGCTGAAACAAGAAGGTGGACCTTCGCCTTGATTGGCCTTAGCTGGGAACATGTACATCAGACAACTCAAAGTTTCCACCACTCCACACATGTCCCAGAATGACTGGGAAGCACCTCGAGTACTGATTTAGGGGTGGCAGCCAAATTTCAGCAAGGAGGCAAGTTCCCAAAAATGGAATTCACGAATAAGGAGAATCAACCACCTATCCTGAGCCATACCCGAGCCTCGGGGCACTAAGCAACTGAGATTTAGGGGTCTACTTGTTACAGCAGCACAACCTTGCCTATCCTGACATGCGAACACTGGAGTCCAAGTCTTCCTTCTGGCCAGTCCTGGACACCAGATTGGTCTTTGTGTCAGTGTACCTCATCTTTCCCTGCACCCTCGCCCACCCCACCTATGGCCGCATACCTAGGCAGGCAGCAGCTCCCACCATGGCATAAAGCCCTGGGGTGACGCAGTCTGCTCCGGGCCTGCACCAGTTCCTGAAGATGATCCAGTCGTGGTGATGGTAAGCCAGCTGCTCCACGCCGATTCCCACCATCCTGCCTGCCATGGCGCCCACGGCCATGCTGGGGATAAAGAGGCCGGACGGAATCTGCAGGGAACATGGGGGAGAGAAGCGTGAGGGAGGGGGTCCCCATTCCTGCCGCCCCCAGGGAACACAGCCCCCCTCGACAAGCTCGCATTTGGCTTCAGTCTTCCAAGGAGGCGCAATGCTTCAAAACAGCTCAGCCGGGAAACCGTGGAACAAGTGATTTCACCTGCTTGGTCGTAGCTACTATGACTCGGAGAGGATATAAGTTTACACTTTGATTTCCTCGCCTTCAGAAGCCGGCCTGGTTGGCCTGCTGTGGATTAAAGAAGGATAAACCTCACTGCAAATCACATTCAAGGTGCACATCTGTCACTTGAGATACTCACCGCTTTCTCTCTCCCCTTGCACGTCATTCAGATGAGCTTTGAAAATTAAATGTCAAGCCACAGCATGAAAAGGGAGAAGCAGTGCCTTCAACCGTTCACAGGTCAAAGAAAAGAAGCTAAAAGCATCCATATAGCTGCCCTGCATCTTCCAAAAAGCTTTTCACAGGCTCACCACCCTCTTGAATCGACAGTGGCCAGGCATCTGTCAGAGAGAGATGCCAGAGGAGGGGGGATCTCTCTTCCTGACAAAGTCCATTCTCTGCAAAGTATTTGGAATATCTTCAAGTTACATTAGATGCAGTAAAGAAACAGACTGTGTAAACCAAAAGGTCTTGGTCATCTCCTGTTTTATATTTTGCTGTGTGAAAATACATTTTAGTTTCTCCAGTGATCAGACAAGCACTACAGAACACGCCTGAGTCTCCTTGCTCCTAGAGAAGGCATGGGACCGCCCATCCTGACTGGGGGCTGCATTCATGCCCCTCCTGCCAGACTGTCATCAATTTGAGGATGGAAGTGGATCTTTAACCAAATCCAAGTTAAGTTTGGGTCCTTGGGTGTGATCTCTAGAGTCTGGGACATTCCTGAGGAAATTGTTCCTTTCTGAGCACCCCCCCCCCATGTCATTTAATGCCCTATAACTTCAAAGCAGCCTTCCCCCGGCAGGCACCAGAGGATGCAGCCAGTGTCTTCCTCAGAAACGAAAATAAATCCCTCTGCTAGGAGATGATGGATCAGAGACAGTTGGCTGTTTCATAAAGTCCACCCATCCTCATTCTTCAGGCAGATTGCAGGCTTGTGTTTGACCATGGCATGCAAGTACACAGCTCCCCAGACTTTTTTTTAAAGAAACAATTCATAAAAATTCCCCACAAAAAGCAACAGTAAGGAACACAGCGCGGTACTGGAGGGTCTGCCGTGTTCTGGTCCTGGTCCTCGGTGCTGGTTCCACAAGCATGTGTGTTTTATGAAAATTCACCATGCTGTCCACATCCCTATATGAATGATATACTCTGAGCCTTAGCTTCTTCACTTGTAAAGTGGGGTCAAAAATCTCTATTCCATAGGCTTGCTGTTTATCAAAAGCTTTCTTTCTTGCTGGTTAAAAGAATGTCAAGGGTCGCCCAGGAGAACATACAGTAAAGGTCAGTTCCCCTTTTCCTCCCATCACAACCTTACTCTGGCGAGTAGCATGCCATCCCCAGAAGGATGTGGGCTGCCTCACCCCTAACCCCCAGCATCTTCCCTCCCCTTCACTTACCTTCATGCCAAAGGTAAATATGGTAATGATGATCTTGAAGATCAGCGCCAGCGCCAGCTGCCACATGGCTGTGTAAACCCCGACCCCGGCCGGCCGGTCCGGGATGTCGTCCACAGGCCGCGTCATGTTGGGGTCATTGATGTAGTCACAGAGCTGGGAGGACTCAAGGGCCCCGCAGTCATTGAAGAGCTCAGAGATGAGCTCGCTCGTGCTCCGGCGCGTGTAGGGATTTGGGTAGGCGACAATGGCGGTGATGGCGGTCACTGCAATGACCTCCAGCACCGGGTACTTGCCCAGCTTGGTGGTCTTGCGCCTCCTGCACCAGGCGATGTTGCAACGGATGAAGAGGGTTCCCCACAAGCCCCCGAAGACCCCAAGCAGGATGAAGGGGAAGAGCTCAGCCATGTACCAGGGCGTGTGATATTCCACATAGAAGAGAACGAGGCGGCTGTTCCCGAAGGGATTGATGGATCGCAGCGTGAATGCTGCCACCAGGGCCGCAAAAAAGGACCGCCACAAGGTCTTCAAAGGAAAGTAGTAACTGACCTGCGACAGACGAACAGGTGGAAAGTCAGAGATTGACAGAAGAGAGCTGCCCAGAGCCCCAACCCCAATGATCAGTGGCCACCCGCTGGCATTTGCCACGGAGGTTACACTCAAGACCCAAGATAGGCGGTACTCACTTCCTCAATCTAGGCTTAATTATGGCCAAAATGCACTAGGAAAGATATTGAAATTGGAATGTGGGGAGGGAATAGCTCAGCGGTAAAGAGTGTGCTTAGCATGCACAAGGTCCTGGGTTCAATCCTCAGTACCGCCATTAAAAAATAAATTCAGTTAAACTTTAAAAGATAAAATAAATTTTTTTTAAATAAAATTGGAATGGATACTAGTCAAGGTGCATTTTAGCTATTTTTTTTAAAGAGTAATGAAAATACTTCATCATAATTCAGTTTATGGCACAGAGACCCTCGTAAAAGAAAATAAACCTCTGATCTGATTCTGCAGACAACAGAATAGATTATGGGTTGAAAACCCTGGCCCAGCCAACATATCTGGATGGCACATGAGTTAAGAAGGGTTTTGACATTTTTAAAAGGCTGGTGGGAAAAAAGAATATTTTGCGACATATGAAATATGAAGGTCTTGTTGGAAGGCAGCCATGCCTGGCTTGTGGACGCTGAAGTTTGAATTTTATCTACTTGTCACATGTCGCCAAATATTGTCCTTCTTTTGAGTATTTCACATCCATTTGGGTTGTGAAAAGCAAAAATGCTTCAGTAAATTGTTCATGAAAAAGAGAGAGGAGACTGTAAATCTTCCTCCAAAATCGCATTGGCAATTTTTAAAACAATACTTGAAAACACATGTTTGGGTGAAAATTGTGGCTCCTTAAGAAGCTGCAGGCATCTCGTTCAATACTCCTTCAGATCTAGTCCTCAAAAGGCTGGGGATGGAAGCCTCGTGTGGTACCCACCATCCCAGTGTCCCTCAGGCCTCAGGACCACGGATCAACCCCCTCCACTGCCCACACTCACCTCTTCCAGACTGAAAAGCACACCGCCGATCGGAGCACCGAAGGCGACGGAGACCCCGGCTGCGGCCGCAGCTGACAGCACCTGCAGGGCATAGAGCTCCGGGTCAGCCCGAGGCCTTGCGGGTGAAGCCCTGGGTGCGGCAGGGCTGGAGGCTGGAGGGGGTCACTGCCCACGGCAGTTGCACCCACTCACCTCGCGCCGCTTGCCCTCATTCTTGCTGTACTTAGAGAAAAGGCTGCTGAAGAAGTTGCCACAGCAACAAGCCACGTGCACCAGCGGCCCTTCTTTGCCGAGGCTCAGGCCCGAGGACACCACCAGCACCAGGGTGACGGTCTTGATCAGCAGGGTCCACTTCCCCAAGTAGCCTCTGATGATGAAGCCGCTCAGAATGGTCTTTATCTGAAACAGAGGACGGAGGATGATGCAGAGTGAGCCGCAATTCAGTAAATCCCATTTTTGTTGTTCATTTCACTATAATTTTATATTAACCCAAAATATATGATATTTATGGAAGCCTGAAACAATCCAATGCACACTAAATCTTAATAATTCCGAAAGTAATGAGAGATCACAACAAGGCCTGAATAAATAATTACCAGAATCTCATTTTATGTATGGCGTTTTATCCCGTTCACGTTACCCTCTGTTGTGTTGAAAAGACACGTGTATCTATTGATTTTAACTGTTAATTTTTGACTAGTGAAAGATGTCCAAGATAAAGAGACATCTGGCAAGCTAAATGACAAAGCAAACAAAACAAAATGTCCACTGAACTTTAGATCTGGGGTCATCAAACTAGGGTCCAGCCCACCACCTATTTCCGTATGACCCACAAGCTAAGAGTGCTTTGAACATTTTTAAATGTAATATGTAAACAAGACTGCTAGCCTTCTAGAGACAATAGTTTCTCAGTCTTGCCTCTTAACTCACAAAGCCTAAAATATTCTCTGCCCTTTATCAGGAAGGTTTGCCAAGCCCTGCTGCAGGCCACGGGGAGATAGGTGTTTACTGTCCAATTCTTTCAACTTTTCTATACCTTTGAAAATATCCTTAATATTAGAAAAAGAAGATGCTTGGCATTCTAATGACGCCCTTCTAGGGGATGTAAAGGTGTCTGAATTCATGGTGACATGTTCCCTTCTGCTGACTCCTGCCCTCTTGCAGCGCAAAGGACTCTGACTACAGGTACAGCTGACTCGAGCTGCGCTTTCAGGCCTGCCGCGTTTTGTAAATGCCAAATAATGGCTTTCTTCCTAAAGGTGCACGTGAGTTTGCGTAACGCTTTTAGAATTCAACTGGGTGCCGATCACAGTAATTAATTTCCTATGTTGGAGTCAGTCCTCTGGATATAGATGCATCACCAATGGGTGAATGATAATCTTACCTTCAACCTCTCCCACAAATGGCTGAAATGGAGTGAACGTTTCCTGCCGAGCTAGCAATTGACAAGCCTGTCATCAAAGATTCATTAGACACCGAGTGAGTCAGCCCATGAAATCGTGGTCAGTACCTGTTTTCCCATTGTATAATACATAATGGAACATTCTCAGCTCTTGTCACCATTGGGACGTTTACATAACTTCAAAGTGCCTCTTAGTGGGCATTGCTCTGCCAAGAAATCCGTTTCTCAAATAGCTATTATAGTCCTTCTCAACCTTCTCAATGCACTCAGTGGCATCACCTAGGGAATCAGAAACCAGGGAGGGCTGACTCTACCCCGCCCCCGAGATGTGGTGTAATTGGTCTGATGTGCATCCTGGGTGTGGGAGGTTCACAGCCTCCCGAGGTGATTCTCAAGTGCAGTCCAGGTTGAGACCACTGCTCCAGTCCCGAGAAGGGCAGTACAGATATTCCTAACTTCTCAGTAGTTAAGGCGCAGTCCTGCAACACCCTTCGGCATTTTGACATCATGTCACACGTGTGATGATTTGGAGAGGGTGGCGAAGTGAACTCATCCTGGAAATTGTAAAGGGGTGTGAGTGGACCATTTTCATCTCAGGAATTATTGCCAGAAATCTGTTTCTTAATTCAAGGAGCAAGACTGACTGTGACTGAGCGTGCGGGCATCCATTTCCAAAGAACTCACTAAGCTCCACCCGACAGAACACGAGTGAGGTCTTCCAGCTCTGCAATCAGATGGTATTTCTTGAACTCGCCTTTAACTGAAGGCAGACAAACTAGCAGTGGTTAAACTGGTCTTTCACTAGTGGTAGTTGGCCTATTTGAGCCTGGGCTCTGGGGATCTCCGACCCTTTATTTAAGGGATGTTTTATTATACCTGCCACAATCCTACCCTTTTGTGTTGCCTAGAATAAAATTATCTATAATTTTTTGTCAGTTAGTTAATGTGGATTTGGACCCTAGGGTACAGTTTAAGAGTGTAATACCATTTAGAAAATTACAAGCATCTGAATTACCTGAGCCTTTGCCAGCCGTGACATGTGGTGAATTGAACAATGTAATAGGTATCTCGTAATTCTCTAAAATGACTTTATAAAATTGTCATGATCAAATTAGGGACTAAAGAAAGCAAATTCATTCCCAGTAGATGCCAAAATCCAATCGCTCACTTTAATTTGAATTAATTGAGACTGAATCACGCAGGGCTTTAAGGAGAGGTACTGCAGCAGATCAGTGACTTGGTGCTGGTGACTTTAAAACCTTTCTGGCAAATAAATATTTGTGAGGGAGTTCACGTTTTGTAGTGGGCCAAAACATCAACCCAAAGTAAGTCCTAATAGGACATGATTTCTTATAGAGCACATAGTGGTTTTGGTGATGAAGCAGTCAGGAGGAGACAGAGGGCTATCCTTGCCAAGTTCTCTCTAAATTCTCAAGCCCTAGAACCAGTGTTCACTCTTCAATGCGCTTTACAGAACTGGTACAAGAGCATTTAATACACAGAAAAAAAAAATTCTCTAAATTTGTATTTTTAAAAATGTTTCCAAAGGACTTTTCAGTCTAAGTAACCCAAATGTTTCAGAAGCTTTGCTTTGTTACAGAGGATGCACCAGTTTTAAACTGTGCGGAAGTGCACACTGCCCTCAAAGTGTGTTCCCATGCTGCACACCCCGTGCCAGCTTACAGCGGCTCACCTCAAACGATGGGAAGTGTATTTCCTAAACAGCTCATTTAGGATCTTCGCTGAAATGTAGGCAAATGGCTCCCGAGCCCAAATTGAGAGGAGTCGGTTTGCATGGTTAGTTGCATTTTGACTGGAAGGAGGTTCTTTTTATCCACGAACTACTTACTGCCGTTTACTTTTCACTCAGCCCCTTTCCTCCAAGAACTGTATTGCACCCTTAGGTTAGGAATTTCAAGCTCTACTATGATAACAGTGAAAGTCTTGCTAAGACTGAGTTACAATAACCAAAACTTAATTATGAGATCTCCACTGGGTTCCTAATACTTGCAAAGACTACTGCGAACTCTTTTGTAAATAGAGAAACGGATCTGTTACATATTATGTATGACTGAAAGCACGGGAATAAAACAAGCACCTTGGTACTCACTACCAAGTTTAAGATAGAAGAGCAGGAACCTTTGAAAGCCCTGTGTTTGCTTCCTCAGTGGAACCTCCCTCCTCCCCCGCCCCACCATTTCCTTGCCTTTCTTCATAGCTTTAGCACAGACGTGTATCACTAAACAGTATGCTTGCTTCATTTTGGCTGTTTTATGGACTTTACATGATAGACTCATACTTTATATATTCTTCTGCAACTTACACTTTTTTTTAGTTGAAGTATAGTCAGTGTGCAATGTTGTGTCAATTTCTGGTGTACAGCATCATGTTTCAGTCATACACGTACATACATATATTCTTTTTCATATTTTTCCTCATTATAGGTTACTACAAGATACTGAATACAGTTCCCCATCTACACAATAGAAACTTGTTGATCTGTATTATATACAGTAGTATCTTTTGACCTAATATCACTTTTTTGAGTTTCATCCACATCAATGTGTTCCTTGCACTTTGTCACATAAAAAACAATGCTCAACTCAGTATTACTCCTTTTGACTTTTTTTTTACTTTTTTTAATGGAGGTATAGTTGATTGACAATGTTGTGTTAGTTTCTGGTGTACAGCACAGTGATTCAGTTATACACATATATATTCTTTTTCATTATAGGTTATCATAAGATATTAGAGGTAGTTCCCTATGCTCTACCGTAGGACCTTGTTGTTGATCTGTTTTAGTATTTTACTCCTTTTGAGTTCAGCTGTCACAAATAAAGATGCTTGCTTTGGACAAAGACCAGGTCCAGCCAGCCCCTCACAGCTGGAGCATCAGTCTGCCTACAAGCTGAACCACGCATCTCTGGTTCTTGGAAGAAGATAGGATTACCCAGCACACCTTCTATTGCTGCTTGAAATGTCCCACCAATTCCCCACTAGCCATCTTCTTATTTTGAGAGGCAGTTTGAGTCCAAAAGCACCTACTCCTGGGCAGGGGGTATCAGAAACTGAGATGCCAACAAGAATCTGTTCTTTTAATTGTGCAGGGTGCCTTCCATCTTAGGTATCAAACAAAATGCAGTCAGTTCTGCCGTAACACTTGTTTTGCAAACACCAACTTGTTCTAATGTGATTCGTGCATCTGGGAAGAACTTGAGCAGAATGCAAATTTTGCGTCTGTTTATGCACAATTTCACGGGGGAGAAACACAAGGCAGAAAACCACCAGCTGGGCAGGGATGTGCAAAGCGCACACAGGCACACGCCTCGCACAGCTACCGCTTCACGCATGCGGGGGTATTTAGACATTTCTTAACCATTCCACGTGGGTAAAACTGCATGACTGATTTTAAGAAGTTTCCAGCTTTTTTATGTGTCACCAACGAAGTTTCTGAGTGTTGTGCCCTGAACCCGATTATCCCTACAAGCTCTATGGGTTTTCTAGGCAGTTCTGCATGGCACTGTGATTTTTAGGAATGTGTGTCGCATTATCTCGGAACTGGCTGTCTTGAGGAAACAGGATGGTACTGCAGTTTGGTTTTTAGGCTTTCGTGGCAACACGTTAATATAAACCATCCAAAATGCAGCACAAAATAGTAAGTTTTTTTTTTCATCTGAAGCAAGATAATGTTGAGCTTTCCTTTCAATGATCCTTTAATTACCCCGGCCCTTTGCGTGAACTGCCCAGACCGGCGGCAGCACCACCAAAGAGCCTGGGTCCGCTACCAGAATTGCTCACATCTTTAAACTCAGCGTCTTCGCCGTCTATGGACGTGGCTAAAGCACCAACTTGAAGGAGAACTGAACTGTGTTGATTATACTGATCACGTAATAACTTTTAAAATTATTTCTGGCTAAAAGTTTTACTGTCTGGCCTTTTCAGACACTGGTTCAATTATCGTTTTTCTACCCAGCAGATCCTCCTTGGTTTGAAGTTTGGTCTCAGGCGTCCCTCTTGATCAATGAGGTCATTTCCTTCATACTTTGGTTAAAAGAAAGTGCTAAAAAATATTTATAAGAACTCTAAACTCACAGGGGTGCATTTACAGCGCATACACTGAACGTGGAATTCGTTGTTGTTTTTTTTCAAAGATTGCTATTACCCTGTTACCAGAAGAGCAAAATGTGGCGATGGAGTTCACTCCTCAGGGAATTTACTCATTAGTCAACTTTCTGAGCCACAAACCTCCATTGATTTCCTTTTTACCTTCTATCAGAGACACACTTAGAGCAACTCGTTCCACATTTGTGTGTGTGGTTAATGAACTCTGATTCCGCAAGCTTTCAGAGCTATACCTGGTTTGCAAAGACAATAATTTAATCATCTGAGAAGCAACGGAGCATAAATCCTGAAGCCAGATGGCTGGGTTCCACTTCTACCTGACCAGCTTCGTGACCCTGGGCAAGTTACTTAACCTCTCTGTGCGTCAGTTTCCCCAGCTATCAAATAAAGAACAGCAGTACCTACCTCACAGGCTAAGCTCACTGTGGGGACTGAATGAGGCAATGATATCAAAGGCTTGGAACCGTGCTTAGCACACAAGCGCTATAGAAGTATCTGCTATTCTCATCACCGGCACAAAAATCCGGCCACCACTCACCTCTGGAATACCGGAGCCACAGGCGTATGGTGCAAATACCCGGACCAGGGAGACGGCCAAAAACGCAAACAGCAACGCCCACAGGATGTACATTAGGTAATTCAGAATGTACGCACTGGCACCCTGAAGGAAACGCAAAACAAGAAGGAACACGTGAGCGGCGACAGACCCGAGGCATGCGCCCCAGGCGGGGGGAGCCGGCGCTGTGACGGGATCACGCAGCTCTCCTCCCGCTCCCCCGGTGACAAAAAGGCGGGGCTGGTTTTGTCAGCTGTTGCTATTGCTACGGTCGTACACACAGACGCCCAGACACAGCCCCGGCTGCTTCTCCGGGAGCTGTCTACACGCACCTTCTAGAGGTGAGATCCCCACCGTCACGTACACTGCGACAGCCGCGGGGTTTTAATCACTACTTGCGCTCAAGGTCATGCAAGGGGCCTCAGAAAAGTCTGCCTTGGAGACCCCGGAGGTTTGCGTGGTCTCGTCTGCGGTGGATCAGCCTCTCTTGGCTTACCTGAAGCCGCACCGCCAACGAGTAAGTGCGGGAACTGCATTTCGGGATGCTGCTTCTCAGGTGTCCCTGGCCTGGCAGAAGCCGCATCACCTGTGCATGCGCTAGAAATGCAGAATCTCAGGCCCAGCCCCAGACCAGCAGAATCAGGGGCTGGGGGTCTGTGGCACAAAATGCATTTCAACAAGGCCTCCAGGGGATTCTGATGCAAGCTGACATTCCAGGGGCACTTTTAAAGGGAAAACTTGATCTCCTTCACAGTAATTCATTGAACCATCTATTCCAAATTATCTGGTGTGTGGGGAACGCTTTCTGATCCAAAGACACTGTCTGGGGCCTTTGAGGCAGAGGACCTGGTCTGCTGGGTGGAGACCACATTCCTCCAGGCCTCAGCTCCTTGTCACTATCTGGATCCCTCCTGTCAGAAGGAAGCAAGGGCACTTACAAGCCAGGCCATGGACATGGCTACATGCGTGCCTAGAAAATGCAAAAATAAGAAACCTTCCAGGGGTCACTGCCTTTATAATCACAGATATTCACACCCAATGTGGTGAGAAATCAGACCGAGGAACACATTTCATCCAGTTAAAAATGTACTTTTTGAGACTAAAAATAACATCTCACTCGTGCTAACAGTAATACTTTGAATCAAAGCATAAATCTTAGAAATGGTTGAGAAGATGGGCAACCATATTTTCCCCCCCAAAAAAACACACCGCAAGTAGGAGAGAAGAAATACGATGTGGCGCCCAGCCAAGTTCACTGCATCAATCCAAGCAGAGAATTTATTTTTGGAAGGAATGGAGAACACTGAGAACGTGTGAGGTTTCAAGATCCCTGTCTACTTCTGAGATCTGAAGGAATTCATTTCCAAGTCCAGTGAGAAAGAGGTTTAGCAAAATGGCAAAGCGCATTCCAAATACCTTCAGCTGTAGTAGGTCGATCGGGCAATAGAGGGGTGACGGGGGTGGGGAGGAGAAGAATCAATAGATTACACCTATCTTCCAAGAAGAGTTCTAGCTTGAATGGTCCTCACGTTACCCCTAATGTGAATCTTGGCAACCTCGCTTCCCCTCAACCAGGGTTCTGATCTGTCAATGACCCACAGTCATCGTGGTAACCACTGAATTCAGTTAGAAATTAACTCTTTTACATTGTATATATACACCACATCTTCTTTATCCAGTCATCTGTTGACGGACACTTAGGCTGTTTCCATGTCTTGGCTATTGTATATAGTGCCGCTATGAACATTGGGGTGCATGTATCTTTTTGAATTAGAGTTTCCTCTGGATTTATGCCCAGGAGTAAATCAACTATACTTCTATTAAAAAAAAAAAGAAAAGAAAGAAATGAACCCTTTTCCCGAACTAAGATTGTGTATGGGGATCTGGAGCTCGGAGTACCATGAACACATGCACTTGCCAGGTCTGCGCTTGTCCGCTACCTCCCCCAGGCCTGGGATGTTCCCATCATGGAAGGCGCAGGAACATCCTCTGTAATGTGTTCATGAGATGCATTGGAAGATGATAACTTAATTCACAGTGAGACAGCAATGCACACCTGCCAGGAGGGTTATAATCCAAACCAGGTAACAACTGGTGTTGGTAAGGATGTGGGGAAATTGGAACCCACATCCGCTGCTGGTGGAAGGTAAAATGGTGAGGCCACTTTGGAAGACAGCCCGGCAGCTCCTCAAAAGGTTAAATAGAGAGTCACCCCGTGACCAAGCAATTCCCCTCCTAAGAATCTCCCCCAAAGAAATGAAAACACATGTCCACACAAAAACGTGTACACAAATGTTCACAGCAAAAGCATTCATGATAGCACAAAGGTGGAAGCAATCTATGTTCATCAGCTGATGAGCAGGTAAATAAAATGTGCTCTTTCTGTGCAGTGGAGTGTTACGTGGCTGTGAAAGGGAATGCAGCACCGATTTCTGCTACAACATGAATGAACTTGGAAAATGTGATGCTAAGTGAATGAAGCCAGACACAAAAGTCCACATATTGCATGATTTCATTATATGAAGTGTTCAGAACAGGCAAATCTATAGAGACAAGAAAGATTAGTGGTTGCCTGTGCCTGGTGGATTTGGGGGGAAATGGTGAGTGACTGCTCATGGGTACAAGGTTTCTTTCTAGGTGATAGAAATGTTCCAAAATTAGATTGTGATGATGGTTGCACAACTCTGTGAAGACTCTAAAAGCCACTTGCACTGTACACTTTACATGGGCGAACCACATGGAATATGAATTGTATCTCACTAAAGCTATCATTTAAAAATATTGTATCTTTTCTTTTCAATTAGAAGGTATGGGGGGAGTGTACCACTCAGTGGTAGAGTGAGTGCTTAGCATGCACGGTCCTGGGTTCAATCCCCAGTGCCTCCATTAAAAAATTTTTTTAAATAAATAAACCTAATAACCCCCCAAAAAAATTTTTTTTATAGAAGGTATAAAATTCAAGCCTATTTCTTCAACCTGATCAAGAGACCACTCTCAGGAAGAAAAATAAAGCCAAACACAAGGCTGTAAGAAAAATACATATATTGCGCCCATGAAAGAGTGGGGAAAGGTTTCCCAACCGAAGTTTGAACACCAGAGCTAGAAAAAGCCAAGCGGCAAGGGGTACTAGTATTCGCCACGGATGGCGTCAGAACAGACGCGTGCAGGTGAGAAGGCGACCTTGGCCAACGCCCACGGGCTTCCCAGCCGGGACCTGCCCACACACCCACCTCTGACTGATTCACCAGCAGCTCCGACCATTTCTGCCACAGGGGACACTTGTCCCTGTCCTCAAACGTGGTCTCGTTGGAAGTCCAGCAGCACTGCTCGTGGCTGTACCAGAAGGCAGACAGGCAGACCCCCTCCTTCAGGTCGGTCATCCAGTCGACGGCGAGATCGATGACCCCAGCCAAGGTGCCTGGAAGAAGCAGCCAGAGCCCCTTAGAGGAACAGCCCGGGGTGCCGCCTGGCAACACGCCACGTGGGCCAACGCGGAGCACACAGGCCAGGAAGGCAGGCAGGGATGCCGGTGCCTCCGGCTGCCCCGCACCCAGACAGGCAGCCTCCTTCTTCAATCTTAAAGTCACCCGAGCCAGTGGCAAGGCACCCGCTGTGGCAAACGCAGTGCCCAGCCCAGGGAGACACAAAAGCCAATGATGGGTAGTCCTTGGGGGCTTCCATCAAGCGGGACGGAGAGACATACAGGTCTGAGCTCATCACAAGCCTCTGGGGCCCGACGGCTTTCAGAATCCAGACCTTCCAAATTGTAGAAAGAGGGCACCTACACCCTAGAAATGACATTACCCCCTTGGGCGGCTTCTGGGCAGGATGCAGGGATCACACGCGTTAACGTTTCTCCAGGACACATGACAGTTCAGACAAAAGGGAGACATCAGGGCTACAACAGCCTTGTCGTTTTAAGGAAGACTTTGCCACCAAATGGAACCCCGCTTGAAAAATCTCACTTATGAGAACTTGGTGGATTTTTAAATTATAGATATAGGACTGGAGAGCTATCTAAGTAAATAACTACTTTAAAGGCTGATAGAAGTGAGATAAAATAGCGTGCAGTAGGCCACAGAAGGCTACCGTGGGTCTCTTTCTAGAATAACCCATTCCAGTCTTTTACGACGGCAGCGAATACTTTCAGGCTACTAAACTTCTCACACTTTTACTGGATCTTTACTACAGTAACAATTCCCCACTGGCATCCCCACAGGTCTCGCCAGAACGCGGGAATCCTCAACAACGTGCAGGCTCTAACTGCTGCGCCCGAGTATCTCTCCAGCATCCTCTTTTTCCATCACTCACCCCAGCTCTGCCCACGCCATGTTCCTGGGCCCCCCAGGCACTCTTCTCTAACCCACCTCAGACAGCACTGCCCTCCCCCCAGCCGGCAAGCTCCTATTTATCTTCCAGACCCTAGATTTATGTCACCTCCTTCAGGAAGCCTTCCCTGATTTCCTAAGTCTGGGCAAGGTGTACTTTCCAGGCATTTCCCCATTACCATACCTATCACATCCTGCTACCATGATTATATTTATAGACATTGTATAACTATACACACACACACACACACATATACACACTCCAACTAATCAATAAGGGGTGGGGGAGAGTCTCCTGTCTGGTTTGTGCACCAGTGGGGATCAGGCCAGACGTCCAGACCCTGTGTCCACTTTAAGTGGGTAAGAGCCACCTGCCTGTTCTTTGCTGTCTTTGTGTCAGGTACATGGCCAGAACTATATATCCATGTTGAATGAATGAGAGCAATAAATGAAAATCAGAAAACTCAGGTCCGTCCATTCACTCAAGGGCTGTTTGCTGAGCACCTACTTACTACGTGCCATGCACTGTTCCATGCCCTGGGGTACAGCCGTGAACCAGGCAATCTCAGCGCCCTGCTTTCATGGAAGTGCACCTCATGTGGGAAGAAAGACACTAGACAAAATAAGTAAGGAAATCGGGCAGGTCCTCAAACAGTTAAACACAGAGTCACCATCTGACCAAGCAAGTCCACTCCTAGGTGACTGCCCCAGAGAAATGAAAACATACATCCACACCAAAATGGGTACACAAATGTTCACAACAGCCAAAAAGTAGAAACCACCCACATGCCCATCAATCGCTGAGCGGAGAAACAAAACGCGGTCCGTCCTACAATGGAACGGTATTTGGCAACAAAAGGGAATGAAGTCCTGACACACATGACAGCACGGATGAACCCTGGGAACACTGTGCTGAGCACAAGCAGCCAGTCACAAAGGACCACATACTGTATGATTTGTATGAAGCGTCCAGAAAAGGCAAACCGACAGGGAGAGAAAGTAGATTAGCAGTTGTCGGGGGCTGGGAGGAGGCTGGGGCACGGGCACTGGTAGCTAAAGGGTAGGGAGGTTCTTTGGGAGCTGATGAAATTGTTCTCAAATTGATTTTGGTGAGGGCTGCACAACTCTGTGAATACACTAAAAACCACTGAATGTACACTTAAACTAGGTGAATTACATGAAATGTGAATTGTATTTCAATAAAGCTGCTACATCCCTACGCACACACACACATATGTACAGGGCAGGGGGTGAGGCTCAGAGAGGGAGAGATGTACTTTTAGAAAAGGGGATCAGAGAACCCCTCACGTAGATGACATATGAACAAAAACATAAATGGGGGGTCCTACAGATATCCAGGGGCAAGACCCAAAGTTCACCCCAAATTCCATCGCTATCCATTCATTCGGAATCACATCTTCCCTGACCCGCCTTCCTGGCTGGCTCTGCTTCTCCCAGGGCTGGGCGTCTCAGCTGCGTTCCGTGGAGCAACAGCGACACCAAGTGGTGGTTCCTGAGTAACGTTCCGCAGAGGAGCCGCCGCTTGGGCCTCTCCATCTTTGGGAGTCAGAATATAAGGTCCAGGGGACCACTAAGGAAGTGACAGGCCAGGCAGTGGGACCCCTGAGTCTCTCCACCGTTTAACAGCTGTGGAATGGGAAAGTGAATGGGGCGCAGTTTTCTGGCTTTCCCTTCAAGGCACATCCAGATCAAAAGAACACTTTAACCACCTTCACGGTCAATATCACCCCATTCTCGCCTCCCTTCTATACTCGTTACAGGCAGCTGCTGTGACTGGAGGGGAAGGATTCCCCCTTCAGCACTCTTCTTGGCCCTTTAGGACATGCCGCAGAGGGATGGACCCACTCCCTAGCAACCAAGCCCCTCCTACCATTGAAAATGTTAAAAATCTTCAGCATTTGGCCAGAAACCCAAATCCTCTGTAATCACACAATTTCCGTCTGTGGCCCACCCCCCAAGTAGTGTTCTTTTGAGACCGCGTACTAGATTTGATTGATCAGTCCTATAATCCTGACAGTTGTGTTATTACAGGCAGGGGGGTTTTACTTAGGGAATCTCTTGAGCACGTTCAAATTTTTTATGCTGAGACAATAACCTTCACAGCCTCCCAAAAGGAAGTAAGTTTCAGTAAACAATTTCCCTGGAGAGCTGGTGCTGCTGATATTAAAAGGGGAGGCCTCCCCTCCAGATACTCATTTATTCATTCTGGAACCATCTACTGCTCACCAACATAGTGTTGGGACTATAAAAACGAAGGATGCAGAGTTCCTGAGGGTCAGAACAACGTACGGGCTGGAGGTACCTCCCCTGGGCCCACCTCAGAGCCGGCAGTGTCTCACATCACTGTGAGTGCCTTTGGATGTTGACAATTCATCCCAGGAAAGGCCAGTCTCATATGGGGGTTGATTATTACAGATCAAAATTTTCCTGTACTTTTCTTGCCTTCTCCAAACCAAGTACTAGAGGAGGTGAAATGTGTGCTTTCTATAAAATCCAGTGTGGCAATGAACCTTTGTAAAGCATGGAAAGGGCCGACCAGTACACTCAGTACAGCTCTCCAATGACCGTACCTGGGCCCATCCATGCCTTGGGGGATTCCTGCTTTATTGATGATAGATTTTATGTTAAATGTATCATTGTGTACTTTGCTCTTAAGAAATTTCAAGTCATAAACCCCTGGCATCAAGGAAAAGAGAAACATTTCATTTCAGATGGTCATCCCGCCCAGCAGACGCCGGGGTCTCGGCACCTCTGAGGATGCTGCTCGCCAGCCACGTACCTGCCAGCAGGCCAATGAGCAGCATCACCACCCACCCAGACCAGGCGTCCAGCAAGCTCTTGATGAACTCCCATATGGACTCCTTGCTCTTGCTGGTTATCTAGAAACAAAAAGACATGCAACTGATGTGGGTACACTTCCCAGTTCGTGCTTTCTTCCCTGAAACTGTTTCCTCCGGCAATGGGGTGATTGAGAAGACAAATATAATCAAGCGAGTAGATTCCCTCTTAACATTAAGAATAACACTCAGTTACCTAGCACAGTCATCCAATGGGCTTCCTAGTTCACAGAGCTGTCAAGACGCCGTAAGTCTCCAAAGAATTAGAATCCACAGAAACTCCATTAAAAAACCTTCTAAAGTGTGATCTGCTCTTTGATGATTCCAAAGCCATTCTGAACAGAGACACCAATTTGGTGTCACCATTTTGAATATGAATCACTATTTTAGCTGACATCTAGGTCTGTTCATGAAAGACCCTCTTCAACAAGCAGTTCATTTCCTTCTTTTGTTTTCCAGGTTAAATGTTAACAGCAAGAACTTTTCTTTTAAATTGAAGCATCGTTAATTTACAATGTTGTGTTAGTTTCTGGTGTACACCAAAGTGATTCAGTTATATATATATATTTTTTTACATTCTTTTCCTTTTTACTTTATTACAAGATATTAAATATGGTTCCCTGTGCTATACAGTAGGACCTTGTTTATTTATTTTATAATTAGCATTTTGCATCTGTTAATCCCGAACTCCCAATTTATCCCTTCTCTCCCTTCCCCGCCAACCCCGGTAACTATAAATTTGTTTTGTATGTCTGTGAGTCTGCTTCTCTTTTGTAAATAAGTTCTTTTGTGTTATATTTTAGATTCCACATATAAGTGATATCATAATATTTGTCTTTCTCTGTCTGACTTACTTCACTTAGTATGATCATCTCTAGGCCCATCCATGTTGCTGCAAATGGCATTATTTCATTCTTTCTCATGGCTGAACAGTATTGCTTTATATATATATATATATACACCAAATCTTTATGCACACACCTATCAATAGATATTTAGGTTGTTTCCATGTCTTGCTATTGTAAATAGTGCTCCTATGAACATTGGGGTGCATGTGTCTTTTTGAAGTAGGGTTCCTTCTGGATATATGCCCAGGAGCGGGATTCCTGGGTCATATGGTAAGTCTATTCCTAGTCTTTTGAGGAACCTCCATACTGTTTTCCATAGTGGCTGCACCAGTTTACATTCCCACCAGCAGTGTAGGAGGGTTCCCTTTTGTCCACACCCTCTCCACCATTCATCGTTTGTGGACTTTTTGATAATGTCCATTCTGACTGGTGTGAGGTGATACCTCGGTATAGTTTTGATTAACAGCAAGAACGCTGAATGAGCCAGCATGGGTCACGTCTAAACGTGACCAGCCAGACAGCTATGTCTAAACACACTGTAAGAGCACCCCTGTGCCTCGCTGTGTTAATAGAATCCTACATTCCTCCGAGATCATCATTCCCCTCATAACCCTTTAGAGCAACGGTTGGCAAACATTTTCTGTAAAGAGACAGAAAGTAAATATTCTCAGCTCGGCAGGTCAGATGGTCTCCGTGGCAACCACTGGACTCGGCTGCTATAGTCCAAGCCATAAAGCGCATGCGCATGCGCAGGCCTGGCTGCATTCCAAGAAAGTGGTACCTACGTGAACCCCTGCGGAGCTGCATTGGGCCCAGGGCCACAGTTCCATCGCCCCTGCTCCCGACTGAAGGCTGCCCCATCTCCTCCGTTCCTCCAGGTTGGAGCCAAGCAACTGCCTCAGCTTCCTGACTCTACGTCACTCCCTACACGTCTCACTGTGTCCTTGCCCTGCCAACTTGCGTGACATGATGACACAGTCACACTCTCGATGTCACTGCTCATTCAGCGCACTCTCTGAAGATGCTCTCCCTGAGTCACCGCCAGCACCCCCGTAGTTGCTTTGTCTCCGACTTGACCTCTCCATGGAGGGGTCCTGGCTAGCAGCCCCATCCTCGCCACTATCTCCCCCTTTCACTTGTGGCCCCTCCTTGCCAGCTCCCTCTACCTCTACCTGCTTCTTCTAAGCGTCTGTCACTAGCCCCAGGCCCCGCCCACTGTACCCACTAAACCCCGGCACTGCCCCGGGCTGACTGCTCCTCACCTCTCCCGCTATAGACCCAGGCCACCTGCCGCGGTCTTTCACGCCTCTGTGACCTAAAAGGGCCACTCCTGATTAGAACCCTTTCCCCTTCCTCTGTGAGGCAAACTCTTAGTCATCTTTCAAGACCCAAGTGAAATGTCACCCTCTCTAAAATACCCCCCCAACCATCCCTCCTAAATGACCCCATAGCACTTGACACGTAACTTTATCACAGCCCATTAAAATGTATACTGATTGCCAACTGGATGCCAGGCACCGTGATGCGTGCTTTCGCGCACACACAGCCTCATTTAATCTTCAGGTAGAATTAACTCCATCCTTACAGAAGAGAAGATGTGGTCCAGAAATGGCACCCCAAAAGTCACCCAGCCTGAAAGTGTCAAGGGCAAGATGCCTCTGATCTGTCACCTGGTATTATAATTACCTGTCCCCGTCTCTGCCTCTCCCACTAGCCCATCTCTTCTTTGGAACCTAGTCCAGCACGTGACCTGTGAAGCACGCGTTAGCTCACTACCTGTCCAATGAAGCCATGGCCTAGCTGTTTGAAAGGATTCCCCTCAACGTGTCCTTATACACCCCACCTACCTTTCTGTGTCTGTCGGTGTCCCGTGACTTTTCCCTTAGCCAGTCGATGGTGTGGAAGTCCTCATACGTCCCCACATCGGGGAAGGGCTCGTCAAGGAAATCCATCAGGTTTCCAGAGCCACTCATCACTCCTGCGTCGACCACACTACTTACACCTGGGAAGGAAAACCTGTGGTTAGACATGTAAGCAGGACATGTGCACGGAAGCATCAGAACAATCCACATGTGCTATTTTCTTGTACGAGACTTATTTCAGCCCAGGCACCTCTGCTGTAGTGAAATACACATATAGTCCACCTCAGTCAGTCTGCGCTGCTATAACAAAAATACCATAGACTGGGTGGCTTACAACAACACGCATTTATTTCTCGCAGTTCTGGAGGCTGGGAAGTCCAAGATCAAGGCGCGGTGGAAGGGGCGGGGGGCCGTCTGGGGTCTCTTTTATAAGGGCACTAATCCCACCCATGAGGGCTCAGCTTTCATGACCTCATCCCCTCGCCAAGGCCCCATCCTAATACCATCACACTGGCGGTTGGGTTTCAACATAGGAACTTTGAGGGGACACAAACATTCAGTGTATAGCATAGTTGATTTTTGTTATCTGCAGTAGTTATGTGCTATTAAGTCACCATGGACATCGAATTAGTGACTACTGAAGCACTGTCCCTAAGAGAAATACAGGATTAGGTTCCTTTGAGATTCTGGTCACATTTTCATCAACCAATCAATACATAACCTTGTTTTGCATTTCCATTTAAAGATGCCTTATTGAACACGCATTGTTGACTCATCCACACTGAACTCACGGCCAATGACACTATCGCTCATGCCTGTGGGAAGCTTGTCTAACACACGTATTTTTCCATAAGGCACACTGCAGCCTTTTTGTGCTTAGAAACACTCAAGGCATCCCATCCTGCATTTTAGGGCCATTGTAAACAGTGAAATTACCAATAAAAAAGGACAAAAAAGTAAAAACTATGGTACTAAAGAGACTGCAGAAAGGACACTTGTTTCCAGTCTGGAAACTGAAACACGACGGCGGAACCCTGCCTTCTTCAGCCTCAGCTGGGAACGTGCATTTCCAACAAGTCGAACTTTTTCGGACTGGGCGCGTGCACTCTGTGCTCCCCATGTACTGATCTGGGGATTACAGATGCATTTTAGTGAGCAGGCAAATTCACAAGTACGGAACCGCTAATAATGAGGATCGACGACATGCATTTCTGAAAAACCTCATGTTCTGCAAAAGCCAGGCATCAAAATGACAGGGCTGAGGGACACACGGGGTGGAGACATACCACCCAAAACGAAGTCATTGTAACCAAACCAGTAACCGGTCCTCCTGGGACATAAAGCGGAGCAGTCGGGCAGGCAGCCTATGCGGTTGTCACTGCGGATAGCCAAGATACAGCCACAGCAGAGCAAAAATGCCAGCGAGACTTTAAGCAGCTGGTGGCAGCCAGGGCAATGTGCAGGGGACAGTGGTCCTCTGCATCAGGGGGCTGCCATGGGGACGGACAAGGAGGCAGGACAACCTGCCACAGAGCCATGCTGTGGTCTGAATGTTCTTGTCCCCCACGTCCCATTCATATGTTGAAATCCTAACCCGCAAAGCGATGGTATTGGTAGGTGAGGTCTTTGGGAGGTGACTGGGGCATAAGGGAAGTGCCCTCATGAATGGGATTGGTGTCCTTCTTAAAGAGACCCCAGGGAGCTCCCCCGCTCCTTCCACCAGGTAAGAACACAGCAAGAAATCTGTGATGGGGAAGAGAGCCCTCACCTGACCAGGCTGGCACCCTGATCTCGGACTTCAGCCTCCAGACTGTGAGGAGTCACTGTCTGTTGTTTACAAGCCACCCAGCCTGTGGGCTTCTGTTACAGCAGCCCGAATGGACGGAGACAAGCCAGGCTGGCAGCAAGGTGGCCCGGGCAAGCGGCTCTGGGTGCAGGTACTCACTTCTAGTTTTCCTTAAAATCCACTCAAAAGAGCACCTGCGGCCAGGGCAGTAGCAAGGCTGAGGGTTTCTTCCTTTCCTGCCTAAGGTAGCAGTTCCACTCCCGCTATTCTGGTTCCCCTCGTCTGGAAAACAATCACAAATAAACCAAGACATCTTCCACGTGATGCCACCCGCAGAGCCTGACTTACAGATCACACAGGAGCTAAGCTGACACGGAGAAAATGCTCACCACCAGTCAGCAAGAAAAAGAATACACTCTTATGGAGACAAGAGGTTGGAACAAGCACTACATAAAAATTACTTTGGCAAAGAGTATGGAAATTGGAATTATAGGGCGAGGACCACAAAAGTGCCGGAACTGATGGTTAAAGAGGTGAGGGGTAGTTATAAAGCTATTTAAGCACAGGCTTCTCTCATTGCTCTCTGCGCTTTTAGATCTGGAGGACCCAACCACGACCTGATGAAAGTGCATTTTACTCAAACTGAAAAGTCGTTTTGGGCAAAGCGGAGTAATCACCTTACAAGCAATAAGTGGCCATGGTGATTGATTTATTGACTGTCTGCATAACTCAGCTGCCTTAAAACTTTAAAAGTTTGAAGCTGAGCCATGCCAAGCTGAAAACTGTACCTGCTGATGAGTGCCCAGGGAAGAATCACATTGCATAAGCCAGTAGCAAAAGATGATAAAAGGGAAGGGATAAAATTAGAAAGTAAAGATTTCATTCTCATTTCCACAAAAACAAGATGGTAATAGCCTTATATTCTATGTGGAAAGGAAAATCTCTGATAAGAAAAAGAAGACAGCAGGCTGTTGACCCACAACGGGGAGCACTTGTAAGAAAAACTGAGCCAGCAGATCGAAGAGTTGCAGACTTGGACATTCTATTAAAAAGTTCACGTTACCTGAAATTTAACCAAATCTCTGGTCAAGCAACAACTCCAGGCAATGATGGTTGAAACGAAAAGTCACTCTGGAGAACAAGTGCATCTTTAAACTTCCATGGAGCATGCCATGGTTGTGACAACCAGACACATAATTGGTCAAGGAAAATAAACATGATCTAATCCATAGATCTAACTGGGGGCGCCCTGGGGGCACAGAAGGAGGTGGTGTCTTCATTTCTGAAGTTGGGGTTAAGCAAGACAGGAGGACCAGGAGAAGTGTAAGAGGGCAGCCGGGTCAGAAAAATGGAAAGAATTCCATCTGGGATCCATCTGGGGGATATAGATGGATAAGAAATGAGAATCCAGCCAAACACAGGAGCAATAAGGAATGAACTCCAATGACTTGCTAACTGAGAAATAAACTTAACCCACGTAAATTCAATACGGCACCCAAATGGACGCAAACACAGCTGACCCTTGAACAATACAGGTTTGAATTGGGTGGGTCCACTTATACGTGAATTTTTTTCAACAAATATAGTACCTGTATTTTCATTTTACAGATCTTTCAATTAACTAAGTGTGGGGGAGAGTTTGTGTTCTATTAGAGATTACAATATGTGGCATCAAAAGAAGAAGAGTTTGAGTCCTGATTCTACTCAAACTATTTCGGCCTCCTGCCCTTGGATGAGTCATTTATCAATGCCTTTGTTTTTCAGGCAGAGACAGCAGTATGCAGATGTCAACTGCGTAGGGGGTCAGTGTCCCTGAGCCCTGCACGTTCAAGGGTCAACTGTAGCTGATAACAACTTCAATCATATACAGAAACTCGACACTTTCACGTCTCCCCACGTGCACATTTTATATTACTGATGTCACAAATTACATCTTCTTCTATTGTGTATCATTAACATGTTTTATACGTGTAGTTCTCTTTTATACTTTCTTCTTTAACTTCTATACCAGAATTAAGTGATTTATACACCATCATTACAATATTACAGTATTCTGTATTTATTTTTATAGCTACTTTTACCAGTGAGCTTTAGACTTCAAAATATTTTTGTGTGGCTGTTAGGTATCCTTTCATTTCAACTCAAAGGACTCACTTTAGCATTTCTTATAAGGCACGTCTAGAGGTGACGAACGCCCTCAGCTTTTCCTGGGGAAGAGCGAGGCCCTACGGGGAGTCGAACCCAGGACCTCCTGTTTACGAGACAGGCACTTTAACCAGCTAAGCCATAGAGCCACCTCCTCAGCTTTTGTTTATCTGGGAGTCTTTATCTTTCTTTGGTTTTTTAAAGATGGCTTTGCCACATACAGTATTCTTGGTTAGCAGGGATTTTTTTCCCCCAGCACTTTGAGTATATCATCCCACTCCCTTCTGGCCTGCAAGGTTTCTGTGGAGAAATTCACTGACATCTTACGACACATCCCTTGTACAAGACGAGTTGATTTCTCTTGTTGCTCTCAAAATTCTCTCTTTACCTTTGACTTTTGACAGTTTGATTATAATGTTACTCAGTGTGGACTTATTGGGTTCATCTTTTGTGGAATCTGCTGGGCTTCTTGAATCTGAATGCCCATTTCCCTCCCCAGATTTGGGAAGTTTTCTGTTGCTATTTCTTTAAATATGCTTTTTGCCCCTTTCTCTTCTTCTTCTGAGACTCCCAAAGGCATATATTTGTCCACTTGATGGAGTCCTGCAAGTCTCCTAGGCTTTCTTTATTCTTTTTCATTCTTTTTTTTTTTTTTGTCCCTCTGACTGGATAATTTCCAAGTACTTGCCTCCAAGTTCACAGATTCTTTCATCTGCTTGATCAAGTCCATTATTGAACACCTCTAGTGAAGTTTTCTGTTCAATTATTGTATTCTTCTGCTCCAAAATGTCTTTCTTTTTTCTATATGCTATCTCTTTGTTAAAATGCTCATTTTGTTCATGGATTGCTTTCCTGAGCTTGTTGAGCATCTTTATGACAGTTTATTTTGAATTCTTCATCAGGTGAATCATATTCCTCTGTTCCTTTGGGTTGGTTTCTGTTTTGTTTCTATGGTTGGGTCATGTTTGTCTGTTTCTTCATATTCTTGGAACTTTTATGTTGGTATCTGTGCATCCGAAACAACAGTCACCTCTCCCGGTATTTACAAGCTAGTTTCATGGATGGAAAGACCTTCATCAATCAGCTCAGCTAGAGAATCTGGAGGCCCCCCAATCCTTTTCTGTGGATGCATTTTCTCTGAACTTGTGCATGTAAAGTCCTAATTAAAGGCGTCTGCCAGGATCGTAATCTCTTGCTCCCTCTGGTGTCTGTCTGTGGCACTGCAAGTTCTCTGGCTCTATAGCAGCAAGCCACTCCACTCTCCTGGGTTCTCAGTGGCAACCAGGTAGCTCCCCATCAGCATCAAAATCAGGCCAAAGAGATATCAGTCCCTCAGGTAGCTCTCCAAAAAGCCAGAGAGCAGATGCAACTATGCTACTCCTCCTCCCTCTTGCTCCAAGTGAGGGATGAGGTAAAACAGGAGCCAGTCCCTCAGGCCGCCCTCAGAGAAGCCAGGCCGTGGGAGGCGCGCTTCGCCTCTTCCTTATGAGTGAGAAGTCTCAACTGGAGTGTCTTCTCCCAATCATGCAAATCCAGGCCACCACCACTGTCCTTTGTTCCCAGCTACCCTCAGGCCTCTAACCTCTGCTGGTTCCATCAGTGCTCTAAGTGGGGAGTAAGGCGAGCCCCAAGGTAGGGCTCTGAAAGGTACGGATGCTGAACGTTCTGTTCTCTTTCTCCCCAGCAGGAGAAATCGCAGGCAGACTCGTGCTGAGCTGTGCCGAGTTGTGCCGTCTCGGGGCAGGGCTGACCCTGGTGAAGTGAAATCACTCCTCTTCCCTGTTTCAAGGCAGCTGCTCCTGGCTTTGTGCTCACCTGGGGTACTGCAACTTCCTCACTGGAATCTCGAATTCTCATAAAGGTATTTTGGTGTGTATACCGTTCTTACTGGTGTTTGTGTGCGGGAACAATGGCTGGGACTTTCTACTGTACCATTTTGCTGATGTCACTGGGGCCCAAAGCATTATCAGAACTCCTAATTATGTTGTGGCAGAAATATCTTCCCCTCCACCGTGACCCTGTGCACTCACAGAGACTTATGATATATTTTAAAACAAACTGGAAGTATCAGATATCTGGCTCTTTAATATCATGCTTTTTCCCTCTGTATGTTGAACACTTATCCCAGGAGAGGCAGCGTGGCAGAGTGGTTAGAAACAGGCCCTGGAACAGCCCTGCCTTGGTTCAAATCTCAGCTCTGCCCCTTCTTAGCTGTGTGACCTTAGGCAGGTTGCTTCACGTTACCGTGCCGCCGTCTGTCCACCTGTAAAGTGGGGGTCTAACAGCATCTACCTCAGAGTGTCGTTACAGGATGAAAGAGTAAACACCCAGGACTGTTGGTGCTTCGTAAGTGACTGTAAAATAAAAATCCTGAAGTGTTTCATGAAAACCTGCATGTTCGCTCCTTCCCAAAGTTTATCTAATCGGTCCTCTGACATCTGTAGCGGACAGGAGGGACCTGACAGATTCCAGTTCGGTTCAGGGAGATTAAGCAAGTCAAAGTGAATTTTGGGGGACCCTCTGTGACTTCTCTTTACCAAGAACTCCTGAGGCCATTAAAACAGGAATCGATGGCAGGCATTTTCAACCTCTCTTCCTGAAAACTCCTCAAAGTCTTGACATTTATTAGAGACGACTTTCTTTCAAACGAAATACATCAATGCAAAGTGGAAAGGCCACTAAATGAGAAATCTGCGTGAATCCCGTCTGGCTGTGTGACCTCCGCTGACCCCCACTGACCTTCACTGCCCTCCTCTCAAACACCAGAGTCCTGGGATGGACCGTCTCCTGCCCCAAGCATGTGACACAGAGACTGAAATTTAGTACCACCCCCTCTCACCCTCTCAGGGACAAGCAAACATTTTTTAATTAATCAAAACGTTTTGTCTCTGCACAGATACTGGTTCAGCCGATGGAACTTTCCAGAAATTTCAGAGCTATCTTCACTGCCAGTTGTTTATATCAGTCATGACAGAGCAGAAAATCATTAAAATACATATATATTCTTTGCTGTCAACGAAACGAAAATGAGGTCATCTGTGTGAGAATCTCACACCCTCGAAAGCTATAGCGATACCTGCGAGCATTACTGCACTTAAGACTTAGAAATGGGGACTCAAAAGCATAACCCAGAAGAGATCGCTAAATGCACAGAAAAGGCAGGCTGCAGGCAAACAAGGAAAAGACACTGACAGTCCACGCTCCTCGCCTCCATGGAAACGCACGCGCACCGTAGCTGCTACCAAGATTCTAATTTCTCTCCCATCAGACCAAAAGGAGACAGAAATCAGAGAAACGGGGACTGAGCTGGGCATAAGCACAGGGAAAGTCCCCAAAGCGAGTTATCTACAATCTCCCAGTTTGTCCTTTTGTTCGTAGACCTGCAGTTGCAGTAAACAGAAGTAGCATATCTAACACACCCATTTTAGCTACAGTCTGGAAACTGCTCTGAGCTACTTAGACGGCCTGTTCCTCGGGGCGGGTCTGGATTACCCAGTGGAAAAGTCACGCCCTCCTTCCCCTTGTCAACCTTCGAGCCACCTGTGCTTGGAAGAGCACCAAGAAAGAGCAGGTGGGGTGGCTGTCATCTTGGGACCTTTTCCTTCCGACTTGTAGAAGTGCACAGGGGGCCCGAGCAGCAATCTTTTTATTTTAAACATTTTTTTTTAGTTAGAATTCACATACCATAATATTCACCTTTTTAAAGTGGGATTTAATATATTCATAAGTCGTACAACCACCCTCACTACCCCATTTCAGAACATTTTCATCCTCCAAAATCAGCCGCACGCCCATGGTAGTCACTCCCCTGGACCAGGCCCGGCAACCACTCATCTACTTTCTGTCTCTATGGATTTGCCTCTTAGGGGTATTTCATAGAAATGCGATCATACAACATGCGACCTTTCGTGTCTGGCTTCCTTCACTTATTATCAGGGATTCAAGGTGCATCCATGTCGTAGCATCAGTGCTTCACTCCTTTTTATGGCTGAGTCATATTCCATTGTGCGGACAGACCCCATTTTGTTCAACTATCATCAGCTGATGGACATTTGGGTTGTTTCCACCTTGGGGCTATTATGAATAATGCTGCTATGATCATTCATGTCCAAGTCTTCGTGTAGACATCTATTTTCAGTTCTCCTGGGGAGACACCTAGGAGTAGAATTACTGGGTCATATCTTTAACTCTATCTATAACCTTCTGAGGAGCTGCCAGACTGAAATCACTTTTCTTAAGTATGCTTTTTATTAAAATAAACATCTCTCCATAAAAAAGCAAAACTCCTAAGTGTACACCTCCATGAATTTGCACCAAGTGAACTCGTACCCATGTAGCCAGCACTCAGAACAGAACGTGACCAGCCCCCAGAAGCCTCCTCGTGGCCCCTTCCAGCCCTCACCCCACCCCTCTGACTATCCTCACACCGCAGATTAATTTTGCCTGTTTTTGAACTTTATGTAAATGAAATCTTTCATTTCCAGCTTCTTTTGTTCTAGATTACGTTGTAAGATTTATCCATGTTGTTGAAGTTAATTATTATTTGTTTATTCTCTATGCTTTATAACAGCAAATTTTTTCTATTAAGGGCCAGAGAGTCAACAGTGCTAGCTTTGTGGGCCACGTGGCCTCTGTCAGGACTACTCGACTCAGCCACCGCCACGGAGAAGCAGCCAGAGGCGATACACAAGTCAACGAGTGAGGCTGCTTCTCAGTACAACTCGGTTTATAGACACTGACATTTGAATCTCATGTAATCTTCACCTGCCACGAAGTATTCTTCTTTCAGTCTTTTTCAAGCATTAAAAAACATAAAAAGCATTCTTAGCTCATTCTTGGCTCGGGCGGCCAGCCGGATTTGGCGACCGTGGAAACAAACTGAACTGACCCATTCCACTGTGGGCGGACATCTGGCTGGTTTCCCGCTTGGAGCCCTTACACGTGGCGCGCGGCCACCACTCTCCACACCCACGGCTAAGACGTTGCCGTTGGAGCCCTTCCACCCGCTCCCCTTCTCCGCCCAGCAGTGACCGGGTCCCGTTAAGAGCCTGACCATTTTTATGCCAGTATTCCTCTCCCAAGCCAGCCCGCATCATCTTATTTGCCTACTTGCTTTATGACCTAATTCTCAGATGACTTGGGCAGACGGAACAGAAAGTCATAACTCTGATGAAAAGAGCAACAGTCTCCAATCAGTGAGAGAGGCTGGTCGCCACGGGGGGAAGTACCAGCGTGGGCGCTGTAGCAACTGCTACTAGTATCTCCTCCCGGCCTCCCAGCAAGCTGGCCTTGCCACCTTGCTCCTTCCTGTCCCCTCACAGTAACTTAACTGTCATTTAGGGGTTAGCAAAGGTTTCCTGCAAAGGGCCCGACGAGGGAGAGTTTCAACTTTGCGGGCCATAGAGGCTCTGTCGCAATTGCTCCTCTCGGCTATTGAAGCAGAAACAGGCAGGGAGCTGGGGGCTGGGGGCTGGGGGCTGAGGGCTGGCGGCCCTGCTTTACACAAGCATTCATGAGGCATCTGCTACCTGCCAGGCCCCTGTCAGAAGTTCCAGAGGTACCAGTACGCCGACAAGCCTCTCCTACCAACAGAAGCAGGACCCACCAATAAGGTACAAAGAAAGCACCGCAACCCACTGGTGATGTACAAAGATAAAGAGGCACAGCCGCCCCCACAGGACCCCGGACATGCAGGATCTCACTAGCAACGCTCCAACCAGGAAGCTGTGGGGAAATAAAAGGTAATTCTAAACACACACACCCCCCGAGGTTTCTATGATATCCTACAATCAGAACGGTTTCTCCAACTAATTAGCAAGCCTAATGCTTCAAGATTCCAGATGCGCCTGACTCGTGAGTAAAATACGGTCATAGCATAGCTCTTACAAAGTGGCCAAGGCCATCAGGTCACCCGTATTCACAAGACACCGTGAAAAGGGGTAGGACACAAGGAGGAGACGCTCTGGGAACACTGAGTTCCAAGCCAGACCTTAGAAGCTAAAAATACATAAGCAAAAAAGCTTCATATCTTACAGATTTCCCAGAAATTCCAACGACCAATCACAAGCAGTCCTGACCAAGTCCCTTTTCTTGCGTGGATTACACAAGGCACTAAACTCAGGGCTGATGTCTGCTGGCCGCTCCTCTGAAGGCCAGCTGGGCGCCCCTGGGCTCAGAGGGGGTGTCATTGCACCACAGGGCCACTAGAGGGTGCTCTGTGAGCAGTCCTGCTGCCTAGGGCACCTGAAGTCCCCTGGGTGGGAACTGTCTCCTCTTTTTTCCATCAGCTCCAACTTGTAACTCTCACCTCCACCCAAAGAGAAGGCAGGGCAACTCCCCCATCCTACCCTGCCTCACCTGCTGTCCTTCCCTTGGCCTCCTTTAGCCCTAACTCCTTCCTTGGGTCACAGGAATCTCGTATCTCCGCAGCCCATGGCTCAGGCTCTCTGCCCTGAGCCACAGGCAATGGCCAGTCCCAACATTCCTGCCACACCCCAAGGAAGTCAGGAAGCCTTGACCTTGGTCTTTTCACCCACAATTGTAATACTGCCACATGACCACGTGCATGTGCACTGCCTTGAACAAATGGCTCTGTTGTCCACACCTAATTTCTAGAATAATTATTGTATCCAATGCGGACAGCGTCCTGCCCGTATCGCTCAAAACCTTCCAGTAAGCTCCAACTGATTTCCAACTGTATCTGTGCCTGAGGTCACTGTTTCAGGACCCAGGAAGGTGGCTCTGCTGGCGTGGCATGCCTGAAGTGCATTATTTGGAGCAGGTATTAATCGATGACTCTCAGGAACTGATATATAAATATCCCCACTCTCCTGCCCCTAGAATGGGATCACTTCAAGGCGTGGGTTTTGTACATGTGTAGAAAAGACTTTGCCGCTGCAGGCCAGAGACCACTCTCCTTAGGAAGGCCTGCTGTCGGCCCTTGGCTGGCATCTGGGGACTTGGATACCAGGAGGGTTCACACCGTTCCCAGAACTGGTAAGAATGGCTCATGGTGCCTAAACTGGTTGTCCAAATACTGGGAGTCTGGAATTTTGATATGAGCTGGACAGAGGGTGCCCACAGGACCAACCTCCAATAAAAATCGAGGCACTGAGACTAACAGGCTTCCCGGGTAGACAGTACTTCACCCACGTTGTCTCAACTCATATCAGAAAATTAAGTGCATCCTGTGTAACTCCCCAGGAAGGGGACTCTGGAAGCTGGAGCCTAGTTTCCTCCAGACTTTGCCCCATGTACCTTTTCCTGTTGCTGATTTTACTTTATATCCTTTCATTATAATAAGTCATAGCTGTGAAGACAGCTATACGCTGAGTCCCCTGAGTCCCTCGAGTGAGCCCGGAGGTGATTCAGCGGACCTGTGACACAGCAAGCCCCATTTCCTAGAGTTTCCAATCTTGGAGTTAAGCTCCAGCTATCCACGGGGGGAGCTGCATTAACTGCCCCGCCTCTAACGGGTGCCTTCCTTTCCTGGTCACCCTGCTCCCCCAGGAGTCCCTGCAGTGTCCCCAAAATGCCTTGCACTGGAAGCCTCGTCTCAGGGTCCACTTCTGAGAGAACCCAAACAAAGGCAGTATTGCATTCCATTTTCCATTTCTTCGACCAGTGATGCCTTTGCCTGTGCAAACCCATGAGTGATTTTTTTTAATATCAGTATTTTTGTTTTTTCGTTTTATTTTTTCAAATTTATTTTAGGTTTTTTTTGGGGGGGTTGGCAATTAGGTTTATTTATTTATTTTTTTTAGAGGAGGTACTGGGGAATGAACCCAGGACCTCGTGCATGCTAAGCACGTGCTCTAGCACTCTGAGCTATACCCTCCACCCCATGAGTGATTTTGATGGCCCTGGACAAATGGGCAAAATCTTCATGCCCTGAGGCTAAGTGGAGTTATTAGGAAGGACGCCAAAGCAGGATCCTTCAAAGAAACAAAATGGGGAAGTTGTACTAATGGACAAAGCAAAGCTTGCCATCCGTGTAAGAACTCAGGACAACTCCCTGAGAGGCTTTAATGATGGTAACAGGTGACCCGACAAAAACGCCCAAGCTGTGCTGAGACCCCTGGCAATTCCAGGACGGCCTGAGCACCCCTCCCTGTTGTGTTTTAATTACTACTATTTTGAATATCAATCTTATTCATAAACTGCAATAATTCCTTCCAAGCTCGCTTCCTCCTATATTTGACTCCAAGCTCCCTCTCTATGGTCTGGGCCTTTGAGGAAGTGTTTGCTGGGCCTGCCATACAGCGACAACAGCCACTAACCCTAAAGAGCTTAACCCACCGCACACACTAGCTCTCCTCTACAGAAGGCGTTACCCACACTATTTTGATCGAGAGAGAGAAAACTAACTCAGCTCAATGCTTTGGACATCACTGCACAGACACACTCAAAAACATGTGCGAGAAAGACAGCGTATCTGTGCATACACACAGGACACAGAAAACATGTAAACCACACTGGCGTCACGAGACGTGAAAAAGACAGGTTGCAACACATTTCCTTGATGCATCGCCTTTCACACCCACCACAGTCCGCAGTTTTATACTTTGGAGCAACGCAAGTTTGAAAGGCATGACTCGCTTTCCCCTGCTAGGTTTGGGCGGTTTCTTTAACTGCCCAATTCATCTTGATTTTTCCCTTATTACTTTTCACCCGGCCGCCACCCAACCACAGACATTTGACCCAGAATCGCCGGGGCCCGAGGAAGTGGACTTTGGACCTGTCACAGAGGTAAAAGTGCCACAAGCTGGCAGTTCCCTGAGCAGCCCGATGAGCCGACCCCTTCGTCAGCATTTCTTACCCAGACAGAGGAGGTGAAAAACAAATTGGTTTAAAATCCCCTTGCAGCCCTCTCAAGAAATTCATCTGAAATAGAATTCGATTCTCAGCCCAGAATTTTTACCATAGGAAATTCCGCTCTACACAGAGTTAAACTATTATAAATCAACTATACTTCAATCAAAATTAATTAATTATTTTAAATAATAAAATAAAAAATAAAGAAATAAACTATGAGACCACAGTCCCACTGTTACAAGTTGCTCAACACACCCCAAGCACCCAAATAAAGAAATAAATAGAATGAAATCACACCAAGGCGCATCATAGTCAGAACTGTTAAACTTGGTGAAAAGGAGGATATCTTAAAAGCAGCAAGAGAAGAAAGACACGAATGTCCAGAGAAAACGAGGCAACCAGACACCACGACCAGGACGAACAACGTACCACTAGATACGCTGCCAAGGATGAAGTTCACGGACTCAAGGTCACAAGAAAGCCAGACACAGGATTACACGAGTCCATCAAGAAGTCCATCAAAGTTCCAAACGGGCAAGCCAAACGTGTGGACTTACTCAGGGCAGCAGTTACCCTTGGGCTGGGGAGGGACCAGTAAGGACTTGGGCGTGGCTTCTGGCAGCTGGTCACCTTCCGTTTCTTGAGCTGGGCACTGGTTACTCAGGTGCAATCACTTTGTGAAAATGAATCAAGCTGTACACTTACACCTGACGCAGTTTTCTGCACATGTATTTCAACAAAAGGTTTGCTAAGGGCAATTCGAGAGAACCATCAGGGAAAATGAAATCTCACTGCCTCACTATATGAAAGTTTAAATTTTTAGTCAGCATGCTGCAACACTTCTCTGAAGTGCCTGGGAAATACTCTCTTTCTCTTTTAAAATACCTATCGTATCATCGCTTAGGAAAATGATTTCCTGCTGAAATAATTCAGGTCAAAAGTCTGAACCCTCTGACCCTCTGACTGCAAAGGCACTGGGGTTGGCAGGCCCACCGTGACATGGGCTCCAAGCTGCAGCAAGGCAGAGCACGTTTCACTGGTGCAGAGAGGAAAGAGGAGACGCCCCCCCTAGAAAATTACATCCCACGGTTGCGATGCTGGGTGCTCGGAGTGACAGCCAGACATCCAAACCCCATTGGCCGTTTGGGGGCTACTGTAATGAAGTCTCCAAGCTATGAAGATGGACATGGAAGTAGACATTTTCCTGAAATATATGCAGTTGTCAAATTATTTAAAATTAATACACTGAAAGCCATCATCAATACGCCCTAACTTCTAATCAGTAAACTGAACCTTGCACGGAGCACCTCTCCTCCCCAGGGGTGTGTCTAGCCAATGCTATATAACAAATTACCTCGGAACTTAGCAGCTTAAAACAATAAACATATGATCTTCCAGTTTCTATGGGTCAGGAATTGTGGAGCAGCCTAGCTGGGTTTTTTTGGCTCGAGGTCTCTCAGGAGGTTGTGGTCAAGCTGTCAGCCGGGGCTGCGGGCGTCTTAAGGCTGGACGAGGCCAGGAGCACCACCTCCAAGGCGGCTCCCACACGCGGCCTGCAAGTGGGCGATGGCTGTTGGAGCGAGGCCTCGGTCCCGTCCATCCTGCACCTCCACAGGACTGCTTATGCGTCCTCCGGACGTGGCAGTTGGCTTCCTCTAGAACAGGTGATGCAGAGGAGCCAGGGGAAGAAGCAGTGTCGTGACCCAGTCTTGGAAGTCACACGCCGTCCCTTCCAGCGCATCCTGCTGGCAGGACAGTCAGCCCTGAGTGGCTCCGCGTGGGAGGGGCTTGCACATGGGTGTGCATCCAGGAGGGAGAGTCATCCCAGCCCCCACTAGTCAAAGCTTCTCCCCTCACCTCTCCATCTTACCTGAAACCCCACCAACTTCCAATTCATGTCAGATAATGGAGTCTCACTTTTTTAAATGCAGACAGCTTTAGGACGGTGAGGGGCCCTGCTTTGTTCGCCCCTTCTAGCCAACCCTCCAGCCCAACCCCCCCCAAGTGGCACTGACAGTGAGAGGAGCCCCCTGGTAGCCACGTGGCCAGGTACCAAGGGCCACAGGACCATGGGAGTCCCCAAGAGAAGCAAGCTCTGAGCCATGAGACGTGCAGAAAGGGACGTGAGAATGCCTCTGCCAATTTCAAAATGTGCCTGGAGCCGGCAGAGCAGGGGCGCGCCCCTTCCACCTTCCACTGCTCCTTCCTCCTCGGCTCCCACCCAGCACCCTGCACTCCCCCCGCCCCTTCTGCTCCCACGGGCTCCTCCATGGCTTGGTTCCTTGGCCCCAGGGCTGTGCAGCTCTCTGTCCCCTTTTGGAACACAGCCTGCATCTTGGGAAGGGGATGAGGCCAGCTGCACATGGCCTTGGGTGACACAATGGACTCAGTGTTCTCACATCCCCACCCCACAGGGCAGGAGAGAAGGAGGGGGCCGCAAGGTCTCTGTGTTCCCGGAGCCAAGGGCCAAGGACTGAGAACACCCCCAGAAGGCTCCTTCTCACAACAGTAATAACTAACAGTAACTACTTCGCTGGGTTCGCGTTCTGAGCACCTCACAGGGATTCAGTCTTCAGGGCTCTTGACGCTCTGAACTAAATACTGTCACCCTCGGGCTCACATTACAAACAAGCAAACTGAGGCAGAGGAGAGGCTACATTTCGAGCCCAAGCCTCACAGACAGCGAGTGAGGAGCCAGACTCCAGCCCGGGCCCCGAGGGCCCTTCTCTCGGCGGGTGAGAGGATCGAACAGGCCTCGTTCCTCTCAGGACCCAAGAGCTACCTGCTTCCACGGAGAGGGCGCTGCTCACCAAGCTTCTCCTCAGCTGTGCAGAAAGAGCTTACAGAAAGGCCTGCGGGGTTCCACTCCTGTGACAGGGAAGGACAAATCCGACTCCATGTTGGATGTGTTCCTTGAGCTCTAACCCAGTGCTCTGCTCCCTGTGCTGAGTCACGCTGGCTCCGCACGTTTTGTAAAAGAATGTTGCCTCGAGCCTGAAATCTACAGGAGAGCCCAGTCTCAAGGCTCTGACCTTTGAACTTTTCCGTTCACACAGAGCTAAAAAGTTGCAGAACAGAGAATAACCTGTGTCTTGTTGGAGGTTGACAGGAACATCATGACCTGACCCACAGGGTCAGCTGCAAGAACAAAGGATTCCGACACCAAGAAGTTTGCACCAACCAACCATACTGCCTCCCCTTTTTAGTATGAAAGCCTGAATTCTGACTTGGGGAAGATGGTTCTCCAGGACATCAGTCCTTCATCTTCTGGGTCTGCCGGCTTTCCAAATAAAGTCATTATTCCTTGCCCCAACCCCTCATCTCCCGATTTATTGGCCCGTTGTGCGGCGAGCAGAATGAGTTTGGACTCGGTAGCACTCAGACCTTCGGGCTGGGTGAAGGCTCGCCTGCCCCAGAAAACACCGCTGTCTTATTTCGTTGCGGCTGCCCGAACAAAGCCCCACAGGCCAGAGGGCTCATGTGGGAGAAACTTCCTGTCTCCCAGGTCTGGAGGCCAGAAGTCTGAGACCAAGGTGACAGCAGGGTTGGTTCCTTAGGGGCTGGGAGGCCCTATCTCCAGATAAGGTCGCTTTCTGAGGCACCAGAGGTTAGGACTTGAATATATGCATTTTTGAGAGACACAATTTCAGCCCAAAATAGCGGCTGAAGACGATGCTGGTGAGAAGTGCCACTCCGTGTCACTCCCTCTCCTGGGACCTCTCCAGACCATTTTCCTCCACAACAATCTATTTCCTGCTTATGTGGGCCACTCCCCTCACGGATGAAAACGAAGCCACAGACACAACTAGCACCTGTGTGAAAGTTAAATGCGGGGAGTCCTCCAGTGCAGCCTTGAGATGTTCTGCCCGGGGTCCTCAGAGCAAGGCCGTGGCGGGGACATGGCCACGGGGTGGCTTAACTGTATTCTAGAGTGGTTATCAAAGTGAAGGCTGAAATGTCCATCAATTCATATGTTTTGGGCAAAGGGGGTGCTAGTGGAAGGCACAACTGAGCTAAGAGGAAAAATGACATGTCTGTCATTGTTGTGGTGGCCCCCGTCCTGCTAACCCAACCAGTGCCTTCACGGGTTCCAGTGGACGGGAAGAAATAATCACATTGAGGCATCTCGACCCAGAAGGGAAGCTAAGATCCCAGAAGCGGGTAAGTTCCATCCGCCCCTAGAGACGCGGTACAAAATGCTGGGCGAGCACCAGGGAAGCAGTGTCAGCCTCGAGAAATGAGTCAGCAGGTCCCCAGCCACCAGAGCCAGGAGCAGACTTCTCAAGGGGACCACAAAGAATGCGACGTCTGTGAGCAATGCTCCCTCCAGCCAGACCCCAGACCCACCAGGAGCTGCTGGTGGGAGTGGGGCCGGCAGCATCCTCGGAGGTGGGGGTGGGGGGCGAAGTCGAGGGCCTGGCCCAGCCCTGCAGGGCTCTCTGCGTGCAGGGCTCTCTGCGTGCAGGGCTCCAGGAGGTGGTGCGGTCACCTCCAACAGGGAAGGCTCTGGTCTCCAACTCACATCAGTTCAACCCACAGCCAGCTCCCTGCTCCGGGCATCCGCACAAGGACTCCCGGGAGAGCAAGTGAGCACCTCCGGAGCAAACCACAGGAAGGAAGGAAATGTGGCAGAGGGATGGTGGCAGTGGACCATGGGTGACCCAGGCTGCCCAGCATGGGGGCCAAGGGGTGGGGAGCCCTCCAGGCAGAGAACAGCCAGGTCACAGTGACAGTGACGAGGGGCGGGCTCAAGGGGCCACAAGAAAGCTCAGGGGACTTCATCCACAACAGGAGGCGGACAGGGAGCCTTTTTAGTGCCAGCTGTGGAACACATGTGCCATTGCCTTTGCTGTCCCAGCGAACCACTGCCCATCACGAGTGACACTGTCCTGACACAGGTGCGAGAAGTGATATAGGCGGCTGCCACCTCAAAGCACTGTAATCACACGATCACAATCTGACCTGACCGCCCGTCCTCCTTTGCTAGCCAAGGCACAACATTGCTGCTCAATTAATTAGAGGCACAGTCCTCTAAGTTACAGCTCACTTGGCCACAAATGTCACTGCTCACCTGGCCACTGTCCCGGTCTCCTCGCCAGCGACTCTACTTTCTCTCACCCACGTTCTGTCCCCCTGACAGCAGCGGGAGCCATCCTTTCAAACACAAGTCCCAACAGGTCACTCTCCCACGCAAAGACACCCGCGGCTTGCCATCAAACTTAGAATCGCCCAGGGTTGGTGTCACTTCTGCCAAGTCTCCGCGTGGTCCGCCCTGGCAACCCCCCAGAGCTCCTCTCCCACCACACACTCTCCAGCACATGCCAAATTCCTTGCTATTCATCAGATGCACCTGGCCCTGCCTGGCCTCAGGGCCTTTGCACCCAGGGCCTCAGGGCCTTTGCACAGGCTGTTCCCTCAGCCCTGAGCCCTCCTCTCCCTCGATAATCACATGGCTCCCCCTCTATCCCTGTTCATGTGTGAGCCCTCAGGAAGGCCTCCAAGACTGCCCAGTCTAACCAGCACTCTGAATCCACCGCAGCCCACCCTTTGCCTCTAGCCATATTTAACTCTACAGCACAATCCATCAAATACCATGGAATGTCAGTTCCACCAAGGCACAAACCTTGTCCATTTGGTTCTACAGTACACCCCACTGCCTAGACTGGTATGTCTCAACCGGGGGTAATTCTGCCCACCAGGGAACATCTGCCAATGTCTGGAGTTCAGCTGTCACAACTGGGGGGCGGGGCATCGAGTGGGTGGGGACCAGGGATGCTGCTAAACATGCCACAACGCACAGGACGCCCCACCACAGAGAATCATCCAGCCCAAATGTCCACAGTGTCCAGGTTGAGAAACCCTGGCCTATGCACATTGCAGGGACCCAAAAAATATTGGCTGAACAAAGAAGTAAATGAAGGAGTCAGTGAATGAATGAATATTGAGGCTCATGTCTCAGGGCAATGCCTTTGCAGTTCTTGGGATATTGGGGATCTTTTTTCAGGGTCCTAATAGCTCACTTAATTTTTCATTCAACTAATATTTAATGAGCACCTACTATGCTGTGTGCTCTGTGCTGTGTTTACAGTGGTGAACAAGGCACACACAGGTCCTGCCCTCACAGAGCCTACAGTGGAAAAAAGAACATTCTGTGCAAGGAATCTGAGGACCTGGGTCGTTCCCCAACTCTGTCACTATCAGTCATGTGACCCTGGGCAAGTCACCTGACTTCTCTGGACATCTCTTCGTCATAGGTAAAATATAAGGGTTTCTCTGATTTTGAAGCTAGTTTCCAACATCTAAATTCTAGGCATTAAATTAATCCCAGAGGTCTTTTCCTCTTTGGCATTTTTACATTAGTATAATACCATGAGCACTGATCACAAAAGCTTGAGTCATCCACATGTCCATCAGGAGGGGACTGGTGAAGTAAATTTCCAGACTGTCCCCACTGGAACACACTGTGAGCGAGTTGGTGTAAAACAGCCTCTAAACAACAGTAGGAAGAGAAACGAAGTATATCTCGTGCCTCCATTCTTTCTCTAAAAGTACTTTCATAGAAAAACAGAATGAATGCGTTACTGCTACGTGAAACAACACGGATGAATCTGCTGATCATGCCTAGCGGAAGAAGCCAGTGTAAAAGTGTGCAGATCATAGGACTCCATGTATATGACGTTCAAGAACAGGCAAAAGTAAACTGTGCCAACAGAAATCAGTACGGTGTTGCCTCTGCCAGAGGATTTGGCTAAAGGAGGACAAGATGGGGCCCTCCAGGAGCACCGAGAATGTTCTCTCTTCATTTGTCAAAACCCACTGAACTGATACTAACTACTATATATAAAATAAACAACAAGTTTCTACTGTACAGCACAGGGAACTATATTCAGTATCTTGTAATAACCTTTAATGAAAAAGAATATGAAAATGAATATCTGTATGTACGTGCATGACTGGGACATCGTGCTGTACACCAGACATTGACACATTGCAGCTTCAATTTAAAAAAATATGAGAAGGAATATATGTATGTACATGTGTGACTAAAACATGATGCTGTACACCAGAAATTGATACAACATTGTAAACTGACTATACTTCCATTAAAAAAGAAAAAAAAGGGAAAAACCCAACTGAATTAAGATCCATGCATTTCACTCCATGTAAATTACATACCAATAAAGAAAAAAGAAAAAAGAAAGGGCTCTATACAATCTATAGTTGGGGTATTTGCACAGACACTTCTGAAACAATATATATGAACGTTACCAGTGGGGAAGGGGAGGGAATAGCTCAGTGGTAGAGTGTGTGCTTGGTATGCATGAGGTTCTGGGTTCAATCCCCAGTACCTCCACCAATAAAAAAAATTTTAAATAAAGAAAGAAAAAAAAAAAGAAAGTTACCAGTGATGGCCTTTGGAAGGGGGGGTCAGGGGACAATGGAAATGGGACAAAGACTTCGTTTTCTTTGCATAACCTTGATCCTGCTTGAAATTCTCACATCATGCATATATTACTATTTCAAAGAATAACAAGTCATTCAAAAAATACTTATCACGCTCGTGAAGGAAACCCACCCCTGCCCTTAGAAAGGAAAACGTATCTCCGGCCATCCCCTGAAAATATGGTCAAGCAAGGGTTTGATAGTAAGGCCTTTCCCATAGCCAACAAGATAGTCTGCTGACGAGGGAGAGTGTCTTCAACCCCTCATCCTCATCGGCGGAGGGAGCACAGATGAGCCGTCGCCGCCACCTAACCCTCTGGGTCTGGTTCGGGAGGGCGGAGGGACGCAGGGCACGTGGCTAAGCTGGGACCCTCCGGCCAGCAGGTCACAGCTTAGGCCGCAGGTCCGTGCGATCAGGGTAAAAATGCTCCCCCTGGGCTGCACCCCCAGATCTCCTCAATCACAATCCCCCACATGCCCGAGTCTACATATCTTTTCTATCTTCTTTTTAACTTTTAATTGTGCACCTTTTCAAATACACAGAACATTACAGGGAAGAGTCTGATGAACCCCAAAGTCAACAAGTGTTCCTATCTGACTTTATGTGCCTCCTCGCACTCTCCGTTTATCTGAATTAGTTAAAAGTAAATTACTGTGGTTTTCAAAGTGTGGTCTGGAGACACCCTGGGGCCCCCAAGACCCTTTAAGGGGGTCCATGCTGTCAAAAATATTCTTATAATAACCTTAAGTTGTTATTTGTCTTTTTCCATTCTCATTCTCTCATCAGGATACAGTGGAATTTTCCAGAGGCCACATGACATGTGATACTGCAACAAATTGAATGCAGAAGCAGGTTTGAGAATTTATCTGTCTTCTACTCAGCTACACATTAAAGAGATTCCCTAAAAATGTTCAAAAAAAAAAAACTAACTAAAAGTAACTTATTGCAGGGGTTGGGGTGAGACATTGCTCAGTGGTAGAGCACGTGCTTAGTGTGCATGAGGTCCTGGGTTCAATACCCTGTACCTCCATTAAAAAAAAAATTGACTTAAAAAAAATTTTTTTAATTTAAAAATAAAACTAACTTTAAGTTATTGCCATCATGACACTTCATCCCTAAATACCTCAGCATGCATCACCAAAAAAATAAGACTCTACTACACACACACACATGTGTTAGTTACCTACTGCTGTGTAACAAATTACCCCAAAACATGGCAGCAGGAAACAAACACATCTCATCTCACCGTTTCTGTGTCAGGAATCAGGAGACTGGCTGAGCTGGGTGCCTACCACACCACAAGACTATCGCATCTAGTAAAATTTACAGTATTCTCCCTGTATCATCTAATAGGCATTCACATAAAAATAAACTAGATGTCCCCAATGCCTATTATAGATGTTTGTTCAGGCCAGGATCCAATCAAGGGCTACAAGTTATATTTGGTTACTGTCATGGACCAAACGTGTCCCCCTAGAATTCATCTGTTGAAATCCTAATCCCCAATGTGATGATGTTAGGAGGTGGGGCCTTTGGGAGGTGATGAGGTCATGAAGGTGGAGCCCTCACGATGGGATTCCTGCCCTTACAAGAAGAGGCCAGAGAGCCAGCTCACCCTCTTCCCGCCAAGTGAGGATACAGGGAGAAGGCAGCTCTCTGCAACCCAGAAGCCAACCACTCTGGCACCCTGATCGCAGACTTCCCTCCTCCAGAAGCATGAGAAACAAATGTCTGATGTTAAGAAGGCACCAAGTCCGTGGTCCTCTCTCTGTCACAGCAGCACGGCTGCCTAGGAGAGCTATTCTGTCTCACTGACCTCATCTGATGGAGAATCCCCCTCCTTGTGAAGTTTCTTTCATGATATTGATACTGATGGCGCAGAGACAGCGCCAGATGGCCCGCCAAGGGTGCCAAGCCATTCTGAGGCGCACGAGAGTGAGGCCTGCTCTAGGGTGGGGACGAGCTGTCTCACCGTCTGTGAGGGCCACATGTAAAGACAATGGTGGGGAAGTGGGCGAAGGAGGCAGCTTGGTTGGGCCTTGGCTTCTGCTCAGTGGCTTTTTCTCACCAAAGGCCAAACCTCCCCCAATTTTTAGTCGCCTGGAAGAGGCAGAAAGAGAGAGAGCTGATGGCAAGGGAACGGCAGGAGGGGAACACTGAAGTCCCAGGCTGTGGGGAGACGATGATCATTTTTCTGGTCAGTCTAAGCTCCCACCCCACATATACACACACTAAGCATGGCCCACACTTTACAAAGCTGCGGCCATCACTGCCTCTTGTCTCTCAGGAGTTTCCCAGCTTGCCAACCTCCTTACATCCATCTGATCCCCCCAAAGCCAAGGAAGCAGGACCAGCAAGTACCAGAGCCCCATTTTATAGATTCAGCAACAGCTCCAAGAGGCAAATTGATGCAGCCAAAGCCGCCCTCCAAAGTGTTCGAGCCAGACCTTCAGGGGCCAGTCCTGTACTAAAGTTTAAAGCACGTGACGGCCACCACCTGCCAGGTCCAGGCCGGGGCTCTGCGGGCAGCTGGTGCCAGCCTCATCCAGGCCACAGGTCACCACCATCTCCCCGCCACAACGGGTGCCAGCACCCAGAGGTCTCATTCCCTCCTCACAAGCCCCTGACATGGACCCTGCTAGTCCCACTTTCACAGGTAAGGAAAGGGAGTCTGGGCTGCTAGGTCTCCCCCAGGTCCGCACGCTGGTCTCCTGCTGGCATTTCTTCCTCTTTCCCCGACACTCTCCTTTCTGCCCAGCTAGCTGCCAGCTACAACTGGCACCCAAACAGGCCTCCCCTTTTTGACAGAAGCTATTTCTGGAAGCCCACAGCATAAAAAGCCTGCACATTGTGTTTCCCAGTATATACAACATCATGAAAGGGAATCTGATCTCTAACCAAGGGCTCGGTGTCAAACAAATCATAGGAAAATGATTTTTAGGATCCCAGAGCCAGAAGAGCATTTAGAGATCGTCCAAATCAGTGGTTCTCAACCAGCGGCAAGGGGCCCCACGAAGGGACACTTGGCAGTGTCTGGAGACATCGTGGATTGTCGTAACTGGCAGTGAGGGGTGCTGCCAACATTCATGGGCAGAGACCACGGATGCAGTTAAACATTTTACAGTGCACAGGACAGCCCCGCCACAGATTGATCCAGCCCCAAATGCCAATAGTGCCAAGGTTGAGAAACCCTGATTCAAACGCCATGATTGCTTTGAGGAAAAGAAAACTGAGGCCCAAAGACACAAAGTGACTTGTCCCAGGTTACACAGTCCCAAAGCCAGAAGCAGAACCAGGTCTCCACTACGTCAGTCTTTATCACCTGCTCTACTGTCTGTGGTTGGGCTAGGGGAGAAGAGAGGGTGGGGACCCGAGGATCTTAACTCTTACAGCCAACCTGAACCCAACCTGAAGAAAACTGCAGTAAACGAATTACTGAATTACTGCAGCAACCCATCAGGGTGTCCAGACTCTGAAAGAAATGCCTTCTTTAATTATCAACTAAAATAACACTGCTTTGTGGGTCCTTCAACAGTTGCTGATGTGTCGAATTATTTACGGCACGAGTTCCAATACAATTTACTGACACTACCGCTTCCAGAGGGGTCCTGTTTTACAGGAAAGAATGCCACATTCTCCTCCTAAGGGTGTCCACACATCCTGGCCACGGGTTGTGGGCGAACCAGAGAAGGAAGTGTAAACACAGGTCGGAACTCTCAAAAGAGTCCATTAAAATCCCAGCCCCTGCCCTGCTAAAACTGAAAAGTCACCTGACCCCCCCCTCCTCCATCTGCCGCTGAGTCAGCAAGCCCCTTCTTTCCGCAAGTGAATTAGCCAGCAAGGGAATGAAGGAGACACTGGGAATGCATAGGTTTTGCTGTTCATCTCCACCTCCATCCCTTTCTCAAGACCATTTTGTTCTTAAGAGATGTAGCTGATTGGTGCTGTCTTACATGTGCATGTTATCTTTGGAGGCTTTATTTTATTACATGTATTGTATTGCATACTTTTATTTTTAAATCCACCTAAAACACCCAGAGGGGGAGAAAAAACACATTTCTGACATAGCCCCGTTAAATGCTGGAACCTTGCAAAAATATGCAAAACAATTTTGACTGCACATCTAGCTCTTATTTTGCAAACCAAGAAGTTTTCCATTTCATTTCAAGCAAAGCAGCCTTTGCTTTGAAAGAAATCAGGCTAAATACTGAGGACAAACCCCTGTAAGGAGAATTAGTAAATGTGTCCGTATTTAAGGACAATGACAGTTGGTAAACAGTTAATAGTTACCTGACAAGCCCCTCTCTCTCCTTATAATGCATGTATTGTGATCATTCCGGATTTTTTTTCCCACCTGTGCAGGAAGCCCAGGTCTTCCTGTCTGGCCCCTGCCCACTTTCCCGGGATGGGCATGCCAAGACCCAAGTCACGGGTAAGCCCTTAACAGCCGTGCTCCTCACCCCGCCTCGGCCCCCTCCCCCCGCCCCGGCCCCCTGCCGCCTGGAGCATGTGGCGGCCACAGCAGCCAGAGACCTCACTTTTGCTTCCTGGGGCGCCGACGGGCTGCAGGCCGGCGGGCAGGAGCTCCGCCTGCAGAGTCCCTTACCTGCAGTGCCGCATGGCGCAGCCCGGCCGCCCACCTGCACAGCATCCTAGAGCATCCTTTCTTCAGCGCGACGGCTGCGAGCGCGGTGACGTCACCGGGAGGCGGGCCCCACGCCGCCACGTGACGCCCTCGGGGTGAGGAGGGGGGTGGTGGGAAGACCCTGGAAGTCCCTGGAGGTGAGGAGCCAGTGGTCGGAAGCCCGGCTCTGGCCGCTTCTCAGGGAGGTTTATTTGATGTGGGTAGCTTCCCTCGCCTTTCACCAACTGTGTGAAACAAACAGCACACGAAGGAAAGACCCAAATGACTCCAGGCTCCACGCAGGCAGGTAATAGGATTTCAAACGAGCTGGCAATAAGGGGATTAGTAATGAAAGGAAACAATTTAGTGGGGTTTTTTAAAATCTTTATCAAATGCAATGGAGAAATAAATAAATATATTTTGTGCAAATCAAAAATATAGAGTGCGTATACATACTTTGCGTAGAAGGTCAGTGTTTCAAATTGTGCATCAAATACGATATCAATCAAATACGTTCATTTGAAGCCTATTCACTGGAATTGTATACTAATTGCACTGATGGATAATGCTTTAATTACTCTCAATAGCTACATTCCAATATTAACGTGTGTTTGCCAAAGAAAAAAATAGTGACACCACATATTGATACTACTTATTAAACATTTGATTATTTAAAATAAAGTGCTGTTGCATGAGCATAGTTGTTCTGTTTTCTTAAATCTTCTGGCAAAGAATTTGATCTCTCAGACATGAAAGTTAATTCACAATAACTCATTATTTCACATTTTCTAATTTTTATCATATTCTGCGAAGTGAGTCATTTTACTATTACAGAAAATATGTACAATGTCAACATTTCTCATTCACAACTGAAACACCCTTCCTTGGAAAGCCTTAGAAAATTCCAACTGTGATCATTTCATAAATTTGAAATGGCGTATTTCAAACTTAATCAATGAAGATACCAACTTTCTTGCCAAACTACATAAACGTTTCTGAAATGTGAAAGGGCAAAAGCAGGAACTGTTTTTATTTGTATTCCATTTTCATATAGATTAGTTGACTTCGTTTGAGTTTAAATTACAATTTTAACATTCCTTTTGCTCCCGCCCCTGAAAGAGATGTGAAATAGATTGTTTCACAAGCAGGCCAGGGTTACTGACTTGCTATTTATTCCGGCAGCTTTCATGTCCTTCTATATTTAACCCGGGCCCTTTCACCACCATTCCCCCCAGATTAACCAAATTTCTGTTCAGAAGGTCAGTCTCTAATTTGGGGATAAATAACGGCCCTTGCCTCTCATAGCGATCGGTTATTTTCAGCTCGATTTTAAAAATCAACAAAGTGGCCGTGTGATATGCAAGGTCCCTGCTCTCATTTATTTTTCTGAGTGATAAGCAACTTACCTTTTGCTTTCAGGTTCCTGAGATATAAAATTAAAATGCTACCGAAATCCCCTGCTCCAGTGGGTTGAGAGGCTGATAGAGACAGAAGTGGACAAGTTCATTTTCCTACCAGAGGCAAATGTCGATTTCAGCCTCAGGCGCCCAGGGCGGGCCCCACCCCCAACCCCGCTACTCCCCCACCCCCGCCCCCGCCCCCGCCCCACCCAGTGCCAGGCTGGGAGCGTCACGTGCTCCGCCCAGCCACTCAGCCCTGCCCAGCCGGCTGGGTCAGCTGTGGGATCTGGAGGCTGGCCCTGCCAATCTCGTTCGCCTCCTACCGTCGGTGCCTTCGTGTCCAGAGAAAACTCGGCGTCCCTGACACAGGGCTCGCTGCCCGCTGGGGCTGGGCTGCGCGGGCTACAGTGGTGGGAGTTCCAGGAATCAGTGGGAGGTGGGGAGGCAGGTGGTCTATAAAATGCCCTCCGGAGGTCTGCAGTGTCTTGCCCTGTGTTCTGGCTTGGCGGAAATGGCTTCGCGGAAGTGACTAAAGTAGAGGCACCTGACTCGTCATGGGGCGATTTTTTTGCCGGTAGGTTAGTTTCACCTCCTCTTCTCCAGGTGACTGTTCAAGTATTAACAACGGTAAGGAAACCAGCAATTCTGAAAAGGCCTAGAACTGGGGGGTCGCAGTTTTCAAGAGAATGAGATCCCTTGCAACATCCTCCACCCCCGCCTATAAAATTGTCATTTTGGCAAAGACTTAAAAAAAAAAGAAAAACAGATACCACCCATAAGAATGTAAATTGAGCAATCTTCCTGGTGGGCTGTTTAGCAATTCCTATGAAAATCCTTACGAATATGCGCAGGTTGAAAAATACTGTGGGCTGGACAGCTATTGGAATCCTTTGCTCTGGGAACTCGCCCCAGGGGGAAAAAAGGAAGGGAATGGAAAAAATCATGAAAGGAAAAACTGCGGCACTATTATTTATGACCTCAAAGCACCAGAAGCAAGTTAAAGTTTGCAAAAACAGAGGATGGGTGGAATTATAAGACATCGGTACAATGGAAGGGTGAAAATTGATACGGTGGCCGACGCTTTTTGACATGTAAAGACATTTACAGTGTATTAGATGAAAAAAGTAAGTAAGTGCCAAAGCATCATGTGCTGAATGATCCAATTAAGGTATGTAGGTGCCACCCCACAATATGCCACTCAGCATATTGATGATTTTGAATTAAAGTTACTTAAGAAACAGCCTGTAGAAGAAGGAGGCTTTGGCCTTCCTTGGTCCCCCCAAAAGCATGTGAAGGTACCCTCCCTGGACCAGGTGGATAAAAGACATCCTTTTAGCCAGAGACAGGGAATTCACCGCCTGGAAGGCTGTATAAACAAAACTTGTTACTTCACTGATTTGCTAGCCCAAGCCCAAACCCCTTATTTCACCAATTCCTCACAGATTTATTCTTTCCTTGTCGAGAAGGTATAAAAGCTGCCTGCTTTGGTGACTTTCTGGCATCTCATAATTCTAGGGATGTCCGTACTGTAGGAAATTAAAATTACTTCTCTCTTGTTTATCCATTTTATGTCAATTTAATTATTAAACCAGTCAAAAGACCCAAAAGGGAAGAAGGGGAAATGTTTGCCACCCCTACAGTTAATCTATTTATATCTATGCAGACACCTTTCCACATGAACATAGTAAACAATTAGGAAGCAAATTCACTGAAGTATCAAACTTGGGATTTCACTCATTAGCAGGGTTAGGGGTGTTTCTCATTTTCTTTTTAGTTTAGCTACGTTTTCTAATTTATCTATGATGAACATGTATTGCTTTTGTAACAAGAAATAGTTATTGCTTGTTTTTTTAAAAAGCACCATAGTAGTAGACACGATCATGGAATATATACTTTTAAACGCAGATTTCATTACTTGAAGTTTCTCAAATCTTAACCGCAGAGCCCCGGGAGAACATTTCCTCGTCATTCTAGGTCGTTCTATTCATAAAGATCTTCAGGAAAGAAGTAGCCCAGAACTGGTGTTACTGTTTACCGTTAACTTGTGTTAATGTTCATCTCAATTTGTCTTCCATTTAAATTCACTTCTTATTCTGCTCTGTGTGAAGACAGAAAGCCGTTAACCATCCTTCCCGAAAATAGTCCTTGAATACTTACGACCTTTGAGCTTTAATGTCTCCATACTGGCACCTTCTCCTTTCTTCACAAATTTCTACTATTTTCCCCTCCTATCTGCTGCTGGTAAGTTTGGCAATGTCTGGGGACATTTTTTGGCTGCCACAACTCAGGGAGGGGGTGCTCCTGGCATCTGGTGGGTGGAGACCAGGAACGCTGCTCACCGGCCTGCAGTGCACAGCGCAGCCTCGCAACAGAGAATGTTCCAGCCAATAACATCACTGGTGCCAAAGCAGAGAAACCCTGCTTTAGCTTTACTTACAAAGTATAATTTGATGCCGCAAAACATTCCATTTCTAAGCCATTTTTAAAAGTTCACCATTGTATAAGACGCTGGAAGCTCTGCTTCATTATAATCCCTTCAATGTGGTACTGCTGGCAGGTGGGAAGTATAACTTGTATATTCGTAGTTTCAGAATTGATGCACAGGAAACTGCAAAGCGTGGTTCTCTCTGGGGAGGGGACGCCATGGGCAGGGACAAAAAAACTGGAAACACATTACATGGTAAAAAAAAAAAAATTCAAGCCCCCTTATACCCATGCTGCAAATGTCCGGTGTATGGGCACCGCCCTCTGCAGTGGCATTTGGTTCCGGCAGCAGCCTGCTGGTAAGGGGAGGGCAAGTATGCTCGGCCCCATTTCACAGACAGCCCTGACATCAGTCTCCCACTCCCTGGGGCTGGAGTCCTCTGTCGGGTGCCCCGGCTTCCCACCCTGGCACCGCCCTAGCTCCCTGGGACCCTCCACATAGCACTGTCCAGGGTGCACCAAATCATTTGTTCCCATTCACCCCCGAGCTCCTGGATTTACCCATCTCTGAAAGCCCAGTGTCAGAACTGTCTCTGAGGTCCGGTGTTACACCAGAACCAACACTGTCTCCAAATGGTCTCATGCACCATCTTCAAGTATTACATGACCATGTGACACTATTACTGTCTGTGCTATGTCCCAAGTTTCTGCAAGCCTCGATGTTCCCTTCTGCAAAGTGGGGAGCAGTAGTGGTAATAATAGTATCCGCCACCTGGGGGCGTTGTAAGGCTTCAGGGAGAGATTCAGAAAGAGCCAGCAGTGCCTTGCAGAGCCTTACTGGAGCCTGAGACACAAGGAAAAATGGGTCCCCCTTTATATGCTTATCAAAATATCCTTCCATATTTTGAGCCAAGTGGAAAAAGTTAATAAAGACTCACAATCACACACAAAAGTATACAGAAAGCCCCACGTGGCCCAATTTATTTGCATACCATTGTCAACCCACAAAAACCCGCCCATGGGGACCAGCAGGGCATGTAACCCCCGGCCAGCTGGAAATGACTACTCCTCTCACACAGTAATGCAGGGTCGTCAAAGAAACAATAACCTGTTTTTATTGCAAAATGTGACATTTGGCTCATTGTGAATTTTTGCATTAATTTTGATTTTAATAAATAATATATTATCTTGATGAGTGATTTTTTTTTGGTGCTCACTTAAATCTTGTACCCAAAGCAGGGACCTTCCTCACCTCCTCCAAATTCCAACCCTGAGTATCTGGTAAATGGTACTATAAGCTGTGTGTCTGATAAAACCTGGAGGTGAGGACCCTCATTCATCTGTCCTGAGTTCACGCACATCCAGACACATGGTCCAAATGAGTATGCTTTCCCCCACACCTAGTGTGGAGCGGTACGTGTGACCAACCCATAAAAGTTTTGGGGAATCAGTGAACAAGGTAGACTATTAGAAGATGCCATGCCGCCTTCCCCAGGCACTCTGAGCCATGGTCCTCACGATGAACATCAGAAAGCTGCAAACATGGACGACTTTCCCCTGTTTGTTTGCTGTGACAACAGCTTTGAAAGCCCTCTGCAGTTTCCCGGGGAGTTGTCAAGGACATTGTCTTTCTAAGAAGCCTGAGAGAAGATCCTGTGTAGCACTAAGAGAATCCTTGCTTCCCCTGGAAAACTGTTTTCCTGTCTGATAAGCGTCTCCTTTTTCTCTTTGGATGCCTGGAAACTCAGATTGTGCCAAGGCAGTTCAGTAGGCCAATCTCCTCAAACTGGCATAAGCACAGTGGTGTGCTGATCAAGGTTCAAAACCCAGCTCTCCAAGGGTGGGGGTTGGTGGGGGTGGATGGGGGTGGAACCTTGATTTGTAGACTTTGCAGGTTACCATGGTGTAAATTCTCTGAGCCTGTAATTGGAAAGGAGAATGGTATCTCCACGGTACCCAGGCAATCGAGGTAAACGGTCTTCTTGCGCCTGAACAAGGGACAGCTTTTCTCACCCAGGACCTGGCCTTTGAGAAAAGCTGTCTATTGTCCAGGTGCTTTGGATTGGGAAAAAAAATTTTATTGAAGTATAGTCGGTTTACAATGTTGTGTTAATTTCGAGTGCAGCATAGTGATTCCATTACTGTTATGGATTGGAAATTTGATTTTTGTAAAACTGCACTGGTTCAATATGGTAGCCATTAGCCACAAGTTGCTATGTATGTTTAAGTTAATTTAAATTAATAAAATTTAAAATTCACAAGGCTGTATCAAATTACCCAGGGCATTTTTCACAGAACTAGAACAAAGAATCCTAAAACTTATATGGAATCATGAAAGACCCAGAATTGCCAAGTCAATATTGAAGAAAATGAATGAAGCTGAAGGAATAACCCTCCCAGACTTCAGACAATACTACAGAGCTACAGTAATCAAAACACTGTGGTACTGGCATAGAAACAGACATATGGATCAATGGAACAGAATAGAGAGCCCAGAAATAAACCCACAGAGTTACAGTCAATTAATCTTCGACAAAGGAGGCAAGAATGTACAATGGAGAAAAGACAGTCTCTTCAGCAAGTGGTGTTGGGAAAACTGGACAGCCACATGTAAGTCAATGAAGTGGGAACACTCTCTCACACTATACACAAAAATAAACTCAAAATGGACCAAAGACTTAAATATAAGGCAAGACATGGTAAACCTCCTAGAAGAAAACATAGGCAAAACATTCTCTGACATAAATCTTAACAATGTTCTCCTAGGGCAGTCTACCCAGGCAATAGAAATAAGAGCAAAAATAAACAAATGGGACCTAATTAAACTTACAAGCTTTTGCACACTACAGGAAACCATAAGCAAAACAAAACGACAACCTACGGACTGGGAGAAAATATTTGAAAATGACGTGACTGACAAAGGCTTAATTTCCAGAATATATAAACAGCTTATATAACTGAATAACCAAAAAAAAAAAAAAAACCAACCCAATCCAAAAATGGGCAGAAGACCTAAACAAGCAGTTCTCCAAGAAAGAAATACAAATGATCAACAGGCACATGAAAAAATGCTCAATATCACTAATTATCAGAGAATTGCAAATCAAAACTTCAATGAGGTATCACCTCACACCAGTCAGAATGGCCATCATTCAAAGATCTACAAATGACAAATGCTGGAGAGGCTGTGGAGAAAAGGGAACCCTCCTACACTGCTGGTGGGAATGCAGGTTGGTGCAGCCACTGTGGAAAACAGTATGAAGATTCCTCAAAAAACTAAAAATAGACTTACCATATGATCCAGCAATCCCTCTCCAGGGCATATATATATCCAGAGGGAACTCTAATGAGAAAAGACACATGCACCCCAAAGTTCATAGCAGCACTATTTACTATTGCCAAGACATGGAAACAACCTAAATGTCCATCGACAGGTGACTGGATAAAGAAGCTGTGGTATATTTATACAATGGGATACTACTTAGCCATAAAAAAGAACAAAATAATGCCATTTGCAGCAACATGGATGGACCTGGAGATTGTCATTCCAAGTGAAGTAAACCAGAAAGAGAAAGAAAAATATCATATGATATCACTCATATGTGGAATCTAAAAAAAGAAAAAAAGAAAAAAAAGGATACTATGAACTTATCCATAAAACAGAAATAGACTCGCAGACATAGTAAACAATTTTATGGTTACCAGAGCAAGTGGGTGAGAAGGGATAAATTTGGGAGTCTGGGATTTACAAATGTTAGCCACTATATATAAAAATAGGTTAAAAAAAAAAACCCAAGTTTCTGCTGTATAGCACAGGGAACTATATTCAATATCTTGTAATAACCTTTAATGAAAGAGAATATGAAAATTTATATATGTATGTATATGCATGACTGGGACACTGCTGCACACCATTGTAACTGACTGTATTTCAATAATTACTTACTTACTTAGTTAATTAATTAAATTCACAAGGCTGAAGTATTAGGGCTCTTCTGCTCTGGCTCTATGATTTTTTTTAAATGCAGTTTCATATATTCGTATAATATACATATATATTTATATGTTGTATATATAAATAAACATTTTAAGTGTAGAAAAAAACAATTCAATTCCTCAGTCACACTAGCCACATGTCAAGTGCTTGACAGCCACATGGGGCTGGTGGCTACAATATTTTAGTGTGGATATAAAATAATACCATTATCACAGATAGTTAATTCTATCAGGTAGTGCTGTGAAGCACTTTTTTTAAACTAATTCCATTGCAATAAAACAATTTGTGTTTATTACCCAGGGGATTGTGCCTGTAATTGCAGAGTAGGAAAGGCAATCTGGCCAGAGTGTCTGTCGATGGGGAGGACGGAAAAGCACTGATTCCAGAAGGCTGTGTGCCTCTGGCCACAGGTTCCAGGCAAGATGTTTCCAAATGCCACAAAATGTGCAGCCTCTGCCTTTGGACATCACCAGAGGCCCGCAAATCTTGTTCTAAAGTGAGAGGGGAGTGTCTGATCACTAGTTTCAAAGCAAAAATTGAGATGCCTGACAAGAGTGCACATGTATCAGAATAAAAGAAAAGTCCCTTCAGAGGTGCACACCTCTATGGCCAGCTGAATAACGAGCCTCGCCCTGAATGATGTTCACAGACTAACTCCCAGAACCTGCGAACATGTTACCTTACTTGGCAAAAGGGACGTTGCAGCTGTGATGAGGTGAAGGCTCCTGAGATGGGGAGATGGTTCTGGGTTGTCTGGGTGGGCCCAGTGCGATCACGAGTGTCCTTATAAGAGAGAAGGCAGGAGGGTCAATGTCAGAGAAGATGTGACAATAGAAACAGAAATCAGAGAGACAGAGGTTTGAAGATACTATTCTGCTCATCTCAAGGATGCGTTACTGAGTCCAAGCCCATACTGCTCACTGCAGGACAGGCCAGTAAGTCAAAAGATGAGTTGTTGGAGCAAGGAATAGCAACTTTATCCCAAAAGCCAGCAGACTGTGAAGATGGTGGACTAGTGTCCCAAAGAACCATTTTACCCAAGATAGAGTTCAGGCTTCTTTTATACTAACAGGGGAGGGGGTGTGGTTGGTTGTTACTAACTTCTTGGTATAGGAATCCTTTGTTCTAGCAGCTGTCCACGTAGTTCAGGTCGCGATGTTCCTATAAACCTCCAACAAGACACATGTTTTTCTCTGTTCTGCAACTTTTTGTCTCTGTATGAATGAAGAAGTGTTACACCTTAAAAGGTCAGAGCCTTGAGAATGGGCTCTCCTGTCTAGTTCGGGCTCTAGGCAACATTTTTAGCTTACAGCAAAAGCAACAGAATACAAAGGTTAAAGTAAAAGAAACAGATCCAATGTGGAGTTGGATTTGTTCTTTCTTATTAGACATGGAGGAAGGGGCCATACGCCAACAAATGTAAGCAGCCTCTGGAAGCTGGAAAAAGCAAGGAAAAATATTCTCCCTTAGAGCCTCCAGAATGAACACAGCCCTACTGATACCTTTATTTCAGTCCAGTGAGAGCCATTTTAGACTTCTGACCTCCAGAGCTGTAAGGGCATAAATCTGTGTTGTCTTAAGCCACTAGCTTTGTGGTCCCCGGTTACGCAGCAGCGGCGCCTACTGGAGACTTGCCTCGTTGACTCACCCGGTTCATGCAGCCGGAGCGCCAGGCGCACCCGCAGCGCAACGCCTGAGGGCCGGCAACACTTTGGAGCGACCTGGTGCCTCTCCCCTTGGAGCTTACAGTCCTTGGGGACAAAGCCAGGAAAGGAGCCTTTCCAATTGTCAGTGGGCGGTGCTCTAATGAGAGCAGTGCTAGGTGATGTGGAAACACTGTTATGGGCAAAACTGTATCCCCCTAAATTCTCACGTTGAAGCCCCAACTCCCAGTACCTCAGAATGTGACTGTATTTGAAGCGAAGGGCTTTAGAAGAGGTGATTAAGTTAAAATGAGGTCATTAGGGTGGGGCCCTAATCTGACTGGTGCTCTTATAAGACCAGGACGAGACCCCAGGGGTGCAGGCACAGACGATGACCCTGTGAAGAGGGAGCAAGAAGGTGGCCGTCTGCGAGCCAAGGAGGGAGGCCTCAGAAGAACCCAATCCTGCTGGCGCCTTGACCTTGGACTTCCAGTCTTGAGAACCGTGAGAAAATACATTTTTGTTGTGTAAGCCGCCCAGTCTGGTGTTTTGTTAGGGCAGCCTGAGCTGACTAGTAGACACAATTAAGGAGAGGGGCCAAATGTATTCAGGGGTGGAGCGCACTTTCCACCGCCTTGAGAAAGTAACTCTAAGCCTATTGAAGGGCGAGTGGGACTTAGCACAAACTGGGGGACATGGGGGGGGCCCAAGGGAGGGAGAGGGTGCCCAGAGGTCCAGGAGGGGTTACTTGATGCTACAGTAACTGAGGCGAGTTTGATTTGGCCACAGTAGTGGGGTTTTTTTAATTCTTTGAAAAGAGAGAATAAGAAACATGCTAGAAAGATGTGCTGACAAAATAGGGGAAAAGTGTAATCTGAAGAGTTTAGAGTAAAATGAAAAAATGAGAAAATAATATGTGAGAGAATAACATAAACGGGAAATAGAAAAACTCAGAAATGAGGCGGAAGGGCTCAGAAAGGAATGAAAACGAAGACAAAGAACAGAAGGAACACAAGAGGGCGAACGTGCTGAAGAGCACCTTTGAATATTAAAAGGTGAAAAGAACGGATTAAAAACTAAAAAGAAATGAGGGGCTGAAAAGGTTCTGAGGGAAAGTGACAAAAATAAAATATAGGCAAAGAAGTGCAAACATCCATGTAACAGGAGAACCCAAGGAAGAAAAATGAAAGCGGTAGAACTGGACAGATAGCAGGAAGTGTAATTACAGAACACTGTCATCAAATAAAGTCATGAAACTACCCGAAAGGGCACACTGAAAACTGAGCAACTTACTACAAATGGCCAACACGAAGGTGTGTGCTGGTAAAGATGTTGGCTTAAAATAAGAAAAATCCTTTGAGTATCCATGAAAAAGACTAAGTCACTTAGATGAAAATGAACGTCAGTTTGTCATGAAACTTTGAGTGCATCACTTCACGGCAGAAGACAAGGGAGGAGCAGAGTTAAGATACCTGAGGAAGAAAAATGGGAGGCAGGGAGTTTACACCCAGCCAACCTGACTCTCAGGTACAAAGGCAACAGACACACTGTTATCAACACGCAAGAACTTGGAGAATATTGTTCCCACAGCCCTTCTAGAAGAATCGACTCAGAACAAGCTGCAGACCACCAGAATGAGGACAGCGAACAATCAGGGGACTGCTGGTGGGCAACAGACACATATATGCATTTACCTTTAGAACTATGACAGGATAATGGTTATACAAGACATGAGAGAGGATACAGGGGTCAGAGATGCCCTGACAGTGAGGATACACGCGGTGATCAGAAAATGGGGTGAGGCGGGGAAGGATTAGAAAAAGGAGACTGAGCTTGTCCATGGGCTTCTACTTATGCTTCTTCAGATTAGATCCAGGGGCGAGGGAGAAGGGGGTTACTTGCTCTTTTCAATATCGCTCATAGTACGGAACCAACAGACATCAACCAAAGAGAGGAAACTAAAAAGAACATATAATGATATTAATATAAGGTAGCCATTAGAATAAAATGCAGACCTTTCTGAATACTGCACACATACATACATATTTGTATGCATACACACATATACAAACAGGCACACACATAGGCACACGCATACAGAAAGGAGAGAGAAGGGCTACAAAGTGAAAATTACATCCATTCATTTGAATACATATGAAAGTGACAGAGATGAGCCCACAGGTAGCGATAATGTTCATCAATGTAAAATGTTAAAAGAAAACATTTTTAGAATATCTAGCAAACCAAAATATAACATTAATCTGTGTAGAAACAGATGTAGCTAAGACAAAAAGACTGAAAATAAATGATTTACAAAGATACACAAGAAAAACACAAATGCAGTGAAAGTAGCCATCACATTTTTACTATCTGATACGGAAGAATTCCCAGCAAAAGGCATTTCAGAAAGATGAAGAAGCAGGGGTGGGACTAGCTCAGTGGCAGAGTGCATGTTTAGCATGCACAGGGGGGTCCTGGGTTTAGTTCCCAGTATCTCCATTAAAAAAAGAAGAAAAGCCAAAGAAGGCCACTTTACGGTGTGCAAGGCTACGAAGAACAATTGACAAGTTAAGAGTCATTAATGTTTATATGTCTAATAAGACGGCAACAGCTTTCAAAAGTGGAAACTACCAGTGATGTGACTGATGTGTGGGAAAACAGAAACACTCAGACACGTCGTCAGTACACCCAGGACAGCTCAAGGACACAGGGCCTGAGGAGACACACAGAAAACCTAGACATGGTCCATAATTAATAAAACAGAGCTTGGGTGGGTGTTCTGTATGTACAGTAGGCTGAATAACATCCCTCCCAAATTCCTGTCCACCAGAACCTCAGAATATGACCTTATTTGGAAATAGTATCTTTGCAGATGTAATTATTTAAGGATCTTAGAGATGAAATTTATGGTGGGCCATAAATCCGATGACTGGTGTCTTCTAAAGAGACAGATGAGGAATATTTGGAAACAGAGAGACATGAAGAAGGCCACAAGAAGACAGAGGCAGAGCTTGGAGTGATGGGGCCACAAGCCAAGGAATGCTTGGAACCATGAGAAGCTGGAAGAGGCAAGGGAGGACCCTCTGCTAGGACCTTTGGAGGGAGCACTGCCCTGCCAACACCTTAATTTCAGACTTCTGGCCTCCAAAACTGTGAGAGAAGAAAACTTCTGCTATGCATGCATGTATGTATGTATGAATCAATTTCTGAACCTTAGTTATGCAAAAAGTGCCTGCTTTCCACAGAACATTTACAAAAAGGCCACAAAGAAAACCTCAATAGACTCCAAAGAATAAAAATAACACAAACAGGATTTTCTATTTTGTAAATGAAAGTAGAAATTAATAACAAAAATTTGCAAAAAGTTTTACATCTGTAAAAAGTTTTTAAAGACACGTTAATAAATACCTCTTGCATCAAAGGGGAACTACAAAGTGAAATCATAGAATCTCTTAAGAATAATGATAATGAAAAAAACATTAGTTGAGAGAGAAAAATTTCTATCACTAAATTGGTTTAGGAATACAAATTTTTAAATAAAAATAAAGATACCCAACTCAAACAACTACAAAAAAGGCGAGTAAATGATCGTGTAGAACTGAAAAATTGTGCTCTACAGTGGAATTTGACACAACATTGTAAAATGATTATAAATCAATAAAAAAATTTTTAAAAAATGACTGGGAAAAAAACCAAAAAAGGCAAGTAAGTAACACACACACACACACACATAAAACAGTATTTCATGAGTTATAAAATAGAAAAATAGTACAAGAAGTAAAACCAAAAGCTGGTTCTCTTTTATAAAAGAAAATAAAAGTTAAAAAAATAATAACCCAGTAACTAACCTTGTTTTTTTAAAAAAACAAAACAACAACAAGGGAGAAAACACAAGTAGAAAAAATTGGGGATGACAAGGGGGAAAGAACGATCAAAATGAAGGCAATTACAAACCAGTCTTCCATACAGCTCTTTACAAACAAATTGGAAAATGTAAATTAAATAGATCGTTTTCAAGGAAAATATAACTTGCCAAAACTGACAAGAGACAAATCTAAAGAGATCAATTTCCACAGAGGAAACAGAGAACGGTTTTTAAAGCTTCCCTGCGGAAAAAAAGCATGAAGCACATCCAGATGATTTCATGGCAGAATTCTCCCAAACGTATCCTCTCTGAGCCAAGAAACAGAAGACAACTTGCACATTTGTTTTATGGAGTATAACACTGATCCTCAACCCAGCAAAGACTGCACTAAAAAAAGTTACAGTGTATCAAAACACTAGCAAACCAACTCCAAAGCACACTAATATCTATATATCATGATTTATTTTACAAAAGCAAGGGTGGTCTTCTATTAGGAAATCCATTAATATACGCAATCATGTTCTTAGAGTTAAGAAGGAAAAGCATATGATTCGTTCAGTAGATGGAGAAAAGGAATTTGGAAAATTCCAACACACATTCATGTTACAAACACTCAAGAAAATAGAAAATGATGGATTCATCCTTAACATTGTGTGTGTGTGTGTGTTAAATTCACCTCCTAAAGCCAACATGTTATTTAATGGGTAAACACTAGCTTTTTCGTGAAAGCCTGAAAAAAGATATCTGGCTTTGAGAGTATGTATACTTACTTTCTGTCTCTATCTGGATTTTTATTTTAGGCAAAGCCTATCAAGAAATATGCCAAAGATAAATGAGTAAAACTGTAAAGCATTCCTGAAAGACACAAAATTAGTCTTGAACAAATGGAGATACATAATATATTCTTAGATAAGAGGACTGAATAATATAAAGATGTCAGTTCTCCCAATTTGTAAATGCAATGCTGGTAATGATTCCAACTCTTTTTTCCCCCTGGAGCTAGACAAATTGATTATAAAATCCATTTGGAAGAACAAATAAGCAGGAATAGCCGAGCAAACACTGAAGAAGAAGGAAGGAAGGAGGGGCAGCCCCAACAGACAATAAAACACACCAAAGAGCTTCCATAATTCAAGCAGCTTCGCTCAGAAGAAAAGCACACACTCTGCAAACGGCCAAGACTCACAATGTGACAACATTCTATTGGTGACGTCGTGGAGACACTCACATACATTGCTGATGAGAATGTAATCGAGCAGGACCCTATGGGGCTTCCCAGGACAGCCCCCCCGCCCCACTATGTCCTCTGCCTGCCTCTTGTCTGTAGAAAAACTTTGGCCGTCTAGGCCTTCTCCGAGTTCCAAAGAGTAAATTTAATCAGAGAAGTGAGAAAAATGCAGAAACAAAGGAAAACAGCCAAGCAAGCCAAAATAATAATAGTTTAGCCATTAAACAAAGTCAAGGACCTTTGTTTTTTCCTCAAGGGCTATAGGTCATATTCTGAGCCACGTCCTTTGAGCTGTTTTGCAGACACTGAAGCCCCCACCAGGTGTAAGAAGTTAACTGCATGCTGACCACCAGCACGCAGACCACAGACCGGTTGGAACCAGAAGGTTAATGTTGACACCTGATGACCTCACCACCAACCAACTGGAAGAATGTCCGCAAGCTGACCGTGCCCCCCACAACCCCCTCCCTCACCCTGTCTTTAAAAATCTTACTCTTAAAGCCTTCAGGGAGTTTGAGTCTTTTAAGCGGTAGTTACCTGGACTCCTTGCAATAAATGCTGCACTTTCCTTCACACCTGGTGTCAGTAGATTGGCTTTACTGCGCATGGGCGAGCGGACCCAAATTTGGTTCAGTAACAAGAACGCAAAATGGTACGCCCCCTAGGGGAGAAATGTGGCCATACCCAGCGAAATCCCATGTGGATTTAGCCTTTGACCCAGAGATCCCACATCTAAGGATCTATCCCCTAGAAACCCTGGCAAAAGTATGAAAAGAGGTCTGCAGAAGGGGTTTCATTGCTGAATTATTTTGAATAGCGGAAGACTAGCATCACCAGGAGATGGCTGAATAAACTATGGTACGTCCACTACTGCAGTGTGCAAAGGCAAAAAGGAATGGAGAATGCCTCTATGTGCCACTCTGGGGGATGTGGGGGTCGGGTGAATGCATTCTGCATGTGGGACGGATGTGAATTTGAGGGAGCCAGAGGGCCAACGGTAGAGGGTTGAATGATGGTCCTGCAAAAGATATGTCCACGTGGAGCCTGTGAACATGACCTTATTCGGGGCTGAAAAAAAAAAGCGCTTTGGCAGAGGCAAAATTAAAGATCTTGAGATGAGATCACCTCGGGTTAACCGGATGACACGTGTTTTAGGAGACAAGTGAAACGGAGAAGACAGCAACGTGAAGATGGGGGCAGAGGTTGGAGCGACTGTAGGGGGCTCCCAGAAGCGGGAGGAGGCAGGAAGGGCCCTCCCCAGAGCCTTTGGAGGGAGCGCAGCCCTGCCGACTCCTTGATCTCAGAGTTTTGGTCTCTAGAATTGTGAGAGAATACATTTCTCATGTTTTAAGCCACTCAGTTTGTGGTCAATTGTTACAGCAACCAGTAAAGATGTTGGTGAACTCAGATATATTTACGAGAAAAAAGCAGGTGGTGAAAAATGTGTATGGTGTGCCACAGTTTACCCAAGAGAGGGGAGTGAGGACAAGCACAGATGTGTCCTTATTCGTGTATAGATACGTGCACACGTGTGCACTCCTGGGTATGTGCTCATGTAGCTGCTTATGCAGGGAAAGCCAGTCTGTCTTAAATGGTGACCTGTAAGGAGATTCCTTATTTTGTAGAATTGTCTTTGGAACCATGTGGATATTTCACACAATTACAAAATAAAATTTTAAATCCAAAATAAAGTGAAACACCTGTGTTTCCAACTGGTAGCTTAGCCACACAGAAAGGAAATATTCCAAGTTACTTTCAAACACAGTGATTTGACTGCATATTCCTAGTGATAGACTTTAAGGGCTCAAGTTACTGAAAGAAAAATGTCAAGCAGTTTTCAGTCATTGTAGTATCGGTGGTCGCATTGGGACTGTTATTCTGAAATGGTGGTTTATGTGTGTAACACGGGATAAAGCAAATGAGTCATTATATGATATTCAATCTTCCCTTTATCCTTAAAAAAATACTATTGATTTAAAACCCTAAAAACAATGACCAACCAAGCATTAGTGAATACCCCTGGCACCAAGCAACCAAGTCTCCCTGGAGACTGATGGTGAACCTATGTCTTGCCCCCTATCCTGCCCCGCCCCCCCCAAAAAAGGAGAAAAATGAACTTGAATCAGAGTAAGCTTTTAGATTCAACAACAGCTTCTTTTCCAGTATTTATTTATAGGAAATAAAGGTCAGAGGAACATGTTAAACTATACCCAGAGTGTGGGAGACTCAGAACATGCAGCCTTGTTTCTTCAACAGATTACAAGGGAGTGGGTGTGGTGGGGGCAGGGAGGGATCCTGGGAATTAAACACAGACACAACTACGGTGAGACACCACTTTGCACCTATGAGGATGGCTATGATCCAAATGACAAGTGTTGGCCAGGATGTGGAGAAACTGAAGCCCTTGCACACTGCTGGTGGGAATATAAAATGGGCAGCTGCTGTGGAAAACAGTCTGGCAGTTCTCCAAATGGTTAAACACAGAGCTACTATATGACCTAGCAATTCCACTTTTAGGTACAGACTCAAGAGAAATAAAGCCGTATGTCCATACAAACCCTTGTACACAAATGTTCACAGTAGCATCATCTCTGTTAGCCCAAAAGTGGAAACCAACCCAGATGTCCACAACTGCTGAATGGATAAACACAATGGGGTCTATCCACACAAAGGAATATTATTCAGCCATAAAAAGGAGTGAGGTCCTGACACACGTACTACAACGTGGATGAGCCTGGAGAAGACGATGCTGAGTGAAAGAAGCCAACACAAAGGCCACAGAGTGTGAGATTCCATTTCTAGGAAACGTCCAAAACAGGCAAACCCACAGAGACAGACAGATTAGTGGTGGCCAGGGGCTGGGAGGTCAGGGGTGGGATTGGGGGGTGACTGTTAATGGGCACAGGGTTTTTTTAGGGTGAGGGAAATGTTTTAAACTGCACTGTGGCCTTTGCACTATGAATATACTAAACTCTGAATATACTAAAAACTGCAGAATTACATACTTTAAATGGGTGAATATAATGAAATGTAAATTCTATCTCAAGAAAGCTGTTCCTCCACTCCCCCCAAAACATCATAGACCTAAAAAAAAAAATCTCAGGAAACAGGTATTAAAAAAAAAGAATGACCTTTGAGACAAGTGGAAAGGTGGACCATGGGTACCGAATGCTACTGAGTTATTACATGTTAAGATGCCATGGGGATACTGGGTGTGTTTTTTTCTCTTAGCAAGATGTACTGAAATGTTTCCAGCTGGACCGAGAAGGTTCGGGATCTGCTTCAGAACACAGGAGGGCTGCATATGTGTTCCTTGTCCCATTCTGTCCTCATGCCTCGTTTCTCATGTTGAAAAAAATTACATACATTTTAATATATTTAAGTCTCTGTAATTACACTTTAAAAAACCACACACATTTTCATTCTATTCTTAAGGCAGGTTAGTTTAATTTTATAGAAGAAATATTTTCAAACAATACAAATGACAATTAGAACAGTGACAAAAATAGAGATGAATACTGATTATAACTTATTCCCACAACAGAAGGTACAATTTCAGTGGTAACAATTCAGTGATCAGATGAAGTGAAGACCAAATTCCCTTTTACTCATCGGACTGTTTTCTAAAGGACCCTGGTGGCAGACTTCGGATCATCTCCAGACTAACGCTGCTGACAAAACACGGCAGTTTTCTTATCACAAGGCACGGTTATGGACAAACTTCAACATAAGAAAATACCCCTTAAGACGCTAGGATTTCACTTTTCTGCCGGGTGGGATATTTTCCAGGGAGTGGTGGTCTTAACTAGTCGGAAGCTGCAACATCAACTCGAGAAAGAGAAGCCAATTAGGTGCTCAGTGTCCTGCCCGCGGGGCTGGCACAGAATCCACCCCCTCTCCGTCCTTCAGTCCTTCATCTGCCCGGCTTTTCTCTCCTTGCTGACTGTGGTCCCACTCAGGTGCAGAGGCAGACAGATGCGGGAGGGAGGCAGGAGCGTGGGGAGAGGCGCAAACACAGCGCCCCTTGAGCTGATACCAAAGCGGGGGCAGCATTTATTTCTGGTGGGGCAAAGTGGGATTTCTTTTTTTTTTTCCTTAACTCTGGGGTGGGGAAGCACCACTGCAAATGGAAATCTGTACCTACTAGGCAGTAACATTTATATGAAAACCCTTGAGAGCTTCCTGTATTGGTGGAGTGGTTTTTCCCATGTTGCTGCTCCAGAGGGGTTGGCAGATCTGGCTCAACCCGCAATCCACTGGGAGCATCCCGTGGGCAGGGAACCCCCACGTCTGGAGTAAATGATGTGCTCCCACACACCCCAATTCTCCCTCCGAGTTTAAAGCTCCAACAGCTGGTGGCAGGAGGTCCTGCCACCCCCTTGAGCTGCTCAGCAAGGCTGTCGCCCACGGGGCACTTTGGGCCAGGACTGATGTTTTGTGTGTCTCTACCTCTGTTGTGGGCATGTATACAGGGAAATCAGCAAAAAAAAAAAAAAAAAAAAAAAAAAGCGAGACTAGAGGCAGAAGTACATAGCGAGAGGTGACAACTGTGGAAAAGCAAAGTTTTCAGTCTCACCACCACTGATGACTTCGCTGTCCGTGATTGGTCGCGTGTCATTGAAATGCTTTTACAAAATTGATTTTAATAAACGTGGAAAGGAAGGCAGGTGATACAAGGGGCAGTTACAGATTAACGAGAAGAGAGGCTGCTGATTGGGGGGGCGGTGCACTGCCGGTGTGGGGGCGGGGAGGCCAGGAGGAGGGCTCCGGCTTCTCTGGCATTTGGCGTGGCTCACCTCACCCCTCAACCCAGGCCTTGTGCAGGGGAGTGCTTTTCATAGGTAATAAATATGGATTAGACAAACTATACCATTTAGTACTTTAAAAGAATGGTACAGTTTTATTACATAAGAATTTTTCCCTCGTGAACTAGTTCTAAGATTTCCGAAGAAATACTGGGTAGACCCCAGTGGGGGGTGCGGGGGCTCTGATTTAAAGCACACACTCTCCTGGGAGTGACTCGCTGGGTAACTTGCGTTACCCACAGACGCCTGCTTCTTCAAAAGAGCGCCTTCAGAGGCGGTCAGGTCTACGTGGTGACTGTCTCCATCAGCGGGGCCACTGCCCCACTGAGATCGCGTGTTCCTACGTCTCCTCTCAGGTTCCATCAGGACAGAGCGGCAGAGCGGGGCTCCACCACCACCTTCCTGGTTGGTCAGGATCAGATGAAGCGGACTCAAAAGGCGGGGCTGCCCGAGGCCGGGTGAGGACGGCTATGTGGCCGGTCACCGTGGACAGGCCACGGGGGCTCGGGAACCGGCTTCAGACTCGCGGTGCGCACGGAAAGGCGCACGGAAGGCAAGACGGAAACGAGGGGCCATCGTGGGAGAGCGAGGTCTGCCAGGCGCACACGGCACTGACTGGGGACCGAACCCCTGCGCGTGGCATCTTAACAGAACACAGAAGGTGTGAAACTTACAATGAACGTGATAAATGCACACACGGGAAACAGACATGAGTGACGAGTTTAGCACAGAGCGTTTGCATTTCAGGTGTGAGAAACAAAACCGGCCCCAAAGTTCCATTCTACTGCATGACAAATACTGAAGAACAAAATTTCAGTCTTAAAATACATCTTAAAGTCGGTATTTTCCTTCAAGGAAAAAAAAAGTACTATAAATAAATTACAATACAGTGAATTTGCCTGAACTCACTTCGTTTCTGTCTTCCAGCCTTTAAGTCAAATAAAACAGCGTAAAAACTGTACACTCTTAACATGATAGTTGATCTTTTATAAAATAACCTGTCTTTAGAGATGTCAATTTCACAACAAGGAAAAACCAAGCCCTGTTGCCGTCACTATTATAAAATATATATGTATAGATATATGTTTTGTTTTTATTTTTTTACAAAATGTGTATATTAATAGCTTTGCACAAATATTTTAAAGACAAATTTAGCTAGTCTAAGAACTTCATGAAAATAAAATGGGCAGATAAATACTTCATGTGTACAAAGCGCTGCATCAAACATCGTCGGCGGGCAGAGGAGGTACGTTAATCCTTGGTCTTGTAAAAAAGGCTATCTTCTCCCTGAGATTGGAAAGAATTAGAGGTTAGAAGCTGAGATCGATGCAATGAAAGCTGGCAAGAGGCTGATACCAGGGGTGGCTTTTCTTACTCATACAACACACTGAATTTCAATCCCCAGGAGCACATCTCACCTGTTTGTACACAGATTCTCTACATTTTAATAGAAGTTATGAAGCCCCATGAGGGCAACGGTTTGTCTCCAGCGCCTAGAACAGTGCCTGGTATACAGGAGACACCCACTAAATATTTGCTTTTTGAATAAATGAATGAATAAATAGAAAACCATCCAAATAGAAAACTAAGTCATAATTGAAGGAAGACATAGTATTTTATATTCTTTTATGATGAGGAGGTAAAAATTCAGGGTATAAAAATATTAAGGCTAAAAGTCAGGTACATAGGATTTCACCCTAAAAGGGAATAAAGCACTGACTCAAGCTACAGCATGGATGACCCTTAAAAACATCGTAAGTGAAAGGAGCCAGACACAAAAGACCACATACTGTATGCCAACACTTACACGAAAGGCCCAGAACAGGCAAACCCATAGAGACAGGAAGGAGACTGGTGGTTGCCAGGGGCTGACAGGAGGGTGGGATGGGGAGTGACTGCTTAACGAGTAATGGGGTTTCCCTTCAGGGGGATGGAAATGTTTTGGAGCTGGACAGAGGTTGTGACTGTACTAAATGCCATGGAACTGTTTGCTTCAAAATGGTTCATTTTATGCTATGCGAATTTTACCTCAACTTTTTAAAAAGCAGACAAAAAGAATATAGATATTAACTGTGTAATTCTCCTCATATAAAAATGTAAAAACAGGGAAAATTAATCTACACTATTCAAATGCAAGATAGTGGTTACTCTGGTGTGGGAAATCTGGGGTTGCTGATAACGTCTGATTCTGGCCATATAGTGTTAGTGACAATTCACTGAAATATTTCATACGTACCATATGCACACTTTCCTGTATGTCTACTGTGCTTCAATCAGAAGTTAACTAAAGGGGGAGGGTATAGCTCAGGGGTAGAGCACATGCTTAGCATGCATGAGGTCCTGGGTTCAATCCCCAGCACCTCCATTAAAAAAAAGTTAATCAAAAAGACAAAGGCGATACATATATGTATATATATATGTAAACCACTGTGTTGTTTACAATAGCAAACATTTGGAAAGAAGTGGGATATAAAACAGGTAAATTATACCTATCAGATGAGGCCAAAAAAGACAACACTATGTGACGGCCTGGGGTATTTTAATTAAAAAAAAAGCCTACTCTCTTCCTTGGTGCTACCTATGGAGGTGGCCGCGGTCTCCTAGTCGGCATCATGGCCGCCCTCAGACCCCTCGTGAAGCGCAAGATGGTCAAAAACGGGACCAATAAGTTCATCCGGCACCAGTCAGACCAATATGTCAAAATTAAGCGGAACTGGCGGGAATCCAGAGGCACTGACAACAGGGTGCACAGGAGGTTCAAGGGCCAGATCCTGATGCCCAGCATTAGCTACAGGAGCAACAAGAAAACAAAGCACACGCTGCCCAGTGAAGTTCCTGGTCCACAACGTCAAGGAGCTCGAAGTGCTGCTGATGTGCAACAAATCTCACTGTGCTGAGATTGCTCACAACGTCTCCTCCAAGAACCACAAAGCCATCGTGGAGAGAGCAGCCCAGCTGGCCGTCAGAGTCACCAGTCCCAACGCCAGGCTGCGCAGCTAAGAAAACGAACAGACAGCTCGTGCGCACACTGTATTTGTGTTAATAAAACCATGAAACTCAAAAACTTTTTTTAAAAAACTAAAAAAATTTTTAAAAGCTAAACGCAGAGTTCAACCCATATTATGCTTACAAGTGACATGAAAAGAACAGTGCTTAGAGAAAAAAGAGCTGGGTAAATCCTGCCAAGGCTAACAGCTGCGGGGAGTCCTGCTTCGTTCTCCTGGGGGTCGTTTTCAGTCCTGCCTTTACTTTTATAAGGACAAGGGTTTGAGGGTAAAGAGTCAGAGGGAAAGTGAGGCCCGGGCTTCTGCCCACCTGAACGTCTGCACTTGGATGGGCTCCTTGAGGTTCTGCCCGCGCAGCTGGCACACCCCTTTGGAGGCCTTCTTCAGCATCTTCTCGGCTGCCTGCTCTTGATGGAAGTCAACTTTGGTCTGTCTTGTCTGGAACAGAGGATGGACAAGCTGGTTTGACTTGTACTTTTCAGGAAAAGCGAGTGCAGCCCCTTCCAGCTCTGGGGACCCCAAGGGGAGAAAAGCCGGTCCGATCAGCAGGCTACCACCAGGGAATCCTCCTGGGAGCTCCTCTGGGCTCACGGCTCGCAGACGGGGGACCCAGGGACCCTCCCTCCAGGCCCCTCATACAGCTATGTTGGAACCACGGAGGACAACAGCCGCCGGCCGGAGGAAGGGGAACCCGGCTCCCCATGGGGAGGCTTGATGGGTCAAGCAGAGCTGGCCCAGACGCCCGGGCGTGGCGAGGTGGCCGGGCGGGGCTCCTCACCTGCCTCTCGGCCTCCCGCAGCAGGCTCCGGAAGCGCTCATCCCGCAGCACCCAAGCCGGGAGGTCGGTGTGGCCGCGCAGCTGGGCGTCCTCCAGGCGCTGGCGCAGCTCGCGCAGGGCGCCCAGCTCCTCATTCAGCTGCCGCTGCCGCGTCCGCGATGCCTGGAGGTCCAGCTCCAGGTCCAGGGATGTTCGGGCCCCCAGCGCCGCCAGGGAGGACCTGCAGGGCTGGAGACCGTGGACGTGAGTGCGCATCCGGCCCTTCCAGCAGCTTCTTCCCCGGGAGCCACAGCGGGGAAGCAGCGACCGGACGGAGATGACCCTCGGCCGGATGCTGACACAACCCTGATTCAGGCATGAGTGGCAACCTCCGGTTCAGTACCTGCAAACTGTCTGCTTTAATGGCCTGTTTTTGCACCAGTGTGGAGAACAGACATTCCCATATGGGATAGGCGGGCACCGGCTTGCACAGGTGCTATGTGACAACAGAGAGCAAAAACCACAACAGGTGCGTTTTCTTTAGCTCTGAAATTCATTTTGACTTGCATTTGAAAAGTACAACTGATGATGTGCAAAACATTTATGACCAAAAATCCCTGAATATCTAACAAGAGAAAACTGATCAAAACATTCCAAAGCCAATAAGATGCAGCCATTGTAAAATGGTGAAAAAATACACTGACGTGGCAAAATCTTAATGATCTACTGTATAAGGGGAAAAAAGCATGCTATAAACCACATGAGGGCTTCTTGTTTATAAACACATGGATGTGTTTATGCACATACACCCATGCATGTACGCATGCACCCAGAAATACACACACAAGCTGTCAAAAACGTTCCTCTTCCATATAAGCCTCAAGTAGCAAATGTGCTGTGTTCAAGAAAGTCCTAAGATGAGAAAAGAACTTCGTACATGGTGTTGAGAGCAGTCCTGCCCCTCCCACGGCTAACAGCCCTGGGGAAGGCAGTTACTGCAACGAAATCACAAATCCACGAGCACATCAGTACTGTTCAGAGGCCTGAATAACTCTTATGCTTTTCATACACACATGACATTATTTTACACATATACAGACGTTAAATGCAAATATTAAGTGACTTAATAAACATAAATTCATTTAAAAGCACTCACAGCAGAGCTCAATGGTTCTCAACCAGGGGTGACTTGGCCCCTCAGGGGACACCTGGCAACGTGTGGGGACATTTTTAGTTGTCATAACTAGGAGAGGGAGGCTACTGGCAACTAGTGGGTCAATGTCAGGATGCAGTTCAACATCTCACCGTGCACAGGATGTCCCCCACAACAGAGAATGATCTAGTCCAAAGTGTCAATGGCCCTGCCATTGAGATATATTTTTGTAGCTAAATTATGTATTTTTTAATTCTCAGTCAAGGGTTACTCTCAATACAACCGCCACAAGGAAATCTGGGAATTTTTTTTCTTTAAAAGAGTCTTTGCCAGGGAAAGACAGGGAACCACTAGCTCACAAACTAAAAGTAACAAAATTGTAAACTGGAGTGATGGGGAGAAAAAACTTGGTGTATAAAGGAAACAAAAACCATAGAACAGTCCTATGTAGAAGAGTGCTCTATGCTGGAAGACTCAAATTTTCTAAGTTGTATATATTCCCCTGTCAGAAAGAAAAAAGATTCTCTTATACAGAATGGGTGACTGTTTATTAATTTCTTATATTTTAAAATGTAAAGATCATATATTATCTAAGTTCATGAGATTATCTTAGGAAATAAAGAAATAGTGTTAACATGTTGATATTACATACGCTTTAAAAAAATTATTCTACATAAACAAGGAAATAAACATATTACCTTTTAATTAATATTACCTAAAACAGTACCTTTTCAGGTTTGTAGAAATAACTCCCAGGGTATGTATAGACTGCATATTAGTCTACATGGCACATACCTGCTTATAGCGAAGGGTTCGTCTTTCCAAAGTGTTCCGGACAAAGGGGCACTTCCGGGGCAGCGTTGAACTGTCGCTGTCACTACGATAAAGCTGCACCAAAAAGACTGAGGTTCAGAGACACTCTCAGGAATTCAACATTCATTCTTTGTGTACTCTGCATTAAGATGATTTTGTTTCTCATCCAAGGTAGTCAAGCACACTTCTGACTTTAAGAGCTTTTACCAAGACTCTGGGTTTCAGTTAAAATACAACCTACATAGGAGTTTCAGGTAAAATGAAAACAAACCAAATGAGCAGACCAACCCCCACCGCACACCCTCCCTCCCCCTCACCGCACACCGAGGCTCCGGTGCGCTCCCCTGGCTGGGCTTCTCTGAGTTCATGGAGTCCCAGCAAATTTCGGAGGCTGAGTGGGCCTGGGGAGCCCTTAACCGCACTCCCAGTCTCCTGGGCAGGTCTGAGGGTCTGTTTCTCTCCTACGATCTGACTCTGGCTTTGCCCTAAGGGAGCAGCTACCCGGCAGCCCCTTGAAGGGAAGGTGCTTCTCCAACAGGCCTGGCTCAGAGGAGGGAAGGTCACAGCCCTCCTCAACCCCGACGCCCTCTCCAGGCCGCTGCCTCGTGACCACTCATCCTCCACGATGCTTTCCTCTCCTAGTCCGTGCAGTCACTGTCCCACAGCCACGGTCAGCCAACCTCCAACGTGCTGTCCTGCTTTATGTGCCACAGCATGTGGGGTCTCCTGCACTACCTATCCCAGCATCCTCAACCCTGTGTGCACATCAGAACCACAGGGAGCTTCCCAAACCTCTGCTACCGGCCCCTCCCCACCCGTGCTCCTGAGGACTCCTGGGGGTGGAACCCAGGCACAAACATTTTGTGAAACTCCCCTAACATGACTGGTTTGCAAGGTGAAGCCAAGGTTGAGAACCATCCAGCGTCTCCCACTACCGCCCACAGGGTGCAAATTTACAAGTGGGGGGTCACACCCCCTGCCTCAGCACCCTGAGTCTTCAGGGCTGTGACCTTCCTGGGACCCCCGATACAGCTCTACTTCAGAGCTCCTAACCACTCAGTGACCTGACTTCCTGATCTCAACCCTAGGCAGGACAGTCCCTGTTTCCATCTGTTACTCCTCAGACCTATGGAGCAATGATTCGCCCTGCTTCCTGACCGGGAGCTCGTGCACTCCCAGCACTACAAATCTGGGGAGACACACCAGGATCCTGAAGAAATCCAGACTTAGATTTGCACAGGGCGGCAGGGTGAGGAAACCAACACCAATTTCATGCCCACACATGCAGGGTGCTCGCTGATTAGTATTATTTGTGAGAACAGATATGCCTTTTGGCATAAAGAAGTGAAAAATAAAACACAATCTAAGAGGAATAAAGAAAGCCACTATGCAAGTGGCAAAGGAACTTCAACCTACTCTGCAAACGTACTGGCTTCGTGCTCCAGGCGAGAAGGTCTGGGAACGGACGATCGTGCTGCTGCGGACGAAGGGCGAGCCGCGGGCCCGGCGGCCAGGCCTCTCCTTCGGAAGACTTGCTACTTCTTCTGGGAAGAGATCTTCTGTGTTGGTTTCCTTATCAACCTAGATAGCAATTCGTTTGTTACCATGACTTTTTCTAGAATGCAAGCAATAAATCAGCATTGTCACCAAACAACTGTCTCTAGAGAGAAAACAGCTTAAAGATCTAAAAGTCAAAATATTGGTCACTTTTAGTCCCTTTTGATTTATGTGAATGAACCCAAGTTACCCTACTGATAACTCTTAGATTTAATCATGACATTCTGTTTTCCCAGCCTCAATGTTAGCCTAAGTATAGGATTCCTAACCTGATATCATATGCCAAAATTTACGGACTTTTCCCCTCATTATGGCATAAAATAGTATTTTGATTTTTAGATCTATAAACTATTTTATCTATAGAGACCTGGTTTATTGGGGCTGCATCAGGATTTTTACTAAAGACTAGAATTCACAATTTCATGTTTTCTTTTTAAAGCATAAAATTAGTATCAAACTAAATGAGAGTGTTAGATTACGATATACAGGACAAAAGAATCTGTGATTCCAAACTTACAAGAAAACTAAAAAAATCAAGATGGAACAACTCCCTACAAGGTACTAATATTAATTTTGCTGTGAAGAAACGTGACAGGCGTCATTTTAACAACAACAATAAAGACGACTTAATTAGCAGTAGAACATGTTCACAATATCATCTAGTTGTTTCTGCCAAAAACACAACCTAAATCTAATAAGGAAAAATCACACAAACCCACAGGGAGGGATATTCCACAAAATAACGGACCGGAATTTGTCAAAGATGTCAAGGTCATAAAAGACAAAGATGGAGGAAATGTCCCAGAAGAATGAAGAGAAAGCACAAAACTTGACTGGAATCTTTATAAGAAAAATTATTTTTGTTTCTTTAAAGAACATCTGTGATATAATTGGTTAAATTTAAGTATGTCTATAGATTCGATAATATTGATGTTAATTTTCTGATGGTGACTACTGTGGTTATAAGACCGTCATTATTTTTAGGAAAACACTGAAAAATTCAGCTGTATAACATCTGCAGGGTATCCTCAAATCAGAAAAACGTTATATGCTGTCAAGTAAATAAACAGACATCATTGTATCCACAGGTTTCAGTGTGTCTTTAATGGATTCTACTGTGGATCACTGTGAGAACTTTTTGTGTAAACTGTGTTTATTCTCCACCCATCTTAGTTTATTTTTCATTTCATCTCCAGGTTGATTCTGTAAACACCTTTTCCTTAGGTCACCACTTTAAGATGCCACGCCTCTTTTCTGACCCATCAGTGCAAATCTAGGCACTTTATCCTAATTTTTAGAGCTTCTATTAGCCATAAGATCTACTTTTATCTCCACTCTTCCACATAGTTCGGGCTCAATCTTTTTATTGCCTCCTCTACCCAGTCTTGATGGTGCCTGTTTAAAACTTTCTGCTGATCCTGGGTTTTTTCTTTAAAAAAATTTTTTTTAAACTCTTAAATATATATTTTTATTGAAGTATAGTCAGTTTACAACGTGGGTTTTTTTTAATTCTTAAATATACATTTTTATTGAAGTATACTGATGCTGGGTTTTGTATTTGCTTTGTGCCCACTCTATGCCATTTTAGAATCCATTCTTTTTCTTTCCATGCTCCACATTATTCAGATTTTCTGCATGATGGTTTTCCCTTGGTAATTTATCCTGAATTCCGTATTTACATATTACAGTCAATACCTATATTGTTACCTATTGTTTTCATCTTTCTTTGAAATTGTTCTTTGGATTTAATGCATATAACTGATCTGCTCATTGCATCATACAGTTATTGATAGTAGAGACAATATTTTAATTTTCTTTAACTTTTGTACACACGAGTGTGTACTTCTCTCTTGCTGCTTTCAGTGTTACACCATTATCTTTGATGAGTCTGATTACAGTGTGTCTTGGCGTGGGTCACTCCAAGTTTACCCTACTTGTAGTTGTCAAGCTTCTTACATTTGTATGTCTATTTATTTCCTCAAATGTGGAAAGTCTTTATATATCTTCAAAAAAATATTTGTTTAATCTACCTTAGAAAGATGCCAAGGGAGGGACTCTATTTCTTCATTTGCTATGAGCTAAATAGTTTGGGAACAAAGACTCCCTCACTGGAGATGATGGCGACGGGCACCTCTAAGATCAGGAGAACAGAAGGGCCAAAAGGCTGCTTTGCCATTCTTTGAATATTCTTTTTTCTTGTTGTTTTTTGTTTTGGGGGGGAGGTAATTAGGTTTACTTATTTATTTATTTAATGGAGGTACTGGGGATTGAACCCAGGACCTTGTGCATGCTAAGCATGTGCTTTACCACTGAGCTATACCTTTGCCCTTGCTTCGCTGTTCTTAATGTCACAAGGGAGCAAAACTACAAAGTCCAAACCCTTAGGGACCCAGGAAACACCCTGAGTCATGATGTGTGGCCCTGAAGATGGGAATCAGTCATCACCAGAAGGCAGGTAAATGACTAAGAAACCACCCTTTTTAGCTGTAGTTGTCCTTTCCTTTTAATTTACAGTTGCTAGACATTTCCAGGGTACCCGCTGGGCACACTTTAAGCTGTTTACAGATCTTAGACCACGCACTGCTTTTCCTCAGCTCTCAGTCAAATACTGCCGGATGCCATGCCGTCCTGCACACAAGCCTACTTGCTTCGGTTTCTTTCTGCCCATCTCCTCCACCAATTCCCTCACATGGGGCACACACCCCTCCTGCCAGGGCAGTGCCCAGTATGGGAGGCAAACCCTCAGGGGCTCCGTCAAATCCCTTGACCTTTTCTCCTTACCTTAAGAGTCGGGGGCCGAAGTTTCTCGGGGCTGTAAGGATCCGCCTGGCCCGCAAACGTCTGTCTGTGGATGGAGTCGACGCCAACGCAGCAGGGCTCTGGGTGTGGGGGGCTGGTCTGGGCACAGCTGCTGCAGCCACTATCCACCGAGTCGGCTTGCCAACTCCTGAAGGTGGACAGAGCAAAAAGCCCCAAAACATTCATCAAGGGACTGAGGTCACTGCTGCATTCAGAACACAGCAGCAGAGATGCCCAATGTTTGCTTTCAGTGACTGTAGACTGTTGATTTTTCTCATAAAGTGAAAGGCATTTACGTTTTCTAGGGAAAATGGCACTATAAGGCCTTTCATTAAGAGTGTCTGTCTGTCTGTCCCACCCAATTTCAGCAGCTGAAGATGCCAGGATCCCAGAACCCTGCCCCGACCCCTCCCAGCTTCCTGCCCATCCCTGAACCCCTGAACACACACCCTCCCCTCTACCATGCACTTCCCCCCCCCGAAAATAAATTTCTTTGAAAAGAAATCCAGAGAAACCTATTAGGAAGAAATAGCAAGCTTTGGAAACAGGCTGCTCTTTATGGAAAAACACAGACGAAAAGCAATATGGAAGTGGCTCCAGAAAGGACCCAATGGAGAGCAATCACTTGAGGTGCCTGCTCATCTGAGATCTTCCTGCAACCGCAGACGGGTCTGCACCCACTGAAGGTTCACTCACAGCCTGCTTCGGGGAAAACGTAAAGGGGCCTCGCGTGATTCCACTTGGAGGAAACGCCCAGAACAGGCCAATCCACGGAGACAGCGGGAAGCTGAGCGGTGGCCAAGGGCCGGGGCAAGGGGGAACGGGCTGACCGCTAACGCGTGTGGCGTTTCTCTCCAGCATGATGAAAATGCCCTAAAATCGGGTGTGCGGACAGTGCTACAAGTCTGTGCCTGCACTAAAAACCATCAAATTGTCCACTCAAATGGGTGAGTTGTACGGTAGAGAGATGATATTAAATAAAGCAGTTAAAAACCAAAACCAAAACTTAAAGGGCCCTATTGTATTCAATCTGGGCAGAGCGGAGTCAGTCAGCATTCCCCTCTTTGAGAGAAATCCGGGAACAGGAGGGAAGGTGAAAAGCCTACATGTGGAGCTAGGGTCAAAGTACTGCCCAAGTCCAGACCTGCATACAACTCCCCATGAGAATCCCAACTTCTGGGCAAAGGCTCCAGCACATTCTACAGAGGCTAAGTGACACACCACAGGCCAGTCCCGTCCCAGGCCGGCTCTCACCGCTCAGACACAGCCTCGGTCTGCTCCTCCTTCCGCTCCATCTCCAGGATCTCCTCCTCTGTGTACTCCAGCTTGACTCGCTCCTCGGCCAGCTCCCTCTCCACTGCCTGCAGCTGGGCTGTGGTTCTAGCCAGCAACACTGTCACCGCATCCTGCAGGAGAGAAGGGACACCACTGAGAACCAGCCTGGACCAACAGCTTCTGGCGGCCCAGTGGAGAGTGGGCGCTGAGCATGGCCCACGGTGAGCATCCCTGCTGACAGTCCGGAGGCCGTCCTCAGCTCACCCCACTGGTGACAGCCAGACAGCAACTTGGCCTTTTCATGGAGCTCTGAGGACTCAAATGTTAAAGCAACCAAAGTGTCACTCGAGATTGTGAACACTACACGTTTAAAAACACGATCATAAATGATCACGTGCACCACTACGTTCTGTTTTCATTACGTCCCTTAAAGCCCTGCTTCTTCATTGCCGCTGTATTCTCAGATGAAGTCTACACAGATGTCTCCTAGAAACGATGTCCCCAGGAAGAGCCAGCCTCAAAGCCGGGCCACGTACCGTCTTCCCCGAGGCGGTGGGCGCGGGGTCCCGGGAGGCGCCATCTCCTGGCCGCTCGTCCTCCCGCCGGGGCGGCTCGGGGCCAGTGAACACCTGGACGGAGTACCAGCGCAGCTGCATCTCGCCCGAACCGTCATAGTCGGCCAGGTTAATCTGAGCGATGCCCTGCACGGTGGTTTAAAAACAGGAAGTAGAACAGGCCCTGAATGATTTCACCTTAACAACCAACGGGCATCGAGGGCACCCTTCAACCTTCATCAGAAAGGACATAAGATGATTCACTGCTATTTAAAGGACCACAGTAAAATCAAAGTCATTGCAAAGGGTCCTAACGGGGGTAGCTCCTTGCTTGCTGGTCAGCCCAATCAGAAAGTGCCTGCAGGGGACCAGGGCAGAGAACGGACACCCCGGAGTGGGGGTCAGGCTGGGGCCTGCCACTCAAAGAGCCAATGATTCTGGCAGGGATTTTTGAAATGAGAGCGGACTGGTGGGACTCGACGATCTCTAATCCTGCCACTGAGGGAACGGGACCAGGGGGAAAATTCCAGCCTTGGAAAGAAAGCACCCTGGCTTCCAAGTCCCAGCCCCGCAGAGGCTGGCTGGTGGGAGGCGGACTGTCCAGTTCTCGGATTGCCAGATAACGTAGAGGGTACCCAGGTAAATTTCAATTTCAAATTAACAAGAGATTTTTTAAAAAAAAACGTAAGTATGCCCAATATTACATGGGACATACTTGTACTAAAAGGCAGCCATAGCTTATTTGAAATTCAAATTTAACTGACCACCTTGCATTTCTACTCACCAAATTTATCAGCCCTACTTGTTAGTTTCCGTGACTGAAAATGTAGATAATGTGGAAGTCGTTGCACTGGGGGTTTGCAAGTACTAGCTGAGATCATGTGTGTAAATTACACAACACGTGACAAGGTAAGGGCCTTTATCAGCCCTGTCCGTACTCCCAGCTACAGACATCACTTAACACCCTGACAATTTGTAAGCACTCGGCACAGGACAAAGCAGGGGGGAGGAGGGAAGGAATGAGAGGGGGAGGGGGTACCGTACCAGCAGTTCTTCCTGCAGCTGCTGATTCACTGAGCACACGTACAACTGAACGGACTTCAACGTCAACATGCTCGAATGCACAGGGATTCTGAAAACTTCATTAAATACCAGGGGGCCTTGGAATTCCAGAGCCTTAGAGCAGTAAGTGTTCGGCGTGCTGGAGTCGAGCGGTGGCAGATAGACGCGGATGTGTCTGGAACCGAGAGGGGGAAAGCAGACGGAGGGAGCGCTTACTGGCACATCTGCACAGACATACCTGGACCATTTACGTGAACACCCCTACGTGCTTCTCTTTGAATGCCCACAGGTAGGACTGCCAAGTCCTTTAGAAAAACTCCTTTTCTCAATCAAGAAAAAGTTCAAAGAACTGACCTACATTTGGAGATTAAGAGAGGAAAAAAAAAAAAACAACTGGCACAAAGAAAACACATAAAAATCAGTCATTACAACTTTAGAGGGGACTCAAACAGAGGTTCTGCTTTCAGCGTCTTTCCTGGAAACCATCTGTAGTGGTCTCCCCCCAGCCCCTTGGCTCCCTCTCCCAGCTGCTAGCCCTCCAGGGTGCCTGCGGGGCTGGGATCACTGCCCCACGCCCCCGGTGCAGAAGCTGGCCTGCAGGAGCAGCCCGAGTATCGGGGGATGTCGCCAAGTACATCATCAGGCTGAGTAGCGGCCCAGGGCGAGCCCTCAGCCACTGGAGACCAGGTTGCTTCCGCGGCCGTCAGAAGGCCAGCTGACAAGGACAACTCACGGAACAGAGGGCACGATGGGGCCTGAAAACCCATCCCAGTGCGTTCACCTGCCAGGGTCAGCGGGCCCCTCTGGTGGTCACCCCCCTCGGGCTGTGGCGCTCACAACGGGGCGCCTCCGGCTCAGACAAGGGCCCCTGAGCCCCGCCTGAGGCCTCTCCAGCACCTCACCGGATGACAGAGCCGAATGTGGCTGTGTCACCACCCAGCCTCGTGACCAGGAGCCCACAGGCCGCTGCCGACCTGCACATGGCACTGTCTTGGCACCGCCGCCACGCATAATCAGCCCAGCTCCACGAGCACCACTGACAAACGTGACTCTTCCAGAACCTTACAACCTCTCATATTTCAGGCAGACACTCCCTGGTGTTTTGCTGTAAATGCAGGTTCCCAAACGGGCTTTTCCCTCCCCAAACTGCCAGGCAGAGGCCAGGCAGAGGCCAGGCAGCGGCACTGTGTGGAGCGGGCCCCGGGGAGTCCTTACACTCTGCAGTCCTCCCTCAGCACCCGCCCCGCGAAGTTCTGCAGCTGCAGCACTTTGACCAGGAGGCACTCGCTGGCACTGTCGAGCCTGGAAAAGAAAACCAAGTTCACAGACTGCACACTTCCCACGGGGGAGAAATTCTTCCACTCAAACTACTGCAGTGGCCCTCGACGGAGGGTGATTTTGCTCCCCACCCCACCACCCGACACCTGCAAAGTCTGGAGACAATTCTGACTGTCACACTGAGTGGAGAGGGCGCTCCTGGACCTAGAGGGTGGAGACCAGGGACGCTGCTCCACGTCCTCCCGTGCACAGCCTCCCTCCTGCCCACACCACAAAGGAGCCACCCAAATGCCACCAGTGCCAGCACTCAGAAACACTGGACGAGAGGGGAGGGTGCAGCTTGGTGGCAGAGCGTGTACTTAGCATGTGCGAGGTCCTGGGTTCAATCCCCAGCACCTCCATTAAAAATAACTGAATAAATAAACCTAATTACCGCCCCCACACAAAAAATTTTTTTAATTATTTTAAAGATTTAAAACTTTAAAAAAAAAAAAAAAGAAACATTCGACAAGAATGACTAGAGTGAGCCGAAGAAAGCTGTCCGGACGCGAACACCTGCCTGGCTAGTCTGAACACTGCTGGTTACCACCTTACAGAAATTGCAACCAGCAACCAAAAAGCTTTGTGCTGCAAACCACCCAGCTACTCCTTGCAGGGAGGGTGGAGGAGGGAAAGGGGCTCCCCACCTCACTGCAGCGAACACTGGTGATTCCCCTGCCACTTGGCCCAGAACCCCCGGCTCCATAGGTGACTGTCATCAGCTGTGACTCAGCACCAGAGGGCAGCAGTGGATCTTCTCTTGTTCATGTCTCCCTCCTGCCACTCGTCCCCTTATCTGGGGTCTGAGGCAGGCTCGGGGTACCCAGGCCAGGGAGCAGCACCCAGACTGCGTGGGTCCCTCCGCCCCTGCCGGCCTGTGCATGTAGCTGAGTCACTGGGCGGCCCATCGCCGTTAGAAGCAGCAGGGAAGGAGTCTTCTGTACTCACAAAAGTCCCACGTGGATGCGGGGCCCCTCCTTCCCGCCAGCGTCCCCATGCGCAAGCTCGTCAGCATCTTCACTCCTGAGCACAAGTGGAAAGTCAGGCGTTACTCCTGGGAGAGCTGGTGCCCAGGCTCGGCAGAAGCGCTGTCACCTTAGTGGTACTTCTCACTGAGGAGGGCTTTACTAAGTTGTGACATAAATGAATACTTTAAGTGACTGAAAGGGTGGGACAGGTCCCCTGGATGCATGATGCCATCTCACAGGGTACCCACAGACAAAGTCGTGTTTTTGACAAAGTCCCTGCATACCTCTCAAAACCACATGTCATAGTCAGGACAAAGTCCAAAACACACTTTTAAAAGGTCTGCAAGGACTGAAATGTGTACAGATGCCTGAGGTCAAACGACGTCAATGGTCTCAAACAAAAGAATGGCCAATTTCCCAAAAGGGTTTTGTCCTTGCAAAGTGACTCCTTGAACCAGGAAAGGAAGGAGGGAGAAGATGGAGGAAACCCATTTCTAATGCATGTCCTTTCTAGCAAGGCAGGTCTCTCACACACTGGATCTCCCTTTTCAGCTGCTCTGGGCTGCACCTTAAGCTCCCCAGGGCCAGCGAGAAAGCAGCCATCCTACAGGCAGGGACCGGGACCGGGCCGGCCCCCACCGTCACGCGGGAGCAGAGGGGCTCCGCGCAGGCTGCGGAGGCCCACTCTCCCACGAGGAGGGAAGCTAGAGAAGCGTCCCCTGGCTGCACACACGGCGTCAGTGCGCACAGGTCTTGGCACGGGTCCCTATCGTGCTCTCAAGCCACGCGGTGGGAAGTCTGCCCAGGCAGGCGGGCAGACCAGCTTCTCACTTTTTGGTGGGGGGTTCAAACACCCCGCTGTCGCAGGCCAGCGAGTAATCCGACAGACACGCAGACACGCGGCGCGCCCTCCGCTCCAGCCTCTTGGCGCTGTCTTCTCGAAGAGTCACTACTGCAAGTAAGAGACACAGCTGGGGTCAGCAGGGGACAGCATGGGAGGCCGGGGACCACGGGGCCAAGAAATGAACACTGGGCATCCGGGCACAAAGGGACTAAGTTCCCAAAGACACACCAGCACATGCACAGACTTGAGTTCAAACTCGTTGCACTCTATTTTTTTCTTATATTGAAAAATGGAAGAACTAGGCTCCTGGCTACTTCTTTAAAAGCTCTCTAAATGGTCATAAATCTCTTTTCACCTCCTCGATGAGCGCACAGAGCAGAAGATGGTGGGAAGCCCCTGGGCATGGCACTTGCAGACATTGCCACACCAAAAGACCAGGAAAGAGATGGCATCCAAAAGTGGCCAGCAGCGCGCTCTCTGAGAGGTAGGGGAGCGTTATTTCCTTCTTTATGCTGCGTGGTATTGTCTGTATTTTATACAATCAACATACACTACACTATTTTATAATCAGAAAACAGAATTTTTTTATATCATCAAAATAAACTGCAACAAAATGCAGTGAATTTCAAGTCAGAGGACACAGATGCACCCAGACTCAGCCCTTGCAAACGTCTCCATGACCCTCTAATGGCAGTCAGCAGCCCTGGGCCCAGATCTGCTTCCAGAATCGTGTCCTGGGATTAGAAAGGACAGTTACTGGGTAGCTTATTCTGGTCTCATATGTATTTTAATACAAGAGCCAAAGACAACCATTGACATTCTCCCCTTTACTATTTCATCAAATGTTTCTACTCCTTCCCTCACAGGAATGAGTTCCTTTTAACAAAACCAATAAAAATACACCGTCCCTTTGCTAAATGTGACGATGGACACAGGACCTCGGCGCTTCATAGAGAGTGGCACACGGGGTTCTAAACACAGGCTTCAAAGGCGAAGCCCCAAACTGAGCCCATCTCTGTCACCACCGTGCCTCTTGTTAATAATGCAGGTCCCTCTTGTCTACTTTTCTTGAGCCATCTAAGCTCTAGAAACTGAAACTCTAGACATCTGTGCATAAGCTGAGAGAAATGGCGAATCCACTGATGATCATCTCTCTTTTCAGCCAAATTATTATTCACACAATTACAGCCAACACGTTAAACAGGGCACAAAACAGGCAGGGCTGAGGTCCTTGGTCTCACGATCTTAACTGCAGACAAAAGCTGACCTTCCACAGGCCTGTGGCTCCAAGCCTGGGGGCCACCGGTCAGGGACAGAAACGGGCTCCAGCTGGCATGGCCAGAGGCGCCGCCTCTCAGATGGTAGATCACGACTCCCAGGCCCAGCGCTTCTTGTCACCTTGCCCACGGAAGGGCCCAGAGCCCTAGCTCTGAACTGTAGGGGGCGCCCCTCAGTTCCCTGCAGGACCCCCTGCAAACACAGCTGCTGGCGCCCTCCTCCCCAGCCCTGACACGGCTGTACACGCCTTCAAGGAAATTGCACCACACAAGGATCCACTTAACTTCCAGTCCACCCCACGGTGCAACTCTGACAAAACTCTCTCACTGCGAGGAAGGTGCATGAAAGAGAGAAATGAAGGGACCGATCCTCGGTGATCCCGGCTTAGCGCATTCACGCAGCAACCGCACGCAGGCGTTCACAGGAGGAAGTACGCTCAGCCCTGGGTGAGAAAAAAGCACACACAGACCCCCACCACACACCCCACCGTCTGCTCTTGGCCTTCAAGGCAACGAGATGGATGGCTGGGGGCAAGGCCAATGCAGTAAGCAATTAACAATCTTCCACAGGGAGGGGAGAGCTCGGTGGCAGAGCACATGCTTAGCACGCACAAGGTCCTGGGTTCAATCCCCATTCTCCCCATTAAAAAAAAAATCTTCCAAACTCATTAAAAAAATCCCTGATCTTTCTATCATTAAACACGGACAGACAGATAGACACCAAGACCTAAAAGGAGCAAACACTGCTTGACAAAAAGGAAGAAAGTATAATGAAAAGATGAAAATCACATCGTGGGCCAAGCTGCCAGCTGGCATACGAAAATAATGCAAGCATTAAAGACTGGGGAAAAGTGCAAAGAGGAAAAATACTTCAAGCTTTTAGAAAAGTTTTTACACAACTTCGGTCGCCAGGGTGACTACTGTTGAGGTGACAGTAACAGTGGTAAGAGTAACTACTGAGCTACATTCAAGTACAGCCCGGAGCCATGTCCTCCTGGCCAGCCCTGGCCATCCTAAATACACAGATTCACTGCACAAAGACGCACCACAGCCCGACCAACAAGCGAAGGAGAATTCCAAGGTCACTTACAGTGAACGTTTCTGTCGAGCCGCATGGGAAAAGATAAAAAGAAAAGCAGAAAGTGAAAAAAGTGTAGAATTTAAGCCAACGATTTTAAACAGGGCATGACTGTAATAAAAACATCAAAGAACAGATGAACAAAGTCAAAACATTTATGGACTTATATTAGCAAAAACCAACAGGAAATGAAAATAGGAATGGATTTCAAAATCATGACACCTTTGGCTTTTAAAATTCTGGGAAGATAAAGCTGTGGTAAACACGTAAAAGCTGTTAAAGATCACAGTCTATTTCCCCACACCCCTCTCCTACCTTCTGTCCCCTCAGATCGATTTAAAACACAAAGAAATGGCATTCCTAGAGCTTGCCTTACGCATTTGGGCAATTTTGAATCTTCTGTTAGAAAAACTTTATCTGGCTAAAATGTGCTTGAGCCAAACTTGGACTGTACTGTTCCGAATCAGACTGGAGAGCCAGAGGGAACCATGTGACCTCAGGTGTCCAAACAAGGGGTAACAATGAGAACCAAGATCCTCGCCAACTTTATGAAGTCACAATGGCTCTAGGCTCTGGCATTCCCACAAGCGTCAAAGGAGGCAAGGAGTCACCCCGTGTCCGTGCCTGAAGCTGGTTACCCAACCTGGCCCCCTGGGAGCAGCCAGCAGGACCCACTGCATCAACTGTCCTGGTTTTTACGGGCCCAGTTCTCCTGAGCATGTCATATGTGAACGCACCACCAGGTGGCAGTATCTGACCATAGCACGAGCAAAGACCTCCCAGGATAAGATGTTTGAGGCATTGTAGTATCAGCCACGAAGAGGGAAAGAAAAATAAATCAGGATAAGAAAATTAAGCCAGCTCTTCTCCTCTGCACCCTGTCTTTCCCCTCTCCCCAAAGGGGCTTTGGGCCTTGTCTGGATTTGCTGCGTAACGAGACAGATCCTCTTGTTTATCAACCTTTAACGAAAAGTTGGTGTGGTGGGGGCAGAGCGGGGCACTGAGAAAAGTAAGCTCAAGCAACAACAGAGGCACAATTCTGTCCTTATTTTGTATTTTCTCTCTTGAATGAAAGGAGTAGACAGGGACCACTGAACTTGTGATTATAACGAAAAACAAAGCAAATGAAGGTCCCCTGTATAAGTGAATTACAGAAATCAAGTGTCTGGGGATATGAAAGGTGTGTGTGCAGACAGAGGGGAAGACACCAAAAAGAGAGGTGCCAAAAAGCCCCGGGGCTGCCTCAGAACATAATGGCGCTCTGGTTAGACACATAAATGCCAGAAGAGACTATTATTTCACCTATATGTGACAACCAATGTGGTTATACGTGAAAAGCTGATGAGTAACAGAATGGCGGCGAATGGACGAGCCCATAAAGATCACCTTGTTCAAGGGCAGGGAAGTTGAGAGTTGGTCTGTCCAGGGATGTGCTCAAGGTCACACAGCTAGTGAGTCAACGGGACAAGGAACAGAACCTGAGTCTCTAAGCTGCAAGTTCGAAGCCATTTCCACTGCACCACTTGGTTTTGCACTCACGTTGTATTCCTATCCTTGCTAAACTACTTCGTAAGACATGAGTTGGGTTTCTCGGGCTCGGCACTATTTATGTTCTGGCTGGCTCATTCTTTGTGGTGGGGACTGTGCTGTGCAGCGTCCCTGGTCTCCATCCACTTGATGCCAGTAGCACCTCCCCACCAGTCCCCTCAGTTGTGACAACCAAAAATGTCTCCAGACACTGCCAATTATCCCCCAGAGGCAAAAAAACACCCCTGGTAGAGGTCAATTATGCTATACAAATTACCCAGCATTCACCTAAATGGAATGTCTCTAAAAACAGTTTTGCTGTACAAATAAAAGTTAATTAATTTGGCTGAACTTCAGGAATGAGAGGTTTCGTTCTTGATCCTCTCTGAAAATGAAGGAAGTATAAGTCTCCAGAGGTTGGCTCACCTGGGGTCAAGATAAGGAGGGTTGAAGCCCAGATTCTGCAGCCAGAATGTTCCCTAAACAGTAGTTTGGTTTTCCATGTGAGCTACAAGCTGACAGACCCTGGCACCAAGTAGAAGCTGAATTAACAACAACTAGATGGATGAAATTTTCGTGGCTACATGTTTCTTGATTTGAAGAGCACCAGGGAAATCGATTGGGTAGAAATGACGGATGCTCACTGGCAGGTCTCTGGAACATATGCCAATTATTTGCATCTTCCCCTTTGATAGAATTATATCCTTGAAAAGTACAAGGGCAAAGGGTGAAGTGATGAAGTCATAGGGACGAAGGAGTAGAGATTTCTGCGGGTCTCTGGCCAGACACCAGTCCCTATGGAGGGCCGAGGCCGGAACACACAGAAGTTCCACCTGGGCACACGCCCCGGAGAGCTCATTAAGGCCCAGGACCTCTTTGTCAGCCTCCGAGTGTGTAAGAATATGTGGTTCTTACCCTCATTTTCAACAATTAGGCATTTTCTGCAAATAAGCGAAATGCCTGGGAAAGCCCACTTTGCCAGTTTCAGTGACATTTCAAGGACCCACGACAAAACGACACAGAGCGGGCAGGCGCTTCCTCACCCTATCAAGAGTCCTAACCTTAGGCTCCCTGTGCAACTGCAGAGGCAGCGGGCTTCGGTGCAAGTGCGCTGTTTCCTCCCTCATTTCGAAACTGGGTCTTCCCAGGCCCCGGAACCCCCGCCGGGCTCATCAATACGTACTTGCACCCGTGGGAGCCGCAGCCGCTGGGGGTCCTCGCTCGCGAGGTCCTTCCCCGTCCCCGGGGAACCCGTGCGGCTGCAGGGCCGCCGTGGCCGGCAGGTCTTCGTCCCCCGGAGCGGACGCCTGAGCCCGCAGCCGGTCCAGGGCGCCCAGTCCCGGCACCTCGAAGCCGCCGTCCCCCAGCGGGGCCGAGGGCGAGTCGCGCGAGGCGGGGAGGAAGGGCGTGTCCAAGGGCGAGCTGGGCGGGGACAGCGAGGACAGGGAGGAGCGGGAGGACAGGGACGCCAGGGACTGGGGCGTGTCCAGGGAGCGCCTCTGTTTGTGGAAGCCGGAGGGGCCCGGGGGCTCGGTGAAGGGGGCGTCCCGGCCCAGGGAGTCGAAGGGGACCAGGTCGAAGCGCAGAGGCTGGCCGCCCTCGGCGGCGTCGGGCTTCTCGTACTGCGGGAGGCCGTAGATGTCGGTGAAGCTGACGGAGCTCAGGGAGCCCCGGCTGGAGGCCAGCGAGCCGCGGCTGGAGGCCAGCGAGCCGCGGCTGCTCCCCGAGGACACCGTCAGGGTGCTGGCGGACAGGCTGCAACGAGAGTGCCCGGAGCTGAGGACAGCAGCCCGGAGACCGGGAGCCCGCCGATCCCCACTGTGGGCCGAGCATCTGCTCTGCGCCCCGAGGGAACGCAGTCCTGCCTCCTTCCCCCACGAACCCCCCACCCCGGCCCGCCTTTAACACCTGTGAGCATCTTAAAGCCCCTTTGTGAATATTTCCTTTCTTGCTTTTAATGTTGGTAGAGAGCAGTGGTTAACCTCAAGGACTTATGGCTACGAGTTCAAGTTCCAGCTCCAACTCGGACTAGCTGAATCCATTTGGTCAAGCGCTCTGCCCTTTGTGCACCTCCCACTTTCTCCCGGTGCTGTGATAACAGTAACCGCCTGGAGGTGCTCTGAGGAGGAACTACTGAGGGTGATACAGAGAAGCGCTTAACGCTACACTTCACAATACAGTACGCCCTTGAAAACCTCTTGAGCATCCAGATCTTATTTTAAAGATGTTCACACCTTACAAAAACCCCAAATAAAAATGTACATGTGCATACAAACACTTCTGATTTGGGGAGTTACAAAACCCTTGGATAAATCTGACTTCAGATCTGTTATTCTGAAGTCACACTTGATTATCCTCATATTCCTTGGATCATATATTAGCAGCTCCTCTTAAAAGTATAATGTATCCACTTTGCTGCTCTGTGTTTACAACCACTCCAGGTTCTAAGTTCTGGGAGAGAAATCCAAGCTGAAGGGAACTGTGAAGTTCATGGGCACGTAATTATAACATGATAATCAAGTTTGGTTTTCTCTTTTAAAGTCACCTACCTTTTTAACTGGGACTGGAGATAGGACGTTAAACGGGTAGCTTCTTCCAGCTGCGTAAGTAGACAGTTTCTTTTTTCCTGAAGTAGAATCCTGTAGGGAAGAAAACAGTCCATTGGTGGCTTTCGAAGACAGCAAGTGTATTTTCCTAACAAGAAACTCAACTCTAAATTCCCCAAAACTGATTTAGATTTGAATGACTAAATTCTAAAAAAGCACACTTAGGTCATAAAAGCCAAAATAACAGACTGCTTTTGTCTTGCTCAAGCCACACGCAATTCTTTGATTCAGCCTTTCCCGGCGGTCTTCCACTGGAGGCCGGGCCACCCGCCCCCGTGGCCAGCCCACCTTTCTGTGGCGCCCTGCACCGACGTGGCCCGGGCTCGCTGGATCTCCTCCTCCAGGCGCCGCCACTCCTCCTCCAGCCGCGCCACGTCCTCCCCGGGCCTTCTCTGCTGGATGATGAGCTGCAGCTCCTGAAGCAGGGCTTCCTTCTCCTTGATGAGCTGCAGCCGGTCCCTGTCCGCCTCGGCCATGCCCGGCCAGGACTCGGTATCCAGCTGGGCCAGCTGCTGCTGGATATGTGACACCCTGCAAGACAGGGACACGGAAACACCCGTGCACTTTATGAAAAAATCCTCTTCCCACATTCTCAGCACTGTCACACTGATTCTAGAAATTCACACTGATAAATACCAGAATTAGCACAGAGTAAAGGTTAAACGACAAAAATAAAGGATCTGGAAATGAGGTGTAATAAAAATGAGTGTATAAGTCCCCTATATAATCTGCCGTGGTCTATGAGTAACCATATCACGCTTGCTTCAAAGAACTGACGAAAGGCTGGCAGTCCCGAACTTGGCCATGTGCGTGGCATTGTTTCAGATTTGGGGTTTCCCAAGTGGCGCTGTTCTGGGGGCAGGACGGTGCTGGCTCATTTCTGTCCGTGGCCCCCTCTCAGGAGCTAAACATTGTGCTGGACACACGAGAGATGCTTCTGGCCTCCTGCCTTCTCCGCCGTGCCTACCTGCTAACCCCACCTTGAGAAAACCCCAGGAGAGAAATGCTCCCATTACAGTGATTCTAACAGAAAAGCCCTGCGGCCTGGGGCTCTAGGTCTTCTGGTTTGGTGCGCTCTCTTGCACCGGAGGCCTTGACCGTGTGTGAAATTCACAACGCCTTGCAGAGAGCAGACACTCAACAAAAGCCGGACGTGTGAACAGAGAACACACACACCAGCAAATATACAAAAGGAGTCAGCCCCGCTGAGCGCCGAAGTGGCGTGGGGTCATCCGCATGGCTGCAAACCAGTCAGCCTCACTAAATGTGTCAGCACGACCATCCTCGAGGTGTAAAACTCCACTTCTTGTCACTTTCTCTGTTCCTAAACGTCCACATGCCTGCTTAGCAGACAGACGGCATCACTTTTGGTGTCCTGGGGTGGTGCTGAATGGAGAGTAAGTGAAATAGATGTGACTCATGTTTTCAGAGCAACCTTTCAAAGCAGGAGTAGAATGTTTTAAGCCCTTTTAAGTTTATATGTGGCTAAAGATGATTTAGCTGTTTCTGGGCAGAAACAATGAACTCCAGACCTGACTTGAACCCAGCGCTGTGGAGGACGGAGGTTGGCACACGGGCCCCAAACCAAACTTCCAATACTTCTCTGAGGTCCCAGAGAGCTGTGAGGACAGGTAAGGCAGCAGTTCTCAAAGTGGAGTCCCTGACTGGCAGCCTCATCGTCACCAGGGAGCTTGTTACAAATGTCAACGTCAGCCCCCACCCCAGACCAGCTGAATGTCACACTCTGGGGATGGGGTTGGGCAACCTGGGTTTTGACCAGCCCTCCAGATGCTTCTGCTGCTCCCTTAAGTTTGACAGCCTCTGCTTTCAGGCAGACCAGCCTGGTCTGCAGGATGCTAACTGGCCTTGCAGCTCTTAGGGGCTTGCATTAGGCACCAGTGTGATGATCTTCACTAAAACAGGAACAGCGAGAGTGCTTCTGAGACTGCCCAATCCTGTGCCCAGGTCACTAATCCACGCTGGCATCCTTCCCTCTGGGTCCAGACTTCAGACTCCTTCTCAACACGGTGCTTCCTGCAGATACTGCCAATCAACTGGCACTGGTCCACGTGTTAAGGTCTGTTGGCTAGCCCTGAACCAATCCAGGCTCCTCCTGAACTAGACATGAGCACGGGGCGAGGCTGGAGCACCGCGCAAGGCTCCTTCTTCAAGTACCAAACCAAGCAGAAAACCCACAGTCATGAAAAGAAGAGTTTACAAGTTATAGTTAAAATGTACACATTTGACTTCAAGCTCAATTCCCCAAGAAGGTACAGAAAATAGCTGAACGTCAGTAGCTTTAATCGGCAAGTTCTTGTCTAACTTAAAACTAATTTCCTGAAAATGTGTTGGAAAAACAGCGCCAAATCACGTCACTGAAAACACTAATGACAGAGCTGAACGGGGTGAGGAATCCAACTGGGGCTTAAGCGTCCACCTGTGTCTAATGAGTGTGATTAAAAGTTATGGCAGTCATATAACTGAGGCCCAAGGAAACCCTCCAAACAGAACCATCAATAAGTTAGTGCCAAATCAGACATTAGACCCAATGAAATTTCTGGAACATTCTACTGTAGATCAGCCAAGTCAAAGGTAAGCAACAAATATAAAAGAGATGTACAACAGTGAGCAAATCCCTTGCGGCCTCATAGTTTTTCATTTCAATGTAACTGATCCATAGGAAAGCCTATTTGAGCCCAATTTAAGTTAGCAGTATTACCTTGTAATAGACATGAATAATTCTCATACTACAGGAGACATATTTGAGTTCTCTGAGGTCGACACATGAGGAGATCAGGACTCCATCTGAGCTGGCAGCTCCAGGTTAGTTGCCATTGCACAAGGATTCAAGTTGCTGAGGGTGGCTAGAGAGCCAATCCCAGATAATCCTACTCTTTCCAGAGGAATCTCAAGTCATATCCACTCTCAGAAAAAAGAATAAGGGAAAAAAATGATGTATAAGAGGGAGGAGAGACAAAGGGCAAGCTTCAAAAGGTCTGCCCACTGCGAGCATAAAAGCAGTAGAACGGTGGCCACGATGACACAGTGCACTGTTGCTTTCTACAGCTCGCAAGAAAATGATGTCAAGATACAATGAGGAGGGACAACTTCTGTAGCAGAAACAAAATCTGGATGAAGCTGACTTCCTATAACCCAACTGGGAAAATTGCTTGGGCTGAATTGAGCACTAGGCAACCACAGGTTGCTTAAGAATATTGTTTTTACAATGAAATGTCGCAACAATGCAACTGGCTACGTGCTCATCTCAGGGCTAGTTATCAATTTAAAAGAACACTGGCACATACTAGAAAGTGCATTTCTTTCTTTAGAATCATACTCTGGAGGCAGACATTTGGGGCCTGCTCTCAGCCAGGTTGAGAGAAGCACATGTCTGTCTGTCCATCTGTCTGTCCTGGAAGCCAAAAGCTCTAGAAGGATTCCTTCAGTGGTTTCTCGTGCATTCGCCAAGGAAGAGGCAAGATGGCTTTCCCTTTAAAACAACATGCCCCTACTACCGTGCTGCCAGCCTGGAAACAGCCACCTGCGAGTACTCCCCACCCCACACCGTGTGTCAGGGTTACTGGAGGACCTTCCCCCTCAGACTAAATACAGATGGATGTACAGTTACGATGCCCCTTCTCCATCCACGCCAATCAGCTGATGTGCAGTGTGGGATGGAACCCCATTCCTGCAAGCACCATCATTCCAACTCTGCGTAATAAAGGAAAAACCATTTCTAGAAAGGCTTTTTTCTGAAATATCTTTTCAGTGAAATTAAATATATGGAAACAAAGCAAGGTCATGATTAAAGTTTGCAAAGAAGAAACTTTTCCAAATTCTTTTTTTTTAACTTTATTCGGGGGGTATGTATTTATGTATTTATTTGGGTTATTTATGTATTTATATATGTATGTATGTATTTATTTATTTTAATGGAGGTACTGGGGATTGAACCCAGGACCTCGTGCATGCTAAGCACACACTCTACCACCAAGCTGTACCCTCCCCTGTCAAATTCATTTTTAAAGAGAACTGAGAGTAACTTAAAACTGGCAAGTTCTTTTTCCTTGCAAGTCAGCTGTATTCTTTACTGATTCTTATTTTTAATAGGTAATCCATTTTATGGCCTATATATAATCTCTCACATATGTCTTTCAAAGCTTTAAAATATATCTTCTCGTGCTCATGATGGTGAAGAAATGAAAGCAAGTCCTCAATCAAGCATTCAGGTCTCATATTTATTATGTGATTTCCCAAATCCCTCTCCTGAACATGCCTAATGTAGACAGAAGTCAAATGTGAATCATTTTTCCCTTACTATTTTTGCCCAAACACCTTTTCTGCTACAACCCAAGCACCATTAAACCAAGAATGGAAACCTGCATTTATGTTGCAGGAACTCCTCAGACCTTTGCAATTCACATGGAAATCTTAAGTATGATTTGCATTTTTCAAGGAAAAGAAAGCACTTTTAATATTACACAGTTTGGAGGCATATTTTACATATCCAGAGTAATCCCCAGTTATCTGAATTGATACCTAAATTTTGTGCTCTACAAAATTTTGCACGTTCCTAAAACACTGCTGCTTTCCGGAACAGAAACGAACTCCCAACGAGCCGTGACCCCCACTGACGGTGGTGGGACGTGAGGGATCCCAGCTCACGTTCCAAGACGCAGTGTCACCTTAGAGCCCCATGCCTGCCAATGTCAATCACAGCTACAGATCTGCTACTTCTCGTCTCTATTCTCTGTTTTCTTTTTGTAAGTAACCATTTAAATGAACAGCAAAAGTTCGTGGAAGTGTCAGCTGAGATCTAAGTCAGATGGATGGTGAAACCATTTCGGCTCAAAGAACTAAATATCGGTAAATCAGTGTCCATCTGGCTTAACTCTTTATTCTACACTGGAAATTTGAGAAGTCTAAATCTAGAATCTGTGGCGGAATAAGGGCCTATAAATACCCCAGTATCCCTCCTGCCCTCATCTCTGGTCTCTGAACGAACGGACCTTCAGAGAGTGGCTTCTTTATGTGGAAGCAGATGGTCCCCGGGCTTCCTTCTCTTGGCCTGAGTGGGGAAGGTGAGACTACAACAGCAGAGATGCTTTCCTTTGTTTCCTACCGCCGTGCCCTGTGCCCAAACCCAGATACACAATCACTTGAGAAATGAGAGGAAAATCCAAGTGACTGATCAAATTCAGCTGGAATCCTAACACCACACCAATTCCCGACAACAGAGGAACAGCAGGACCCATCCTGGCAACAGACTAAGACACAGACAAACTGGGCCGAATGTTTTGTTCCTATCAGGCCTGCGAGTGTTTCCATGGAAACAGCTACAGTTTGTGCACAGTCCTGGAACAAGTGCTCTTAGGTTAAAAATAAGGAGCCATCTGCGTCATCAGGGTTGTTTCAAGAAGACTTGCTCCTCCAAATTGGCTTTGAACAATTCTAAAATTTTTAACCAATAGTGTGAAAATAGTCCTATCATAAGGTCTGCCCTGGGAATCCAAAGTGATGTTCCTGAAGAGAAAGGGAAGAAGCCGTTGTTTGGGGGTATTTCACATGACCTAGAGCTGAAAACACAAAACTAGTCACCAAGATAGTGGTGGTTTGGTCTAGAGAATTCTCTAGAAATCACACCTCTGCTTAAAATTATGAGCTCCACTTCCATAAACTTCCTTTAGATCTGAATAGACATGAAACCCCTCATTGTCCAGAACGTTGCATTTTGACAATTTCCTAACTCAGAAAAACAATCTTGTATCCAGATACACAAGGAAATCAATAAACACATAAACTTCTCCCCCATTCAGAAGTGGCAAAGCCCAGGAGGTTTTGCAGAGGGCAGGGAAGCTAAACTTTGCGGGACAGAATGATTTCAGAAATTGAAGTGGGGAGACTGACGTCCAAGGGTGGGGAGGCAGAACGAAAAGACAGAAGGCTGAACTGTGGCACTAAAACAATGGAAGCCTCGGAGTGAAAGGACAGGAAGGAGACAGTTGTCTTTGCCATCACACTGCCATTAAAAGTGATGCCTTCTTTTCCACCCACTGGTGGGTGAACGGGGGACATGATACTTTCCTGTATGCGGGACCCTCTTCTCCAACGATGCTCATCGTGGAAGTGGCCATGTAGACCGTCCCTGGACAAAACCTCAGCGCCACTGTGTTTTGACAGTGGTCCTCATCAGTCAGGTTTTGGAACATTAATGTCGGTTCTAGATTTAGTTCTTGGCAAAGACCTGCTTGCCACAGCTCTCTTCCCAAGTCTGCGCTGTTCTAATCATGTGTCTCATTTAGAGGCAGTCTGAAATGACACACAGAAAATGCAACTGGGATAAAATCCCTGCCCTGGTGCTGGGTGGCTCTGCTTCTGAGACCCTAATTTTAACATGTCTACCGGAGGAGGGGGAGCTGGGGGGCGTAGGGCTGTCCTGACCACGCTATAAGTCCGGCGTCCTGCCAGATGCAGCTGGCACTTGTAGGACCTACAGCTGAGTAGGTTACAAGTCAGGAACGAACTCACTTTCCAGTTAAGTCATAACTATAAGCAATTTCAGGGACTGGAGGCAGAATTTGATTACTCCACGGGAACTGGAGCCGGGCTCTGCCACCGAATCAGGGGACCAGGATTCGGAGTGCCAAACAGAGGGCGCTACAATCAACAACTTGGCAACAAGAATGCTTCAAGGATGTTTTCAAGCAGCTGCAAGTCTGATGAATGCATCAAACTAATTATCAAAAATCAAGATCCACCTTCTAAGTGATCCCTGACCATAAAGCGAGCCCCAGAGAACTCTCTTTGGGGCCGTTCTCCTCCCGTGGTTCCAGGGAGCGCCACCTACATCACTTCTCCCACAGGCTGGGACGACTTAAGGAAGGGGTGGGGCTGATGCAAGGCTGCCAACTTCTCATTTTCCAAACTAAAGATTTTGATTATAAAGTACAAGGATATATTGTACAACATGGGGACCATAGCCAGCATTTTATAGTAACTATAAATGGAGTATAACCTTTAAAATTTGTGAATCACTACACTGTATACCTGTAATTTACATACTATTGTACAGCAACTATATCTCAATTTAAAAAGAGGCTTTGAAAAAAACTTGCACCAATTAGAATCATTATTTTGTAAGAGAAAGAGGCCTTAACAGAAAAAAAATGATCAGAAGAAGAGTTCCTCAAATGGAAACACAGCAAATCAGCTTCACGAAACTGACAGTGCCCTCCTTTACCCTGGGCACTGTGAACCAGGGATGCCCTGGGACAGTGCCTGGGAAGCAGGCTGTCCGTCCACCCGCTGGTTTTACTTCTCTCCACCTCCTTCCCGACACCCTTCGCCAGCCCATCCTCCTCTGCCATGGGTCCCCTGGAGGTAAGTGTTTTCCAAGGTTTACCTTCTCTTCTTTTTTCTGCCCACTCCAAGCCATATTCTCTTGGACTTTCTTCTGCAGCTCTCTGGCCAACCTCATCCTCACTAAGCCAATAACTAGTGGACTCTCACAGCCCAGTCCTGGATTCTCCTCCCTTCTCAGTGTGTCCTCTCTCCAGAGGGGAGTTCAGCTACTCCATGACTTAAGCACTGTCAATATGCTGAAAATTCCCATCCTGGTACCTCCACTTGCCTTCTTGGACATTCCACCATTTGGATGGGTCACACTTGAAATCCCCAACCCGAAAGACCGAGAATGCCTGGCAATTGCAATTCTCCCAAGACGTGGTCCTGCCTCCTTGCTCATGGCATCCTCCATTCAACTCCTCAGCTTCCCTCTGTTCTGCAGACACAGGCTGGTCCAGCTGCTGCAGAATGAGCCCCTGCCCCCTGGAATCTTACAATTACACAACTTTCCGCCCCGATCCCTGCTCCCTTCTTGATGGAGACAGCCTTTCCCCAAAGTATGGGCAGCCGGAATTCCAGCATCCTTCAGGGCCCAGCTCCAATGCCATTTTCTCCAACAGCCAAGAAGAGTATCCATTACAGAGGGTTCCAAGACCACAAGCCCTTTTGAATGACCTGAGTGAAGGCCAAGGAACCCTAAGCTGCACTCGGAGTGATGATGTATCATGTGAACACAGACCCTGAAATGGAGAGACTGTCCCCTGCCCTCGTTAGGTCCCAAAAAGCATGCATGTCTTGATGCCCTTTCCCTTTGAAGTCAAGGGGAAACATCCCCAGGCTCACAGCAGGCCGTGGAGGGGAGCCAGGAGCAGAGCAGTTGGTGGGGAGCTCACCTGGGCCCCAGGACCCCTTCCACCTGCCCTCTCGCAGGGCTGAACGGCAAAGAGCAAGTATGACCAAACAGGACTGTTGTTTAATCATTCAATAAATATTCACTGGGTATTCAGCTGCTGGAATTAAAGCAATGACCTAAACAGACAACAATCCCTGCCCTCATGGGGTTTACATTCTCACAGGGAAAAACAAATGATAAAAAAGCAAACATGAAAGTACAGAACAGGTTAGGTGATGACATTTGCCAGGAGAATCAGGGTGATGGGGGTGCTACTTTATTCAGGATGATCAGGGAAGTGACCAGGAGAGCAGAGGCCACATGACCACTTGAGGCAAAGCATTCCACTGCGGGCAGAGGAAACAGCAAGGGCCAAGGGCACTGCGTCAGTTTCCTTCTCTTTCTGTAACAAAGTACCAACTTGGTGGCTTAAAACAACACACATTATTCCCCTGCTGTTCCAGATGTCAGAAGTCAACAGTGGGTGAGCAGGACCCTGAGCCTTCTGGAGGCCGTAGGGAAGCATCCACTTGGCTGCTATTTCTCGGGGCTGTCCACGTGCCTGGGCTCGCAGCCCGGCTTCACTGACCCCTGCTTCCGTCCTTGTGTCTCTTTCTCTGATTCTCCCTCATAAGGACCCCTGGGATTACACTGAGCCTAGCTAGATAATCCTGGGTCATTTCCCCATCTCAAGGTCCCTAATTTAATGCCATCTGCAAAGTACCCTCTGCCATGGAAGGAACACAGTCACAGGCTCTGGGGATTAGGACATGGACATCTTGGAGGCCATTATTCTGCCAACTCCAAGCACTACAGCGGGAGTCTGCCTGGCAGGTTTGAGGCCTGGCATGTGGAGGGACACCAAGGGGGCCCACGTGGCTGATGCCCTGAGTTAGTGGAAGATCTGCTCCTGGGTCCATGCTGTCCACACACAGCAGGGATTTAGGAGCAAGATAAGAAGCCTGAGAGTAAGGTGTCTAGACGGCAGCACAACTGAGGCTCTGGGCCACCTAAGTCTTTGCCACGGGGGGCCGTCTCGTGCATTGTGGGTTGTTTAGCAGCATCCTTGGGCCCCACCCACTGGATGCCAGCAGCACCCTCTCTCCAGTCATGAGAACCAAAAACCCCCTGGGGAGCAAAACCTACCACCCACCCCCCTTAGTGGTTGATGGGATCGAACATGTTCTGGAAAGAGCATTTGTCTGGAAAAAAAAAAATGCAGACCTGGCAATTTAAGTAACGAAAAGTCACACACAACTATGTTGGACTGCACCATCAGTGCAGAAGTGCACCCTTCTCACCAGGGAAAAAGCAGGTGACAACTGCGAGAATGTCTTTACCCATGACTCTAATAAAATTTACAAAGAATGATGATACCTCATAATGCTAAGGAGATAAGAAATCAGGGCTGTCAGTTGCCACTGGTGGCAGTGTAAAATGTGTAAGTCATTTTGGAAGATGATTTGGTGGTATCTATTAGAACTTTCAATGTTGCTAAGTATCTGTCCAAGGAAACAGCTGTTTCTGCAAGGCCGGAGCCTGAAAATAGATGTGAAAAGGAAAAACTGGAATCATCTAGATGTCCATCCACAGAAGATGGTTATAACCATTATAAAAGGTATGCATCATATACTATATTTAACTACATTGAGCTTCATTTATTTAGATGTTTAGACAAAAACTGGAAGGCTTCCCATCATTAATGGTGGGAAGTAGGACTAGAGAGGAGGAAGATGGGAGGGTCTCTGGTGGCTGTGCCTTTGACAAAAACAATGTAATCATGTATTATTTATGTAATAAAAATAGGGAGGAAAACACGTATATGCAGTACACATGTAAAATGCACGTGTCATGTGTGTACCCAGATGCACAAGCATACGTGTGCATGGTGCATGTATATATATGTATGTGCGCGGGCGCACGCACACACACAACCCCCACAGGGACTTCCTGCGGGTGTCCCCACTCCCAGGCAGAACCACTGGCATCCTCACCTGGTTCTGTTAGCTGTGGGGTAGTTTATCTCCCAGACAGGTTAAAGACCATATGCCTTGATGGCATCACATAAACCACACAATTTCTTTGAAACTCCTGGAACAAGGCAGGTGTTGGGTGGAAGTACAATCTCTCAGCTTCCCAGCGGCTTCTCTGCCCACCACGTGGGATGCAGCTGTTGGGGTCACCCGCACAGAGCAGCCGTCAAGAAACCAAGTCACGATGGCCCTGCTAAAACGTCACACTCCTCCAGCACATAGTGGGGGGCCTTGGCCTCGGCACTAGTGACGTGCACAGTGGATCATCCTCCGCTGAGGGCTGTCCTGTGCGCTGCAGGAGGTAGGGCAGCACCTGCCTTCCACCCACTGGATGCCAGGAGCGCCTCCCCCAGAGTTGTCTGGAGACCAACAATGGCTCCAGACATGGCCAGAAGTCCCCTGGGGGATGAAGTCCCACCATCTCGCCCCCGCCCCATTAGGAACCAACGTGCTCGTGGGAAAAGGACAGGCAGTGCTCGTGTGAGTGAGCCCAGGTGTCTTTGCCACGCTCCTCTGATTTTAAAAAGCTGCCAATGCAGTTCAGAAAGGCATTTCTGAGCAGCCCCTACTGTCCCACAAAGGTTGACGCGCCAGGGACAGGACCCTCCTCTAGCACCTGTAGTGATTTCCTAACAAGGTTCTGGTCATCTTGAAATCCTCTTTTCATTGAAAAGATATTGATGAAGTACAGTGTTCTTCCCTGAATAATTTTCTTAAATACTGGACTTTCCACCCAAATATACTACATCAACATTTAAAAGATTACTCACCGTGTACAGACATCATCTCTAGAAAACAAAGAAATCTCTTGCCATGGTTGGTAAACGTCACAGCAAAACGCGTAACAATTACGTTCTACAGTGTAGCAACTGTCTATTTTCTGCGTTTTAATACAGCACAGCAAATTCCACCACCCACACTGGGCAGCAGAAACATGGCAGAAGGAGCAGAGGACGATGCAGGAGGGACAACGGTGGCTGCAAACACCAGCGAGCCCAAGGGACGGGCTGCACGGGGCAAGGGGCACCCGAGCCAGGGGACAGGCAGCGCGCTGAACCCACGTGGCGGCAGCCGTGCAGGGGTTTAACGTCCGCCACAAACTCATCACGAAGAGCCGGAAGCACTGGGTAGAAAGGCTCTGAGCGGACAGAGGCCCGTGTCAGTTCAAGCTGGCCCTCTGGCAGTGAGTCATATGATCTGCTTTTGTTGCTATTTTTACATTTGCTAAAAAGGCAAGAAAGCGGATTTCCAGACATCCATGAACAATAAGGGATAATGCGCAGGCCCAACTCTTTAGTTTCCAGAACAGACCCCCTCACTCTGCCTGGCGTTCCAGCGCTTCCCCCACCCCGCCACCAAGACAGCAGATCACATGTGACTAAAGAAACTTTTTGAAAAAGACAGGCTTCACAGCTTCCTGAAGCACATATTTTGAAATGATTTGGTTTTAAGACTCTTTCCAGAAGGCCCAAAAGAGAGAAAGTCTCTAAAAAGAGGACAGGAAAGCTAGGGCAGGGTCAGAATATTGAAAACAGGCCCAGCGCACAAAATACAGCCGGCCTGTGAGGACAACCTCCCGCCTCTCACGGCTGAGACTGCAAGGGACGGAGGGAAGGAGGGAGGGAAAGACACATTTTGAAAATGCACAAACAAGGTCAAGGCTCGATTTTCAGAAGGCAGATGATGGACAACACAGGGCAACAGAAATGACTATGTTTCAATTCTCTCAGTCAAGATGAAGCAGATTAGGTACCGCCATCACTTGTTGACCTAATCTTTATTCAACTGTCTTTTAAACCAAGATATGTGGCTTGCTCCATTAACCTGGGTAGTTAGAAGCCACATATATAAAAAATAGTTTTGCTTAAGCTGGTCTAAGGGACTGATGCTCAGCCGGATGGAAGGAAGGGGGGGAGGGAAGGAGGGAGGAGGGTGGGCAAGGGAGGAGAGAGGGAGTTCTGAACTACCCGAGAGGATAAGAAAAGCCGGAAAAGTCTCTATTTTTATTAAATCCTGTCTTTATAACTGTTTGCAATGTTAAGAATTTCACATTTTAAATGCTTCTTACCTCTTTTTGGCTTCCTCATACTGCCAATTAAGCCTGACTCGGTCCACAAGTCTTGTTTTATCATCAAAGACGAACTTTCCAGAACAGAAGAAAGAAAAAACAAAGGGAAACATATTAAAAAGCTATTTTCAAAATAGAAAATTCACGTAAACTTCCAGCAGCAATGAAGAATATTTTAATCTGTCTTCTAATTTCCATGTTTCAAAGGTCTGGGAGAAAACACCAAATAACAGCGGCCACCTCTGGTCAGGGGAAGCTGGGAGTCGGGCTGGAAAGACTTGCTTTCCCAACACTGGTGGATTTTTGTTTTAAATCGCAGAAGTATATTCATCTATTCACCTATTCCAAACGACGACAACCAATTAAGTTTTCAAAGAAATAGGGAACTACTCAAAGTTTATACAGGGGCAAAAAAATTCATCCCATGCTCTCATTCCTCAGTAAATACAGAGTAATGGCGTTCACCTAACAAGGCACACGATCTGAAGAGGACGGACAAGCTGTGTGAGGCGTGGGCTACAGGACTCCTTCGACTGTTAGGCAGTCCGTTAAAGAACCAAAGGCGAAAGGAAAAAAGGCAAGATCTGGAGAAGCCTGGGGCCGGAGCACACATCACCTTAGGAGTCAGAGCTGAAATGCGGTGCTCTGACCTGATCACTACTTGCACCTAAATCCGTTCGTATCAATTACACTGAAGCCACTAAATTCCCAAACAAAACGAACAAGACCTGTAATGGGAGGTGACTGAGGCTCACCCTGATTGCTTCTTCCTTCATTCCTAGAAATATATGACTCTAGTTTCAGTAAATCAGCTCCATCTGCAGATCCGGCCTAGGCCATATATTATGCCCACTAAGTCTTTATTTTTTTTTAATGATCTCATGTCAACAAATATTTGAAAATATTCTACTTGAATGATTAGTGATGAATTTTCTGATGTGAGTTTTGAGACGGGTCAATGGGGAATTTCTTTATCTTTACTGTTTTGAATGGCAAGAAGAAATGCTTTACAAGGGACTAAGCATTCGCCAAGGAGATGTGTCACAATTTTATACTTCAATAGCCTTATCTGAGGCCCCTCTCCACAGTTTCCTCAGAATAAATATATTTAAGCTGCTGTGCTTCTGGACACGTGTCTACACTGGAAATGAGCTACTTGTCACCTTGTTTATTAGAGACCCCTAAAGCTGACTCTTCAAGACAAATAAATGTCATTTCTTAAACCCCTTCTCAGTGCTATTTATGGACCTTAGAGCTCTGTTTTTGCACTCTTTAAGAATAAAATGGACATTTCTGTAAAAAAAAAAAAAAAAAAAAAAAGCAGCACCCTATACAGCCAAGCAGATCCAACAGGTTCCTGCTTCATAGTTCCCAGTAGCCCTGCAGCATGTACCCCAGCTGTTAGATGCCAATGTTAGGCTTGTATGGCTTACAAATCTGTGCTGGCAAAGCCGTGGGTGTGAAAAGTATGTTGATTACATCAACAGCCATTGCACAAAACTAATGCAAAGTGATAAGTAAGTGAGGTAGTGGACATCTAAGAAGGGCCCCAATGGCCTCCACCTCCTGGGATGCATCCCATGTGAAATTCCTTCCCTTCGAGTGGGCTGGACCCATGATTTGACTATAAATAGAATACCACAAAGATGACAGGACATCATTTCTGTGATCAGATGACAAAAGGCTGTGACTTCCTTCTTGCTGGAGGCTCTACTGTCTTGCATGCTGTGACAAAGCAAGCTGCCTGCAGTGCTGGAGAGGTCCATATGGTAAGGAACAAAAGTCTTCAGTCCAACAACCTGTGAGAAACTGACTCCTGCCAATAATCTTATGAGCTTGGAAGCAGATCCTTCCCCAGTGAAGCCTTCAGATGAGACTGCAACCCTGGCTGACACCTTGACTGCAGTTTCATGAGAGCCCCTGAAGCAGAGGACCCAGCCTGGACTCCTGACCCACAGCGTGTGAGATAATAAAAGTGTGCTGTTTTGAAATGCTAGGTTTGGGGGTGTTTTGTTTTGCAGCAAGAGCTAACTAATACAGTTATAGCCTTTTGATATACTTATCTATAACAATATGATGTAGTAGAAAGCACAGGGGTTTAGGGATCAGAGGCACTGATTCAAACCCAGACCTGCCTCTCCTTGGCTGTATGACCTTAGGTAACCTGGCACCTTGATCCTCTCATCTGTCAAAAGAGGAAGGAAACAACCACTTAAATCAAGATAACAGCCATGAAGCTGCCAACCCAGGGCCAGCCCCAGTCAACTCATGAACAATGATAATTCACTGCTAAAGTTATTATAGCAGTATAGCCAGCCACTCCCCACCTGACATTTCTAGACAGTCTAACCTAAATCATTAGAGAACCTGCAATCTTACCTGTTTCTCTCAAACTAGTTAAGTCTCTAAAAAATCTAACTCTAACCTTACGTTAAGCAGCAATGGATTATTTATGGAATTCAGTAAGTCTTGTATTTCTTTCCTTCTTTCATGCCAAAATCTTTAGGCAAAAATTCCAGACATTTTTGACTTACAGATTCTTCTCTGTTATAAATCAAAGATACCTGGTCAAAAAATGTCTAAGTGTACTTTTGAGAACAATGAGGGAATACTGAAGATAGGGGATTTCGGGACATCCAAGACATAGAGTCACTATTTACTATATTATATTCTCTTCAAAGAGGCACTACCTGTCAACATTTTAAAATATTAGCTAATTATTTAAAACCCAGAGTTTTTTAGTCTATGTCTTTTTTTCCCTTTTGTTTCTTTTAATTTTAGGAAGGTATTCTGCATTCCATTGATATTTCATCTTTACTTAATAAGCCCTAAGAAAAAGAAGCCATCCAAACTGTTTTTCTACCTGTAACAAATAAATGTAAAACTTCACTCAGTGACATCACAATAGCAGTGTCTTTAAGTATTCACTACCCTGCTTCAGATGATGATTGGCAACTTCGTTTTTATGGCTAACTCAAGGCTTCACTAATTATCAAAAGGGGCATTATGAAATTCTTCCAATTCCCAAACAAAGTTAATTTCAATTCAATTCAATTTCCTGACATATTTTTAGAAGAAATAGTATCAAAGTATAACTCAAGGGTGACACAGTCACAAAGCCTTTGAGAATCGCTGGTCTAAGCCAGAGCTCAGCAAACCATGGCTCGCAGGCCAAGCCTGGCCCACCACCTCTTTCTGTAAATAAGGTTTTATTGGAACTTTATTGGAACAAGCCCCATCCACTTGTTCACATACCGCAGAAGGCTGCTTTCACACTTCAACACAGCTGAGTAGGCAGACGCTGCGTGGCAAGCAAGGCCTAAAATACTTACTATCTGGACTTTTGCAGAAAAAATTCGCTGATCCCACACTCTAAAAAGTCATACATCTGCCAAAAAACACATCCAAACTCAACTCTCAAATGGATTCTGCCATTTATAAGATTCCAAATCACAAGGACAGAGGTAATAAGCTATTCAATTGCATCCCAGGCCACTGAAACTTCCAGACAGCTGGATGTAAGAAACAATATTTTTTCTTTAAAATTAATGGCACAAAAGCCAAAACGTTTTTGAAGAAAGGTGGAAAATGAAAACAAATGAGTGTCGGCCACACGAAAGCAGCCCTCTTGCCGCGTGGCACACTTGGTTCTCCCCCCGGCTGAGCGTACCTCTCCGATGATGTCGGTCTGAGACCCAGCGTCGCAGAACTGCTGAGGTAAGGAATCACCTGGATTGTGAGGGAACTCTTGCAGGGGCTCCGTAAGAGAAAAGCTGTTCTTGAAGCCATCGGTAAGCTTGGCCAGGCTCTGGAAGAGAATGAAACAAGTGACTTGAACAGCGATGGAAACACTTCTCCTCCCTTTAAAAGCAGTCACTGCCTTCCTGTTCCAGGTCGCAGCTTCATTACCGGAGAGCTGGCCCACCCCGACCTCCATTCTCATCAGATTTAAAACAAAGGTCTATCACCATAAGCACCTTTCATCAAATTCTTAGTACTTTAAATCAGACAGCAACTGAGTCCTCCCGGCAGCATGTGAGCAACACAGAGAACAACTGTGGTACCATTTTTACTGTTTTTTAAATCTTTGTGTTTCCTAAAGAAAAAAATTAACATTCCCCCCAAAGAAGCCAAATTCAGAGAAACGGGGTAGAATGGTGGATGCCAGGGGCCGGAGAAACGGGGAGATGTTGGTCAAAGGGTACAAAGTCCCACGTGTTAGTGGAATCAGTTCCCAGGATTGAATGTTCACAGGACGGTAAGTAAACGATACTATATTGCTTATTTCAAAGTTGCTGAGAGAGTAGATCTGAAAAGTCCTCACCACACAAAAAGAAAGGTAACCACGTGAGGTGACGGACGTGTTAACTAACTTTATTGTGGTAATCATTTCACAATAGATATGTCTATCAAATCATCACGTACACCTTAAATTTATACAATTTTATTTGTCAACTACACCTCCATGAAGCTGGAGGGGGGGCATTCCCATCCAAAATGTTCCATCAATAAATAAGTCTGACAGAGATGAATGCTACCTTAAGATCTTTAAAACCACATAGCAGGTGAAAAAACAGCTCCCAGACGATGTTTACAGATTTTTATAACCTGATGTTTCAGTCGTAATTCTACATGATCAAAAGTCATCTTATATGGATGTTAGTTTGCCAAAAATTAGAGTAAGTATGAATTCTGGCACGTGGAGCCCCTCTGGTGAAAGCTAAAGGGAAATGAGATTTTCTCCGACCTGTGAATGCATGTCTTCGGCAGTTGTCTCTGCAGACACTAGGGCGCCCGGCACAGCCTAGCTCACGGAGCTGGCTCTGGACCCAGACTAAGGCATCCTGGAATGGGCCGATATTATGGTCGGGTAAGAAAGACAAAACAACTCATTTGATTTAACTAGGAGAAGACGTTGCCTGTGCCTCTCCCTGGAGCGTCTCAGAGAAGATGCTGGGGCCTGAAGCTTCTGCCAGAAATTCTATCTCCAGCCTTCGTGGGGAGAACCCACTTGAGGCAACCAGTGGCTTGCTCCGCTCTGCACGCTCAGAAAGAACAGGGCAGGGAGGCCAGCTCAACCTCCTAGGGCGAGGCCTCCGTGCCCTGTGGTGAAATACCACCTAGCTCACCCCTGGGGTTCAGGCTTAGACGACTCGGGTGACCTCCAAAGAGCGACTCATCCAACACTGCGCACAGAGGCCTCAGCAGGCAGCGGCTACACCCCCGGCTACCAGCGCTTGGGGAAGATCTAACCATTGACCTTTCATCTCTCATGGCCTGGAAATAAGGGCATCTGAAAATACAGATTTCTGGGTCCCACCTCCAGAGCGTCTAACCCAGCAGACCCAGGGTAGGGATGGTAATCTGCAATTCAGCGAGCTCCAGGGGCCACTCTGGGATCTGGAGTCCTGGCGGTCAGGAAGCGCTGCTGCGAGAGGAAGTGACGTGTGCGCCTGTCTCACGCGGCCTCTGAGTCTGAGCGTTGCTTCCCATGTCCTTCTGTGTCTTACATGCTGCAGAATTGAGACACATGCCTACCAGCGCCAGGGGCTCAGTCACTGTGCTAGCCAGGCCCAGAAGGAGAGCCACGACAGACAGCACCAGCCGCATGCCAGCAGGGTGCACGGGCCCAGTGTGCGTCCCTCTGCAGACGCTCGGCTGCTTCTAAAAAAACCGAAACTATGGGAGTTCAAGGGGCAAAAAAACTAAGCAATATAAAGTGACAATGAAAAAAAAAAATCTATCCACAGAAAGGAGGCAGCTAAAAAAAAAAAAAAAGGAAGGGGGCAGCTCTGTGGGTAGAGAGATGGGGAAAGGTACAGGGTGTCATCGGTGACAGGGGGAGCTGCCGCAGGACAGCAGGCACAGGCCGAGCTTTCTGTGAGGGCAGCCAGACTGCTGTTCATACTCTGACATGTCTGCATAAACCCTGGAAGCGGGTACAAGAAGCTAATAAGAGTAGTTACAGGAGAGGAGAGAATAGGGTGATAGAAAGACGCTTTTGATAGTTTTTTGAATCATTCTGATTGTTAAAACAATATGAATGTCTCACCCATTGTTGTGGCTTGAACTGTGTCCACCAAAAACAAATGTTTAAGTTCCCACCCCCGGAACCTGGAAATGTGTGCTTCTGTGGAAGGAAAGTCTGCAGATGGAATTAAGATGAGGTCACAGTGGATTCAAGTGGGTTCTAATCCAACGATTGGTGTCGTTATAAGAAGAGAAAATGTATAAGCAGAGTCACGGGGAGAACCATGTGACGATCAAGACAGAGACTGGAGCAATGCACGTACAAGCCAAGGATGGCCAGCAGCCCCCAGGAGCGGGAAGAGTACAGAAGGAGCCTCCCCTAGAGCCGACGGAGAGAGCCCACACCCGCCCGCACCTTAATTTCGGACTTCTGTTCTCCAGATTCTGTGAGAATAAATTTCTGTTGTTCTAAGCCACCTGGCTTGTGGTTCTTTGTTACAGCAGCCCTAGGGAACTAATACGTGTATTGTGTATAGTTATAGATGTATATATGTACACATACATATATCATATATACACACGTATATACATGTATGTCTTTAAAATATGTATGATTATATACATAATAAGCATATAATATATAGAGTAAATAAACATATACATTTTTAAGTTTTAAATAAGAGACAAACAAGCATGTGGGCGGACACGTGGACACGGGCTCTGAGGAGCAGCAGGGCATCTTACTTGCATCAGGTCCCGTCTCTCCTTCTCGCCTGTACAAATGGCCTTCTTGATGGTCCTGAGCTCGCTCATTATAGCCTGTGCCTCATCCAGTTTGTAGTTGGTGTGAGCACTTGACATCTTACGATCAATCCTGGTTAAAAAAAAGAAATACAAGTCATTCTGTGCAAGATTATAACATTCCATTGCACAACAATAACAAAAAACTCAAAAGCTTCACAGAAAGATGGGAAACAATTAAAAACAACGTTTTGGCGGAGAAAAATAAAGATCCCCTAAAACCTTCCTTGTTTGTGCTGAACACAAAGAGACAGGACTCGGCGGGCGGCCGGCTCCCTCGGCGCCAGGAGCATCCTATGCGGGCGAGGACGGTCCAGGCAGGATTCCTGTGTCCTCTACCAACGACTAAGCAACAAGATCACTGGCTTAATAATTTCCTGAGATTTTAAACTTCCTTCTCTGAGAGGAAGATCATGTCTTAGTTTATCCCCAGCATCTGGGTTAGTGGTCCAAAATGTCTATTAAATAAACATACGAATGAAACCTGTGTGCAAGAAGAATATACGGGGAAACAGCAAAAAGCGGTGAACTCTCCACAGTGACGCCTCATACAAAAGTCAGAAATTCTTACGGCTCCTCTATTTTTCTTTCCTTCTGGTTCTAATTTATCACTCTCTTGACCACTCACCTCCACCATTCTTTCCTTCAGTCCAAGTATCTATTTGTCCTTCCTTCATTCCACTCATTCAAACTAACTTCCTTCCACCCACCCCTCCGCCCAGGCAGCCCCGGCCGTGCGCAAGAGGCCTGGTTCTGGGTGGTGGGAGCAGAGCACTGACCCAGGCGAGGCTTGGCTCCAGCCTTCCCAGAGCAGGCAGGCCCCTGCAGCACGTTCTTGGCTGCATCTTCCACACCTAAGTCTTAGGCCTTGGAAGCCCTCAGGGCTGAAGATACTCTGGTCCAGAAACAGAATGAACTCCTTTTCTGGAAAGCCATTAGCTCGCATTTCATGTTCCAGATTCACTGTTACAGAGGTTTGGGTTCTGAACTGTTTCCCCCATGTTACCTGAAAATCCGATCCTTAACAGCCAGCCCAAACTGTCTTATTTTCCACTCACAAAAGCATCCTGGAATGCCGGTGAGTATGAGTGACACTCCAGCTCTACAGTGGGACCCTGGGCAAGTCACTTCACCTCTTTAAATCTCAGTTTCCCCATGCCTCAAATGGGGACACTAAAGATGTTTCTCCCATTTAGTGAGAAAACGTAAGAAAAGAGCTTACTTAGCAGAGGCCTGGCCTGCAACGTCTGCAGTGATTATTATTAAAAGGATAATGCTGAGTCTACTTACTCACGGGAGAAAAATTAAACAATTCACCAACTCCAGTACTTTACTATCAGTAATAAATTCCTTGCCACATATGTCATAACTCACAGCAAAACTCAGCACCAGAGCTGATCTGAGCTATCAGCACCAATGGAATGAGAAAAGGACAAACAAAACAAGCAGGGAACCATTCCCTCTCCCTTGGAACAGAGCTTCAGGGCTCGATAGCACTGCTACGAATGCCATCAGCTACAAATAAAATATTTATGACAACTGGTCCTGATTCCTCTTCCTTGGAGAGCGGCTACAGATGCACCATGGGCCCCCACACACGGAATGGTGCCACCCCTACATCCCAGCACAGCCTGGCCATGTGGTTTTCCATCTTAGCCGTTTTATGGAGAACCAAGAGTCTCTAATGTGAGGCAGAAACACAGGCCATCCATCTCACAGCACTACATCTGCCAAGGAAGTGGCCCAAAGCTTCTTACAGAGAGAATCTAGACTCATTTATGTAATAATGTCTCCTTGCATCCATCTTCTGACAAAAGGCTTTCCAATACAGCATATTTAGTGTCACAAACCACAACCCCCATAGGCTGATAAAGTCTGCAGAAAAGGGTTATGTCACTTCCATACAAAAAACCTGAGGCCAGAAAAGTCTCGTTTCTCTGTAACAGTCCATGAGACCTCTGTGAACCAGGTCTACTGGCTCCTCCAGAATGAAAAATACAGCAAATGGATCATCCCGAGAATGACGCCATGCAGAAAAATGAAACTCTGCTGCATTGAACAAAAAAAAGTTTTCAATCACCTGAAAACCAATGTCAACCAAATAGTCACAGAAGTACAGACACACAGCACTGTCAAGGCTGCAGTGTGAGACGAGAACCAGGTCAGCTCCAGCTCTGGATTAGGTGCTGTGATTTCCTTATGGCTTTGAGCAGCCTCAGAGCCTGACTGCAGCTGTCAGCAAAGCCAGGGATGGAGCCAGCTGCCTGTCGAGGCACGGGCATCTGGAAAGGGAACGGCTGCCACATGGAGGAAAACAGGCCGATTCCCAACAGGGAGAGGGACCAGCAAGGCCATGATGCACTTCATTGGTGGCCACCGCAGAGCGCCAAGGAGAACAGAAGTTCAACTTCAAGGCCACAGACCTGGGCAGAAATGTTCTGTTGGCCAAGCTGTGGGAAGAGGAACATTCATCTATGCGTGGTGGGGATGCAACACGGCACTGCCTCTCCCAAGGACAACCTGGAGATATCTAAGGATACGACCAAGGCCGTTACCCTGTGACCCAGCAAACCCACCTTTGAGAACTTCTCCTGAAATCTTTCGTGTCTACCCGTGCACAGCATTAGGTGAAAAGCTGATGGGAAATGTTATAAATGGATGTATCAGGCCAACACCACCAGAACCCACTGATAACTTCCACACCGCAAAAAGAGACAGCCAGAGACGGAGGTACCACCACTACCTACGAAACAAACTTAGCTCCCCAAAAGGAAAAGAAAAGGAAACTGAACTTGAGTCAGATCACGCCTCTTGGATCAGTGACACCAGCTGCACAGAGAAACGGGGGAGAGCACGTTTCATGACACCATGCACGTTCCAGCAACAATGTCCATGGGACGAGCGGACTAGCCTCTGCAACGAGTAACTTGTTGAAAGAAAGAAGAAAAGAAAAAAGGAGAGTGGGGGAGAAATTAAGAGACACACTAACCAGATGTACTGTGTGGACCTTGTCTGAAACTGGACCCGAACAAACCAGAGAAATAGGAAAAAGTGCTGGAGAGGGGACGACATTAAGAGATTACTTTTAGGTGCCACAGGTATTACAGTTATGTTTTCAAAAGGAGCCCATACCTTTACGAGAGATATTTATGGATTAAATACGATTCTGGGATTCACTTCAATAACGCAATAAGGGCTTGGGAATGAGGCTAAGTGACTGAAAACAAGACTGGCCATCGTGTGGTTAGCTGTTGAACTGCAGTGAGGGCCCCAGGAAGGAGCCATCATACTCTTCTCTCTACTTCTGTGTATGTTTGACATTTTCCATCATTAGAAGTTTATATATATTATACACGCACACACGTACAAATCTATCCTTAACCCAGAGACTGCGTTCACAGCCAGCTCCCATCTACAGAAATTAACAACATACACAGACTTAAAAAAAAATACAAAAGGTTCTTTTTTCCTCACTTGGACCCAAGCGTAATGATGGATTTCCTTGCTAGCCAGGAACGTTCACCAAGATAAACAAGTTGAGTTTAAAATGTTTTAAGTAGCCAAACTCTTGGTGAGGTGCTCTGGAAAAAATACACGGGAGGTTCTGGGAAGCAAGAACAGCAGAAAATTTTCTGGAGGAAAGTCATTTTAAGAATGCCTTAGATCAATGTTGGTAACAGTACAATGACGTACAATGGTTCATGCATTATCTGTGCTTAGAGTTAGGATTTTACAGGAGGGGTGGGGTAGTCACACTGCCCATGCTTACAAAAGCTTTTCCAAATTTCTCAATAAATAATAGCAATTGGCATGATTCGATCCAAACGTGAGAGCCAACCTTCAGTATCAGAAAACTAAAGAGGCTGTTTTCATCCCATACATGGCCTGTGTGACTCAGAGGAAGGTGGCAGACTGCTTTTCATCTGCAAAGCATTTTAAGCCGAGCACTAGTCCCCGTGTTTCCTCTCCTCCCTGTGAGGCTGTCACAGCACAGAGTGAACATGTGCAGTGACAACACAGCAGCCCACCAAACGCCGCCTCGCAAGGCAGCTCCATCTGGAAAGCTGGGGTGGGTCCCCCAAGAACAAGGCCAGGTCCAGAACCCTCCTCTCGGGCCACTCCTCAGCCTCCACTGGGGAGGGCAGGCATCCCCACAGGCTCTAGCAGAGAATGAGGATTGTCCCCTAAATATAAAATAAAGATCTTCTATGCTGTACACCCAAAATAAACACAACACTGTAAACTGACTATATTTTGATTTAAAAAAAATACTAATAAAGTAAACTGCATGCAAAAATAAATAAAATAAAACGAAATAAAACAAACAAACAAAAGGTCTTGTTTCCCAAGTATTTCCATTTAAAGAAATGAAGTATCTTCAGGGAAAAGAGAGATCTGATGTTTAGCACTGACAAATAATGAGCACAAATGAAAGCATAAAAGCGAACACCCATGAAGCTTTAGGACACGTGTCCTGGCACCAAACAGGTCAGTACAACAGGAAACCACAGGGGACCTCTCCCTCTGACACTGCAGGCCACTCACTCTTGCAGGGTCTCCACCCCCTTTTCCTTGTACTGCAGTTCTTGCTTCATCTGGGTCAGCTCTCGTTTTAATCTGGAAAGCTGAAAGACAAATGACATGTTTTTTTTCCAAAAACCATCTGTGAAAAATGATTTCTACGGTCGTCAGCATTGTCATCTAAGTTTCTAATTAGTTTGCAATTGACTGGATCAACCATCCCCTCCATGAACTTCCATCCATGGGCATGTAACCCAGCCTCAGTGGAAGAGCTGGCTCCCCCAGATACACAAGTCCAGGATCACTCACAGGCCTCTACCCACCTGGAGCCCTGGAACCGACAGCGATGCTCCTTTCCAAGGTACTGATTTACACACTGCAATGAGCAACCCTGTTCATACTTTTTTCATCCTCCCTTCTACTCACTCCCCATAGATCCCACATGAGAAACATGGCTGCTCAAAGCGTGGCTTCCCACTACCTGAAAAGTCACCTGGAGGGCTTATTTAAACAGATTCTGGGACCCACTGCAGGCCTGTGTTAAAGCTCAGGGGGTAGGCCTGGAGCTCACACTCTGAACTGACTCCCCAGGTGTTTTTCGTAGGTGTGTCAGAATTTGAGAACTGCCACACTAATAAAAGAAACATTCTGGTTTAGGGACTGAGACACCAGAAGATGCAGCCTCGTCTCCAAGACATCTCCCGTGCTTTGCTGCAAATGCAACAAACCGTTCCCCCTCCCAGACACCCAAGGGGCGGAAGGGATGAAACAAGGTGGCACGTAAAGAGCCAGCGTCACTGGGAAGGAGCATCAGAACCTTCAGGTTAAACGCCACCGCAGGCAAGGCTTCTCTGGGAATGCAGCAACCTGGGAAGGGCAACAGATGTTAAAGATGCCGAGGGTTGGGGCTGGCATCCCGCTGATACAGGGAAGTGCACCTTTGAGGCCGGGCCCTGATGTCACCCAGTCTTTCCAAATGGGGGCTGAGTGTAGCCCCAGGAAACACACAGAGGGATACAGGTAATTTTTGTTAGATTGGCTAACACTTTAAAATTAATCTTTTCCCCTCCTACTGGGAAAGAAGTGGAAAGTAAAACCAAATGTAATAATTCCTGAAACTGAAAATCTTACTAAAACGGGTATGTTAGAGACCTTGACCATCAGAAAATGAACCGTGGTAAGTGGTGTTACATAAAAACAGACGCGGGCTTCTAGGTGTGAAAACATTCATTTTACTCACCCTATCCCGACGACTTGCTATTTCTGCTTTAATTTGGTATGGGTCGTACTTTGTATTTGCTGAATATCCAGAGAAGCCTAAACAGAAGAAAAAGATTTTACAATGGATACTTTAAAATAAATAAATACACACAGAGAGGATCTTCTGATTCACCGTATTAAGTAATCAATTCTAAGTCTGAGATTTGCAAGTTGGCACTGGCTCCTCAAGAATTGACATTTCACAACCTCAAGTCTTGATGTTTGATTTTTATATGAGGCCTTTCTACGTGAATCCACATAATAAAATGTATGGCTGTAGGTAAATCAAAACTCTGTTTATTGCAACTGCAAAACAACCAGGGTTAAAAACCATATATACATGGGGGGAGGGGGGAGGTTGGGGGAGGTATGGTTATAGTATAGAAAACTGTTCTTATTATGTAAATAGTACATATGGTACAAATCCATTTTTATTTCTTTTTAAAATGCACACACACACAAGGAAGTCACTGGAAGGAGAGAACCCCAAAGTTGACTGGGCTTATTCTAATGGTTTCATTACAGAAGATTTTACTTTCTTCATATCAATATTCTCCACCTAAGTGATTTCTGACATAAGAAAGAAAAAATACTAAAGATCAGTAGAATGGAAAAGATGATTTCTAGTAACGTGTTGGTATCTGGCAGGCTCGAGGAAAAGCTTCTCTTCCACACTGTCGGTTCCCCGAAGGCTGAAGCGAAGCGCCCACGCTTTTGTTCCAGCAGCTTGTTTTCGATGGGTGTTTAGCTAAGTCACATCACGTAGCTAAATGCTTCCTTCAGCAGTGCAGCACGCGATTTAAGGTCTTCAAACAGACACAGCATCGTTATCACGAGCGGCCAGTAACCGGGAGTGGATAAGACACGCACAGCTGTCCAGCTGTGGGTTAAGCACAGTCAGCCAAGCCTTTTCTGGTGTCTCAGCAGCTGGAGCAGCCCACGGCCGTCTCTCATTTCTAGCACCCCATCCACGCTCCACAACACTTTTTCCTGATGCTTCTGTCTCCTTTATCAGAGGCCTCTAAGCCGCAGTGACCTGGTTCCTATCCCTTCCTGAGCTGTGGAGGCTCCTCTGCCCTCATCTGTGAGTCAGCCCACACTGGCGTCATCTGCCTCCGGGTCACTTGCAGTAACTGCACCTGCTCCGAAGACCCATCTGCAGGGCCAGTACCTGTTCTTCTGCTCCTCTGATCTGGGTACCGAAGGCCGTCATTCAGGTAACTAGGTGCCAACACCTAGAAGCTAGTTTATAATCATCTCCTGATTTTGTATTGGAGAAGATGGCTCAAAGCCATTCAGTGGTTTAAACAGCAAGATTATTTAATGTCCTCAAATAGAACCACATCCAAAGTTCATCAGAGCTGCTCAGATACCTCCTTTAAAAAAAAACAAAACAGTCCTATGGAAAATCTATTTAAGGCCCCATCAGTCAGAATTTCAAATTACTAGAATCTACTGGAAATAAATATCTGGAGGAGCTACGTGTTTGCCACCTTTATCTCAAATGTTCTTATATTTAGAATTGTAATCTCTCAAAGACATGGAGTAAAATGTTTTTAAAATAGAATTCTTTCTTAGATGAAGAATGTCTATTTCCAAATCCCACAAAGTCCATCTTGTCTGACTCTCTGGTTTCATTTAAGACCAGTAATAAAAGCAACACCTCAAACAATGCCCTTAAGAGGCAGAAATTATTTCTATAAAATTTCCACATTCAACTCCTGGGACTTAGTTTCTCAGGCCTGAGCTTCAGGGGCTTCCACTCAGGGCCCAGGTGACATGCAAATGAGCCTAGGGCTTGCTGACTCCTCACTTCCACGTGTGTCCACTTGTCATGGTGCAGCTGAGGAAGACAATGCCAAGTCATTGCCTGCGCTCTTTCCCACTCCAGGTATAAAAGTAACCCCGCCACCAAAGTCCAGAGAAGTTAACTGCAATGTTAAACATCAGTGACAATGATCTGAAATCGTTGCCGGAACTCTGTGTATGTGCAATTTCACAGGGGAAACTGGCAAAGGAAGTCGAAATGAATGCGAGAGGTGTAGTGGGGACAGATGGACAGACTCACGGCAAGCTGCCCCGAGTTCTCGTGGGTAACTAACAGAACCCTGAGGCGGTCGGGCATCCGCCCCTACCCCAGGACACTCAGCCTTGACCCAGTCCTGGAGGGGGAGCCTGATAACCCAGGACATCACTGAGCTGCCACCACTGAGTCCACCAATGGGGAGGCGCCCCACCTCTGGAGGATATTGGGAGGTGACAAAGGCTGTCCTCCTGGTCTGGGCCCAGGGGAGTGAGTCCTCTGTACTCACAGCTGAAACCATCCTAAAATGATAAAAGAGGTTTTACTTATTGATTCCATTCATGATACCTCTGCTACAGTTTCTAAAATTATAAAATTCGAGGACTGGGATGAGGCAAAAGGCAACTCAAGTACCTAAGACAGTGAGTACCTTTTATCTTCAAATGCTAAGGAGAGTCAGAAACACTGGCATCACTTTTAACAATAGAATTCAGTTTATAAAGACAAATTCTCAGTTCCTATGTCTGCCAGTAAGTCTAACGGAACCCATTTGTGGAGTCCCAGGAACAGCTCAGGACTCTAGACCCCGTTTTTAATGGCATGTGTACCACAACATTTAGAAAAAGAAACGTCTTCCTCTGTGAAGACACGTCTCCCATCTCAAGGTCTAAGACAAATACCAGACCTTCATCTCTGAAGCTTTCTTCTCGCTTGAAGAGTTCGAGTGGGCAGAGCTTTTAAATAGCTTAAGGCGTCCACTCAGGCAGACAGCATTGTTTTGGATGATATAATAATAAGGTCATAGCTTAGCTGGACCACAACAATGTAAATTACTAAACCTTGCTATTATAGGGTACCTTTCACATTTATTTCATCTAGTCTCACAAAAATCTTTGCCAGAGATCATGATCATGTTTCCCCACTTTATAGATTACGGCTGAGTTTGCAATGACTTGACCTACACTGTGCCATCAGTCAAAGAGGGACTTCTGTCTAGAACTTGGGCTCCTGTGGGTCAGATTAGCTTTTCCAGTGTAAGAAGAAATGGCCCTCCAGCTCCCCGTGCCCGACAGGTGAAGGTGATCTGTGTATTTAGCACTCAGAATGCTGCAGACCCCAGTAATCACTCTGGATGAGATTTTATGGGTTATTGAAAGGAGAAATGTGTATGTCCACATGTCCTCTGTCTCTGTCTCCTTCTCTCACACAGGCCTCCTCTGTGCCATGAGAACCTGAGATCCCCCCAGGGGTGTGACATGCTTTACAAGACCAGTAGTCCCTCTCCAAAAACATCCCCTGGGCAGATGGCTCCTCAGGACCAGGTGTGCGCCTCCAGGCATCAGCTCTGTAGGGAGCTGCTCGAGGGAGCCCAGGAGGACTCCGGCAGAAAGGACAGCAAGCCCTGACAGTTTCCATGCTGACAGGTACTAATTAGCAGAGTTGCGACCAAGGTAGGCATATAAATAACCAAGGCCAACAAAAGAGGGCGTGACTTCTTTTTTAAAGGCATCATAGGCCAAGGAACAAAAATATTAAACTAGCCCACTCAGAGGTAACCTGAAGAAGTGACACAAGAGGCCACCAACCCAAACCAAGAACTCTCTCTCGAGGACGGGCGAGGAGGTGCGGTAGACACGTGCACTCTGCTGCGACCGTAAAGACGGAGTCACCCCCGAGTACCTGGGGAAATGCTGTGTGCACCGTTTCCACCACCTCCCACCCCCCGCCTGCTCCAACGTGCTTGCGTGAAGCATGAGAGAAGGCTGACCGAGGGCCTGCGGCCCTTATCCTACGCCAGACACTAGATGAGAACCCTTCACCAGAGAAACAATGGGAGATGACAGTCTGTGCACTGGGCTCGGGGCCTCAGCAAGAATGCTGGCAGGACTGAGGACTGGTAAGGTCAAGCCTCCCCACCACCTCTCCCAGGAACGCAGCGTGGGCCAGTGCTTTCTCACCCGAGACAAGGCCCACTCTCTCCCAGCCACCGAAAGAGACTCTGGGGGCAGACTTCTAGGAGCTCCTTGGAGCCAGGGTAACAAACAAAGTCCTATTCCTGCTGCTGCCAGAAGGAAGCGTCACAATCAACCTGGACAAGTGGATCTCAACTCTGAGAACCACCTGGGGAGCTTTAAAAAAAAAAAAGGGTGAGGGGAGCCTGGCCCCACCCAAAGCCATTAAATCAAAATCTCTAGGGGTGGGAGTGGGGTCCAGGCAGTCAAGAGTTTTTAAAACCCCTTCAGGAGATTCCTCTAGTGCAGCCAGGGTGAGAACCACTGGTGCAGATTCTTCTACAAAGGAGCAGATAGTCAGTATTTTTGGCTTTGTGAGCCATATGTCCCTGTCCCAGTTCCTCAGCTCTGCCACTGTGGCTGTTAAATCGGTAAGTGAGTGGACGTGGCTATGTTCCAACAGAAGTTTATTTACAAACAGCCAGGGCGGACAGGATTCAGCCTGTGGGTCATAATTTGCTGACTTGTGGTTCAGACTGTAATTTACCCCAAGCAAGAATTCCTTCCAAAATATCCTGCAGATGGTCATGTACTTCATCTCAATGCACTGGGAGGCTAGAGTTTCTCAGGAAGAATGAAAGAGTAACTCCAGAAAAAAAAATTTCTGAAATAACAAATGTCTTCAGTGTTAAAAAGAAGGCAAACAGAAGGACACTGCAATGGAGGAAGTGGGAGAAAACGCTACAAAATGGAGCTGGAGAGGAAGCAGTGGGTGTGTCTCAGAGAGAAGGCTCCCACCGCAGAGAAGCTCCATCTCGGTGTGCTACAAAGCATAAAGCAGGGCTGGGTAGCAGGCAGCTAGCTCACAAGCCCACAGGAATAAAGCAGATTTGGGTTCTTAGTCTCATGGGGATGTGTGTGCTCAAATCCAGCAAAGCATGAGTTTGCTTTAGTCAGAGACAACAAAGGTTAAGGCCTGGTATTCTCAGATGCCAGATGGCCCAATACTGCCACAAAATCTTTCCTCTCCAGTGAATAGAGCTTTATTCCGGTGATTTCCATGACTTGGGGGGAAATCTGTACAGGGTATGGAAGAGGTCCCCTCCTCCTGTGCTCCCCCCATATCCTTCTGCTCCAATATTAGAAATGGCTGTTCTAGTTAATTCCTCTGCCTCACTTTCCCCTACAATCAGCCATGAGGGATAAATCATGTCCCCAGCATTTAGTATATATCAACACCAGGTGCTAAATAAATATCTGTTGAAAACTAAATGAACAGTTTAGCAATCCTACTATGGGCCATAAGGAAGTCAAGAAGTAGAAAGTGCTCTGCCCTCCACGTGCCCCTTTCAGTGTTGTGTAATTGCCAGATGACCTGTCAATTTATAATTGGACCTTATTTCCAGGTAATTTGAACAATGGGAAGGCATGGTGTTCCAAAACCATGATCAGTTCTTCTGAGCTACCTCTTCCATGTCTCAGAAAAGCACACAGCCCCAAAGACTATGTACACAGACAGATCTGGGTTCAAATCCAAGGTCTACCACTTATTGAGTACGGAGCCCTGAAGAACTAATTTAGCCCACTCAATACTGTTTCTTGTGGATACCCCAAAGATAACATCACAGTGTTAACAGTGCTTCATGATGTGGCAACCACAATAATGCTGAGAAAACACCAGCCCATTCCACATGGGTTCCTTTCGCTTCGAGTCATTGCCAATGAAGGAAATCATGGGAAATAAGTCCAGATATCATTCTGTTTCCAGTACCAGAGCAAGGAAACGCCTCTTTGCTTTAGATGACTAGCAATGAGAGCGATCTGGGCTGTGTGAGGCCCATGGGGCCAACTGGAGTCCAGGCGTGCTATGAATCCTGCCACCAGCAGCTCCTGATGGGGGCCCAGGCCTCTGGAGCAGACATCCGTTACAGCACAATGATTCGAGCCAGCCGGATCACTGTCTTGAACTTTAGCCTGTGGCCAGAAATAGTTCATTTGGGTCGTATCTAACAGAGTCTTCCTTGATGGAGTTCAGGTTAAATGGCAAATTCGAAGAGTTTATCAAAACCCAAGGGACAGCAGCCTATAAACTGCCTGGATTAATTCCTAGACTCCATTCGTAGTCTTTTTCCCTGAGATAGGCTCCAGCAAGATCCACTGGCATCTCCAGCCCTTCATGAAAACAGGGAGGCCCCATGTGGCCTCCGAGGCCACCTACAGGAGTAGATGCAGAGATGGTGTCTACGCAGGGACCTCTGGTGGGTCGGGGAGTGGAGTTTGATGAGCACATTAAAATCTCAAGTCAACATACAGAGTCATCATCTTCCTCTAATCAAGGTTTCTTCATACAGGACTTCACAGACAGCACCTTGAGTATTTCTTTTTTACTGGGCATTAATAAAATTCTATGGCACACAGGAAGGAATGAAATTGAGTCCAATTCCCTATTTGCCCAAATGTCAAGGGAGTAAAAAGCCCACAGAAGTACAAAAACAGATGTTGAGGGATGTCCCAGCTCCACAGGATGACCAATCCTGAACGCCCCTACCCTCTAGGCTTGGCATTGCCATGGGACCCCACCCCTCACCCCCCTAGGGCTGGGTATAGAATCCAACAGGCTGTAACTAGGTCCTCCTATATTAGCATCCTCAGCAGCTCCAGTCCCGAGTCCCCATGCTCACTGCAACTCAAGTCCGGGCTGCACCAGTATAGGAACCAGTATATAAAACACATCTTCTCTTGACGAAATATTTCCTTTCCATTACTGGCAAGAAACTTCCTGCCAAGTTTTTCTGATATGTCCTTTCCCTATTCTATTCCTAGAACGACTGACTGGAAAACCTCTTTGGAGACCTAACCAAACCTAATCATGGAACAGATGAGGTGCCTAAAGGCTCCTGGGATGAAACACTCTATTAGGTTGAATTGTATGAAATGGCCAATATTTGGCCCCTTTTAAGCCATAAAAAGGACAATTTTATATGGTTCAACCTACTTCCACCAAGTAACTTTTGGAAAGGTTTAGAATCGCTAACTATAAGCTCTCAGAAACAGTTATAAACCAATGCTTCAGCTAAATGTGACCTCAAGGCACCAAGTCCATTGAGTTGGTCATCCTATGGGATCATTTAAAAGAGACCATACACTGAGCCATAAAAGTCATGTCAGTAGATACTAAAAGTTTGGAATCTTATATAGTCTAGTCTCTGGCCATAACAGAATTAAATTAGAAATCAACAACATATCTTTTAAAAGTTCCAACAACTTACTTTCATTTTTTTATTTTTATTTTTAAAATATGGAACGCTTCACAACTTTGCGTGTCATCCTTGCACAGGGGCCATGCTAATCTTTTCCGTATCGTTCCAATATTTAGCACATGTGCTGCCAAAGTGAGCACCCAACAACTTACTTTTATAAGAACCCATGGGTCACAAGATAAATCACAAAAAAATGGGGAAATATTTTGAGCTGACTGAAAATGAAAATACCAAAATTTGTGGGATGCAGTTAAAGTAGTACCTAGAGGAGAATTTATACCTTTAGAGGCTATGTGAGAAAATCAGAAAGGTCTGAAATCAATGATCTGAGTCCCTACTTTAGGAAGATAGAAAAGGAAGAACAAATTAAAGCCAAACCAAGTAGAAAGAAGGAAATAATAAAGAAGACAAATCAATAAAATAGAAGAGAGACAAGAAATTGGGGGGAAAAAAGGAAAATCAAAAGCCAGTTCACTAGAACGATACATACAATGGATAAAAGGTTAGCTACGCTGATTAAGAATACATAAATGATTAATATCATGAATCAAAGAGAGGACACCACCTCAGAGTCCAGACATTGAACGAATCATACAGGAATTCTACAAAAACTTCATAAACTTGACAGCTTGGATTAGCACTCGGTAGAATCCCTGTGGGCCAAACCCAGCTTGTTACCCATTTTTATACTTTCATCAGATCAAGCCACACACATTCATTTATGTATCGTGTCTGGCTGCTTCTACATGGTAACAACAGGCTTGAGTAGTTGCATCTAAGACCACATGGTCTACAGAGCCTAAAATACCAGCTGACCCTTTACAGAAGTTTACTGATTTTTAGATTAGGTGAAAGAGACGAACTTCTTGAAGCACACAAATACGAAAACTGATTCAAGAAGAAACAGGAAAATCTGATTACCCCTGTATCTATTAAAGGTTACGAACATTCCCAGGAAGAACTCCAGGTCCAGATGGCTTTTCTGATTAATTCTATCAAACGGTTAAGAAGGCACTACCAATCTCACATAAACTCTTGCCAAAAACTAGGGAGGAGGAACATGTTCCCACTCATTCTGTGAGGCCAGTATTATCCCATTACCAAAATCAGAGACAGGCATTATAAGTAAAGAGAACTATGAAGAAACCAGCCTTTTCTAAAAACTAGCACTGAGCTGACCCATCACATTTTGATGGACAGTTAAAAACAAACAAACAAACAAACAGAAAAAATCCTAGTACATACCAATGTCTGAAGAATGAGAGAAAACAGCCTAGAAACAACATATCATTGTACCTGAGCCTGCATTCTCTCACGGCAGATGGAAACACAAACATCTCAAATTCCTGTGACAGAGGGGAAACCCCGGCTTATTTACCTCCAACAGCAGCTGCAGTAAAAAAGACGTACGGCCCCTTGACCTCAACTCCATTCTGACCTGCAACACAGGATAGAGCTTTGACCATGTCTTCCACGTTCTAAGCTGGGTCACAGAGCAAATCCCTGGCAACACGGCAGTCATGCCGCAGGTAAGTCCTTCCAAGTCTCGGCTAGACTTAGGTTTTCACAAAAAGAAACCCTGTGGTACCAACTTCATACACTCTCCCCAAGCTTTCGGGCCCCGGGACAGCCATGGCTGCGTGCACCCGCGGTGGGCTGCTGGGTGTGACAACTCCGGTGGGAAGGGGCTGGCTCAGGCAGTGACTGACTGAGTCAGCAACCAAATGCTTTGGCTTCCGCGACTGGACCTGATTCCTTCAACACCTGAGCATCTGCAGAGTCCTACTGAAATGGGAGCCCACAGCCAGCACCCTCTGAAGCTAAGAGGGGCTCCCTATGGAGAACGTCAGTGTGCGTCCATCTTACTTGAGGGGCAGAGAGTTCTCCAATTCTCTGCGCTATACTGAGTCTCTCCACCTTCAGTGTGTTGCCCAAGAAAGGAGTCTACAAAGAGACAGGTGCCTGACATGTGGAGGCTCCTGGATCTGTGCATCCACGATCAACAGAAGCGTGGTATGGCTTTCCCAAGGATCAGCCCAGACAAGCAGGATTAACTGCAGGGGTCTCCAGGTGAAGCCCTTTCCCACACAGACAAATATGAGGCATGAGATGGTTTTGTGTCACGACCTGAAATGTACTTGTTTATGTCCTCCCTTCCCCAGCTGCTCGGACACTCCCTGAGGGCAGGGACCTCTCCTCTGTTAGGCTCCACCGTATCACTGTGCCTGGGCACAAGGTGGGCATCTGATAAATATTTGCTAAAGGATGGTAGTGAATGACCATCGATTCCCGTGTGGAAGGCTGATCCCCTGTCTGTGTGTGATTAGAAACTTTATGAAGCTGCCTCGCCCGAGTGAAGTTCGGGCTTTGCAGATAACCTAGCAGAGATGGCTCTTAAAGTCGCGCGTGTTCACTGGAGGAGCCGGGCAACTCACAGCTGGCGTATGAGCGGCTGTCGTCCTCACACATTTTGTGCAGCTGCTGATATTCCTCCTGAGCCAGCTCGAACCGCTGCTGCTTAATCTGGTAGATTTCTTTCTTGGCATTGAGAGCCTCCTGGGCTACAATTAAGTACTCCTTCAGCATCCGTTCCTGCTCTCGTCTCCATTGTTCTCTGGGGTCCTCAATCTGGGTAAGCTCTGAAATGAAAAGGGTAAGGACATAAGTGACTTCAAGTAAAATCTTTAGGTTGACCAATAATTGTGCAGTTATGTGACTGGTCGATATGAAAATTAATTAACTACCAGGATGTTCATTATGGAAGCGTCTGCATAAGGAACCTTCCCAAAGTGTGGATCATCTTCTATTTACATACCCACCGCTGAGAGGAGACCAAGGCTCTGTAGATATGCAACAGTTCCTTGAAGGGGAAGACAACATCAGACAGTTGTTCACACAGTCAGTAAACGTGGGTGGGCATGAACCCAAAGGAACTCGTCACTGTCAAACTAAGAGATGCATCCAACCTTCTTCTCCCTGACTTGTCCAACCTGGATACTATCAGCTCTGCTGTCCCTGTGACTGGCTTGCTCCCTCCCCTTCCCCCCATGCCAGACCACGTCCTTCTGCCTTCTTTGTGAACTTCCTCATCTCCTCCCGCCCATAAATCCGCCCCGCTTTCCACTCTGGCTTTCTCACTAGACCAGCTCCCGGAAGGGCTCATGCTTACCTCTGGCTCCAACCTCTCCTGAGCCCCATCCTTTCCTTCCAACTCCCTTCTAGCTACATCTCCACGTGGACGGACCCAAAGTAACTGAGTCAATCATCCAAAGTTGGACTCATTCTCACACAGCGCCTTTTCACTACCTAAACCGAAACCAAACCACGGCAGGTGGCCCAGCGCCTGCTGCTGTCGCTTGCCCTCCCGAAGGGAGCCGCACCACCGGGATCTGCCCACTCAGCCAACCTGGGACCCCACCTCAGAGGACTCCTACCCCTTGCCCTCACCCAGAATATTTGGTGGGGCATCCAGAATTGGTGATTCCTGCCCCTACCTATAACAATGACTGATGACATGCCGTCTCTCCATCTCCCCTTAATTCAATCAGACCCTCACAATCTCTCTCCAGAAACACCCAGGCTTCCTGACTCATCCCACCGAGAGCCACCCTCAGTGTGTTCACCAAAGTTACCTTCCCAACTCTGCCTGCAATTCTTTAACACGTGAACCTCTCTTAAAGCACAAAGTCCAATATCCTCCACGTGATGAGTCCTGAAACTAACTTGCCAGCTTTATTTCAAGTTTCTGCCCTTTTCCCCAGAGACATCCTCTACACAGACTAAATTTTCCACAGTCCCCATCTTTGGAAACGCTTATCCGTGCATTTACATCACTTCTGTCCTCCTCTGCCCACCAGAAAACCATGTCATTGTCTAAGTCCCTTTACAAAGGCACCTCTTCTCTGAAGCCTTCTCTGCCCCACCAAGCACACATATCTCTGTGCAATGGCTAGGACTGCTGCTCTGACCACTCGCCGCATGACTGTTTTTGTATTTCTTTATTTCCCATCTAAACTCCAAGCCCCTAGAAGCAGGCGCACAGCCCCAGTCATCTTTATATTCTCAGGGCCCTTCGTCAGTCTGAGACTCAGAAGGCAATCTATGATTGTGGACCGCAGGCTCACTGAGTGCGGAGCAGAAGGGGCCATCTGCTCCGTACAGAGGACTACAGTCCTGAGATCAGATTCTTACATCGAGGGATGGAGTGATCAAATGGGCAAGACACCCAGACTCGGGAAGGCTCCCTTCCTTCACGGCAATCGAATTCCTAGTGGAGATTTCCACAGAAGCGCCATCCTAAATGCAGTAAGAAACGGAAAGTGGCGTCCTGCTCCCAACATCGAGACCGCAGGCTGCAGTGGCTCTGTTACAATGATGCCATATTGGTCATTATATACAGGCTGCCGGCAGCCAAAACAAAATTAAGGAGAGTTCCTAGAAGAAAAATGCTAATAAAATTCCCCACCCAAATCCTAAATAAACCTGCAAAATATTTTACTCCAAGTGCACCTGAGTACACTACTGCAACAGCCCAAACATGGAAAAATTAGGGAATCTCACCAAATGGTGAATGGATGAATAAAATGTGGTCTACCTATGCAGTGGGGTGTCATTCAGCCATAAGAAGGAATAAACTATTGATATCCTACAACATGGATGGACCTCGAGGACCTCACGCTAAGTGAGAGAAGTCAGACCCAAAAGACTACATGTTGTAGGATCCATTTGGATGAAACGTCCAGAAGAGGCAAACCCAGAGAGACATATAGGAGATTCGGGGTTGCGTGGGACAGGAGACTGGCGGGAGGAATGGGGAGTGATGGCTAAGGGGTACAGGGTTGTACCCTGGGGTGATGAAATGTTCTGGAACTAGACAGAGGTGGTGGTTGAGGAACACTGTGAATGCACCAAACGCCACCCAACTATAATGCTTTTAAACGGTTAATCGCACGTTCTGTGCATTTCACCTCAAAATGATTTAAAAAATGTAAATTTTACATCATCTTCGCCACAAACACACACACACACACACACACACACACACACACACACACGAGCGCTTGCTAGGATGTTTCAAGTAAGTTCTTCCTTTTAAACCCTGTCCCAGCAACAACCCCTACTATCCCTCTTCACACTGCTACCCCAGGGCCCCTCCTGGAAGGCCTCTCCAGGCCTTAAAAGCTCACATGGGGAAATAAGAAACAGAAATAACAAACACTGACCTAGCGTTCAGGTTTGGTGGGCTTGGGCCTGGGCGTGGGCAGAGTCACAGTGGTGTAACCGCCTGGATGTCTCTGACGCTGATTCAGCCAGGAGACTTGCCTCGGCCGACAGGCTCTGTTCACACTCTGGTCAGCACACCCGAGGGTCTTGGGAACCTTGAAGGTGATCAACCCAGGGACCCTCTGGTCCCTCACTCCACTGTCAACCTGCACAGTTCCAACTTAACATGTGACCCCTCAGGTTCTGTGCCCTTAAAGAGCTTCAAAGCTGTGCTATCAAGAGCTGGGTTCTTGGGAGCAAGGCTCGGGAGGGGCAGGGCCCTGGCCCTGGAGCTGGTACCTTCCCCCTCCACCGTCCATGGTGCTGGGTCATCCCAGTTAGACTCAAGGTGGCCGAAAGAAAGCCCTTGGTGATTACTCAGGTTGGGGTTTCATGGTCATGTCTAGCGTGTCACGTCGAATCCTTGAAGGTAAAGACTAGGTCTCACTTCCCTGTGTCCCCAGGGCCTCAAGAGTGGCCGGCACGGAGAGGTCCCTTGCTGTGACTCAGTGAGAAAGGAACACCCGCAGCAAAGAAGGGGGCCCAGAGGGATGAGTGAGCTGGGTTTACAAGAGACGAGCCAGAACGGGACCTAGGCCTCAGTGGCAGGCAGGCAGGCTTTCCAGAAAGGTCATGTCAGGTGAATGCCTGTGCTGTTCAGTCATACTACCTGGGCCCAGAGAGGCCAAAGCCTGGTGAGGAGGCCCTGGTGCCCCTGTGCCCAGCAGCCCTCACCTGCCAGAGTGACCACCCTGCAGCTGGGAAGGTGGCCCAGATGGCCAAGACACCTGGACACACGCAAACGAGGGCACCAGCTCAGCCAGGCCGGGGGGAGGGCTGCCCCAGATGGAGCCTCATGGAGCACTGCACCCTGTCCACTGCGCAGTGGGTCCGCCTAGAAGCCCTCGTGCCACGTGGATAACCGCCTGGGAGGGCAGCAGGACTGAGGCAGTACTCATCCTGCTGCCCAGTCTTTGGTTAGGAGCTGCAATCAAGGGGAAGCCGAGTGTATGGATCGGAAACCCCACAGGCCTGGACAGAGACAGGAAGGCTCGCCATGTAGGTTCCTTAACGCTGAACTGAGGAGGCCGGCTGGCCAGTGACAATGCGGGAGTCAGTCCTACAAGCACCAGCCTGGGCCGATCACACTATGGGGACACAAGGAGCCATGAGACCGAGTGAGGGAGGAGCTTCACACTCACACGGCATACACTGTGCATCCTCCCAGCCTCTCCCACACTTAATAACTCCAAGGACAGAAAGCACACTAAGGGAAACTTCATGTCCCCAGTAGTAATGACAATGGCAGGAACACTGAGGGCAGCTAGAACAAAAATGGGAGAGAGAGAAAATGTGAATCTGAGAGAGGAATGGGTCCCCAGCGGTACTCGATGGAGGAAGGCTGATGAGGAGGCAGAAGAAAGCCAGGAGTGGGGTGGAGAAGAGATCTAGAACCAAAGGCAGCATGTGAATCTCAGCACCACTGGGGCAGCTCAGCCTCTGTGGGGCGCCCTGTGAGTAGTACCCCTGGCTTCCACCCACCAGATGCCAGGAGCACCTCTCCCAGCTGTGACCATCGAAAATGCCTCCAGACATTACCAAGTGTCCCTGGGAGGCAATACCAGCCCTGGGTGAGAATCACTGCTCTCAACAACTCCACAAAGAAGGCCGGCATAGTCAAGGACCATTTATTTTAGCTGTAGTCTTTGCATTAGTTTCTCCCTTCACAAAGCTCAAATCAAATCAAATCACATGCATAAGACAAAATGAAGTTAAGGCAACCACTTGGGCATTTACTGTTCCAAGAACTAGTTAAGTTGCATTTTGCAAAAAACAATCTTCTCATTTTGAGAGATGTTTCTATTAGTAGACTGCCTGGGAAATTTATTCTTTCTATTAGGTATTAAAACTCTCCATTCAACATATTCCATGCAGTCCTGAGCAACACACAAGCCAGGTAGCTACATACCTGCTCAGCTAATGGATACTTCAGATGACATTTATAAAATCCAGTTCAATGCTGCTTTGGAGAGTAATAACTGTTTCATCTACAGAAAGAGTTCCTAGCATCTTTGAGATCAACATGAAAACTCATTCATATATAATAACTCAAGGTGGCACTCTACTTACTATTTATGTGGTCCATGTAATAAATTCCAATTTGTTTATCATATACAGTTTCCCATCCTAAAGGAAGTTCATCCCCAACACAATCGGCAAAGGTCAATGGCTTTGTTATCCTGCAAAATAAAATTATGAAAGCAAATTTGAAAGTCAGGTCAATTTCATGTAAGTTTGCTGAATCAATTCTAGAATTTGATTTTAACACAAAAATCATATATTATCTACTTGCTTTTGCTCCAACTATTTGGTTGGAAAATTAGTTCACTGGCTTTGCCTAAGTAATATCAGTACACTCACAGTTTTTTGTTTTTTTTTTTACTATCTCAAAATACAGATTTAAATGCCAGCGAAAACAGATATTGACAGTTACAAAACAGGTAAAACAAGCATCTTCTTCCAAGCGGTATGTTTAATGAGGTGACGACAATGGAATGTGGCTCTGCCACAACAATAGGCGAGCACCTCTGTTTTGTTCTCATTCCCTGCCAAATGTTCCCCCTTCACAACTTCCGGTTTCTGTGCATTATACCCTACTCTATCTAAAATGTATTTGGTAAGTTTCATCTACCAGTGGTCAGAAGTTAAGGAGTTAAACATTAACCATGGACCAAATGCAAAAAGCCAAACAAGCACGGGAACAATACAAGGGGACGCCTACTAAACACTGCCCTGTATTCCTTATGCAGTGGGAATCAGAAATTGCAAAGGGTCCTCTTTGTTTTCTGGAGAAAAACAACAAAAGCACATTGTCTACAGATCTCTCTCCTTAAAGTCCATCTGATCAAGGACCCTTGGCTTGACACAGATAGATAAAGGAGAGGTTTTCCAGATAGGTTTCTTTAAGGAGAGCCTCCCCTCCCCTAGACGTCATGATCACACTGACTGACAAGACAGCTGTCATAAAACAGGCCGCACCAATAATTGTCTGAGTCTGGGCAGCTATCTATTCAGTTCTCTTTATAAACGCATACTGACTGGTATGCATGGGAATCTGATAACCTAAATTTCACTAACTCAATCTTCCCACATCTCTGTTCAAGTCCCTGGCTCCAGGAAAGTGAGATACCATAACCACAGCCAAACCCGACAAGACCAGTATGAATTTCCAACACGTTATTTCCCCAAACTGGTTCGACAAGACTCTGTCTCTCCAAGTAGCATTCAGAAACTGACAAACACCATTAGGACGGCACTGACTGAACTCGTCTTCATTTTAAACATATGGTTTTAAGAAGTGCCAGTCAGTATCAAAACAGAAATACATATGTAGAAGGTAAAATACACCATGGAAATCCTCTCACATACGATGCACTCAAAACCCACAACATCACAAGATGAGCCTACTGTGTACTGTCTGTCCGTCCCCGAAACACCAACCACAGCACAATCCCTTTACAGGTCAGTAATGGTGTGGTAGTGGCATGGTTCCAAGTCACACAGGTAACAGCAGGGTGTTGTGCACGATTCAAGTCCTAAACAGGATCACACCACAACAAAAACAATGCTACTTTAAGAGAAACTGAGTCCTGAGCATATCTCTGCTATTCCAGACTCCCGTATAAGCCTACAGAAGAATACCCAAGCACAGGCGCATTCTAAGCATGTTTACATATGTGATCTCATTTAGTCAACAAATACTGGTGGGAAGACAGAACTGACAGCACTGCTGAGCCCAATTCACTTACTTTACAATTCAGAACTGTTCTAGAACTATTGCAAGTTCAGAGTTTTCCATTTCCTATCCAATAAACACTGCAAGTAATTAAAATAACACTTCCACACTCTTTGTTCTAAAAATAAACAGATATACTATCATTTTGGTGAATTTTATTTTGGCTCGATACAGAATCCATGAATCTCTGATTCCACTTCCTCTCTAAAGAAAGCCTGGATTTTGCACGATCATCCACAGACTCAGTACTTCGAAGCCAGCTGACGAGAAGTCACGCTTCTCGGGGCCCAGCTCACACCAAGAGCGAGAAGTTACCAAGTCCTTGCCGTGGATCTCCTCAGGCCGTGGGGCTCACACTTTGAGCCTGCTAACTCACTTGATGGCAGTGTGAACGGGCTCAACGATACAGATGTCCAGCTCCCAAAAGACAGAAGTAGTAAACTAGAAGGCAAGGACAGGGATCCCTCGGGCAGGAAGAACGCAGCAGGGAGAAGCACATAAACCCACTCACCGCTTTCATCCACTACACCGTGAGACACGCTCACGTGCAGCAGGACACCCATGGCGGCCCGCTCCTAAGCGGCTCCCAATGCGTCCTGCCTCCCGGTGTTCACATCCTCACATGCCCCGCCCCCCCAAAGAGGGCTCTGCTGTGCAAGCGACAGGATATTGTGGAAATGACAGTATGTGGCCTCCGGGGTGAAGTATAAGACATCATACTTCCACCTTATTTTCTTGGATCGCCAGCTTTGGGGGAAACCAGCAGCCATGTGGTGAGACCACTCAAGCAGCCCAGTGGAGAGACCCACATAAGGAAGAATGTGGCCTCTGGCCAACAGCCAGCGCCAATCTCCCAGTCATAGGAATTAATCACCTTGGAAGTGGACCCACCAGCCCCAGTCAAACCTTCAGATGTCTGCAGCCCACCGGTATCTTGACCACAATACCCCCATGAGACCCCAAGTAAGGCCCGCCAGCCAAACTGCTCCTGCACCACAGAAACTGCGGGACTGAACGCACACTGTCATTTGAAGCCACTAAGTTTCAGGGTAATTTGTGTGAGGCAGCAATAGAAAACTAATAAAATATCTGAGTCCTAACGCCCCTTCCTAGTTCATCAGATGCGGAAGTGGACATTTGTAGTGATGGCCCAGGCTACCCACTATTAGGAAGCAGTGAGATGTAGAGGAGGCCTTTTGTCTTATTCCAGAACATTAAAATAGACACATATGCTGCTCTTCTGACTTGTCTACCTATTTATCAGGATGACACACCTGCCAGACTTCCAGACAGGTGTCACTTCAGTGCACAAGGGCAAATTTTGGCATGATTTTCAATAACAGCATGGAGAATGTCTAAATTTATTATCCTCATTATCATTCCAAAGTATTTATGAGACAAAGACTTCGTGGTTTTCTGTTGTCCAGCACATGCCACCATGAATATTCACAACTGTACCAGTATCAAAATGATGATTTTTCTCCCAAGAAAGGTGCTGGTGGGGAACATGACTTCAGTAATGGGTAAATCACTTCAGATGAGTTATCCGGTTTCAGAATCTATTTGAGCCCACTGCTACAATGAGGAGAGCTGAATAAATCTTGGCTCCCTTTTATTGTCAGAAGGGCAGTATCTGGGAGTCTGGAACAGTAGAGTTCTTTTGGTGTTAGCTTTTCAGCAAGGAGTGCTATCTGGATGTTGCTGGCTAAAAAGCCTGATTCCTGCATGGCAGGGTGAGGCCTGGAGCCACCCAGGAGAGATCTCAGACTTGGCTGGGACAATCAGCACCCTCAGCAAGCTGGTGGACTTTGTCCTGGACAATCTTGTGACCCCTCATCCTGCCAATGGTCATCCCTCCAACTGCGTGGAGACGCTGACATCCAATGTCTCTTCCTCAAGCACAGTGGTCTCTACAAAAGTGCGCAGCATTGAGTTGGCCAGGGGAAAGCGCCAGACTGGTGTTCCCATGCCCCTCAAGGCAAGCCCAAGGTCCCGCCTTCACCCATAGGTATGCCAGTCCAGGTTCTTGAGTTCTCATCTCCCCAAAAACTTGATGCTAGATCTTCCCCACTAACTCCTTCCCACAGTCACCACACACAGACTCCAGGGCATTTTTGTCTCTACTACACACAGTTTAGGAAACATACCTCAGTAGGAGACAGATGGCCATTCACAGAACCACTCAAATACAACCATTATTCCTATTTTGGTGTGTTTTCCTCATCTTTTTTCTGTGTTCCCTTTGTTTTTTTCTGACATAGTCATGATCATACAGTATACACAATTTTCTTTTCTGCCTTTTCCACTTAATTTTGTAACTTATTAATTCATACCTTGAGTCTCTCCAAAAATTACTGGAGATGGTCTAACACTATAGCCTAAGTATTCCATCCTCCTTGTTATAAATTATTTGTAAACATCACCTGGAATAGGTGAATTAAGCTCCTTGTGAACAATTACCCTGTCTCAACTGTCTCTGACCCCTCCAGCACCTGGTCTAAGAATAAATAACCTGTATTTCCACAAACAGTTTGCTAAGCGGATCAGTATAATTTACCTAAGCCCTCCCCTACTATTGACAGCTACATTATTTCCTAACTTCTACTAGTATAAATACTCATGAGAGCTGCTCTGGGAAACAGGTCGGTAATTTCTCAAATACTTGAACAGAGTTTCCATATGAGCCAGTAACTGTACCCCCAAGAGAAATGAAAACATATGTCCACACCAAAGAATGTCCACGGCAGAGTTATTCACAATAGCCAGAAGATGAAAACAACTAAGAGCCACCAATTGATGAAAGGGTAAATAAAGCATACAATGGAATATTATTTGACCATAACAAAACAATTAAGTACTGACACCCGCTACAATAGGAATGGACGTTGAAGTCACTGTGCTAGGTGAAAGAAGCCAGACACAAAAGGTTACATGTTATATGGGTCCGTCTATAAGGAACATCCAGAATAGGCAACTCACAGAGACGGAAGGTAGATCAGTGGTTGTCAGGGGTTGGAGATAAAGATGGAATGGGGAGTGACTGCTAGTAGGTACGGGGCTTCCTTTAGGGGTGATAAAAATGTTCTGGAATTAGATAGTGCTTGATGGTTGTGCAACTGTAATTATATTAAAAACTAGTAAACTGTACTCTTCAAATGGTGACTTTTATGTTATATGTGACATATCTCAATTTTTAAAACTATGATAAAAGGAACATCTCTGTGAATAAAGCTCATAGTCTGTATTTACAATTACTTTCTTTGAAAGACTCCCAGAAGTAAATTTACAAGGTTGAAGGATATGATGCTCTTTTCTCCTTATCTTAAATTCAATGCAAAAAATTCAGACAGTACAGTATAAAGAACAGGAAATAAAATCATCTATAATCCAGAAGTCCTGGATTCATGTTTTAGCTTATTTTCCTACATTTTTCCCACAGCTGATATCATACCAGATACAGCTTCATACACTGATTTTTTTCATTTGTGTATTTCCTTATGTTCTTTGAGTCTTTGTCAGCATCGCTTTCTATCATGTTAGAAGCTACCATCATATGCAGTAAACCATAACTTTTTTACCAGGCACCTCAAGTCATCTATTCAAGTACATTCCAATTTTCTGCATTTTACTGTAGATAATGGATACAAGCTTAGAGTAAACATCTGATAAACACTTCAAAGTGCTTTACCACCAGCATACACTCCTACTGGCGACCCAAGAATTGGTCTTTCTCATCACCCTCTGGGGATACTCTGAATGCATTTGTTCAAGGGCTCGGGATAAATCTGTATGGCATGAGCAGGCTCCACTTTCAAGGATCAAGGTGGTAGGGAGTAGAGCATAAGTTTCATAACATCTTCAGAATGTGGGAAGTTGCACAATGAACTGAGAAGCAGGGCCCCCGGCGTTCCCACGCGTCAGCACTGACGACGTTATCTTATGGCCCCCGGGCCAGCTCTCACCAGGGCTGGTCCTCCTATCAGAGCAGCATCCAACGGACAGTAGCCGGCTCTCCCCGCCCTCAACCACCACTTAGAGATATTCCCATCACAGATTCTCTCCTTAACAAATGGCTCCTCTCGGCCTCAGCAGAGGAAATGAATTTGTTTTGCTTGTTGTTCTGATGACCAGTGTTGGTCCACGAGATGGGGCTGAGGAGACGGACATCAGCTTCTTTTTGTTCCCTTTTGCCCGTTGCATCCTGCCAGGCTCTTTAAGAAGTGGCACTGGTGTTGATTATTTTCACTTTTTTATTTCACTTTTTGAACAGTGTATTACTGCTGTATGTTTGGAGTCTTCAAATGTGATTTTAAAACAATTTTTTAAGACATTAAGGAGAGAGACAATACATGTCTTCAGAACACACACACACACACACAGAAGTGGCACTGGGCTACTTCAGTCAGTGCCAGTTCCAAGAGAGCCATTTATGCCATGAAACCTCGGACAAGTCATTCCTTCTCCCTCTGGGCCTGCCTCAGTTTCCTCATCTTTCAAATGGGGGTGATCCAACAAACCTCATGGGCCCTGTCAGCTGGGTGCAGCCGCTTCAGTCCCAGCCCAAAGACCAGCTCCACCCGCTCCCTTTCCTGCTCCCCCTCATTCTCCAGCAGCCCTGCTTCAGACTGGATTAGTTTCCTTTTGCTGCTGTGACAAATGACCACCAACTTGGTGGTCCTTTAGCATCTAGCAGCTCTGGAGATCAGAAGTCCAGACTGATTTCACTGAACTAAAACCAAAGCAGCAGTAAGTCCACATTCCCTCTGGAGGTTCCAAGGGAGAATCGGTTCTCCGGTCCAGCTTCTGAAGACTTCCTGGCACGCCGTGGCAGCTCCTTCCATCTTCCAAGCCAGCCATGGCCGGCTGAGTCTTTCTCAGGAGGCCATCCCTCTGGGTTTCCCTCCTCTGCCTCCTACTTCCACTCACAAAGACCCTCAGGATTACATTAGGCCTGCCCAGACACTCCAGGATAACCTCCCCATTGCAAGATTCTTTATTTAGTCACATCTGCAAAGTCCCTTCCACCTATGGCAGGTAACACACTCACATGTTCCAGGGGTTAGGACGCGGACATCCTGGGAGGCCATGACTCTGCCAACCACAGACACCCCCAGAGAGACCGCGGGGCCGGGGGTGGGCAAAGCAGGAGGCCGCAGTCAGCGCCTCGAGAGCCTTGCCCTCCCTCCCAGCCGGGTTCATATCTAACACCGACTATCACACACTGCAGAAAAGTAAAGGTGGGCAGCGGAAGGTGAGAGCAGGGAGAAGAGGGTAAAGTATGAACGCTGATTTTTTTTTCAATCCGTGAAGGCAAATGAATTGATTTAGATGATATACAATCTTTCTAATAGTGAAATTGCTTTTTTTAATTGAGGTAACACTGGTTTATAACATTATGTAAGTTCCATGCACACATATTTCGACTTCTGCAGACACAACAGCGTGCTCACCACCGTAAGTTTAGCTTCCTGCCGTCACGGCACAGCTGCCCTCCCTTACCCATGAAGCTCCCCAACTCCTTCCCCTCTGGCAACCAGAACTCTGTTCTCTGTATCTACACATAAACACTGATTCTGAACATATTTCCTTTATCAAAAGGAGGCCAGGGTAATCCTCTGGTGCCTAGATTATACTTTCCAGTCTCCCAGAACATCTTTATATTTCCAACTCATGCTTGTTTTTAATATGCAATTCAGAGAGGATACTATTCACGTCAATCTCATTCCAAACCAATCCTCAAGAAATTATGGTGAGTCCCTTCACCTTTTCTGACACACCTGGCTCACAGTGAGTTCCAGAGCCCGCCAGAACACGGACTGCAATCTCTTTGTCCTCATTTACATACTGAATTAGACCCTGTTTGCTGTCCTAGTGCTTCTCCAGCTTCAATGCTGGAGCACTGACACTTGAGGGCCAGGTTCTCACCTGGCAGTGAGCAGGTCCCCGACCTCCCTGAAATGACACAGGAATGTTGATGAGCACAGTCCAGGGCTGTCAGCAGATTCCCTGAGATGGCAGTTACCCCTGAAAAGAAGTTGAGAAGCTCTTCTAGAAAGAGTCCTCATTTCTGTCAAGTTTAAAACAGCACTGAATGTACCATAAACCTGCCACATTAGTCCTGAAAAGGCAAATAGTCACATTTATTATTTACTTAGAACACGCGTATACTTGACCTGGCGAGTGTCACCTAATCCCAATTCTAGAATTTTGGGTAAAGAGTAATAATACTAGAACTCAGTCTAAACATCACAATCAGCATTTCAGTGTATTCACGTAGCATGAATGACCTGATTTTAGTAAAAAGTCTTAGAATTATTCTTGAATTACATTCGTGATTTCCATGTGAAAAGATTAAGACTTCTTCAGAATAAAAAAAAAGTTATATATCATCAGTCTTTACACTGACTCCAAGACAAAACTAACAGTTATGGTTCATGGACAAATTCCCAGGCTGATGTGAAGCACAAACACATCTCAGGGAAAAAGGAGACATGGGGTTTATGAACAGCAGTGAATCCACAAGACGACAAATGACCACAGAGGATTGGAGGTGGGTGAACCCCTTTCCCTGAGTAGCACAAGACCACATTTGCAGACCTCCAGTCTCCACCGTCTTTGATTTAAAAAACAACAGGCCTGAGGGTTGTGGAGGCAGGGAGGAGAGAGCAGAGCTCAGTGGTAGAGTGCCTGCTTAGCAGGCACGAGGTCCCGGGTTCAATCCCCAGTCCCTCTATTAAGTAACAGCTGAGAATCTAGGGTGGACAAAGGCAAGATGTTAGCAAGATGTTCTTTCCTCCAGCAAAGAAAAAAAGTGTCCAAAGACAAACCAATTTAGGAGGTACGTCAGAAGACCAGCACACTTCCTGGGGGCTCTACTTCCCCAAGGATCCTACTGGTTCTCAGACGGTTCGGACACTGATGAACGGAAGTCACAACACCTGAAAAAGACCAAGAACTGGTGACTGAAGAAGCATAAGGTCTTTCTCGGTAAGTTTTGTTGACTCATACTGACAATGGACACAGACTGCAAACAAGTTTTTAGAACTTTATGGGAGGAAAAACTTCCAACTGAGGCAACTATACTTTAAGCACTTACTAGTGAGGATGAGCCCAGGCAAGTGACTATCTTGCTGTGCCTCAGTTTTCTCATCTTTACTATGGGGTGGTTGGGGCTGCAAGGCTGTAACCAATATCAAGGTTTTTGGGAACTTACTACATACTCCATAAACATTCATTTTCCTTCCACGTTATTTTTTTTCCTCTAAAAACTAGGGGAATGTCATTATTGTTCTGATTTAGCAGCATAATACTGTACGAGTTTAAAAGCCTGGGATTCGGGTGCCAGAATGCAGGGCTGAGCAAGCCAACCACAGGCCAAGATGCAAGTCTACCCCCAAAGGAAACCACACCCAAAGGGGCGTCCGATTGCAGCCATCTGCCTGAGTGCCTCACCCACGAGGATCCTCCGCCTTGAAAATAACAGAAAAAGAATTTCTCATCAAGCCCATCAAGTGAGCAGTCCCGGGATAAGTGAAAACACTTTGTTCTTCTCACATAAAAGCTCCAGTGATACAACTTAGAGTAAAATAAAGACAAACTTCAGCCCAGTTGGTGAAAAGAATTCTCTAGGGCAGCACAGGTCAGCAGAAACGAGGACTACAGACTTAATTACAAAATTTCTAGTAGCCACACTTAAAAGAGTAAGAATAAACAGGTGAGATTATTTTAATAATATTTTCTATCTAACATGGTACACCCAAAATACTATCAGCTGCACATGTAACAATTATAAAAATTATAAATGAGATATTTTATATCCTTTTTTAGTATGAAGTCTGCAATCTGGTGTGTGTTTTATACTCCGAGCCCACCTCTCGTCGGGCTCACCATATCTCAGGCGCTCACTTGCCCACGTGGCCGTAGCTACCGCACCGCAGAGCAGGGCTCCAGGATCTCACCTCATCCTCTAACAGTCTGATTCTACAGGGGGTCCCAGTAAAATCCACCTGAGAAGCTGTCTTCCACAAGCCTTAGCGGAGATCTGGAAAGAGCCAGGTTTCTCAGACCACAAAACCTCTCACAGGGAACTGTCTCACCTCCCTCCGGCCCCTGGCTGTCCGTCTGTACTCCCAGCAAACTGCGTGGGAACAGCTTTCCCCAAACTTGGACTGTTCTTTCCGGTTTCCATGCTTCCCGCCCGCCCCCTTCCTGTTTAAATCCTGATGCGTCTTCCAAGATGTGGCCCAGATTCCTCCCACACAGACCCAGCCCACCCCGGCAGGAAGTTGTCCTTTCTTGGTCTAGCCTCAGTACTTTCGCTCTCCTCTGAGACCTTTATTACAACTCTAAGTAGAACATAGTTATTTGTTCACACCGTATCTCCCATAGCATTTGTTCCTTTTGGGCAAGAATGGCATCTCCTCCAACTCTGACCTGCCCCCACACAGCTCCAGGGTGCACCCCAACCTGTGCTCCGCTGCACATGCAGGGCAAGTCTCAGACTGGACCTGATCCGTGGCAACTGGAGCCTGACACCAAATATATGTCCACGGCTGCACTAGAGCTGTTCTCAAATGTCTCGTCTCAACAGAATATGCTCACGAGCAGGTGTGCAGATATGAGGTTTGAGAGACTGGACCCAAGGGGGTGGGCTGCAGCATGACGGATGCATCGCTTCCTCTTCAGGGATGAGAGGAACAGGTGCTCGGGATCTGTTTACTGGAGCGATAGGAAAGGTGGTCTTGTCACGTTGGGAATGGCATCCTGGAGGGCCCTCCCTTGCAAGGAGACCCAGAGTCAGCTTGGCACCTTCCAATATTCCACAGCTGCCCCACCAGCCTCCGCACCCACCCCAAGCATGCACGGACCCGCCCTCAGAACCTAGCCCCCTCCCGATGGACCCCAGAGGCCCCTCCTCTGTGGGCTCCAGATCAGGCCGGCTGGCCACCAGGGAGAACCTGGGCCACTGTGGTTCTCAGTGGAAGGGTAGGGAAATGACGACTCCCAGGAGAGGCTGACTTCTGGAACCCGCCTTCTACAAAGAGGGATCAGAAAAGCAGGCATTCCAAAATACACAAGCAGAAAGTCAATCAGCAGATCAGCGGCTGTTGGGGACTGGGGTGGGAAAGGGGATGGGGCACGGGAGATGGGAATGTTCTAAAACCCAACTGTGGTAACAGTCGTCCAGCTGTGTCCAGTTATGAAAACTCATCGAAATACACTAAAGTGGTGAATTTTATGGTATGTAAATTACACCTTACTAAAAGGTGTGTAAAAAACACACACGCATTGAGATTCCTAGTAAGTGCTTCATTTACAGTGGGAAGAAACAATTTCAGGATTCCAAGTCATATGACACTGAGGAGAAGGAAAAAAAAATCCAAGGACAGAGGTGGCTGTCATCTCACTCGTGTAAAGCTGGTACACACATCTGGCGATTCTAAACCGCAAATTCTAAGTCATGGCTGATCGTTGTCCCAGGATGTCTTCCAAATAGCTGGACGTGTATTGAAACATTATCTAAACCGATTATTTCCAATCCTCTGTATTCGTCCATCACATTATATCATGCGCTTATGCTACAGTCACAACCCATGAGTAAGCAGTGAAATCGACTGAGTAGGTCCCAATTGGTGTTTTAGTTTAAAAAGAAAATATTGCAGCACATCACACCTCACAAGAGTGGTACGGTCCATACTATGTCATGAAACTTTGGATACAAAACAGTCTCCTTACTTTCTGAAGCCGTCAGCAGTACTAGGAGAGGCAACACCCCAGGATATACCCACGGATGGACGTATCCAATCACACAAGGACTGAAGTCCTTCATGCGCAGGGCTGCCGCCTACCACCCTGCAGGCTTTGCAGACACAACTCAAAGAGTGCCGCCACCCCCGCCAGCCCAGGGGCAAAGCCCGCATTGTGCTCAGAGGGACAAGGAAAACGGACTTTGATCAGAGAAACAACTTTAAGAAGCTGGGTCCACTATCACCACCCCCACTTTACCTAGGACCAAACAGCTCAGGACGTGCACCTAAGCAGTGGCAAGACCAAGGGCCTCGGAAGTAGCCCGCTCGGGTCAGCAGCCGGCTGTCTGCACTCCCACCGCGCTCGGGGAAGGGATTCCAAGCCAAAATGAAAGGGTTCCAAGAGCCAATCGGGCAGGAACCACCACTCTTGAAGAAAACACTGGAAATAAAGATGCAGCACTACTGCTGTAAGAATAAGTACATACACATCATATTCTGCTTTTAAATCATTTGCCTCTCCCTTACTCTCCTGACAAATTATTAATGATGACTGCTCTGAGGAGAGGGCACTTCAGGAAGTCAATGACCACCTTCTTGTTTTTAATACGGCCAAAATACTGGGTGAGGGACTTCAAATACTCCTTTAAAAACAAAGTATTATAAAAGTTCGGTTCTTAACTTACTACTGAATACAACAGACAGGAAGGGATATTTAAAAATTAAAAGGGGACGTTTTAAGGAAGGATTTGGGAAAAAAAGAAACAAATAGTAACAATTGACGGAAGAAGAAAATTCAACTGAAATAGGAGAGGAAAACCCCACTGGCCAAGGAGAGTGAAGAGGCCCAACAATAACATTCTTTAGAAATGGCATCACAGGGGGAGGCGACCCTGGACGATCTGGCCATCCTTTCAGCCGAGCGAGCGGCACACAGGCACACAGCAGCAGAGCGGCACTGAACTCTGCGCTCTGTGATCTCAATTTCAGCTTTGCAAATACCACCAAGATCAAGCTCTCTCCTGAGTACTGCTCCCAGTTGCGGAAGGCCTGCACCAGGTTTCTAAGAGTAAGAGATAAAGGATTTTATCACCCACTCTTTTATGCATTAATTACCTCCCCCCACCAAACACAAACACACACACACACACACCACTTTTTAGCAGTTACTTAATCTGTTTTCATTTTGGCACAGAATTCCAGTCTTTATAGATGTAGCTTTGCATATATCACCATCTGAATCTATGAACAGAAGCACAGGGCGAAAATGCTGAACATCTAAGATATTCAGTCATCCATCATGCCCTGATGAAGGAACACGTGCCAGGAAAGGATGCAGGGAATGGCTAGTTCTCAAGAACAGCGGTTCTTTTAGGCCTTAGATCTCTTTGGGAATCTGAGATAAGCCACTGATTGCCTCCCCAGAAAAATGTGCTTACACATACACCCAAAAGGCTGCCCTCATATACATGCAAAATATTGCCTGTCGGGGAGGTCCAGTTTCGGGAACCCTGATTCCAAGGTTTCCCACCCAGGGGAAGAGGCGCCAGGTAGACAGCACGGCTCCTGGGGGAAGGGTCAGCTTTACCGGCGGGGGTGGGGTGGAGGGCTGTTCAAGGCCCGAGAGAGAGGAGCATCAAGGTCATGTCTGACCTGCTCAGAGAGGGCACGAGAGGCTGCTGAATAGACTGGGGACCTGCCCAGGCCTCACGCAGGTCAGGTGAGAACAGGTGTGGCAAAAGGAAACCTCCCCCAGAAGGCAGGGGGCAACCTGACAAAGAGCAAGGCTGCATTTTGCAGTAGCACGAAGTCAGGAGGAACAGAGGCCACACGCGCGATCATCAGCTCTGCTTTGTAGAAAGGCCCCTTGAGCTGCAGAGAAAGTGGGCAGTAGGAAAACGGGCTGGACGTGTGGGCAGGAAAGGACGAGGCCCGAGGAGCGCTGGGCCCGGGGAACAGTGGCAGAGGCAGGTCCTGAGAGCTGCCAAAGGTGGTGAGCATCGTCATCGCGGCTGAGTTCTCTGGGAAGGGGAACAGGAGCACAAGGGCTCCCTGGTCACCACTTCTGCTCATTTCCAGGGCCCTGCTGGTTTCCCGCCTAAGTGACATCAGGAAGGCATTGAGCTTAAGGTCTATCGTGGTGATGCCCCCACTAGACTGTGCACATCACGAAGTCAAGGATCATAGAGGTCCTGCCTCCTCAGCACCTGGCACAGACCCTGACCCGACAGCAGGAGTGCACTGCGCTCAGATGGATGGAGGGAGGGAGGGAGTGAAAGGCAGGTGAAAGGATGGTGGGAGAAAGGGAGAGATGGAAGGGTGGAGGAAAGAATGGACAGAGAGAAGGACAGATGGAGGAAGGGACAGATGGGCTGAAGGATGGACAAAGGGATTGGTGAAGGGATGCATAGATGGACACATAGCTGGATCAGGAGATGGGTCAATGGAAGGATGGAATGAAGGAAAGAAAGAAAGACAAACAGGGATGGATGGATGAAGAGAAGAATGGAAGGATACAGAGATGGACACAGGGATGGCTGAAAGATGGACAGAAGGATGGAAGGAGAAAGGGACAGATGAACAGATGAAGAATCCATCTATATAGGCCAGTGGGGAAGAAACTTCTAGAAGAGGAGGAAGTGAATGGAATGAGTTAAGGGAAAACTGCATCCTCCTGTCGGGTCTCTCCTGCAAGCCATTCCCAAATCAAGTCCCTTAGGATTTATAAGCAAACACATTCCAGGCAGGCTTAGGGGGCCAGAGGGCAGTCCGGTTCCTTGGTATCTCAATTAGGCTTTATTTCCTTAGATTGCTTTCCTACCTGGGATGCTGGAAGGTAACAGAAGAAGGAGCTGAACTCAATAGTAACCACACACCAACAAGAAGTCACCTCAAAACTTGCTACTGATATGAGTTTCAGCAGAGCCATTCTGAGACAGGGTGGGTGATTTGGGGGTGCCACAGAGAGGAGCTTTCCTGCACCTGCCACTGAGGCAGCCACTAGGCACAGTGGCTATTTAAAGTTCAGTTACTTAAAATTAAACAAAATGGAAAGTTCATTCTTCAGTTACACTAGCCACATTTCAAGTACTCAAGAAATATATGTGGCTATTGGCTGCCAGACTGGACAGGGTAGACATGGCCTAGTTCCATCATCACAGGATATTCTATTGGACAGCACTGCTCCAGACTCTCACAGGGAAGTGGGGGGACGCTGATCTCTCAGGGGAAGGAGACGGGGTGAAACGGAGCAGAGAGAGGCAGCAGACAACAGCTCACTGAAGGATTTTCTCCAAGCAGCATATATTTTAAAGTTTAAAGTCTTAAAATACATTGACACTTTTTGGTTCACTAATCCCACTAGTACAGTGGTTCTCAAACCAGGGGCCATGCCTCCCGGGGACACTTGGCAGTGTCTGGAGACATCTGTGGTTGTCACAAGTGTGGAGGGGAGGTGCCGTTGAGTCTGGTGAGTGAAGACCAAGATGCTGCTAAACATCCTACAGTGCAAAGGACCACCCTCACCTCTCCTCTCCTCTTCCCAAGATCCCTGCAGACAAGTGTGGCCATCACTGCATTCCACTGCAAACCAGGTAGCGAGAGCTGGAAGCACATGACTCCAAGGCCGCCCCAGGGCCAACTCAGCCCGCAAACGTGTTGTCTGGTTTGCAGTGCAGGGCCGCAGATATTCTACCAAAACCCCCATGAATTTCCAACATTTAATCTCAGGAGATTTCATTTCAAACAGCTGAATTTCTGAATCTCTGGAAAACCAAAAAAGCTAGCACATGGGGATTACAGTCCCCAGAGACAAAAAATGGCTAAAGCTGATTAGGGCCATCCCCTTGAGAAGAGTCCATTCACTAGCATGCCAGAGTCCCCACCACTCCCTGTTACCTCTGACATCTGGCAATTTGGTTGGGGGCCCAGCCCCGGTAGCTGTGAGAGTCTATAATCACCACACCAAGGTGAGGTGAAGAGGTGGGAAAATCCTTCCTGGAGGATGGCCCAGCAAACAGATGGAATGCACAGGGAGCTCCTGCCAAGCAGAGGCAGGCACGAGGTTGGTATAAATGATGCTCACAGTCTCAGGCATGTAATCTTGGCTAAGGATGAGAGAGCTTGGGCAACCCACCCCAGGAGAAGCTCTATGAAAACTGTAAAGTGCTATTCATTTGTTCAAATATGCACTGCAAAAAAGCTATTTGAAATGCTAGGTGCCAGGAGTTAACCTCCAGGAATTCAGCTCAGCCAGGGAGCAAATAAATAACAAATCGCCACTACCTGACAAACCCCTTCAATGGCAGGGGCACACACAGAGAGCCTCGGAAGCTCAGAGGAGGAAGCAAGGCAACACCGGCATAAGTGATCTTTCTGTTCGGCAGAACACCAAACCCTTATTCCCTCACTGCTCCAAAACAAGAATACAGTGGCATTCATAGCTGTTCGACCTTTCTTTCCCCCTTACAAACCTCAATGTTTTCAGTTTCCAAGGTCAAGGCTTATTTGCCCAAGTTTCATGATGGGGTTGAAATCATCACCAAATATTCATTACCGTGAACAAGACAGAGTCCGTACGACAGCGGATTTCCACACCGGCTGCAAGCAGGGGCAGTGGGGACTTCTGCACTCACCCTGGCAGCTGGACCTCACTGATGTGTGGTGGCGCATGAGCAGCAGTAGTTTTTAAATGCTCTTTAGATAATTACAACTTGAAGTGCAGCTTGAGCCAACTTGTATAAGCAAGGCTCAGAGGTAAACAGTCGTCTGTCTCCTGGGTGGGGGACATTTCCTCAGAGAGGGAAGGTGGCAGGTGAGCGGGGTCAGGAACTATACGTGGGAAGCACATATTCAGTGATTTTAACCAGCATCTGCTTTGCAAACTGAGAATTCCACCTTGAATATTTAAAATATCCTTAGCACTATAATCAAATCATTATTTATTCATCTCAGGGGTAGGTGATGGCACTGCCACTTGCCAAGGGCAGGAAAAGCTCTGGGATGAGGGCAGGCCCCAGCCAGTGTATAGCCTGGCAGAGGAGAGAAAAGCAAAGTGCCAACTGAACCCAAGGACTAATCATGTTTCATGACAGTAAGCTGCTGCACGTGGTAAACAGTGAAACGCCACACCTGCCCTGGGGTCAGCTTCTCCTTTTTCGGAGGGAGACCGTGGCTCTAAAATAGTCATCGACTTTTAAAACTGGCTAAGCAAGTGCTAAGCACGAGATGTATGGCTGACTAGAAGACTGATTATTCAAAACAGACTTTCCTTTGCCTTCTCTTTCGAAGGCTGCACATGACATAGCACATTAAGTAAAATGATCCTATAAAAACCGCCCAGAAAATAGACCTTTTGCCTTAACTTGGAATTTAATAAAACATGTGCATTTCTATGGAACTGAATCCCTTTGAGGTGACCTTTTTCTTTGCCTTTCCTGCCCATCAAAATCTGCTCTTAGGCATCCTGACGCTGTTCTCATAGTGAGTATGGAAGTCAGTCATCTTCGACCTGCTGGAGACACAAGAGGGGGAGTCCAGGGGGTGGGCCGGAGCAGGAGGTGTGGGGAAGGAAGAAACCTAGGAGCAAGAAGGAACCCACCAGAGTGATCAAGGATGCTGCAGACCACACTGCCAGACCAGCAGAAGGTGTTTCCTCTTAAGAGACTTTCATCTGAAACAGATCTGAAACAGAGAACCCTGGGGAGCGTGCCCTCTCCTGCCCCCATGCCCAGCCCCTATCAGATGAGAACTTTCACTAGAAAGCTCCACCAACCACCATACAACCATCCCACCTTCTCAGCTTTGAGTCAAGCCCTCAGCCACCCTCTGGAATGAAGGGTGATGAGGCAGGGGAGGGAAAGCAGGCTGACAACATCCTTCTTCAGAGTGGAAAACCGCAATACTCCACATTAACGTGATCAAGGTGGAAACACTTCAAGCAAGGCCCAAGAGGGTGTTCTCCCTCAGAAGAAACCCAAAAGAAAGAGGGAGCGCCCAGCTCAACATGGTGCACACGAATGCTGCGGGGCCCTTCCCGCAGGCACACAGGAAACTCACCTCCTGAGAGGCCTGATGACAGGGTAAGTCTCAGCGGTACTGCAGGGGGCCCAGGCCGTCCTGTGAGTGAGCATGATGCTCTGCACAGAACATTCTGGAGAAGGGGGAGCAGGGAGCTGATGCCGGCTGATCCTCTATGGAACTGCTGGATTCTCTCTTGATGACGCCTGTTCATTTAGCTAGGTCGTTAAACTACTGCTGAGTTAAACTACTGAGTTAAACTACTGCTTCACCAGCGAGTTGTTTGTTTGGAGGGGAGGGGGTTCATCAGAACCCCACAGGTAGCTTGACGGAAGGGGCTGCATTTGTTTGTGTTTAGAAAGCTTCCCAGGTGTTTTGTAGGAAGCCTCAAGAATCACTGGTCCAGATCAGTGGTTCTTGAGCCTGGTTGATAACTGAACTCACCAAGAGAACTTTTCAAAAATAGACACCAGCTGCAAATCATATATCTGATAAGGGTTCATAATATATAAGTGACTCCAAAAATTCAACAACAAAAAGGCAAACAACCCAACGAAAAAAAATGGGCAAAGGAATCGAACAGATACTTCTCCAAGATATAGAAATGGCCAACAAGCACATGAAAGGATGCTTAACAGCATCAGCCATTAGGGAAACACACATCAAAACCACAATGAGATACCACCTCCCATGCGCTAGGATGGCTATTTTTTCAAAAAGCAAACAGACAGAACAACAGAAAATCTCAAGTGTTGGTAAGGATGTGGAGAAACTGAAACCCTTGAGCACTGCTGGTGGGACTGTAAAATGGTGCAGCTGCTGTGGAAAATAGTTTGACGGCTCCTCAAAAAGCTCAACATCGAATTACCATATGACCCAACAGTTCCACTCCTAGGTATATACCCAAGAATGCTGAAAGCAGATATTCAAACAGATACGTGTACGTGCTTGTCACAGCAGCACTACTGACAACAGCCAAGAGGTGAAAACAACCCAAATGTCCATCAACAAATGAAGAAATAAACACAATGTGCTCTATCCACACGATGACATGGGATTCAGCCCTAAAAAGGCATGAAGTCCTGATATGTGCTACGACATGGATGAGCCGTGAAACATTATGCCAGACACAGAAGACCATTTGTTCTCTAATTTTATTTATAATGAAATGTCCAGAATCAGTAAACCAGAGAGACAGAACGCAGATTGGTGGTTGCCTGGGGCTGGAAAGAGGGAGGAACGGGGAGTGACTGCCTAATGGGTACAAGGTTTTCTTTTTGGTGATGAAAGTATCTGGAACTAGATAGAGGTGGTGGTTGCATAACACTGCGAATGTACGAAATGCCACTGAATTAACCATTTAAAACGGCTAGTGGTTAACTTGAAGTTATGTGAATTTCACCTCAATTTTTATAAATAGGAGAAGAATGGACATCAGGGGCTTCCTGGGCCCTGCTGATCGGAATCTCCTAGGGTGGCCCCTATATATACACATACACATGCAACCTTAAATGAATATAAAATGAGAGCACTGCTGTGGCTAAGACCTCAGGGTTCGATCTGATGCTACACTCACCAAGGACAAAGAGTGTGACACGCTGCCTTCCTTCTCTCTGAAAAAAAAAAAAAAAAACTATGCTTTTTTGAAAGCAACGTAAATAGATGTGCAACATTCAGAAAAACAAAGGTAATGACAAAGTCACAGCTACGAAGCACTCAAAAGCAACAGAACCAGGACAGTGTACAGATTCAAAATCATGTCTCCCAGATGAGGGATGGACTCAGAGTTTAGTCCATGCAGATGACCACAAAGCCAACCGGAGACATGTCCTCAACATCATCGGACCACGGTGTGCTCATTACGGACATCCGAATAAGGACAAATGTTAATAGACCCTGATGAGAGCCAACGAGGGCCAGAGGGAGAAGAGACATGGAAGCTGCCAACCAAGGCAGCTCCACAAAATGAAGACCGATCTAAGTCCGAGCTGGCTGACAAGCCGTGGGGAGAGATGGCATCTGGCGGAAAGGACCCGGCCCAACTGCCAGCAGCTAATGCTTGGTCTGTGATTCCTGCAGGAACCTGAGGAGCAGGACCACCTTGGAACCGCCACGATGCCTGTGGCTTCAAGCCTATGATGTTCCAACGCTGTTCACTGTCGACAGCTCCTGGAGGGGCTTCAGAAATCTGCCCTGAGTGCAACTGATCCGAGGTGGGGAGGTCTGTTTGACTGTACAAGTCCACTTGAGTGGAGGCCATGAGGGACCGCTCCTCCTAGTCCTCATTTGCTTCTTTACAGACAAACTGCACCATCATTGACATTCTTTCTACAGCTCCTTTTTTCCCCTGATTCTGGAAAGTTCTAATTCTGATCCTATTTCTCCAGTAAGTGTAAGACCTGATTATCAAAAGAATAATGGCCTCAAGGTCACATTTCTCTTTCGCCTTTACTTTCATGGGAGGAAGAAAGAACTTAATATGGGAACAACTAATGTAGGGCCACCTTTTTGGTGAGGAGAAAAACCCCAACCACTTCTTCCACCTCCCAACTTTGCAAACATTACCAGCCAACTGCTTCACAAAACCAATTCCAGTAATTCACACGTCTGTGGTATCATTATGTCACTGGTTTGGTTCGTGGAAAATTTTGTTTATTTTAGTAGTTTGGAATATGCCAAGGCACCTTCTTTCACTCCAGGTGGCGAGGTAAAGCAACCCAACAACAGTGAAACGTGAAAAAGACCACGGGAAAGAGGAAAGACGCAAAGGCGCGCTTGGTTTTTCTGTGACATGATCAGTGGAGCGCTCCCGGGCCACGCGGACTAGCTGCCGTCTGTGAACTGCCCATGAGTTTGGAGTATTCCATAAACTAAGCTCATGGCTCACGACGATGGCAGAACCTGCAGGACTCTTCCTCCTACCCCACAACCAGGCTGGGATTAATCCACGTGGTTTTATAAGCCTGAAAATGATCAAAGAAGCAATCATCTCCGAAGTAACATGCTTGGGTGTTATTTTCACTGGTGCAAAAGAGGGATGACACCCACTCCAATCAATGAAAGAGTGACACTGAGCACCCCAAAACAGATAGAAAGAAAGTCTATGTTTCTCTGCTTTACATAACAAGATAAAAATTAGCCCACCTGAAGGAAATACAGACTTTTCCAAATATTTACTAAGCTGGCACTAGATTTAGAACTGAGATGCTGACAATGACTCAGGAAAAACAAGTATTTTATCAGTTACAAGTTTTAAAACTTTATAGTGATCCATATTTTTAAAGGAGCCAGGTGATAAATGGCATAATAAAAAGAATTCTATTAATAATTTTAAAGGTACAGTAAGTACATGAGTTCTTATACAGAAGCAGAAAGTTATGTCTAATGCCCCAAGATAGAGCTGAGTGTTGAGAGTTGCTCTGACAGGAATTATTGGTTCTGACCGCCAGCCTCAGCAGCTTAAAATGCAAATGGTACTCTGTCCTTCTCCCCTAAGTACATGTGAATGCAAGAAGCTATTTTTGGTAATCCTTGACATTTTTGTCAATATGCCATCTGCATGGTGACATTTTGGAGGTTTATGATACTGGGGGGAGGACGGTTTGGTTTCTGGTGTCTGGACTCTTAATACTGAGGCTAATGAGACTGCAGTCTCGTGTTAACCTGGGCTGGATCAATCACAGAATGATCCACGTGAGTGCCTTCAGAAGCAGTCTGTCCATGGCAAGCAGAGCGGCGCCGCGGTGCTTCTGGGGAAAAGTCACAATGTGGCAAAGCTGGCCACTGTGGGCTCAGATGCACCATTTTAGACCCCAAACCATCCAACCATTAGAGAGCAATTACCCATCCTTATTATTATTATTATTATTATTATTATTATTATGGAATAAGAAAGAAAAAAAACACATTAGTTTCTAAATACAAGAATTTACAACATTATATGGGCAACCCAAAAGTGCATGTAAATCTTCTCTAAAGAGATAGTCTTCAAATACACGGCTCAACTGCTAAAATAACAAGAACCAAATACATCTGCTGCATAGCACTTCCTGTTCCGTGGAATTCCTTGCAGTCCCCGTCAGGGAAAAGGCCCAGCACCTTTGTGCTGATGTAAACACCAGCGCCAGGCCCTCCACTGCACGGAGCCCTGCACTCCCCACAGCCAGCAGGGATTCAGAGAGGGGGGATAAGACAGGTGACTACTACACTAGATGTCAGTACCAAGCCCCTCCACAAGCTGTGACAACCAAAAATGTCTCCAGGCATCAACTGTCTCCTGGGGGCAATACCACCCCTAGAGGAGAATCACTGCTGCAGTGGAATCCACAAACCCGGGGTGGGAATCTCTCTGACAGCCTGGGGCACCGGCTGTGCGGAGCACATCTAAGTGAATTGCTGAAGTGACTCAACACTTTTCGCCACCTCTCTAACCCCATGTCACCAACTCTCCCATATCCCACCCCTGGCATGAGCCTTACAAGAGCAGAGACTTTCCAGAGGCATCAGGATGGACATGCATTCTGAGAGTTCCCTTTCAGAGCCCAAACGGCACAATGATTTGGACGTGCTTCACTTCAACCCCAAAGTAAGTTCACCTGTGCCTTTCAATGTACATCCAACAGCTGTTAATACACATATGAACACTGTCTTGTAGATATCGTGCAAGGTAGCCGAGAAAACATAGCTGAAGATCTTGACCTTGAATCAACTTCTCCTATTCTTAATACCTGTCCAATATTGTCTATTAATTCTGGAACAAGGTCTAATCATATGACATGACTTTTTAACATTTCTAACATTACTGAGTGCTACAAACATGAAGCTCCAGAACAAGATGACACCCATACCTGAAAACCAATACTTCTGGACATATTTGGGATGTTTTCAGATTTGCATCTAAGCTAATACAACTATAATGAAAGCTGAAGATACAAACACTCCTGTTGTGTTAACACAGAACACAAACAAGCATGATCCATCACAGGTCAGCAAATTAGGTCCCAAGGGCCAAATCCAGCCTGCCTCCTGTCTCCATAGATAAATTTTTATTGAACACAGCCAATCACATCCACATTTAGGAATTTCCTGTGGCTGCTTTTGAGCTCTAACAGCAGAGGTGAGCAGTTGCAACAGAGACCCTATGGCCCGCCAAGCCTAAAATATTTACTGTCTAGTCCTCTGCCAGAAAAGCCTGATGGCTCTGCTCTAATCTGTTGGTAACATTTCATTTCCAGCAACTTCACTTACCCAGCCACAAAAACCAAGAGAATGCAAAGAACAGCTCCGAGCAGGGAGGAAAAATAGCACGCACTCCGAGCGCTTGTCTTTCCACTGGTAGGTCTCCGGTGCTCTACACCTGCGAGCAAGCTAGGGAAGCAACTCAGGGGCAGCTGGGACAGAATGGAAGGAGGAAAATCTGAAAGGCAGATGACACAAGACATTGAGGAATCACTAAGCTGCATGACTATGCATTTAGTATGACTACAAGAACAATTAGAATGTGCGTGTCTACTATACACTAGACCTGAGTGTCCCTGTTTCCGAACAGAGGAAACCAAGGCTCAAAGAGCCCCAACACTGCCTTAGGGCACACATCGAGCCAGACTCAAGACCATCCACATCTAAAATCAAGGCTAACCACAGCTGGGTGGTCCCTGTGGCTATGGGTACCTTCCAAGGACATACCAACGCCCATGTTCACTAATCCCTAACTATCAAGAAAATCTTACATTTTAATATATCTAAGAAATAAAAGGCATATAATACAATTTTAAGAGGTTCATCCAAAAACATGTGAATGACAAAAATGCTGGTATTAAAGGCCCAAGCATCCTTGGTCCTTTATCCACAAACTTCATTTTACTCCAAACACTGCCACATAATCAGATATCATGTCAACTTTTCTAAACCAGACAGCCGTGCTGGTGAGTCGTCCTGTAAGATAAATTCCTTGGCATGAAAGAGGCATTGCCCTTGTGAAATCAACTATATTTTCAATCTAGTAACGATTACCAGCTTGTTACACAGTGGTACTCCCTCCTCACAGGTGGCAAAACTGCTGGGCAATGTTCACATGTGGCTTCTTGGTATGTGTCCCTGGTGACTGTAGGGACATTTTGAGAAGCCCAGAAGCCTCTTGCACAGTTAGAGGCTGCTGAGTCTAATCTCTGTAGCCTGGTCTGTCCAACTACCAGGGCGAGGCAACCACCTGAATTTTAAAATGGGATCACTTTAAAAGACTTTTAGAAACAACTTTACTCTGGTATAACCTGCAAACCACAAAATCTTCCCATTTTATACGTATGATTCAATGATTTTTAGAAAATTTACTAAGTTGTGCAACACATAACCCAGTTTCAGCACATTTCCATCACTTCAATCACACCCTGGGTGCCCATGAGCAGTCACTCCCCTTTCTTACCCGAACCCTAGGCAACCACTAATCCACTTTCTACCCCTATGGATTTTTCTGTTCTGGACATCTGGTATCAGTTGAATCATACAACATGCTGTCTTTTATGTCCGCTGCTTTCACTTAGCATAGTGTCTTTGAGGTCCATCCATTACTTCCTTTTTCGTGCAAAACCTATCCAGCACTTGGGGATCGTATCTAGTGACTGCACACCACAGGTTAATGCTGGATTGGGTGTGAGGCTGGGAGAGGGAGAGAAAGCACAGAAGGTTCTCCACGAATCACTGTACCATGGCTGCTGCTTGACGTACCAGAACTAGGGATGGCAAACGCAGAAGCATGCATCCGTTCTCTCAACAGTATGCACAGGGTGCGTGGCAGGCACCCCTGGGGGTGTCTGCCTGTCTCAAACCAAGCCTCTATTACTCTGGGAACCACAGATGGGATGTGAGAGGTCTGTAGTCCTCCTGAAAGCATATGCAAGCTCCTGTGTGCTTCCCTGTGTTCCAAAGCCAGAACCTCTACCTTGAGTCAGGTGTCCTGGGGGCCGTGATTCCACGGTGCTTTAGAATCCCTGCACTCCCCCCAACCTCACAGCACATCTAACAAGTCTGTCAAACGCATGAAGGATAAATGAACACCCACAAAAGAGAGATGTAGGAAAAACTTACAAATATTAGGTTTCAACCATACAAACATCAACAATTTAATAATTCCAAAGACCAATGTAATAGAAAAAAGACATCAGTGGAAAAACTCGTGAAATCCAAATAATGTCTGGAGTTTGGTTTCTAGTAACGTATCAGGGTTGGCTTCTTAGTTCTGACAAATGTACTATGCTGATACAGGATGTTAACAACGAGGAAAACGATCCACCTTTGAAACTTTTCCATAATTCTAAAACGTTCCAAAAGAGAAGCATATTCCACCAACCAACCAGCCGCTGGACTGTGCCCCTCCCATGCCGAGACCTCCTAAGGCGAACATGAAAAAAAGCCCACTCCAGAGAAAGCTGCACACTGGCAGCATTGTAACTGCAGTACTTATATAATCATCGATATCAGGGGCAATCCGAATGGTCAAAAACAGAAGAATATTTAATAAACAACAGTATAGCTGCTCAACGGCAGCCTACGCCCCAGCGAGACCGCCAGCGATGGGACCCACAGGGCGACATGGGGTAGAAGTGCATAAGCGAGGCTGCCTTTGCTGGCTGCAAGTAACAGAACCCCCATCCAACGCACTTTAAAAGGTAAGGAGACCGTTATTCTACATTTCATGTAAGAAAAGGCGCTATGGGCAGGCAGCTCCAGAACCTTAAACTGCCCTCCCACCCACCTCATCAAGGGTGCAGCCTTTCTACCCTGCCACCCTCGGCCTCGCAGCCAGCTTCCTGCTGATTTTTAAGGCAGCAACTTGCCTGCCCAGCTCCACGTCTAGGTGGAGACAGGACATCAATGAGCAGGAGTTACTTCCACGTAGGTCTCTGGGAACAAGGGGCTGTCTCCCCAGCCATGGCTGTCTCAGCTCTCCCCTCACAGTTCGCTGGACAGCTGTGGTTCATGAGCTCCGGCCTCGGCCAACTACAGGCCTAGATGCTCCACGACTGGCTTTGAGCAACCTCAGGCACTAGTGCCACTCGGGACCAGGGCATTTTGTTGTGGCAGGGACTGTTTTGTGCACCGCAGCACATCTGGCAGCATTTCTGGAGTCTACGCACTAGATATAAGTAGCACCCCATTCCCACCTCCAGCTGTGCCAATTACAAATGTCTCCAGGCATCGCCAAATGCCCCCTGGGGGCCAAATCGCCCCCACCTGAGACCCACTGGCTTACAGCAGTCAGGACTTCACCAGGAGCTGCACAGAGGATCACACTCCCTGAGTCAAGGGTGGCCACCCCAACAAAAGGGGGGGCTCTGGTAGCTGGCAAGAAAGCACTGCTCTTGAGAATTCTAGAATATACGAGAAAAACTAAGTGAACTACAGAAACACAAGATTATCATTATAAATAAATAAAACCTGTTTCTACATGCATAAACGTATTTAACATTTATTGAGAACCTGCTATATGCCAGGTACTGTATAGAAAAAGCAGAATAAAATGTAAATAAGTGACTCAAAGGAAAGGAAATTAAAATTTAAAAACTGTAACTAGATCTCTGCTTGGTTCCTTCATTTTCCAATTTCCTTTTTTTCAAAACTTTTTTATTTTGTAATAATTATATATTCATAGAAAGTTGGAAAGAACAACACAGGGGTTAGGGGCGCCCACCCTTCAGGAAGTCAAAAATCCCTGTATAACTTATAGTCACCCCTCTGTATCTGCGGTCCTTTTGTATCCACAGTTCTGTGCTGTAATATTTACAATTGAAAAAAATCTGGTGGATCCACACAGTTCAAACCCAAATTGTTCAAGGGTCAACTGTAGTGTTAATTCACTCAGTGTTTAAATGACCTAATCAGCTTTCCCTGGTTGTCTTATGACACTTAGATATAGATGCAACATCCTCTCGCAGGGTAAAGAGAAGTCTCTACCGAGGGTTCCTTGACGAAAGGGTTCCCCGCTGCATTTCATGATTCCGAGCCCCTTCTCTCTAGTTGGCTAGACTTCCCCTCGGGGTCTTCTTATCCTGTGTCCTCCGCCCCGGGCTCCCATCCACCCTACCCCCAGTGACTAATAGAGACCCTGATTAGACTCCGTATTCTCCTAAGATCAGAGGTCAGCAAACATTTTCTGTAAAGGGCCAGACAGTAAATATTTCCAGTTTTGTGGGCCATGTGGTCTCTGTCCAGTGACTCAACTTTGTCGTTATAGCACAAAAGCAGCCACAGACAATAAACAACTGCACCAGCGTGGCTGTGCGCCAGTAAAACTTTACCTATGGACACTGAGACTTGAATTCCACAGAACTTTCACGAAATACTATTCTTCTTTTGATTCTTTTTCAACCATTTAAAAATGGAAAACCCATTCTTATCTGGCAGGCTGCACAAAACCAGGTGGCCAGCTGGATTCAGCTTGTAGGCTGCTATTTGCCAACCCCTGTCCTAAGATCTCCTGGGCCAGCCATCACATCTGGGAAACAGTTTACACTCAGCAAGCATCAGTTCGTCAACTGACCAGTATTGTTGTTCTCGTTGTACATGTAAGAGAATCCAGCCATAAGGCAATCTAGGGACTGCGTGGTGGCATGGCGCAGGCGCAGGCGCAGGCGCGGACCTGGCCCCTCCGCATCCTCTGATGTCAGGGATGCCCCACCCCCTGGCAGCAGGCTGGGGACTGCTGCAGTGTTACCCTATTATTTTATATAGGTTCTCTTTGTTTCCCCAGCTGCATTTTCATCTCCTTGAGGAAAAGGGCTAGGTGATGTTAATTATGTGTTAGCCTCCATCACACCTGGCACAGACGGAGCATCTGGATTATTAAAAAGCCTACCACATATTAGTTTTTGGCTTTCCTGTCCCTAATGCTAAAAAGAAATGTGAAATATTTTATACTTCTCTCTTTCTCGAAGTAAGAAACTAAAAGCTACATTAAGTGGATCTCTTTTCTTTGACCCTCAACTGATTTTTCTTAAAGGGTGACAGCTGCTCCCATGGGCAAAGTTCACACGGCTGCCCTCAGGATCACATGACAGTGTGTCCTCTGCATTAAACCAAAAGCAAAAGCACAAAACCAGATCCCTACAATGTGGATGAACCTCAACATTAGGCAAGGTGAAAGAAGCCTGACACAAGAGGCCGTGCGTGTGTGTGTGTGTGTGTGTCCTATATGAAATGTCCACCTATATGCAATGTCCAGAACAGGCAAATGCACAGAAACAGGCTGGTGGCTGCCAGGGCTGGGGGAGGAGGGATGGAGAGTGACTGCTTCATGAAAACAGAGTTTCCTTTGGGGTGAGAGAAATGTTTTGGAACGAGGTAGAGGGGGTAGTTACACAACACTGGTAATGAACCAAATGCCACTGAGTTGTTTATCCTAGTATGAGTTATTTTGTTATGTGATGTCTACCTTCAGCAAAAACAAGTTTTTTTAAAGAATGGTGGTAGATCTGTATATTCTGACAGTGGAAAGAGCACCAAGACATACCATTGAATGAAAATGGTTAAGTCACAGAAAAAAAAAAAAAAAAAAAACCCGGCAAGATCCCATTTACGTAAACTACCAAAACAAAGGTCTAGGCTTATGCACATATACTTAGGTAGAGGCACAGAGAAGGACACACAGCAAGCCTTTATAACACTGGTTCCCTGGGAAAGGAGCAGGTGGGATTTTCTTACATTCTGCTTATTTCCAGTGTCCTTCTCGCATAGCAAGAATGCTTCACGGCTGCCCCACATAACAGAAAAACACCCCTGGTCCCTGTGGGCCTGAACATTTGAAGGGCATCCACAGTCAGTAGCGCGCACACCTCTGTATCAGAGCACAGCACCAACCAGGACTAGAGCGGGGTCTGCAGGAGAGAAGCATAGCTGGCTGCAAAGAAAAACTCAACCAGGCAGCTCTCTGGTCGCCAGGATGTTGAACAATTAATTTTTACTGTTTTTCACCCCTCTGGCTGCATCGATCGGTTGATCAATCACACAAAGTGCATTAAGCTTCGTAAATGAGTACAACAGGTCTCAGAAGGGCTGCCTGCCAGGACAGATCACCCCCTCTTTAAAAACTTTCTCTCTTAGAAGTAGGCCAGTGTGCATGAGGGGCATTTCCGGACAGAGGGAGAATGGAGGGGAGAGTGTGAACACAAGCGGCTGCAGCCAGACCATCCCTGAACTGCCCTCTGAATGCCAGGTCCCATCCTGGAGATGGGAGCCCAGCAAGCTGGCTGGGTGTGACCCTGGCCTCGTCCCTGACCTGCCAGGCAAGGTCTGCCAGTCGTCCTGGGCTAGAAGTCTAAAACTCCCCCATTCCAAACCCCCCTGAGTTTCATCCAACATGTCCTTCTGTCCCAACGTAACTAACACTTCCAAAAATTAACAGACACCCAGGAAAAGGGGCAGGAGACATTTTTCAAGAAAGACAGGATGCGCACCTCCCAAGCAGTATGCTGTATAAGAGCTATATGTTACAATTTTAAAATGCCAAATGCACAGCGACAGAATTGAAAATATCCATCTAAGAGCAACATCGTCTGACTATACTGAGTAGTGACATCATCATTAGAAACAGGAATGTATTCCAGGCTCAAATCAGGGACTAGAAATTGCCAGAGAAATTTACACGTAGGGGATAGAGGTAGAGGAAGGGGGCTGGGGAAGGGGGATGGGAGAGGGCATCTTAAATTCGTGTCTACAAAAGCACCCTGTTCTCCTGAATTTTTTTCATTTAATTCTCTGAAAAGTTAATATAGCCACATGGTTCAAAAAGCAAAAGGGAGAAAAGGACATATTGCCCACACCGGCTCTAGCTTCACGGTCCCGCCACTAACTCCCCCAAACAGGTACACAAACAAATCCCGTACTAACAGGTTTGAAGAGACAGTCACGCCTCTCTCTGAAGGCACACAGTGGGCCCATTCTACCCCTGCACAGACTGGGGGCTTCTGCCTTGGTCCTCCAGGCCGGTGGCTTTCCAAGCTCACTGCAATGCAACACAGTGCTCTCCAGGCGAACAACTCAGGCCACCTTAGAGATCGGGACACAGGTTCTACACACAGCCCCCTCACTTGTGAACTCTGGCCACCACCCGCACTGGCCCCAGATACGGGAGGAAACCAAAGCTCAAAGAGGTTAGAAGCAGGTGCAGCCAGCCAAATGACAGCCAGGACCTGAATGCAGGTCTGTCCAGGTGGTCCACAGGACGAGCGCGGCTTCTCCTCCTTCAAAATGAAAGATGACCATCTTTGTCCAAAATGCAGAGAAATCTGAATACATGCATCAAGTCTTCCATGTTGAGAGTCCCAGCTCCAAGCCTGTTAAACATCAGCACCCCCTGTATCTCACTTGTCCACTAGCCCTGGCACAAAACTGGGACTCTGGGCTACACAGTCATCTCTAGGGGAGCTTAAAACACCGGGTGGCCTGGCCCAAGTGCAGAGGGTGCCAGATTCCCAAAGCTCCAGGCCAGCCTGACTGTGCACAGCTCCAGAGGAGAAGCCCGCTCCTAGTTATCAAGGAGCCAAAACAAGTGGCAAACAAACGAGAACAGACAACAGCTGATCCCAGTCAGCCCGAGACCTCGTTTTGTTCACTGAGTACACAAGGTCATGTTTACATTTTGACACTGCAAACATATGAACGGTCATTCTGTGAGTAAAACAGCTGGGAGTTGACATAATGGAATTAAAGACAGGGCTATTTCCCATATTCTGCAGGGAGCATCTGCACAGGGACGGCACTTCAGGGCAGCTTCCCAAATGCGGTGGAGCCACACCAGGGAACACTGGCGATGAAAAGGAACGGAGCACCGACCCACGCTGCCACATGGACAAATCTCGAAAACATCATGCTGAGCAAGACAGGCCAGACTCGGAAGGCCACAGACTGTAGGACTCCATGTATGTGGAATGTCTAGTGCAGACAAATCTCTAGAGACAGAGAACAGATCTGTGGTTGCCAGGAGCTGAGGGAGATGGAGAGTTACTGCTATTGGGTACAGGCCTTCTTTGTGAGGTAATGAAGATGTTCTGGAATCAGATAGTGGTGATGGCTGCACAACCTTGTGAATACACTAAAAACCACTAAATTGCATGCTTTAAAAGGGTACATTTTATGGTATGTGAATTATATCTCAACTTTTTTTTTCACAGGAATAATTTTCAGGACAAATCCAGGTAACCTGGACATTTAGAGGCCTCCCCACACTGGAGACAGGCACCTTTCGCCAGGACAGAGCTCCAGTGGCAGAAACAGTTCACGTCCTGCAGTGGCCATCCGGCGTCCTGCCTGAGCTCCAGGCAGCCTGGAATGTCACCGTCACCACGGTCATGCTCCATGTCCTGACGGCACTGAGGCTGGCTCACAGGAGCCTCCCAGGAGATCTGAGCCTGGCTCAATGTCCCACCACCCGCCGGCGGGGGCTTGTCACCCAGGGATGGGACCAGCCAGCTCCATTCCTCCTTCCCTCTCCCCGACTTAGCCCCTTGAGCGTCAATAAAAAGAGGATGCTTCAGATGGAAAACACTTAAGATTCCACAGCTCCATAAGCAGCTTTTCAAGATGCCCTTGCCCTGTCTTTCTAGAGCTTCTGAGCAAAGGCAGAGGCAGCCCTCACCCCAGTGGCTCCTTCATTCACAGAAGGGATGGAGATGTCTCGGGGCATCTCAGGCAGCCCGCTATCCGCCCCCCTCCCCAGAAGGCCAGGCCAGCTCTGAGTTAATGCAGAACACTGCAGAACATTGACGTGCTAACGGACTCACTGTCTTCCACTCCACTGAGTGTGTGTGTGTGCGCGCGCACGTGTGTGTGTGTGTATACACTTGACATTCAGTCACTACCTACTGATTGATAATATTCTACAAATGGAAGAATACATCCATACTACTTTCCCAAAGTTTCACATACTGGTATTACTATTTGCACAGTTAGCAAATTCAGGCTTTTTCACATAAACATGTTTAACATCTATTCTTCATGGAAACACAGAAAGCAGGCCTCTGTGGCCTTACGCTCTATTATGTAACATCACAGTAACTGTCAATCCGCTCGAAACAAATTCAGCTCCTAAACACGAACCACTGCAACCAGGTAGGAAGAAGCAGTTCAGTGGTTCCCAATAAGGCCATCTGGCCCCACAGTGGACACGTGGCAACATCCGAAGACACTCTGGGTTGTCACAACATGGAGGGGGTGTTACTGGCAGGCACAAGGTAGAGACCAGGCGTGCTGCTAAGTACCCTACGCCACACAGGACAGCCTGACAGTAAAGAACTACCCGCCCCCAAGTATTTACAGGGCCGAGGCTAAGAAACTCTGGTCTAAAGTAACACCTGCCCAGTTTGCATACCTGTTTAGGACACTGCCTATCAGCAACACAGTAAGTTAAATGACTCAGCATGCCTCTCTATGTAACCAAGTCACTGAACACGCACCATCACCAGCAACGGTGGCAAAAACAGTGAAGGCTTAGGAGTGGGGTTAATAGGAGGCCTCCAGGTTGGCCCCAGGTGAGTCTCAGCTACTCCTAAGGTGTCAGAAAGAGTCCTCTGATCCACTACCCTCCTGATTTCACCTGACTTAATTCAAGCAACAGCTAAGTCCTGGGCAATCCTGTGCAATGCCTGTTCCCGTCACAATTTCTCTGCTTTATAATTGCTGGCTTTTCTAGCCCTAGTGCCCCGCATGTGTCTTGCTCTGGCCCATGACATCCATGAAAACCTCCGACAGTTTCCAACTGGCCTCTTCTCTTGGAAATCCACCCTGTCCGTCACCCATATTTGGCTAGCTCATCAAGTGTGACTTGGTGCCTAACGTGAGTGAAACTCCAGGCTCAGTCCACAAGGAACAGGACTCCGAGGGGTGTTGTGAGGAGCCCAAGAAAACAGATGTAAAAGGCTTAAGACAGGACCCCCGAAGCACCCAGCAAACATCAGCCAGCGCGGCTGTTCTCAGAGACACCAAGCTGACCGGACGCTTCCATCCTCTCTGGGAAAACAGCACATGGGTGTATTCGTTTCCGACTGCTGCTGTAATGAACTGCCACAAACCAAACGGCTTAAAACAACACACATTTATTATCTCCCAGTTCTGGAGGTCAGAAGTCAAAAATCAGTTCCATTCTGCTAAAATCAAGGTGTCAGCAGGGCCATGTTCCATCTGCAAGCTCGAAGGAAAAACCCACTTCCTTGGCTCTTCCAGCCTCTAGAGGCTGCCTGCATTCCTTGGCTCACAGCCACATGGCTCCAACAACTGCTTCTGCTGTCGTGTCTCCTTCCGACTCTGACCCTCCTACTTCCCTCTTATAAGGACTCTTCTGATTACACTGGGCCCACCCAGATAATCCAGGATGATCAACTCATCTCAAGATTCTTTACTTAATCCCACTTACAAATGTCATTTGTCATGGAGGGTAACTTATTAACAGGTTTCCAAGACTAGGACATGGACATCTTTGGCGGGCCATTATTCTACCTACGGGACGGGGGGAGGGGGTGTTAAATATCAAACAACAATGAATGCAAGATAAAAGTAACAGGTGGGTATAACACAGTACAAGGGCACACAGTTACCTAGCCAGGGGAGGGTCAGGTACAGGTAGTGGACCTGGGCCCAACTCTGGAATCGGACTGACGCTACTCCTGTTGGCGATGGGAAGCGAGCTTACTAAGTCAACCCCCGACCTCAGTTCCATCACCTGTCCACCTTCAGTTCCTGCAGCCTTTGTGGGTCCTCGGTGAGAGCATCCACGCAAGTGTCTAGAGTGCTTGACACACGATAAGCACTGCCCGTACGTCCCATAACCAAGGGGTCCAAGCAAGGAGACAGTTGGGGGCAGGAACAGCATGGTGAGGCCTTGGGGAAAAGGACAGAAGCTTGTGTGAGCCACACGGAGGCAGGCACCTGTCTGCTGGGGCTCAGTCACTGGAGTCCTGAACCCTGGAAGAGTGCCTGAGACAGAGAGGCTGTGGAACAGTTACTAAACGAAAGGATGACTGAACAGGGGCAGCATGCTTAAAACTGAGTAGGGACTGGGCAGTTGGGCGGCATACTGGACAGAGCACAGGATCAGGGTCAGACTCTGCTCAAGTCCCCGTCCTGCCAGCAGCCAGTGGGACACACCCCTGGGCTGTGGCCCTCCAGGGCAAGATGAGGAGCGTGAAGGAGACAGCGCCGGCTCTTTCAACCCCAAAGCTGTAGGGCTCAAGCGACGCGTGGTCTTGGCCGAGTCGGACCTGCCTTACACGAAGAAACTGACCGGAGCCTTCTTTTACTCCAAACACTGCCAGCACTTCCTCACCTCCAGCACCTGTCTCGCATTCCCCTTTCTCATCCCCAGCACTGAGAAAGCACGAGAAATAATGGACCTACGAGATGACAGACAAGGATCTGGAACCCCCAGGCTCCACTGAGCTCTCCTTTTCTCAGAAGCTCCCACCGCCTCATAAAGGTGCCTGGTGACCGTCACGTCTCCATTTTACGTTCATCTCCCATCTCCCAGTCAAATTTGGTCTCCAGCTACCGTCCCAACACATAGGAAGCCAAGAATCTATAAATATTCCTTCATTTTACTGGCTCTGAATGGGAATAACTGAAGTCAGTAGAATTTAGCTCTGCTTCTGTGCCATCAGATTAATTTTACTGAATTTACTGGAAAGGCAGTCAATTAGCAAAAGGAGCCAGGCTGAAAGCTCATCCAGCTCACCATGTGACCTCTAACATGTCACTTGACCCAAGGGTTTCTGCAACAGAACCTACCAGAGAAGGTGAAACACATAATTTCCACTTCGAAAATCACAGTGAAAGAGAAGAAAAGGAAACTAAGATTTCCAAACATCCAGGAGCTATTTTTGGAAGTGAACAACTTTTCCACTTTTCTTAAAGAAAAAAAAAAGATACTAGACCAAGAATAAACCAAGAAGTGGCTGTTGATAATCTAGATGGAAGACAATTCTTACAGGAGCCCACCCTCTATGGCCTTAAAAGCAAGACATTCCCCCATGTATATGCAAACACTACCTATAATCTTAAAGAATGAAAAATGGAGAAATCATTATCTGTTTCTCAGAAAGTTTATACAATCCCAAAATAGACTCTGCAAGGTAAATATAGTCAACCTCCTATTAATTAACACTGAATAAAGGTTCCAAGAAGGTGGCAATGATGTCATCTGGACCTGTTATGTGGGGCTCCAACCTGGCAAATTCTGGAACCATGGCCTGTTTTCTGCTTAAAGCAAAGGACTTTTAACATAGCACAGAATTCCTCCATGTGGCACAAATCAAATCCCATCTCGTGAACAAATGATCCCTAAAAGTTTTTGTCATGACATAATCTGGGCCTTCTACCATCATGCAGATCATTTCTACTCTGCTTTGATCTTAAACGGGATATGGCCCACCATTCTTAAACTGCTAGAGGTTAGCATTCCCAGTATTATACAATCCCAACTGAGCTATCGGGAACAGAACATGAAGTTTCAATCGCTCAGTCCATCTACAGGATAGTCTCTGCACAGCCCTGCAAGAAGCAGACATATACACAACTGTCAAAGGCACTGCATTTTTCCAAAGGAGGCCAAGAAGTTCTTCCCATATTTTCCACCTAAGTGGTAAATAAATACCTTTTCATACAGTGGCCGTTGAACTCTGAGTTAATATACATAGAATACCTATGTGCCACTAATGTCCACACATGACTCACCCACAAGAAGCTACCAGCCATAGAAATGGTGAATTAACTATATATTTTTTAACAAAGCTTTTGGGTATGATCCCCAGAAAACTATGAAAATTATATGCACAGTACTGATCTGCAGAGATAGTGAATTTAAACCTAAGGTGGGTATATAAACTAAAGAAATTCTGTTTTGAAAATACTGAGATTTTGTACATATCTGTAGCCACATTTGTAAAGATGTTTCCTTAGGTTTGCAACCTCTTTGTTGTAACTTGAAAAAGAAAGTACAGCTACGATAATTCACCAACGTGCCCTGAGCCAGCAATATCGAACGTTGCTAAACACAACATGGAAGGGAATTACTATAAAATTCTAGAAGAGATTGTTTACAACCCTTGGCCCTCAGTTAACTTGCTTACAGCAGAATATTTTATGCTATTGTAGTTTTAATAAATTATATATGAAATGATATTTTAAGTCAGCAACAATTTTCACCTCATCTACTACCTTTATCTCTTCCTCCATAACTTCATTTTCTTTAAAAACCTATTTACTTCTTTGCCTCTCCTGTCAGTTCTCCATTTGGAAGCTGTTTGGGGAAAGTCCTCATTTCTTGAACACTGCTTTCCAGTCGTGTGAATCAAACGGGACTCAAAAAGGATTTTAACTGTCAGATGCACATGGAGAAAATGTGGTGTCCCGACACACAGCTTTTTCCACGCCATAAAAATCAATCACTTTAAAGGATACTTTAAAGGATAACCAGTCACCTATAAAAAATTGTCAGGGCTCTGTTCTGAAAGAAAAAGAAGAATGACTATTACACCATTTACACCCTTCCGTAGACACCACTTAAATGTTTGTGGCTTGCTGAACATTCCATACATATTTCGGGCAAGGTATTCTGGGAGCTGAAGTGCAAGCTGTCCCCTGCTGAATTTTCACTCACTATAAAAACAATGTCTCATAAAAATATACACGTTTTTACTTTACCGAAAAATGTAAAATATCCACTTTTGTTCACTCGATCAACACTTTCAACACTAGAAACAGGACTTGTTAAAAATCTATAACATAAGTGATGCCTGAAAAGGGTGAAAATGTCATTCAGTAACCCAGATTTCTGGAAAGAGGGACATAGGAAATGTGTATGAAACACAGAGAAAGGAAGATTCTACAAGCTGATTTCTGTAGGGTCTGCTCACCTATGACTTGGGTTGTACCATTAAAAATGGAAATTCTTACATGTATACTTCTCATCACGAATCCCCGCTTCCATGTAACCACAACTGTTTTATATTACCCTCATAAAATGAGTCTCAGCCTTTTCTAAGCAAAACAGTATTTTTAATTGGTTCATTTTCCAGTTGTTTGGATTTTTGACAGACACATAGCACAAAAGGGCACCACACTCCAAGCAGCTCTACCAACTCCAGAACCTTCTAAGGCTTGATCAGACAGCTGTGGCTCTAGCCTTTGGTTAAAATTATAATATGATCTCACCTGATTTTCAAAATAACTAAGCATCTTATTAAGCCATAAAAGTGTGCTATCATTTATCTAAGTTTCTGAGTGCAGAAGTTTGCAATGTTCCAAGATACTGTTAAGGAATCATGACCCTTTTGCCTTTCTTTGTTTTTCCCCATCTGAACCCAGAGAAATCTTCAAACAATAATTCAGCAGCTTCCGTCCTCAAAAGCTGATTTTCAAGCGCCAGTGCCATGCAAGCGCTGCCTTTCCTGTACAGGTAGGAGGAAGCAGGAGCGATGTCACCACGCTGGGCCCTTTTCAAGTCTTAAAATCACTGGGAAGCTTGCAGTATTTCCTTTCTGGCACTCAGGCCCACCGTGGAAAGAAGCTGCTCCAGACAGGACAAGATATCAGATAATCACTGGAAACGCTCGGTTTCAACAGAATTCCAACTCCACAAAAAAAATGCATCTCTACAAAAGCAGTTGACCCACTGAAATCAGCAGACTATCGAACAAAAAGTTAAGGAAAAACGTCATTACGTGAATTTAATTCATCTCAATCTGGTAGTGCTTTTAGAAGACTCCCTTTTTCACTCCATAGGATTTACTTACATGAATAATACGATAATGTTCTCTTCGTATGTTGCACAAAAAGGGCACCTAAAATACAACTTTTGTTTTCCATTTATCCCAAAAGCATATGGGTCTAATCAGTCCATTCTGGCCAGAGTACACAAGGCTATTTCCGTCAGAATTGTAACTGAGTTTTTAAGGCGCTAAAGAGTAACCATCACAGTTTGATGGTTACCCCTAAAGAATCGGGAATCCCTGAAGTGTCCCATCTGGCACAGTCTTCGAATGGAAATAAGGCTGAGCCAGCCATACAAGGAACCCACACCACGAAGCTGGGGCTCAAGTTTGTGCACCCAGATGACAGCTCATCTGGCCACCGCGGGACCGGGGGCGCCTGTGGGGCCACAGCCGGGGGCGGTGGGCCACAGAGGCCCAGCAGGGATGGGCGAGGCCGTGGCGGAAAAAGGAAGAGAGGGCCATCCGTCAGCCTCTGGAGAGGAAATTCCAGGCGCCCAGCTCCCAAGGCATCGGTCAGCGGGTGATACGAGGGGACCAAGTCAGAGTGTCCGCCCGCGGTGGAGGCCGGAGAAGCGGGGCTCCGCAATCCGGGGCCTCGAGGCCGGGAGAGGGTTCGCCTTGATTCCCGGCCAGGGCCCGTGGGATGGGGGCGCACGGATCCTCGCCCGGGCCCCGGGGACGCACGATCTTCGCCCAGACCCAGAGGCCTCCCGGTGTCCTCTCCCTGGGCCCGAAGGATGGGGCGCCCCAATCCCAGCCCGGGCCCGCGCCCCCCTTACCGGTCGCGCGGGTCGATCCACGATGTCTGGCGCGTGTTGTGGTCTATGTAAAAGACACGGCCGTCGTAGTCGCGCGCCTCCTCCCAGCCAGCGGGCAGCGGCAGCTCGGCGCTCTCTCGGGCCCGCGGCGGCGGTGGCGCGGAGGGCGCGGGGGGCGCGGGGACCGCGGTGGGAGCCGCGGCCGGCGGCGGCTCCCGCTGGGGCTGCGCGGGCGGCGGCGGCTCCCGCGGGGCCTCGCGCGGCTGTCCCCGCCGCCGCCGCCGGCCGCCGCTCAGCCACGGCATGACGGCACGGGCCCCGCCGCCACCGCCGCCGCCCGGCCGCCCCACGCGCGCCGCCTCCTCCGCCAGCACTAAGGCCCGGCGCCCGGGGCGCGGGGGCGGCTGCGGGGAGCCGCCCGCCGCGCCCGGTACATCCTCCGCCCGGCGCCCGTGCACCGGCGCCCGCCTGCTGCTCGCCGCCCACCGCCCGCCTGGTCTTGCACGCCGCCGCTCGCACCGCCTGAGTCAGTCGGGTCGCCGCTGCGCGTGGAGTCACAGCTCCAGTGCTGCTGCCGCCACTGCCGGCGGCCCCTCAGTTCCCGCGGCGCGCCCGGCCATCTTCGTTCCTCGGCACCGCCCGACCGGGGGCGGGGCGTGGGCAGGCCCCGCCCCATTGGCACCCCCCCACCCCCCCTCCACCTCTCCTCCGTCGGCGGCTCCTCCCCCGCTCGCTGCAGGCCCTTCAGTCTCCCTCGGCTGCTCCGCCTCCAATCTCCCCTGGGGTCTCCTTCGCGCTCTGCGACTCAGCTCCCCAGCCCACACCCCCGCCCGCTGCTTTTCCTCCTCCTCCTCAGCCGGCTGCTCCTCCCTTCCCCCACCCACTGCTCCTCCTCCTTCCCCTCCTGCTCCATGCTCTCCTCCCTCTTTTCTCCGGCTCCACCACCTCCTCGGGCCTCCCCGGGAAACCGCACGAGGGCCAGGATGGGCGCCGCCGCGTCCGTCCGCCCCCAGGCCACTGCGGAGAGGAAGGCGGGTTGGGAGGACGGCGCCCCACCCGGGCTGCAGGCGCGGCCTAACTGGGGCCGACTCCTGCGGCCCAAACAATTGCCGGGGAAGAGGGTGATCACCTCATTGCACCCACTCTCGGGCCTTTCATGTCTGGGGTCTCCTCTCTGTCCACTCGATGGGGGAAGGGAGCAGCACCCTGGGGCTCCCGAATACACAAGACAGTCCCGCGAGGGTGGGTAAGGCCTCTGAAGGGAGGCTGAGGGAGCTTGGTAGCTGGAGGAGGAACACAAGGCTGATCCTCTAGGATGGGGCCTGCAAGACCCAACTGGAAGTCGGGAGCTGGGCAGGTGGCTACTTCGCGTCTCTGCCAAGACAGCCCCAGCAGGCTGATCCCAAGTCCCCGCTTTGGGCAGGACTCCCTGACCTTCCCTGGCTTTCCCATCGTCCAGGCTAGAGGATCCAATAGTTTGAGCAGAGACCCAAGTAGGCCACTGCTGGCGAGGAAGCTAGATCAACTCCTAAAACATGGAACCTCTATGGTGGTTGGTAGTTTATGTTCCACTCACATCTCATAGCTGGAGAAACTGCAGTCCAAAGATGGGGCTCTCTCTTGCTCCAAATTCCCCCTGCTACTCTAGTGCTCCAGATCCCTGGCCGCAAGACTTAATGCCAGGAAGTGCAGAAAAGTATCGCGGAGGCTTTAAAACACTGTTACAGTGATAGGAAAATATCTAATAAAAACCCTAACAGCGATCCAAATCTAGCTACATAGGGAAAGAGACAGGAGGAAAACCTCCCCAGATGCTCACATAAGTTTGCATTCCTTCGGTGGGATGATTTTTTTTCATTATTTGCCTTTTAAATTATCTGTAAAATCGTTATGTTACTTTTATAAGGGGAAAAAATTGTTTCGAAAAAGAACGTGAATTCATGGAGACTGCTAATTGGGACATACTGGAGGGAGGCCCTTTCTTTCCCCCTCCCACCGAAGCACAGAAACTTCTTGCTCCCCAAGTATCAGCCCCCACCCAAATGTCCTATGCCGGAAATTCCACCACTGGAGTCCTTTCAGTTAAACATAGACAGTTATTAAGTGTCCAAGGAAAAGGGAGGGAGAGTATCAAAAAAGCAACTACTTTGGGATCTTGCATGTTCCAGAGAATTCCCAAGTGCTGAGTATCCCTGCCTGGACATCTTCCCTTCTGACTGGCCTGATTTATTACCAAAGGGGCTGCCGCCACCTTGGCCCTCTCTCCCTTCCAGCCCCACGATCAGTCACCCTACCACCCAACCTGGCCGGGCTGAAGCTGCCTTCCCGCCCGCCCTCCCAGGCATCATGTCATTTCAGAATTTCACAATTCTGGGCACTATCACTCGAAATTATCCTGAGTGGGGCTGGAATGCCCTGGAGTAAAGCCAACCTCTACAGAGAGAGGTGGAGAGAGAGGGAGGACACCCAGACACATCAAAGGACTCACAGAAGGAAAGGCAAGATGAAAAAGTATCAGATAAAGAGAAAGGGGTGGGGGAGCTACACCAGATGAGGAGCTAAGGGGCAAATGTTGACTGCCTTTCCACTGAGGACGAGATCTTATGTCTTCCTTCAGCCTGGTGGCAACTGTGTACTGCAGACATACTCTGTGCAGGTGCCCTGCTGGGCGCTGAGATGCTGCAGAGAACAGGATAGACTCTGTGCCCCACCTCCACCCCCAAGCCAGGAACTAAACAAAGAAATAGGCACTTGTGACAGTGACTTGTCTACTAACGAAGCGGGGATGCCAGTTTCAAGTTGGGGACTCAGGGGAGGCCTTCTGGGACCAAAAAGAAGACATCTTGGATGAGGAAACCGACACTCGGGTCTTTAGATTCCTGAGTCCTGAGCGTTTGCCCCTTGGCACTTGTAGCTGCTGTCATCAAGTACTTGCAGATTTGCTGGCAGATGGGGCGCCCCACCCAGATCTCCTTGGCTGGGGTGCACGCCCTTCTCAGAGGATTACCCTGGGCTGACAGATGTCTGAGAGGTTAAGCCCACCCCCCAGGGACTGCTCCTGCAGTGTGACAGCCCAGCCCCCTCGCCTTGGTGGGACAAACTCTAGTGCACCTGACCCTCCACTGCTCCCCCTGGGCTGCCAAGGCTTTGGTAGCTCCTCTCCTGCCCTAGCCCACCTCCCATGCCCACGTCAGTCACCCGCCTGACAACCCCCACCGCAGGTGTGCTTCTAGGGAGCCTGACCTAAGAGAGTCTGCTGTGCTTGCCTGCTCTTCCAAGCACTGAGCAAATATAAATCATCTGCCCAGCATGACAACACCTACGGGTATTCCCAATTTCACTTGCACTTTCATAGAAGGGAATTCAGTCAGAAGGAGTGTGACACGGCATGCCAATGAGGACAGATTGGAGAGACCCTCACTGAAAATCTACACGCCCAACCACGGCCCCTGACCTCTCTGACTCAGATAAGTGAAGCAGGCCCATCGCATTTGTCTTCCTAAAATGAGCCAATAAAGGAAGAGGTCAGATCTGGGGGTGACCAAGGCCCGTTTATGGCTCCATCCATCTTTTTTGACTTGTAATGTTTGCCCCAGGCTGCCGCTGATTATCCCTAAAGACCTGTGCAGGGAGATGGGATGGAAGAGAAGTTGGTGGGGGAATGAAGGGACTCTTGCCTCTCCAGCTTGGTCAGAAATTGAGAAGTCTCGTGTGTGTGTGTGTGTGTGTGTGTGTGTGTGTGTGTGTGTGTGTGTGTGTGTGTGTGTGTTAATCACTAGGGAGACTCTGCCTGTCTTTCTTACTGTCAAGCGGGGCTTTCTATGTTGGACCAAAAACACATGCAGGGAGGGGAGTTTTAGTCTTTGCTGCATGTGCAATTATGCATTCTTTATTGCCTCCATATTAAAACCACAGCCTGGCCAACAACAAAAGCACAAACGTTGCAGTGACCTCTCCTCCCACCAAGATTCCTGATGGAAAAACAGCTCAGGAAAAATCCACTTAGGTTCCGGGTACTCAAGATGCAAATACTTATTCTCCTCACAGACCCTCTGGGAAATCCCTTTTCTTAAACTGTTAAAATGCCCTCAAGTATGAATTGCAGAATAGTTTCTTTAAAGTGCTTGTTAAGGAGTAAATCCAACACACTCCTTGCATGGCAGACAGTAAACAGAGACTTTGCAGATTTTTACTCTCTTGGGTTCCACCTTATCTTCCCACCCCACTTCCCGAAGGATAACCTTGATTTTATAAAGGAAGGTACAAAATAGCATCTATCCACATTCAATCCTTGAGAAGCTTCTAGAAAAGGGAGCACCGTGAAGGCTGCAAGCATCACGTCTAAAAGGAGAGAATAAATACAGCCAGAGAAGTCTTGCTTACTTGTATAAACAATCGTGTGTTCTAGGAAGTGACACATTGGGTAATTCTACACAATATGTTAAGAGGAAAACGGAAATGGGCCGGAGTGGGTCTGAAGAAGAAATGGCTCATTGTTTGGCATTCTTTAAATGCTGGAATAGTTACTCAGTTATGGGCGCTTCCCATCTATTTAAATAATGCAAATCCACAAACTGTGGCAATTAGATGGAGTTTTGGCTAATTCCTGTCTTGCCGGTTTAGGGACTGCAAAGGAAGAGAGGAGAACCAAGATCCCTAATCCGAGACCTCTCCCCAGGCTTGGAACTGGAAGGAGACAGGGTGGGGGCTATTCCCTGGGTTTTATTTTATTTCATGGCTTTAAGTCTTTAACTTTAGACATTGATTTGACTTGTTTTTTCTGGTTTGTTTTTTTTTTTGCTTTAATTGCGTTTCCCTTTATTTTTGTTTGTTTTTTAATTGAAGTATAGTCAGTTACAGTGTGTCAATTTGTGGTGTACAGCATCATGTCCAAGTCATGCATATATATACATATATTCATTTTCATATTCTTTTTCATTAGAGGTTACTACAAGATACTGAATATAGTTCCCTGTGCTAGACAGAAGAAATTTGTTTTTTTATCTGTTTTTGTACATAGTAGTTAACATTTGCAAATCTCAAACTCCCAAATGTATCCCTTCCCATCCCCTTTCCCCCTGATTTGATTTGTGATCAGAAAAGCCCTTGTTTAGATTTTTGACTGTGGCCAGGGAGCCTGGGAGCGCTTTTCTCAAATGGGACTTCCCTGATTTGTGTAGATCTGTGCAGTTTGATTGGTGTTGATTTGTGCAGTTTCAAGATTAAATTTTTCTCATTTCCTCATCTTCCATTACAGAGAGATGCAGGGTATTCGGGAAGGGTCAGCTGTGTGGATAAACCAGGCAGTCTGGTCATTTTAGTGCTTTATTCTGCTGTGTGTTGGCTTCTCAGCGTACGGCAGTGTCCTTGGAATCATTTCATGGCTGTTATATTGTAGGCGGACTCTATTTGTACCTGGTTTATTCTACCTCAGGTTTAAAAAAAATTGAGACCAATTTCTCTCCCAAATTTAGAACACTTGTTACCCACTTCCGTCCTCTCCAGCTCTCCCCTCCGAAGGCTACGTTTTTACTTCTTGTCCTTCCCAACCCATGGGCTGTGTTTCACAAAATGCTAAGGAGCCAAATGGAAATGTATTCCAGGCAAACCATAATTTTTGGAGACACAGCTGCCGTGAGCCAGCATACCATGCGATGCTTCCTCCTGGCTCGGTTCTCTCCTGTTTAGGATTATGACTCTGGTCCCCTGTGTGTTTGGAAAAACAGATTCTTCAAACTGCAGCCCTCTGTTTTATGAGCCAAGCAGAGCAGCTTGGAAGTCTCAGGCTTTCAGAAACAAGAAGGCGGATTTATCCGACACAGAAATGAGCAGTTTCTGGGTCGTTAACAATTTTTTTTTTCACTTGACGTCGCTAGCGTCATAAATTAGTCTCTTTTGTGGCATGAATGGAACAATTTTGGAACACAAGTTATATCACTAGATCTTGGCACAACAACCCCAAGATGTTTGTTATATATCAGTGATTCTCAACCGGGGTGATTGTGGCACCCCAGGGGACATTTGTTGACATCTGGAGACACTTTGGGTGGTCACAACTGGGTGGAGAGATGCTCCTGGCATCTAGTGAGTAGAAGTAAGGCTTGCTGCTCAACATCTTACAAGGCACAGGACAGCCCCTCAACAGAGAATCATCCACCCCAAATGTCCCTAGTGCTGAGGTAGAGATGCCCTATGGTACATGTGTAATTGACAGTAACATTTGTACTATGCAGGCTTTACCGTGGGGAAATCAAAACCCAGCGAATGTAAGGAGCTAGCCCAGTGTGATCTTGTCACTGCTAACAAGCAACTGCCTTGAGCTCAAACCTCAGCTATTCCATCTGAGCGCTGTATTAGTCAGGGTTCCCCAGAGAATCAAAACCAATAGGATATATATACGTCAACCGAAAAAATGCACAACCTAAAAGTTGAGAGTTCTGTTTTTATGTGTAATTTTTTTCTTTTTAAATTTATTTTTATTTAAGTATAGTCAATTTACAATGCTATGCTAGTTCTGGTGTACAGCAAAGTGATTCAGTTATACATATATATATTCTTTTTCAGATTCTTTTCCATTATAGGTTATTACAAGACATTGAATATAGTTCCCTGCGCTACACAGTGGGTCTTTGTTGTTTATCTATTTTATATATTGTAGTGCATATACGTTAATCCCAAACTCCTAATTTATCCCTCCCCCCTACCCCTTTCCCCTTTGGGAACCATAGTTTGTTTTCTATGTCTGTGAGAGTTATGTTTTATCTGGCAGACTTTCTGAGGACTTCAAGCCTAAGAGGCCGCCTCTCAGATGGCTCTAAGGGACAGCTCTAAAGAGGTAGGGGAGGAGCCAGGATACATAGGAGTTTTTTGAACAAGGACCAGGTGGTCGGAACATCAAACGATCACTGTTAGTTAAAGAAAACCAGGTATCTCAAGTTAAGGAATTTAGCGTTTTTCCATGTATGGGAAGATGGAAAATACGGGCTCATTGAAGTCATTCCTTTGATATGCACCTTAGCTATCTAGGGTCAGTGTCCTGTTCTTTCCCATCCTGAGTCCCCTCGGGGGTGGCTGCAGAGGCTGAGGGCTCAGCAGCGGGCAGCCTGCTTGTCTCCATCCTGAATTCCCTCCGGCTCACCATCAGGTAGTGGCTGATAGCTTGAGGGCCCCAGCGTCCTTTGTCTACTGACATGGTGGGCAATATTTTTCATTCACATCTATATATAAAAAGAGATTCCTTCTAAGGAATTTGCTCATGTGATTATGGAGGCTGACAAGTCCCACGATCTGCAGTCAGCAAACTGGAGACCCTGTAGAGCCGATGATGTAGCTTCAGTTCAAGGCCAGTGTGCTGGAGACCCCAGAAGAACTGATATTTCCAAACATCAGCCTGATGATCAGTTTGATGAGTCCAAAGGCAGGAAAAAAACAGATGACCCAGCTCAATCAGTCAGGCAGGAGGAGTTCCCCCTTACTCACTGACTCACAAGAGAGTCCATCTTTTTGTTTTCTTTGGGTCTTGGATGAACTGGATGAGGCCCACCCACATCTGTGTTCCTCAGTCTACTGATTCAAAGGTTCCTCTCACCCAGGAGCACACCCAGAATGTTTGACCAAATATCTGGGCATCTTGTGGTCCAGTCACATTGACACAGAAATTCCCTGTTACACCTCCCAACTTTAGAACCAGTTGCTCTGTGTTTCCACAACTCTTTGTGCTCCCAGAGTGATTCATGGACCAGTAGCATCAGTATCAAGGGGGACCTCAGTGAAATGGCCAGCCCAGACTCACTGGCTTTTGAAGTGCTGTATTACACACATGGAAGGGGATGGTGTGGGCGTGTGGGCATCTAAAAATAAGCAGTTTTACAATATTGATTCAAAGAGCCATCTGGATGGTGTTTTCCTTACTCAACCTCATAATCAATAGGGTTTATTTATCATTTAAAAGGTGCCAAGCGCTACTCCAGATGCTGAGCAAAGTGTGATCACCAGCAGCATCCACACCTACTCTGTATAAGGAGTGTGCTTAAGAGTCTGGATTTGTTTGTCATTCAGCTTTAGGCCATGTGTCCACGAAGTTCAGCCTGGCTTACTTGGCACAGAAGTAGAAATGGGCAAAAAGCCAGCCCCGAGCCAACCATGCTGTCAGCAGCGTCTGATTTGTGCCTGTCTCCTCTCCCCACCCGGGACCAGCTACCCAATTTGCAGTCTACATTTTGCAGTGCCAAATGAAAATCAGACTGCTTTCACAAACTATCTCAGACAGAGTGGCTTATAGACAGCACACATTTATTTCTCACAGTTCTGGAGGCTGGGAAGTCCAATATCAGGGTGCCAGCCTGGGTGGGTGAGGGCTCTCTTCTGGGTTGCAGACTTCTTGTGGCATCTTCACAAGGTGGAAGGGGCTGGGAGCTCTGGGAGGTCTCTTTTAAAAGAACATTGATCGCATTCATGAAGCTCCGTCATCCGGACCTGATCACCTTCCAAATATACCACCTCCTCATTCCATCCTATTGGGGGTTAGGATTTCAACATATGAACTTGGGTGGGGAGGCATACCAACATTCAGCCCACAGCAGACCCCTTGTTTAAAAATATTCAGAATTTCAAGGTGGTGATGATAGACCATGAAAACAGGCACTAGCCCTTCAGATCGCAGGATCCTGTCTATAGCTTTGACTTCTAGTCATTATGTCCTTTGAACATTCCAAAAGGACAGCAATTTTCTCCAAGAGCACAGAAGATCGTTTTGGGGGGTAGGCCCTGTCCTTGCACATCAAACCACTTGTTCCTCAGAACTTCTTTGCCAGCCCAGCTACCTCTCCAAGGTCAGCATGACACTGCAGGCAGGAAGAACGTCCACGACTCCCATGCCCTGTGTTCCCTGGTGTTGCGGGTTGAATTATGTCCTCAGAAAGATACGTTCAACACAACATTGTAAAGTGATTATAAATCAATAAAAAATGTTAAAAAAAAAAAAAGTAGACTTTCAGAAAAAAAAAAAAAAAGAAAGATATGTTCAAGTCCTATCTCTAATACCTGTGAAGGTGACCTTACTTGGAAACAGGGTCATTGGAGATATAATTAGTTACATTAAGATGAGATCATACTAATGTAGGGTGGACCCTTAAGCCCATATGACTAGTGTCCTTAGAAGACGAGAAATGACGCAGACACACAGGAGAGAGGCCATGTGTTGAAGGAGGCAGAGATTGGAGTGATATGTCTACAAACCAAGGAACATCAAAGACTGGTAGCAATACCAGGAGCTAGGAGAAAGGCCTGGAGCAGATTCGCCCCAACAGCCTTCAAAGGGAGCGTGGCCCTGCTGACACCTGGATTTTAAACTCTTAACCTCCGAACTGTGAGGGAAAAGTATCTATTGTTTTAAGCCATCCAGTCTGTGGCACTTTGTTTACCAGAGCCCCAGGAAACTAATATGCCTGGAAGCTTGACCCCAGCTTCCTGCTGTTGCTTCAGTGGGGACTAGAATCTATCGAAGTTTGCCCACAGAGTCTTGATTAGTGCCAGGAAATCCCAGAACCCAGAAGCCTGCCCTGACAGCCCCTAGAAATCCCAGCAAACTCAGAAGCCCCAGGTATGACACGCTTGACTCCCATAAACAGTAATGGCTGACATTCACCGTAGACCAGAAGAATTCAGTTTTGCCATGTGCTGCCCCAAGTTCAGATTTACCTTGGACCACTGACTATCCAACCTGCAGATGAGAGAAGTGTCTCTTTATGGAAACATTCCAGCTAATCCTGAAGAAGGAGTGATGGAATTAGAATTAGGATGAAGACACTTTCCTCCATGGATTGACTGGATTCTGGTGCTGAACTTCAATGGCTGCTAAGATCATTAAAAAGACAGATGGCCAAACCTGATGTGTTTGCTCAGAAGACCATGCCACCTATGACGCAGTCTTGCCAAAAAAGTCAGAAAAGTAGCTTTGACTTCAGATCAAAGCCTTGTTAGATATGGTCACCAGCTTCCAGGAAATACAGACATCAGAAGAACAGTTAACATCTCGGACGGAAATGCTATCAGCAAAATCCCAGCTGATACCCCAAAATGACCTTGTTTCTTCAAGAAATAAACTCTAAGGGGGAAAAAGGGAGATGGAAAGGCAGCCTGTGGATGAAAAAAAAAAAAAGGCTGAAGAGACATAGGAATCAGTAGCATGGCACGGGATGTGTTTGAATTCTGATTCATACAAACCAATTGGAAAAAAACGTCTGTGATGTTTATGAGGCAACTGGCAATGTGAACACTCCCTGGTAGTTGATGATGTTAAGGATTTATTTTTTTAAATTTAGGCTAGATGATGGTATTTCAGTTTTTTTTTAATAGTCCAGATATTTTAGAAATATATTTGGAAAGAGTTATGGGAAATATGATATATCTAAGATTTGTTTAAAAATAATATGGGTGACGGACCTCACACTAGTCAGAAGGGCCACTGTTAAAAAGTCCACAAACAATAAATGCTGGGGAGGGTGTGGAGAAAAGGGAGCCCTCCTACACTGCTGGTGGCAATGCTGTTTGGTGCAGCCACTGTGGAAAACAGTATGGAGATTCCTTAAAAACCTAAAAATAGACTTACCCTGTGATCCAGCAATCCCACTCCTGGACATATATCTGGAGGGAACTCTAATTCAAAAAGATACCCCAATGTTCATAGCAGCACTATATACCATAGCCAAGACATGGAAGCAACCTAAATGTCCATAGACAAATCACTGAACAAAGAAGCTGTGGTATATTTATACAATGGAATACTACTCAGCCATAAAAAAGAATAAAATAATGCCATTTGCAGCAACATGGATGGACCTGGAGATTGTTATTCTAAGTGAAGTAAGTCAGAAAGAGAAAGAAAAATACCATATGATATCATTTATATGTAGAATCTAAAAAAGAAAAAAGAAGACACTAATGAACTCATCTACAAAACAGAAACAGACTCGCAGACACAGTAAACAATCTTATGGTTACCAGGGGGGAAAGGGAGTGGGAAGGGATAAATTTGGGAGTTCAAGATTTTCAAATATTCTCTACTATATGTAAAAATGGATAAAGAACAAATTTCTTCTGCATAGCACAGGAAACTATATTCAATATCTTGTAATAACCTTTAATGAAAAAGCATATGAAAACAAATATATGTATGTATGTGCATGACTGGAACATTGTGCTGTGCACCAGAAATTAACACATTGTTACTGACTATACTTCAATTAAAAAAAAAGAGAAAAAAAATATGGGTGATGGAGAGTGGGAGTGAGTGGACTTCAAACAAAGTCATCATAAACTGATAATTGTTGAAGGTGGTAATGGGTCACGGGAGTTCATTATACTGTACTCTAATTTATACAGGCTTACAATTTTCCATAATAACAAAAGAAATTTGTAATTCCATTGGAACTCCATAAAAACAGCTGAGTTGACAGAATCTGAATTTTGGATGTCACATTAGTTTCCTATAGCTGCCATAACAAATTACCACAACCATGGTGACTTGAAAGAACAGAAATTTATTATCTTAGCATCCTGGAGGTCAGAAATCCAAAATGAGTCTTGTTATGATACAATTAAGGTGTCAGCAGGGCTGTGTTCCTTCTGGAGTTTCTAGGGGAGATTCTGCACCCTTACCTTTTCCAGTATCGAGAGGCTGCCCGAATTCCTTGGTTCATGGTCACTTCTGGCAATCACATCCCTCCTCTACTCTCAGCTTACATCTCTTCTCTCCTTCCCTGACTCTGGCCTCCTTCCCTCACATGAGGACCCTTTTGATTACATTGGGCTCACCTGGATAATACAGATTAACCTTCCTGTCTCGAGATCCTTAATTTAATCACATCTGCAACGTTCCACTTGCCATGTAAGGAAACATAGATCTGGGGGATTAGGACATGTCCGGACATCTTGAGGGGGGGCAGTATTCTGTCCATCACAGATGTGATTCAAACCAGGTATCTCAGACTGACATTTATCAACATTTTTGTGTTCAGAACAGAGACAGCCTGTTACGATTTCTGCATACTTCAACAGGGGTGATTTTGCCTCCCGGGGACATTTGGCAATATCTGGAGACATTTGTTATTGTCAAGACTGGGGGTAAGGTCAGGGAGAGGGGGAGGAGGCGGTGCCACTGGAATCTAGTGGGTAGAGACCATGGATTGTAGGCTGCCAGACCTCATACAAAGCAGAGGACAACAGATTTACCTAGCCCCAGCTGTCGATAGTACTGAGGTTGAGCAGCCCTGAGCAAGAAGCAACAGAAGGAAAAGAGCATGTTATGTTCTCCACTGTATATCTGCAAAGAGCAGGTGACCAATAAAAATTTGTTGAAGGAATAAAGCACTAGCTTGTTAATCATATACATTACACCTTCTTGTCAATAAGATGACCTCAAAATCGGGGACCACAGCTGAGACAAAGCCAGGTAAGAGATCCAAAATTGAATATAATCTGCAATAGCCACAAAAATATGTGTTCCTGATGAAATCACAAGAAGAGAGACACCAAAGACATGATGTGCCTCTAGGGAAGAAACCATCACCACCCTCTGAAGCAATTTTGCCCTAAAATCCAAATCCAATCTGATCAAAGCCTCTAGAAAGATTCCATGGATTCCAAAGATCTTATTAGCAGATAAAAGGGTATTTACAGATCTTAGGATTCCTCAAGTGCAAAGGTCTTTAGAGCTAGAGAGAAAAACATGTAATTTTGAGAACCACGTACATGCAAAATCCAAGCAAGGATCAAGCTGCCAATCCCACAAATGTTCCTGGGTACGTAGAATGATGTGTACAGCCGAAATTTAAGGGTCAGGGTCTTCAGACCACGCCCCTTGAAGGATAGCATCCTGGACATAGCAATCATGTATAGGCTTCAAGTGTCCCAATAGGGTCACTGACAAGAATCTAGCCAGAGGCCAGCCCAAATCGTGGGAATGTATGCAGGCTCAGTCATGGGATGGTAATTACCACCTGTAATGGAACGAATCTCTCAGGCCCAGGAGGATGTGGGAAAAGTACAGAAACTTTTAAGAGAATCGAAACTATCAAATTCATGTTTGGGGTGAAGAAGAAATCTATGCATGTTTGATATTTTATTCATTTATAAAGTTTCAAAGAATTTTTTTTACTTTCTTTTTTATTGAAGTAGAGTCTGTTTACAATGTTGTGTTAGTTTCTGGTGTACAGCATAGTGATTCAGTTATACACATATATTTTCCTTTTCAGATTCTAAAGTGTCAAAGAATTTTTGAGCTTTGGAAACCACTGTAAAATATGTAATTGGATAATTAATTTAAACTTGTGATTTTAGTTGGAAACTAATTTTATATAGTATTGGGATATTTTAAGAGAACTTAGGTTTCACTATATTTATAAGTTTGATTTATTAGATTCTAAAGTTTTGTGCGTGCTTGGGAATGTATTTGTTAATTGTGACAATTAAAGTGATTCAAAAGGTAACTGGGTGCAGTATACTAGGAGTTTTAAATGTACTTTAAAATTCATAAAGGTGTTTAAGTTTGCAAGTGGGGTCAAGTATTTTCCAAAGGCCTCTTAAAATTCGTTGCTATTATTTGCTAGACTTAAACATGAATTTTAAAAAGCAGTAATGAAGTTTCTAGGCTGAACTTAAAAGATTAAGGAAAAACTACAATGAGATAGCACCTCACACCTGTCAGAATGGCTAGCACCAAAAAGGACACAAATAACAAACAAATGTTGGTGAGTATATGGAGAAAACAGAACCCTTGTACACTATTGGTGGGAATGTAAATTGTTGCAGCCACTGTGGAAGACAGTATGGAGGTTTCTCAAAAAACTAAAAATAGAACTACGATATAACCCAGCAATTCCACTCCTGGGTATATATCTAAAAGAAACAAAAACACTAATTTGAAAAGATATATGCACCCCAATGTTCATAGCAGCATTATTTACAATTTCCAGGGTATGGAAGCAATCTAAGAGTACATCAGAGATGAATGGATAGAGAAGATGAGGTATGTATATACAATGGAATACTACTCAGCCATGAAAAAGAATGAAAATTTGCCACTTGCAGCAACATGGATGGAGTTGGAGGGCATTACACTAAGTGAAATAAGTCAGACAGGGAAAGACAAATACTGTATGATATCGCTTAAATATGGAATCTAACAAATACAACAGATTAGTGAATATAACAAAAAAGAAGCAGACTCACAGATACAGAGGACAGACTAGTGGTTGCCAGTGAGGAGAGGGAAGGAGGAGGGGGCAGTATAGGGGTGGGGGATTAAGAGGTGTGAACTATTAGGTATAAAATAAGCTACAAGGATGTACTGTACAACATGGGGAATATAGCCAATATTTTAATAATTATAAATGGAGTATAACCTTTAAAAACTGTAAATCACTGTTTTGTGCACCTGTAACTTATATAATATTTTACAGCAACTATACTTCAGTTTTAAAAAAGTCAAAACAAGGTTAAGGAAAAAATTAGGCATTTGAATTTGTAACTTAAATAAGCCGACTATCAAATTGGTAAATGAATAGATCTTTTTTGTGCACACCTCCCCAACTTTTGAGAGCTATAATCATTGCTTCTGAAGGGCTGTACAATGTCCAAAATAGTGTGGTTACATTAAAAAAAATCACAGGTCCATCTTTGCAACCTTGTGTCAATAATATGACCAAATACCAATATTGTTTACCAAATAAATTCCACCCAAACTCAGAAATCTTGCTCAGCCCTCCAGATCCCATGCAGAGCTGATAAGGTCTAATATGATTCAAAATGCATTCCTCCTAAGGTGCTTATGTTTCTGGGTTTTGTTTTTTTGCATAATCTGAATCTAATTTTCTGCCCTTGTCATGTTCTCATCCATTTATGAATTTTCATGCGTGTGTGTGCATGCCGTGTGTATGTGTGTGTGATTGGCTGTCATGTGAATAAATTATTTCATCCCTAATGACTTATGTTCTTTATAAAGGATCAGCTTAACACTATGCCAGTTTAACTAGGGAGTGTTGATGGAGGGTCTGAATAACCCCATTTGCAGCCAGTATGTGCTTTGGAATGTACTGGGCTCTGATTGGTTGAATTCCACTGCCCTCTGATTGTGCCCCATCACAATGAGTCACACTCTGTGGTCCACAGAGCAGCACCATGAGGCCTCACTCAGACCTCCACACATTAACATTTAGGAAGCATTGGCCTAGACCAGAGTTCAGGTAACAGTAATCGCTGTTGTGGTGACGTTGTGCTGTTTGAGTTTCATGCTCAATAGAGTATATAATAACATTTATTCATTTTAAATGAAAAATTGGGGGGGGAGGCTATAGATCAGTGGCAGAAGCACATGCTTAGCCTGCACAAAGTCCCTGGTTCAATCCCCAGTATGTCCATTAAAAAATATATTAAAAAAATAAAATGTTAAAAAAATTATAGCTACTAATAAAGTAAATCTATAAAAAAATTGACAAGTTCCAGTTCAATTAATTCTGCAAGTTGTCACTACAAATTATTAAATTACATGTGTATTCGTTATTGAATTATTATAAATGGCGCTTGGGTGATTGGACCATAAACATGTCACATTAATAGCTCGACAGAAGTCTCCCATGGTATGGAAAGGGGCAGGGGGTCTCTGCTGTCATCAGTATTTCCCCTCTTCTTGAATGAGCACACCCGTGGCTTCCGTTGACCAGTATAATATGGTAGAAGTGACGTTCTAGGACTTCCATCCCCGGGCTTAAGAGAACAGAGGCTTCCACTTTCTTGTTCTTGGGAGTCAGCCACCATGTCAGAAGTCTGATGACTCTGAGACTGCCGCACTACAAAGGCAGCCCAGGAGAGCCACGTGGAAAGGAGCATAGAGGGGCTCAGCTCTGTGAGTTAAAGCTTTTTGCACCATCCATCCTAGACCGCTATGGCCGATACCACGAAGCAGGAAAAGAATCACCATGCTGAGCTCTGCCTGACCCCCAGAATCACAAGCAAACAATAAAATACTGTTGTTGAAGCCACTTACTTCAGCGGTGATTTGTCACATAGTAATAAATATCTGTGACAAATGCATGGACCTGGGTAATGGCTGCCTACTTCCTATTTATCACAGAATAGGTCTGCTACCAAAGAAGAGTTCCTTCCCCTAGAGCAGGGGAAGAAAGGTAGTGAGGAGAGCAATGAAAGCTGAGCCACAGAAGAGCTAAGTAAGAAACAAAAAGTGAGAAAATACCGAAGACACGTTGGCTTGCTTTGATTTAACTAGGTGCTCCAAGATGCGGCCAAGCAGTGGCCCCCTCATCACTGGTCTTTCTCTCTAAAATTTTTGTTGAAGCATAACTAAGCTACAGGTAAGTGCACAGATTGTAAGTGTAAACCTCAATGAATTTTTACAAAGCAAACTCATCCATCTCACTGGCACCCGCATCAGCACTTGAGATGCTCCCTCCTGGCCTCTTCCAGACACCGAACTGACCTCACAGGGTTATCCCTCTTCCGACTTCTATCAGCGCGGGTCAAACAGGCCCGTTTTCCAACATTCTATCAGTAGGGTGGATACTACCTGTATTTTTTTTTTCTCACCAGAACATCACATAAGCTTATTTCAGATGTAACAGCAATGTTAAAATCAACAAGTTTAAATCTTAACTGCATCAAGTAAATTTAGCCACTTCAGTATTTTTAAAGTTATTCCTTTCAAAAAACTGAAGGAGCTTTGCTTTCCCAGCCCACATACCACGGTTTCCCAATAGTTCTATTTGGGGAGGATTTTCAATTGATGAATAAAGTGCTTTGGGAATATTTCAGAACTTCTTCCCCCAAATGAAAACTCATCTGGACAAATTATATATTGCATAGATTTCTCCGCAGATTCTTTTCTTTAGAACTTAAATGCCATTACCGTGTGGTATAATTTTGACCTGTTTGCCCCACAGAAAAAACTATCTGTCCTGAAAAATATGCAGGATGTATCCTGTGATCTTCCAGTTAAAAGAATTGTTTTCCCTCCCTGTTAATTTTTATTGTATTTCAAAATAACCAACTCAACATGGGACATTATCTCAGTCTTTACTGGCTCACAGGCGTATGAACTGGGGGCCCACTTCTGCCTTCTCTACATCCTCCTCCCCCGTAAGTGGCTGGAATTATTTAATGGTCAGTATTTCAGGCACTGCAGGCCCTAGGTCTCTGTTGCAACTGCTTGTTTTTTCTGCCACTTCACCTTGGAAGCAGCCATAGACAGTATGTAAACGAATGGACATGGGTGTGTACCAATTAAATTGTCTTTCTTGATACTGAAATTTGAATTTCATAGAATTTTTGAATGTCACACAATTTTATTCTTCTTTTGATTTTTTTCTAACCTGTTCAAAGTGTAAAAAATATTGTTTTCACATTATATTTTTAATCTAACTAAATGGTGGATTTTTTTTTTAACGTTTTCAAATGTTGATGAGGGTGCAGGGAAACAGGAATTCTCAGGGAATGGAAAGCAGTCCCTTCTTTGGGGTTGGCAATGCGGCATTGTATATCAAACATCTTAAAAACTTTCGTACTCTGGCCATTTCTAGGCATTTACCCAAGGAAAATAACCAGAGATGTGCGTGAAGATTACTGGGCAAAGACATTTCTCATAGCGTTACTTACAATATTGAAAAATTAGAAACAGACTCCAACTTTCAGATCTGGCAACAGGCAGACAGATAGAATGCATGCCGTGATCCTCTTATTTCTACAAACATATAGACATGCCATAAAAAATACAATACAAATATTAAATTCACTGACTAGCTAGAGAAAAACATCACTTTCCCGGGGTAGAAGGGGATTGTATCTCAATATAGACCCTCACTGTTAGGGGCTGGAGTTTTAATACCATCATAGGAATAAAAGATATGTCATTGATCCACCAAGACAGGGAACTGAAATTGATACCACTGCATAAAGCTGGAACCAGGACTGTCTGCCTCCTTCATGAAAGGAAGGACCAGGTAACCGTCTCCCCCTCCGAAGGAAGTTTGTTTTTTGCGGGCACTCCAAGGGACGGGGTGGGACATTTTAACAACATTAAATCTTCCAACCCATGAATGTGGGACGTGCTTCCACTTATTCATGTCTTCTTTAATTTCCTTCAGCAGTGTCTTATAGTTTTATTGCACAAGTTTCTGACCTCTTTAATTAATTCCTAAGTATGTTATTCTTTTTGGTTATTGTAAATGAAATCTATTTCGTAGTCTTCCTTTCAAACTGTTAATTGTTAGTGTGTAAAATACAGCTGATTTTTCTGTCTTGACTTTGCATCCAGCTACTGTGCTGAATTCATCCGTTAGTTCTAACAGGTTTTTTGATGGAATCTTTAGAGTTTTCTACATACAGGCATACCTCATTTTACTGCATTCTGCTTTACTGTGGTTTTTACAATAATGCAGTTTTAGAAGGGTTGTAGCAACTTTGAATCAAGCAGGTCTATTGGTGCCATTTTTCCAACAGCACTGATTCACTTTTGTTTGTGTCACATTTTGGTAATTCTTGTAATATTTCAAACGCTTCCATTATTATCAGATTTTTACGGTGATCTGTGATCTTTGATGTTACCACTACCACTAGGACTTGCCGAAGGCTCAGATGATAGAATTTTTTAGCAATAAAGTATTTTTTTACTTAAGGCATGTAACAGTGTTTTCTAGACATAATGCTGTTGCACACTCAGTAGACTACAGTATAGTGCAAACATAACTTTCATATGCACTGGGAAACCAAAAAATTCATGTGACTGGCTTTATTGCAATATTTGCTTTATTGTGGTGGTCTGGAACCACACCTGCAATATCTCCAAGGTCTGCCTGTATAAGATCGTATCATCTGCAAAAAGAGATCATTTTACTTGTTCCTTCCTAATTTAGAAAGAAATTTTGCCTAATTGCTCTGGCTAGAACTTCCAGTACTCTGTTGAGTAAATGTGGTGAAAATAGGCATTCATGCCTTTTACTTATCTGAGAACAAAAGCTTTCAGTTTTCACCATTGAGTATGATGTTTGCTGTGGAATTTTCATATACGGCTTTTAATACATTGAGGCAGTTTTTTCTATTCCTAGTTTGAGTGTTTTTTTTTTATCATTAAAGGATATTGAATTTGGTCAAATGCTTTTTCTGCATCAGCTGAGATTATTGTGTGTTTTTTCTCTTCATTTTCTTCCTTATATTGATTGATTTTCATGTTGAGCCATCCATGTATCTCAGTTATAAATCCCACTTGGTCATAGTGTGTAATCCTTCTAATATGCTGCTGAATTCGATTTGCTAATATTTTTGGTGAGAACTTTTGCACCAATGTCCATAAGGTACATTGGTCTGTAGTTTTCCTGTTGTGTCTTTTTCTCTGGCTTCAGTATCAGGATAATTCTGCCCTCGTAGAATGAGTACGAAGTGTTTCTCTTCTTCAGTTTTTTGTCTTGTTTTGTTTTTGGGGGGAAGTTTAAGAAGGATGGTATTAGTTCTTCTTTCACTTGTGAAGCCATCATGTCCAAGGTTTTTCTTTTTTGAAGATGTTGGATTATTGATTCAACCTCCTTACTAGTTATAGATCTATTCCGAGTTTTTGTTTCTTCATAACTTGGCCTTTGTAGGTTTTGTGTTTCTGAGAATAAGTCCATTTCTCCCAGGTTATCCATTTTGTTGGTGAACAATTAGAATCAGTAGTGATGTCTCCACTTTCATTTCATGTCTGATTTTCATAATTTGAGTCTTCGCTTTTTTCCTTAGTTCATCTAACCAAAGGTTTGTCAATTTTGTTGATCTTTTCAAAGAACCAACTTTTGGTTTTCCTGATTTTCTCTAATAATTTTCTCTATTGTTTTTCTATTCTGTATTTTGTTTATCTCTGCTCAAATCTTTATTATTTCCTACCTTCAACTAGCTTTGGGTTTAGTTTGTCCTTCTTTTGCTAGTTCCTTAAGTTGTAAAGTTAGATTGTTGATTTGAGATCTTTCTTGTTTTTTAATGTAAGCGTTTACAGCTGTAAATTTCTCCCTCAGCAAAACTTTTGCTGTGTTCCGTAAGTTTTGACATGTTGTGTTTTCATTTTCATTTGTCTCCAAGTATTTTCTAATTTCTCTTGTGACTTCTTTGATCCATTGATTGTTTAAATGTGTGTTATTTAATTTCCACAATTCTGTGAATTTTCCAGTTTTTTTTCTAACTTCATCTCATTGTGGTCAGGGAGGATACTTTGTATGATACCTGTCTTTTTAAATCCATTGAGACTTAATTTGTGACTTAACGTACACTCTATCCTGTAAAAATGTTCCATGTGTATGCTGTTGTTGTTGGCTGAAGTGTTCTGTATATATTAGATCTAGTTGGTTTACTGTGTTCTTTAAATTCTGTCTTCCCTTACTGTCTTCTGTCTGATTATTCTATTACTGTGAGTGGGGTATTAAAATCTCTGTTACTGTAGAAATGTCCATTTTGTCCTTCAATTCTGTCCATTTTTGCTTCATATATTTGATGGTCTGTGCTTAGGTGCATAAATGTTTATAATTGTTTTATCTTCTTGCTCTATTGAAACTTCTGTTAGTATACAATGTCCTTCTTTATCTCTTGTAAATTTTTAAATTTAAAGTCTATTTATCCAATATTAGTATAGCTCCCCCTGCTCTCTTTTGGTTGTTATTTGCAGGGAACATCTTTTTGCATCCTTTCACCTTCAATGTATTTGTGTCTTTGGATCTAAAGTAAGTCTCTTGTAGACAGCATGTAGTTAGAACGGGTAGCTGCTACTGCAGTAAGAGCTGAAATTGACTGAAGTTAACCACAATTTACCCTCCCAGTCTTCCACTGGAGGTTGCAAGCCTTTCCTGTACTAGAGTTCTAAATAGCTACATCAGACAGATTCTGCCAGTACAATTCTTATTTAGGTGGGAAGACAGATTCCTGATGCTTCCTTCTCTGCCACAGTCCCAGAAGCCCCCAGTGGCTATATCTTATGTAATTACAATATACTACACTATCAAAGCCAGGAAATGGACGTTGGTACAATGTGACAATGTGTATGTATAGTTCTGTGCTATCACATGTATAGATTTGTGTGATTTTTGTGATCACAATCAAGATACAGAGCTATTCCATTAATACAAAGATCTCTCAATCGCTACCCCTTTAAAATCATACCCAGTCCCCTCATCACACCATCCCTAACCCCTGGCAACAAATCTTTTCTCCATTTCAATAATTTTGTCATTTTGAGAGTGCTACGTAAGTAGGATTACATTATATATAACTGGATTTTTTTTTCATGCAGCATAATGCTCTTGGGATCCATCCAAGTTATTGCGTGTGTATTAATAGTTCATTTTTGCTATTGTTTTCACTGCTAAATTACATTCCATGGTGTAAATGTACTATAGTTTATTCGTATTTCACAGAACATTTTTGGCTGTTTCCAGTTTTTAGCTATCACACATAAAGCTGTTATGAATAACTGTGTACAGGTTTTCATGTAGACAAAAGTTTTCATATTTCTGGGATCAATGCCCATGAAACTGTAATTAAACCATTAGTTAACTCCATTTCACCTGTAGCCTGCCTTCAGTAATCAAGGTCACGTTAATCGTTGCTACAGAAGACTTGCATGTCCTCCAAAGAGTACGTAGCCTAAACAAGCTTGCCCAAGTTGTTTGCCGGGAGCTTGGACTCAGCTGTGTCTGGTTCCAGCTGAGGCTTTTGAGACTAGATAGGCCCACCGACCCTCCAACTGGGCATGCGCGAGTGACCTTTGGCCCGAGCAGAGGCCTGAAGCTCAGCGACGCCTGCGCAGAACGACGATTCCCGCACCTTTTTCGAGTCACTTTTCCTCTAGCTCCCCGCACTCCCCGCGCGTCAGCCCACTCTGCATCTTTATGTTTATCCCCTTGCCTTCGGGGAGGTGAGTCTGTCTCCTGGCTGCCCTGCGAATAAACCCCGTCTTGGCTGCTAACCTCAGCACCTCAGCATTTTGGCTTCTGGGGCGTCGGGCAAGTGAACACCCAGGAGCGCGGCTGCTGGGACACACGGTAAGTGTACGTTTAGATTTTTTAAAAACTACCGAATTATTTTCTACAGTGGTTACAGCTTTTTTTATATTCCTACTACTAACATATGAGTGGTCAGGTTTTCCTGCATTCTCAGCGGCATTTGGTGGTGTCACTATTTTTTTTTTTCAGCCTTTCTAGTAGGTGTGTAATGACATCTCAATGTGGTTTTAATTTGTATTTCCCAAGTGGCTAATGATGTTGAACATCTTTTCATGAGTTTGTCATCTGTGTATCCTCTTCAGTGAAATGTTTCTTCATGTCTTTTGCCTATTTTCCAATTGGATTGTTTGGGTTTTACTGTTGAATTTTGAAAGTTAGCTTTAGTTTGGACAGCCTCGTAGTGAAAGCTTCAGGTTGCCTGCCCAGCATCCCAGCGCCGCCTACCACTCCCCCCAACCCCGCCCTGTCTCCTTTTGGTCTAAGGGAATTCAAATATCAATCAGGTATCCATCCCTGTACTGCACAGCAGATTTCTTGAAAGGAAAGCCACGTTCTAACTTATAAAAACACCCACCCTCTTGCGTGTTGTTGTTGATGAGGACTGTAGTTGCACTGTTTTTTAACCAACCCACCCCACACACCCTGCTCCAATCAGTCCCTATTATTGTTGCTGTTTATCTTGAGCTAATGGACATTCATAGACGCCAGCACACCACAGTACAGGGAACATTTATAGATACGGCCCAGGTGAAAGGACACAAAGCAAGTCTGAACACACAGCAAAAAATCATTATCAAACAGACCATGTTTATGGAGGGAAAGACAAGCCATGTTCTAAGAGAAGAAATTTGCAAAGCACAAAACCATTCATGATGCTAGACGCCTTTGCTGGGCCCCTGTCCGTTCCCTATGGTCCTCCCTTTGCTGGGGACCTCTAAGAACTGAGTCAGGTGTTTCTGTCCCCTCTGGTTTCTAGGTTGGGTCTCCAGGGGAGAAGACAAGGCAGGAGGTGCGTGCTGACTGCCCTGCTCCTGCCCTGTGGAGGGGCTGGCTGTGTCCCTCCACCAGAGCTTCGCTCCTGTAAGTACAGTTTGGCTTGGTTCCTGGGCTCTGCTTTTTCCTGGCAAGTCAGAAACTGCGAAGGCTCTGGGATTTTACCCTCCTGCAAGCTAACAAGTCAGCCTGCCCCGGTTTCAGGTGCAGATCCTGACGGAAGGCATCAGAACCCTGGTCAGAGACACAGACTTGATTATCGCAAAAGGCAGCAGCTGGGGCAGTGTTCTGACCCGCTGTCTTGCTCCCCAGATCCCAGAGAACGATGTGATGAGAGTGATGTCCACTGGTACATGTAGGGGACACAGCAGCGCAGAGGAGCCCTGAGTTAGGAAAGCAAGCTCTTACCCAGGCTGTGGGTGGCCTGCCCTCCTCCCCTCCGGAGAGATGACTCCCTGGGATGCAAGCAAAACTCTCCACGCGGGCTGGAGGTGAAGGCTCTCCAGGTTTGTTGCCCTGGAAGGTGAGCAGATTTCTCCTTGGCGGGAAGGAGAAGGCCACGGGGCCTGGATGGCTCAGGGAGAGCGACGTTCTCTGACTCTGTTGCATCCACTCCCCAGCTCTCTGGGCTGGCTGCTGTCCTGCCATCCACATGGAAACGCCCAGAATGGTTGCTCAGGGAGAATGGTTGCCCACACTTGCCTTGCCACTTCAGGCCTGAGGTGGTGAGCATGGCCCACAGTTGCCCAGCTTGGGTCCCGCACACCCCTCATCACTTGCCCCCAACCTGTCCCTTGTTTGTCAACAGTCCCTTTATGAAACGCTCCTGAAATAACCAGGCTTGCTACGTGCTTCCTCTAGAGACCCTGCCTGAATCAGATGTTGTTGATGTAAAATATCTACAAATCAGTAAGAAAAATATTAAAAAAAAACCCAAGCAGAAAATAAGCAAAGGCTACGGATAGGAAATTCACAAAAGACAAAACCTTGTTGCCAGTGAGCGTGGAACGATGCTCAGAGCCAGGCCTCCTACCTCACACAGACGTGAGGAAATGAGACTCACAGCCAGCTGAATTGTAAACAGGTAACTCACGAGTGTGATTCAGCGGTAACCAGGGGAGCCCAAGAGGCTCAGTCACCCTTTCCAATGAGCCATTCCTCTTCTGGAATCCCAGACTCCTAACCTCTCGGCGCAGCCCCGAGAGAAACTATGTGCACCTGCCCCACCACAAGAGCAGTGATTCTCAGGGAGAATGAGTAAAACCCGCCTAAATGCCTATCAATTGGGAATGTGTTAATACATTATATTTATAAATCATAGTATCTTAGAGCAGTTAAAATTAACTAGGTCTAAATCAAAAGGGGTAAATCTCAATTCTAAAGTTAAGTGAATACAGGGCATGCACTTGTGATTACATGTATGTTTAGAATTTAAATGCTCAGAACAACACTACATTGTGTGTGTAACTTACTTTCGTAATTAAAACCTGAGACCAAGGATAGGAAAAAGAAGCAGCAGCTTCTGATCAGAGGTGTCTTCGGGGATGGAAGGAAATTAATTAATTGGATACTGGGATCTTCAACTCTACCTGTAAACTTTTCTTTCTTAAAAATATCTGAAGTAAAAATGGCAAAAAATAACATGTATCGAATTTGAGTAGTGATTAATGGGGTGATATATTTTTCCATGTATATTTTATACATGGCGACTCTTTTATACTTCAAAGACAGTTAAAATCACCTAAATGACCAGTTTAAATCAGTTAAGCAGGGTACAATGAGCCCATAGGCTGGAACACCAGGCAGCCTTTAAAAACCACCATGCCAAAGAACTTAGATGAGCAGGAAATGCTCAAGAGACATTTGATGTGAACGGCAGATTAGAAAACAGTTGTATGGGTGGTGGGGGGCTACTTTTTAAAAAATGCATAGCTGTTTTTTTTCCCTCACGTGTGTAAAGATAAAGACAAACTGTCACCGACTATAGGTTACTCGTCTTCTCTCCGATATATATTTTTCCAATGAATATGTCGTCATTTATCAGAAAAATAAACTTTTTAATGAATAATTTGTGCAGAAGCCTGTCAAACTAAACAACTGAGCAGCAGCGTTCAATTTCAGACTGAATACCTTGAAACTATTATTGCTATTTAGTGTGCTTATGCTGCCCTCCTGTGGAGAAACAGAAGAATGCTTTTGAATGGAGACTAAAATCCAGCTGTGTTCCTTACATGTTGATAAAGATACTGTGCAACTTTGTTAAAAACGAATGCTTGCTCATTACATAAAGATGAAAGTACCCAGAAAAACACACAAAAAAGAAAAACATCGCCCATAATCTCACTCTACCACTGGCTCAGGATCCTTCGTTCCTGGGCAGGGGAGATATAAAGATCAGGGTACAGTAGTTCTTGCAGTATAAAGTCAACATTTCTTTAAACCTTTTTTTGAGTTATAGTCATTTTCAATGTTGTGTAAAATTCCAGTGTAGAGCACAATTTTTCAGTTATACACGAACATACATATATTCATTGTCACTTTATTTCCCTGTGCTATACAGTGTAATCTTGTTTATCTATTCTACATGTGCCTGTCAGTATCTACAAATTTTGAAATCCGTCTGTCCCTTCCCACCCCCGCTCCCTTGGCGACCACAAGTTTGTATTCTATGTCTATGAGTCTGTTTCTGTATTGTATTTATGTTCCTTTTTTTTTTTTTAGATTCCACATATGAGCAATCTCATATGGTATTTTTCTTTCTCTTTCTGGATTACTTCACTTAGAATGACATTCTCCAGGAACATCCATGCTGCTGTAAATGGTGTTATGTTGTCTTTTTTATGGCTGAATAGTATTCCATTGTATAAATATACCACTACTTCTTTATCCAGTCATCTGTTGATGGACATTTAGGCTGTTTCCATGTCTTGGCTATTGTAAATAGTGTTGCTATGAACACTGGGGTGCAGGTGTCTTTTTGAAGTAGGGTTCCTTCTGGATATATGCCCAGGAGTGGGATTCCTGGGTCATATGGTAAGTCTATTCCTAGTCTTTTGAGGAATCTCCATACTGTTTTCCACAGTGGCTGCACCAAACTGCATTCCCACCAGCAGTGTAGGAGGGTTCCCTTTTCTCCACAGCCTCTCCGGCATTTGTCACTTGTGGACTTTTGAATGATGGCCATTCTGACTGGTGTGAGGTGATACCTCATCGTAGTTTTGATTTACAGTTCTCTGATAATTAGTGATATTGAGCATTTTTTCATGTGCCTGTTGATCATCTGTATTTCTTCCTTGGAAAATTGCTTGTTTAGGTCTTCTGCCCATTTTTGGATTGGGTTGTTTGTTTTTTTCTTATTAAGTTGTATGAGCTGCTTATATATTCTGGAGATCAAGCCTTGGTCGGTTTCATCTTTTACAACAATTTTCTCCCCTTCCGTAGGTTGTTGTTTTGTTTTACTTATGGTTTCCTTTGCTGTGCAGAAGCTTGTAAGTTTACTTAGGTCCCATTTGTTTATTCTTGCTTTTATTTCTATTGCTTGGGTAGACTGCCCTAGGAGAACATTTTTGAGATGTATGTGAGATAATGTTTTGCCTATATTTTCTTCTAGGACGTTTATTGTATCCTGTCTTACATTTAAGTCTTTGATCCATTTTGAGTTTATTTTTGTGTATGGTGTAAGGGAGTGTTCTAGCTTCATTGATTTACATGCAGCTGTCCAGGTTTCCCAACACCATTTGCTGGAGAGACTGTCTTTATTCCATTGTATATTCTTGCCTCCTTTGTCGAAGATGAGTTGACCAAAAGTTTGCGGGTTCATTTCTGGGCTCTCTATTCTGTTCCATTGGTCCATATGTCTGTTTTTGTACCCACACCATGATGTCTGATGACTGTAGCTCTATAGTATTGTCTGAAGTCTGGGAGAGTTATTCTTCCAGCCTCTTTCTTTTTCTTCAGTAATGCTTTGGCAATTCTGGGTCTTTTGTGGTTCCATATAAATTTTATTTTGATTTATTCTAGTTCTGTGAACTATGTCCTGGGTAATTTGATAGAGATTGCATTAAATCTGTAGATTGCCTTGGGCAGTGTGGCCATTTTAACAATATTGATTCTTCCAATCCAGGAGCATGGGATAACTTTCCATTTTTTTAAGTCTTCTTTAATTTCCTTCATCAATGGTTTATAGTTTTCTGTGTATAAGTCTTTCACCTCCTTGGTTAGATTTATTCCTAGGTATTTTATTACTTTGGGTGCCATTTTAAAGGGGACTGTTTCTTTACTTTCTTTTTCTGTTGATTCATCGTTAGTGTAAAGAAATGCAACTTATTTTTGAACATTAATCTTGTAACCTGCTACCTTGCTGAATTCTTCGATTAGTTCTAGTAGTTTTTGTGTGGACCTTTTAGAAAACCAGTTTTCTGTATATAGTATCATGTCTTCTGCATATAGTGACACTTTTACCTCTTGTTTTCCAATTTGGATCCCTTTTATTTCTCTCTCTTGCCCGACTGCTGTGGCTAGGACTTCCAGGACTATGTTGAACAGGAGTGGTGAGAGTGGGCAGCCTTGTCCCAGATTTTAGTGGGAAGCTTTTGAGCTTTTCACCGTTGAGTACTATGCTGGCTGTAGGTTTGTCATATATAGCTTTTATTACGTTGAGATATGTTCCCTGTATACCCACTTTGGTGAGAGTTTTTGTCATAAATGGGTGTTGAATTTTATCAAATGCTTTTTCTGCATCTGTTGAGATGATCATGTGGTTTTTGTCCTTTCTCTTGTTGATGTGATGTATTACATTGATTTGCGTACGTTGAACCACCCTTGTGTCCCTGGGATGAACCCCACTTGATCATGATGTATAATCTTTTTTATGTGCTGGTGCGTTCTATTTGCTAATATTTTGGTGAGGATTTTTACATCTATGTTCATCAGTGATATTGGCCTATAATGCTCTTTTTTGTGTCTTTGCCTGGTTTTGGTATCAGGGTGATGGTGGCTTCATAGAATGAGTTTGGGAGTATTCCCTCCTTTTCAGTCTTCTGGAAGAGTTTGAGAAGGACTGGTATGAGTTCTTTGTATGTTTGGTAGAATTCCCCAGTGAAGCCATCTGATCCTGGACTTTTATTTGTAGGAAGGTTTTTTTATTGCTAATTCGATTTCATTTCTAGTGATCAGTTTGTCCAAGTGGTCAGTTTCTTCTTGGTTCAGTCTTGGTGGACTGTATGTTTCCAGAAACTTGTCCATCTCCTCTAGGTTATCCATTTTGGTTCCATATAGTTTTTCATAATATTCTCGTATGATATTTTGTATTTCTATTTTATTTGTTGTAATTTCTCCATTTTCTTTTGTTATTTTGCTTATTTGTGCTCTTTTCTTTGAGTTTGGGCAGAAGTTTGTCGATTTTATTTACTTTTTCAAATAACCAGTTTTTGGTTTGATTGATTTTTTTCTATGTTTTTTTTAATCTCTATTTTATTTATTTCCTCCCTGATCTTTATTATTTCCTTCCTTCTGCTGACTTTTGGGGGTTTTTGCTCTTCTTTTTCTAATTCTTTTAGCTGATGGGTTAGATTGTTTATTTGAGATTATTGTTCTTTTTTGAGGAAGGCCTGTATCACTATAAACTTCCCTCTTAGCACCGCCTTTGCTGTGTCCCATAAATTTTGTGTGGTCATGTTTTCATTTTCATTTGTCTGAAGGTATTTTTTAATTTCAGCTTTGATTTCATCATTGACCCATTGGTTTTTTTTTTAATAGCATGTTGTTTAATCTCCATGCTTTTCTCTTTTTTCTCCTTTGTTTCTCTGTAGTTGATTTCGTTTCATGGCATTGTGGTCAGTAAAGATGCTTGAGATAATTTCTGTATTCTTAAAATTGTTCAGGCTTCTTTTGTGCCCAAGGACATGATCAATCCTGGAAATTGTTTCATGTACACTTGAAAAGAATGTATATCCTATTTGTGGGGGGTGTAATGCTCTGAAAATATCTACCAAATCTAAAATTGTCACTGACTATAGGTTACTCGTCTTGTCTCCTATATGTCAGTTTTTCCAATGAATACGTCGTCATTTATCAGAAAAATAAACTTTTTAATGAATAATTTGTGCAGAAGCCTGTCAAACTAAACAACTGAGCAGCAGCGTTCAATTTCAGACTGAATACCTTGAAACTATTATTGCTATTTAGTGTGCTTATGCTGCCCTCCTGTGGAGAAACAGAAGAATGCTTTTGAATGGAGACTAAAATCCAGCTGTGTTCCTTACATGTTGATAAAGATACTATGCAACTTTGTTAAAAACGAATGCTTGCTCATTACATAAAGATGAAAGTACCCAGAAAAACACACAAAAAAGAAAAACATCGCCCATAATCTCACTCTACCACTGGCTCAGGATCCTTCGTTCCTGGGCAGGGGAGATATAAAGATCAGGGTACAGTAGTTCTTGCAGTATAAAGTCAACATTTCTTTAAACCTTTTTTTGAGTTATAGTCATTTTCAATGTTGTGTAAAATTCCAGTGTAGAGCACAATTTTTCAGTTATACACGAACATACATATATTCATTGTCACTTTATTTCCCTGTGCTATACAGTGTAATCTTGTTTATCTATTCTACATGTGCCTGTCAGTATCTACAAATTTTGAAATCCGTCTGTCCCTTCCCACCCCCGCTCCCTTGGCGACCACAAGTTTGTATTCTATGTCTATGAGTCTGTTTCTGTATTGTATTTATGTTCCTTTTTTTTTTTTAGATTCCACATATGAGCAATCTCATATGGTATTTTTCTTTCTCTTTCTGGATTACTTCACTTAGAATGACATTCTCCAGGAACATCCATGCTGTTGTAAATGGTGTTATGTTGTCTTTTTTATGGCTGAATAGTATTCCATTGTATAAATATACCACTACTTCTTTATCCAGTCATCTGTTGATGGACATTTAGGCTGTTTCCATGTCTTGGCTATTGTAAATAGTGTTGCTATGAACACTGGGGTGCAGGTGTCTTTTTGAAGTAGGGTTCCTTCTGGATATGTGCCCAGGAGTGGGATTCCTGGGTCATATGGTAAGTCTATTCCTAGTCTTTTGAGGAATCTCCATACTGTTTTCCACAGTGGCTGCACCAAACTGCATTCCCACCAGCAGTGTAGGAGGGTTCCCTTTTCTCCACAGCCTCTCCGGCATTTGTCACTTGTGGACTTTTGAATGATGGCCATTCTGACTGGTGTGAGGTGATACCTCATCGTAGTTTTGATTTGCAGTTCTCTGATAATTAGTGATATTGAGCATTTTTTCATGTGCCTGTTGATCATCTGTATTTCTTCCTTGGAAAATTGCTTGTTTAGGTCTTCTGCCCATTTTTGGATTGGGTTGTTTGTTTTTTTCTTATTAAGTTGTATGAGCTGCTTATATATTCTGGAGATCAAGCCTTGGTCGGTTTCATCTTTTACAACAATTTTCTCCCCTTCCGTAGGTTGTTGTTTTGTTTTACTTATGGTTTCCTTTGCTGTGCAGAAGCTTGTAAGTTTACTTAGGTCCCATTTGTTTATTCTTGCTTTTATTTCTATTGCTTGGGTAGACTGCCCTAGGAGAACATTTTTGAGATGTATGTGAGATAATGTTTTGCCTATATTTTCTTCTAGGACGTTTATTGTATCCTGTCTTACATTTAAGTCTTTGATCCATTTTGAGTTTATTTTTGTGTATGGTGTAAGGGAGTGTTCTAGCTTCATTGATTTACATGCAGCTGTCCAGGTTTCCCAACACCATTTGCTGGAGAGACTGTCTTTATTCCATTGTATATTCTTGCCTCCTTTGTCGAAGATGAGTTGACCAAAAGTTTGCGGGTTCATTTCTGGGCTCTCTATTCTGTTCCATTGGTCCATATGTCTGTTTTTGTACCCACACCATGATGTCTGATGACTGTAGCTCTATAGTATTGTCTGAAGTCTGGGAGAGTTATTCTTCCAGCCTCTTTCTTTTTCTTCAGTAATGCTTTGGCAATTCTGGGTCTTTTGTGGTTCCATATAAATTTTATTTTGATTTATTCTAGTTCTGTGAACTATGTCCTGGGTAATTTGATAGAGATTGCATTAAATCTGTAGATTGCCTTGGGCAGTGTGGCCATTTTAACAATATTGATTCTTCCAATCCAGGAGCATGGGATAACTTTCCATTTTTTTAAGTCTTCTTTAATTTCCTTCATCAATGGTTTATAGTTTTCTGTGTATAAGTCTTTCACCTCCTTGGTTAGATTTATTCCTAGGTATTTTATTACTCTGGGTGCCATTTTAAAGGGGACTGTTTCTTTACTTTCTTTTTCTGTTGATTCATCGTTAGTGTAAAGAAATGCAACTTATTTTTGAACATTAATCTTGTAACCTGCTACCTTGCTGAATTCTTCGATTAGTTCTAGTAGTTTTTGTGTGGACCTTTTAGAAAACCAGTTTTCTGTATATAGTATCACGTCTTCTGCATATAGTGACACTTTTACCTCTTGTTTTCCAATTTGGATCCCTTTTATTTCTCTCTCTTGCCCGACTGCTGTGGCTAGGACTTCCAGGACTATGTTGAACAGGAGTGGTGAGAGTGGGCAGCCTTGTCCCAGATTTTAGTGGGAAGCTTTTGAGCTTTTCACCGTTGAGTACTATGCTGGCTGTAGGTTTGTCATATATAGCTTTTATTACGTTGAGATATGTTCCCTGTATACCCACTTTGGTGAGAGTTTTTGTCATAAATGGGTGTTGAATTTTATCAAATGCTTTTTCTGCATCTGTTGAGATGATCATGTGGTTTTTGTCCTTTCTCTTGTTGATGTGATGTATTACATTGATTTGCGTACGTTGAACCACCCTTGTGTCCCTGGGATGAACCCCACTTGATCATGATGTATAATCTTTTTTATGTGCTGGTGCGTTCTATTTGCTAATATTTTGGTGAGGATTTTTACATCTATGTTCATCAGTGATATTGGCCTATAATGCTCTGTTTTGTGTCTTTGCCTGGTTTTGGTATCAGGGTGATGGTGGCTTCATAGAATGAGTTTGGGAGTATTCCCTCCTTTTCAGTCTTCTGGAAGAGTTTGAGAAGGACTGGTATGAGTTCTTTGTATGTTTGGTAGAATTCCCCAGTGAAGCCATCTGATCCTGGACTTTTATTTGTAGGAAGGTTTTTTTATTGCTAATTCGATTTCATTTCTAGTGATCAGTTTGTCCAAGTGGTCAGTTTCTTCTTGGTTCAGTCTTGGTGGACTGTATGTTTCCAGAAACTTGTCCATCTCCTCTAGGTTATCCATTTTGGTTCCATATAGTTTTTCATAATATTCTCGTATGATATTTTGTATTTCTATTTTATTTGTTGTAATTTCTCCATTTTCTTTTGTTATTTTGCTTATTTGTGCTCTTTTCTTTGAGTTTGGGCAGAAGTTTGTCGATTTTATTTACTTTTTCAAATAACCAGTTTTTGGTTTGATTGATTTTTTTCTATGTTTTTTTTAATCTCTATTTTATTTATTTCCTCCCTGATCTTTATTATTTCCTTCCTTCTGCTGACTTTTGGGGGTTTTTGCTCTTCTTTTTCTAATTCTTTTAGCTGATGGGTTAGATTGTTTATTTGAGATTATTGTTCTTTTTTGAGGAAGGCCTGTATCACTATAAACTTCCCTCTTAGCACCGCCTTTGCTGTGTCCCATAAATTTTGTGTGGTCATGTTTTCATTTTCATTTGTCTGAAGGTATTTTTTAATTTCAGCTTTGATTTCATCATTGACCCATTGGTTTTTTTTTTAATAGCATGTTGTTTAATCTCCATGCTTTTCTCTTTTTTCTCCTTTGTTTCTCTGTAGTTGATTTCGTTTCATGGCATTGTGGTCAGTAAAGATGCTTGAGATAATTTCTGTATTCTTAAAATTGTTCAGGCTTCTTTTGTGCCCAAGGACATGATCAATCCTGGAAATTGTTTCATGTACACTTGAAAAGAATGTATATCCTATTTGTGGGGGGTGTAATGCTCTGAAAATATCTACCAAATCTAAAATTGTCACTGACTATAGGTTACTCGTCTTGTCTCCTATATGTCAGTTTTTCCAATGAATACGTCGTCATTTATCAGAAAAATAAACTTTTTAATGAATAATTTGTGCAGAAGCCTGTCAAACTAAACAACTGAGCAGCAGCGTTCAATTTCAGACTGAATACCTTGAAACTATTATTGCTATTTAGTGTGCTTATGCTGCC